>NW_024544713.1:0-646250 GCF_018167655.1 Microtus oregoni
TCCATTGGTCTTCCTGCCTTTTTTTATGCCAGTACCAGGCTGTTTTCAGTACTGGAAGCTCTGTAGTAGTGTTGGAAGTCAGGGATTGTGATGCCTCCATAAAAAGGGAAAATCTTTACAGAGTTTGAAGGAAATTTCAGAAGAAGGAGGAGGGTAAAATAACTAAAAGAGTGTTTGATAAGGTCAGAAATTTAAATACTATTAAGCTGCAATATAATTTTAATGAACTTTTTTTCATCTAGTCTGACAATGCGACTTGAAAGAATCAAAGACCACAAAACGAAACTCCCAATAGTAGACATGAAAAGCACCTCTTTTGAGATGTTGGCCACGGCTGTCCAAGAGACTCCCAAAGCATACAGCCTATTTCTATTGTCCTTAGTTGTCCCCTACCAGAGGTAGAAAATAAAGTCCTTATGCTGAAGACGACATACACTTCAGAACCAGGGCCCAGAGGCCACTGAGCTGAAAGTTACATGAAAGCCTCCTTCTTAAGGATTTGTTTTTATTGCACCAAAAGGTGCCACACAGTTTCCAAAGGAGGAAGACAACAAAAAGTCCCACCCAGCTGTAGTGCTTATGAACCACATCAACAATCAGAATGGCACACTTTTCCTAGAGGTTGCAGTAGTGGTATGCACACCTAGGTGGCAACCAACAGCTCTCTAACTGGTGTTTAGAACCCACCCCAGCAAGAGGGAAGCCATCTCTAGGACTGGAAACCTAGATATCTACTCTGCAAATGAAGTCATAGATATTGCAGGAGCACCTACCATTACTATTTTACTAAACCAACATCAACATTTGTCATTCAACCCACCTGTGTAGTAGTATGGGGCAGCAGGGCTGCGTCCCCCACACCCGGCCGCCCACATGGCTAGCTTATGCTCCGAAATAACAACACACAAACTGTATTCATTTAATCACTGCTTGGCCCTTCTGCCCTAGCCCTTACTGGCTAATTCTGATATCCCGATCAACCCATCTCTAATAATCGGTGAGCACCGGTCTTACCAGGAAGATTCTAGCCTAGTCCATCCTGGGTCGAGCTTCATGGCGTGTGTCTGCCTGGGAGCCGGGAGTATGGCGTCTCCCTGAGGCGTCTGCTCCTGAGAGCAGAGCGGTGGAGTCTCTGAGCTCACTTCCTCTTCCTCCCAGCGTTCTGTTCTGTTTACTCCTCCCACCTATCCTCTAACCAATAAAATGGGCCAGGGCAGTGCCTTTATTAGCCAATGACCTTCCTCCATCATTTCCCCTTTTTCGGTTTAAACAAAAAAAAAGGCTTTAACTTTAACATAGCAAAATTACATATAACAAAACAGTTATCAAGTAAAAGTTACAATAATCTTTATCATAACTAAGGAAAACTATAACTATAACTAACTATTCTTAACTCCATCAAAGACTCCAGAAAGATATAATATTACCTAAGTAAACAAGAACTAAGAAACTTCAAACTCTAGAAATGACAAAGAAATCTCGCTGCCTGGACAGTCACCCAAAGTTCTTTTGTACCGTTGGGGCATCCATCTTCAAGCCTTCAGGCCCATGGTATCCAGCAGACATTTCCATAAAGCAGGAAAATTCAAAGTCAGTTCAGTCACTATCTGTTGTGTCCTGCAGAATGTCTCGCAGACTCTTTCATGAATCAGGAACCCCGAAAGATCATCTCACCTTAGGCAAGTTCAGTAGTCCTCTCTCTGCGGGTTCTCTGTGTCCAGTTTATGCAATAGTCCAGGCAAGAGCAGTTTCTTGCCCAAATGGCTATCAAACTCCATAAGGTGCCTCTTCGATGCCCATCTTCCTCTTGAAGTACATTGGTGCTGCCAGGAGCAGAGTGTCTCATTGTCATGAAAAGTCCTCAGTTATTAAAACATTAAATGTCCTATTCTGTAATCTTTGAAAGACATGAAAAATGTCTATCTAAAATATATCTACGCACATCTAGAAAATATTAACTAACATGACTACAAGCTTTACTATTATCGATGATTATCCATTAACAACCTATATTTCTTAATTATACAGTACATATTTAAATGAACTACACAATCACAATACCTTAATCAAAATCAGAAACACTTATACATATAACAAAATTGACCTTAAATCTCTATCAATAAAGCAAAATCTATACTAATGCAAATTATTCATACCTATATCATATCCCCCTTTAAATGTAAAAGAACATTTATAAACATTTTTTGGGAATATGGGCGCAGTTATTTCTCTCCAAACTGCTTCCTGCTGAATGGGGGCGTCGTTAATTAGGTCTTTCATGGTATAACCTGTGTGCTAGTTTCGTCTCAGTTGGCAGTTGAGTGAAGCAATTTTTTGAAGGCGTGCACAGGAACCATTCAGGAGGACGTGGTCCATCATACCAAATCGGAGTAGAAGAAATGAACAGCGTCTCATCCTCTGTGAAAACAAAATAAGAAACTCCTTTCCAAAGTATCATGTCTTTAGATCCAAATTTCAAATTTAAGGCATTTTCAAAGTATCTATGTTGGATTAGTTCAGCAGTATTTATAAACAAATATCCTTTAGCAGTTGTTTGTCCTTCCTCAGCATTCAAACAATTCAAAGAGAGCATAATAGCATACAGTATCAAAATTCTCTGTTTATTTTCCATCTTTGTACACCTTTGTTTTAACCTCTATTTCATTTATTTTTACTTTTAACTTTTTGCTTTTTGAGACAGGTTCTCTGTATCTTTGACCTGAAGTAACTCTGTAGACCAGGCTGTCTTTGAACTCTCAGAGATCCGCCTGTCTCTGCCTCCCAGGCATTCGGGATTAAAGGTATACACTACTACACCTTGAACTCACAGAGATCTGTTTGTCTCTGCCTTCTAGGCACTGGAATTAAAGGCGTGTGCTACCACACACAACTCTCTTCCTTTTTTTATGTTTACTTTAAGAACTTCAACTTTTAGTCTGCATATATTTTTAACATACTTCAAACCATTTAGAAATTTTCTTTGTCTTTGAATCTCTCTTTACTGTATATCTCTCTTTTTCTGACCACACGAGCCTTTAAATTACTGAGCAATATGGGTAGGATTAAAGGCGTGGCTTTGCCAGCTAGATCCAGTCCATTCCTTAGCTCTCCAGCCTCATGGCGGATATACAGGCTGTAGCCATGTTTACTGCAACAACTGTATGGCATTTCAAGGTCCCTGCCAGCAAGTGAGCTACAACAGACAACACTCACGTCCTCTCTTGGTAGCCGGCCCTCCTGCCTCAAACAGTCAGAGTTTGGCCTGGCAGGATGGCCCAGAAAGCCAGCATTTTTAAACGGCGCAGCTTTTTTCCTGCTATGGCTGAAAACCGAAAAGCATGCGTTCAGCTTTTCGTCAACACCGTTAAGTATTTCGTGGCAGGACCTCTTAACGAGCTGCAGGCTTTGCAGCTAAAGCTGAGTCAGGAAGCCTCTCTTAGAAGAAAGCGCATGCTTGCCTCTAGCAAGCAGAGCAGACCCGAGAACACAGCGAGTCTAGTTGCCATCAAACAAATCGTAGCACTTTACTCCAAATGCTCTATTCAAAAGCTCTGTCTCCCGCAGGAGTCAGACAGAGATCGCAATGGTGGCACAGCCCTAGGAAGTCGCGCTTTAAAATGACACAGCGTTTTTTCTGCTACTGTTGCCGAATCAGGAAATCTCTCTACAGCATGCCACCAACAAACAGCAAAAATCTGTGTTAAACTCTCTCTCCCTTATTTTTAAGCCTTCTCAGGTTTTTTAAGTGGGTTTCGGCTGTCCACACGTCTGGGCGCCAACCTGTAGTAGTATGGGGCAGCAGGGCTGCGTCCCCCACACCCGGCCGCCCACATGGCTAGCTTATGCTCCGAAATAACAACACACAAACTGTATTCATTTAATCACTGCTTGGCCCTTCTGCCCTAGCCCTTACTGGCTAATTCTGATATCCCGATCAACCCATCTCTAATAATCGGTGAGCACCGGTCTTACCAGGAAGATTCTAGCCTAGTCCATCCTGGGTCGAGCTTCATGGCGTGTGTCTGCCTGGGAGCCGGGAGTATGGCGTCTCCCTGAGGCGTCTGCTCCTGAGAGCAGAGCGGTGGAGTCTCTGAGCTCACTTCCTCTTCCTCCCAGCGTTCTGTTCTGTTTACTCCTCCCACCTATCCTCTAACCAATAAAATGGGCCAGGGCAGTGCCTTTATTAGCCAATGACCTTCCTCCATCACACCTGTAAGTTTAGTTTTCACTCAGCACCCAGGAGAAACTTCTTTTTTGCAACAGAGACCACTACAGAAAACCACAGCTAATCAAAATGTAAAGATGTGAAGCCCACTCCATATGGATACAAATAGAAAACACTTGTGTACCTAAATCTTAGGGGCATTTTGGAAGAGGAGGTGGAAAGATTGTAAGAAGAGCCAGAACATTGTGACGTTTGTTTACTGTGAGATGGTTCACATAGGAATGTCAGAAGCTACTCCCACATTATAGTCAAAACATGAGCTGAACAAGAAGGACACTAACAAACATGACAAAGTAGATAGAAATAAGCCCAAGAGACCTCAACACTGCATGAAGAATTACAGATAACTAAGTGATAGTGAAAGTGGGAGAAACAGTCTTCCCCAGGGAAAAATCACATCATTTGGTTATCCAATACCAAATTATAAGCCATGAAAACACATAGTACGTAGCCTATTCAGACTGAACATGATACATTTAAGAATAAATGTGTACATACATGAATGCACGTAATCACAAGTAATGAAAAAGGAGGCCATGAATGTAAAAGAAAGCAAGTGGTAGTATATAAGAGTATTTGGAGGAAGAAAAGATAAGAGGAAAATGTAATTATAACCTCAAAAGTAAATAAAACTTTATAAAGCTCACATAAAATCTTATGGAACTCTGTGTAGCTAAATAGCCTTGAATAAGAAAAATAAGTCTTCATATTTATTGCTTTTAAAACATACAAAGATTATAGTATTCCAAACACTATGTTATGTTTTAGCAAGAAGAATTCTTGTGTATGAAATTATTGTTATTTAGCTCAAGATACTACTTTAGCAGGTTCTGGAAACATTTATGAGTTTTCTGTAGTAGTTTTAATTTGTATGTTAATAGCAAAAAGCTTTCCTGAAGATCAGAGGGTAAAGCAGCTGGCCTGGTCAGCTGTGGCCCCATATTTCGATATGTCACAAAAGCCATTAGCCCGGTCGAGCTGACCATGTAGCTCTGCAGACAAGCTGTCTCTGCCCTTAACAAAGGCCCGGATGACTGCTCCTAGCTTCTTTTGTTAAGATGTGGATTACCTGAGAAGAGATGTTTGACTGAAGCTGATGACTTAAGAGTTCAGATATTTGGTGCTTCCTTCCTTTTGTAATTTGGAAGGATGTCTTATAGAGATGTTAATTCAGAGCCTACCTGACTGCTAGATGCAGATGTGACTTGAGTCAAGGCACCTGGTTGCCTAGGTGATGGCATAATTGGTTTTCCCCCTCCCCGCTAAATTTGGTGTGGGTATATAAAATGTTTGGAGAATAAACGGCGACCTGGCCATTTCCATGATGACGGTGTAAGCTGTGTCGGTTCTTTTCCTTGCGACTCCGTTCCAGCCGGTTGAAGGAATTAGGGAATTTATGTTGGACCCTCACGGGCCACGACAGTCAGCCTTACAGACAAGGCAGTGGTGACACACACTTTTAATCACAGTTGCCACATTAGTTTGCCATATAAACCAAGCAGTGGTGGCATACACATTTAATCGCAGCACTAGAAAGGAATATAGATGGGAGGAGACAGCGCCCAGTCAGTCTCATTCTGAGAATTCTTGGAGGCAGGATTGCTATTTCTAACTGAAGAAGAGGTAAGAACCAATGACTGACTGCTTTGCTTTTCTGAACCCCAATATCTGTCTCTGGGTTTTTATTAATCGTGCTACAATTTGCACCTCCCTAGAATGAGTAGTTCCCTGGGGATTCACATTTAATAGCTATACCCAATCATTAGTACATTTGTTGCTCTCTGCTTCCTATCTTCTGCTTCTTGTATGTGTTGCCACCACCATGAATGTTCTGTGTCACCCCAGTTCCAGAATCAATGGAACTGAACATTATTACCTGAAATCTCTGAAAGCCTGAGCTAAAGTTTTTTTTTTTTTAAATAATCTCCCTTTATCTGTTTTTCCTAGGTGTCTTATCATTGCAAAAAGAATATTAGTTAACACAAATATCATATTCTTATTTAGAGGCAAACGACATCACTAAACATTTCTTCAAAGAAGATATTCAAATGACCAAGAATTTTATGAAAAAATAATCTCAGAATCTTTAATCAATAAGCAAAAGCACATCAAAACTGAGGCTCAATGTTGCCTCACACCAGTCAGAATGGCTATTATCAAAAAGAACACTGCTGGTAACAACTGGTAGCAAAATTACAGAGGAAACAGAACTGCTCTACTATTTTGGTGGACATGTAAGTTGTTAAAGCCAATTGTTGAAAATAGTATTGCAATTACTAAAAATCAATTTAAACAAATTCCAGGGCTGGAAAGAGTTCTGTGAGATGAATGTTTGCTTTTAAAGCATTGAACCCGAGTTTGGGTCTTCAAGCACACGTGAAAAACCTGTAAATGTGGCAGTGTACAATTGTAGCCTCAGTGACAATCAGGGTATGGGATGTCAGGAAGATCTTGTGGACACACAGATCAGTTGGCCTACCTGAACTAAAAGCTCCAGGTTCAGTGATAGACGATGCCACAAAATAAGGTGAAATGCCATCAAAGGAGTACACCAAACACCAGCTTCTGCTTCACCTAGTATGTATAAGTAGACCTGTACAGGCACAAGTGCACATACACACAATGATTACACATATTCAAGCCAGTCATTAGCACAACTTAAAGTGTGTGCAACTGGGTGAAACTAATGATTATTTTTATCCTCTGGTAGCATGCTTGGCACCTCCCAGCACAATGAAAGCTAGCCAGTAGGAACAAAGCTTCCAGATCAGTATCAGCCTGTGATTTTTCCATGTTGTTTGACTTAGGTGTGTATTGTCTCCTGCAATATGGTTAGATCTTCGTGTTCTGGAGTGTGACAAAATAACAATACCAAATAGTCTGTAATGTCTGGACGGCATTTTTTAGCTAATAACCAGAGATGCTGAGCAACTTTCAATCTATCAATGACCATTTATGCCCCTAGTTTCCTTTGTACCTCTTCCAATTATCTTCTTTTGAGAAATATCTATTTCAATATTTCTAGCATTGTTCATTTTTATTTGTATTACTTTCTTTTATGTATATGATTCTTTACTAATCAAGCTTTCTTTTTTTAAAAATATTGTTATGTAGTTGATTGATTTTATATCCTGTTTGGTGTATAATGGAGTTGGTTCTTGGACTAATATATATATTGTCATTGTTTAATCTCACCTTCACCCTCTCTTATTCCCCATCTTATCTGCTGGTTCTTTTCCCCCAGATTCTTGTCTTTATGTTTGGTTTGGTGACTCGCTTAGTTTAGCTAAGACATTATGTATGACATATGATTAAGAACTATCCACTGGAGCCTGGGGGGATCACCTGAGGTTATAAAACATAAAAATGACTACCCCATCTCCCAGAAGCTATCAAACGCAAATTATTCAGCAGTCATAGTAAAGCCTCCTAAGCCCTTCCTTAATCTATGCCTAACTGTTGGCCAGCTCATTCTTGTGCAGCGGTACCTGCTGAGAGCTCACCACCGCAGTGGTTATATCTTTGAAGATAGCATTTTGCAACCCCTCTTTGACCTCGAGTTCTTATCTTCTACCGCTCTTCCTATGATATACCATAAGCTTTAAATGAGTAGTGTATATATCTTGCCTAGGGCCAGGCATTTAAAATTATTCTTATTACATTTAACAGGGATAACTTTCTGCATTCATCATCATGGACTGGAAACTCTCTTATTTTGAAATAGACAACCCATGTGAAGTATAGTCCTAGTTACATCCTGTTGTAATAAAACTCTATAAAGAAACCTGAGGAAGAAAGGGCTGATTTCAGCTTATATAGCTTGTATTCCACCATGAAGGAATGTCATGGCAGGAACTTGAGGCAGGAACCTAGATGTAGGAACTGGAACAGAGACAATGGAGGAATATTATTTACTGACTTGATCCCCATGACTTGCCTATATGCCAGTCTGGTGGAGGCACTTCCTTAATTGAGGTTCCCTCTTTGCAAATGATTCTAACTTGTGTCAAGTTGACAAAATCTAAACAGCATCCATGATTTAAAAAATTCACTTATGTATTCATTTGTTAAATTTTCTCCAATATAAGTATAGAGGTGAGTTAAAAATACATATCCATTTTCCAAAAACCTGGAAAATCAGACAGTATAGAAAGAAGTTGTCACATAAAAATAATTGAAAAAAGAAATATTTCCTTCAAAATCTTTTGGGAGACTCATCTCAGCACATTTTCTCTTGAATTAAGTCGGTATCTGTCATAGCTTGTAGTGTGTAAATACTCGCTTTAGCCAGTACTTGCAAGTTTTTGAAATAGGCATTACAATTTGTTAATATTTTATCGATGCAAAATCAAATTCAGTGAAATTGAACTTTTGCTTACTTGCTTTTGTTCTCAAAGCAAGTAATGAGGAAATATGACCAGAATGCCAAGTTTCAAGTTACTACTAGTTCCTACATGCTCACTTTTCCCTCCTTCCCTCCCTCTTTTCTTTCTTCATTTCTTCCATTTTCTTCTTTTTTACTTTCTCTTTTTAGCTGAGGCTTAATTCATTTTATTATATATTGTACAACATTTTGGATTTCACTACATTTACACATATCTACATAATACAATTTTCACATATTAGCCCCAATTCTCTCTCTCTCTCTCTCTCTCTCTTTCTCTCTCTCTTTTTCTCTATCTCTGTCTCTCTCTCTCTCTCTCACACACACACACTCATATATGATAGAAAAATAAGATATTTGTCTAGTTCAAGTATATACATATATTATATTAATATTATATTATATTCATACAAACACTTCAATTATAGCTTCCCTATACAGTGTATTGTGCATATCCCAGAAGTCATTGTCCAGTGTCAAATGTGCGATACTTGCCCTCACATTGTTGGTTAGAGGCATCTGGAAGACTTTACTCTTCCAATTACTACAGGCTATTGCCATTGTTTCTGATTGGCCAAGAAAACTTGATAAGATCCTAAGGTTGAAGAAACCACTGATATTGGTCATAAGACATGGAGAAATCAAGTTAAGTGACCAGAAAGCTTTCTCCATGCTGACTAGGTCTCATAGGAATTGAAGGTCCTATGCAGGCTGTTGGTGTAGGTGGGTAAGTCATAAAATAATATCATTAATCTGTGAAGCCTGTGAATTGCAGTAGTGACAGGCATGGCAAGATACACCCATGGGTGCAGTAGTGGCATGAATATTATGGGGGGGGGGAATCTACTGTCTTCTAATTTGATTTAAGGCCTTCCACAGGAGGGAACACATGCTGGCCCCGAAAATCTTACCAGGAGCTTATAGTTGTGGAGTTCATAGGCCCCAGTGGTGACTCTACTAATATTTAGTTAAATGGATATAGCATCAAACTTCCTTCTAAATTCATGTCTCTAGCCATAGATTAGTGTAGCTGTCAGACCTTATCAGAGAAGTTTTTTCATTCAGTGAATGGTGGTAAATACAGAAACTGATAAAAATGAAAATAATAAGTATTAGTGGAATGCACAACAACAAATCAGACATCTATAACACACATCCTTTCCCCATGACTATGGGGTCATTGCAGGCAAGAGGACTGAAAGATTGTAAGAACCATAGATTGACTAGGACCAGAGCAAACAGTGTCATCTAGATATGGGAGAACCACTGCTGTCATCTAGTCATAGCAACTGCCATTGCCTGCACAAGATTAAGCCATTCAGAATTCTAGGATTGAGTGAGAAGGCGATATGAGCCTCTACACCCAACCCAAAACTATCAATAACTGATGAATTCCTGGAGAGGGAGAGGGAGAATCAGTTTTCTTTGAGGATGTGGCTCCTGTTAAATGAACTAGGCTCCAGTGGATGGATAGCTCTACACCCAGATGAACACGGACAGAAGATAATGGAATCAATTATATATATATATATATATATATATATATATATATATATATATATATATATATAATCCCAGAACAAAATATTGGGAGAGGAAGAGAAGCTGAGAATGAGTTAATGGGAGGGGTTGAGAAGGAATGGTATCAGAATATATTCTACTAAATTATATACATAATAAAAGCTATATGAGGAACCAAGTGTCAACATCATCCTTCTGTGGGAATGCTTGAAGTTTTTCTCAACTTAGGATGATATAGGTGCTAGGAACCAAATTCAGATTTTTGTGAAAGCAGTACATGCTCTTTCTTGCCTTATTAAATAGTTTCTTTTGGTACTAGAGTTGGTGCCCAGTTTGCCAACTATTGCAGCACACTAAACTCCTGGATAGCCAGCAGTCATGTAAGAACATGAAAGAAGTGACTTGTGGGTCCACGTAAGTTAAAATTCTTTGGCTTCGTGAATTAGAACTCTTATTGATTTTCATAATTTTAAGTTGAGAGATGATAGCCTTGACTTTGGTTTTATTCAAATTTAGTTATTAATCTTGTGGCAATATATTCATTATTATAACTATCATTTATTTATTATCCTTTGAAATTATATGAATCTCAATTTTCCTATTTTTTGCCAGTTATCAATATCATTCTGTTACCTGATTATTATAACCTAAAACTCTGGAGTCTCCTTGTAATCTTTTGGTCCCTGTTCTGTACATGTTCTGCAGCTGTTCCTGTTCAATGTGCTAAATGTTCTTTATCTGTATCTTTTTGTGGTAGGAAATAGGTTTAGCAACTCTGTACACAAACTGAAATATTCAAAAGCATAGAGGGCGTAGCAATTATTGACAATTCTCTTTCACTTCACAGTCATCTTTAGAAAGGAGTTCTTACAGAATATTAACTTACATTAGGTAACATGATTCTTTATGATTCAATCACTATGGCAATACTCTAGATTTGATAACATAGGCCTGAGAGTGTAACTACTCTATCAAGAGAGATAATAGCATAGACAAACTTCTTCCCACCCTAGTTCTGAGACTGATATTGAAGCGAGTACTAAGGTTGGATTGCTTTTCTCTGGAGCAAAGGAGTGTTTGGGTTGGGGTTGATACTGGAAGAATAGAGCTGTAGAAAGAGGAAAAGATGATGTTAGGAAGGTAATCAAGAAGGCTTACTGCAGGTCCTTTGGATCTGGATTGAGGTTTTTTGACAGAATGTATTAATTACAATACTCTTGTGTGTTTACAAGTCTTCCACCTCTCTCTTATCTCCCTCCTCCCCCCTCTCTTTTTGGATGTGTGTGTGTGTGTGTGTGTGTGTGTGTGTGTGTGTCCTATCTGTCATAATTTAATTGTCAAGAATTATATGTGCTTTTAAAACTAGTAGACTATCAGATGCAATAAGTACATCAATAGATAAATATCTCAGAATATCTAGAAAAAAATAAATTTGAACTTACCATAAAGAAGTGATAAAAGTTGAAAGTGACAGTTATGCAAATAATTGAGTCAAGTATTATCTAATATATATGAGTTAATACATTATACAATAATTCATAAATGTGGACAATTATATGACACTCAAAAAAATAAAATATTTGAGAGAGAGATTAATAGTACTCAAGAAAAATCAATTCTTGGCATTTTAAATTCTTTTTTAAAACAATAATTGCTCTGCAAAATCATGACCTTCCCTCTAAAGTTACTTATGCCAGCTTAAATCACATTTTCTTCTTTAGAGTATGTTTCTATTTTCCTACAAATTCTTGTTCAGAATTGACAATTTTGTCTGGTGACTTGATAAATAATAATAAGAGTCTGATCTCTGTTCTCAGTTGGTTAAGATTTACTACCCACATCAATAGTTTTCTAATGTATGACTTTATCTTCTGTAGTGGGTTACTTCTTATACTCATTTAACTCACAACTCCTTTGAAGGTCTTGTATTCTGTAGATCCTTATTCTTCTATGTGCTCAAAGAACTCTGATTTTTGAATTAAAAGGACAACCCTGTGACCTCAGATAAAAATTTTTATATAACGAATGGTAGCCACATTTGCCTGAAATGCCTTCATACCTTTTACAAGTTCAAAAATTTCACAGAATCTTTCTAGTATGTTACCATAGAGTTTAGATTATAGTACAGTTAAAATTCAGGAGAAGAAGTTTATTCATTAATTAGCATTGAGCCTTCAAATTGTATCAGATAGAGTGCTAGAACTGAGAAAACAGAAATAAATAATTTATGGTTCCTGCCCTCAGTGAGTTCACATTCTGTTTGAGGTAGAAAGAAAGACAAATAAAAATGCAATTGTAATATATTGGACTAAGTGTTTTCTTAAGACTAAGTTGCATGGGGTGTTGAATCTAGTCTAGCATGGAGAGAATAGAGTCAGGGAAACTTAAAAGTCCTAATATATTCATTTCTGGTACTCAGTGTCTCCAGTATTATGTAGCAGAGCTCATCTGGATAAACATGCCATAAAACAGACAAAGGATTTACTAACATGCAGTCAATAAAATTATATAGGGATCAGTGCTCAAAATAGCATAACATTTGGATTTTAATCCTTTATAGCCACTGTCTTAAATTTCCTCATAATTTCCCTTTGAGTTTGTGTTTTGTAAGTATAGTCCAGTAGAGTAATGAAGCTTGAACTCCCATATCCTGTTTCTGCTACTCTTGGCCTCTTTCTACCCCCTTTTTTTCCCTTCTCAGTCTCTACTTGGACTCATACTTCTGATTTCTACTAGCAGCTTCTGCCATTTTTCACTTAGCTGTAGTCTAGAAAGGAGGTGGGAAGTGTGGGGTGTCCACGTGTGAGGAGCATGGTATTTTAGAGTTGGCAAAGTTAGTGACACTCTACCTCGTATTGCCAGCTCCAGGAGAAATTTAGTGGAAGCTTCCCAGAGACTGCAACTCAGCTGGTTGAAGACTCCTTGATCATACACTGGGACATTCCTGGTTGATCCCATCTCAACTGAAGTGAACCTATAAGACTTTTGGCTTAAGTCTCCCAGGGTTTATAGCATACACTTTCAGGGACTAGGGTGAGAAGAGAAGTAATAGTCAATAGGTTTAAGCTAGTATGTGTATGTAAGATCTGCAGTCTGCACTTGGCCTACAAATATTCCCTTTCTACATCATCACCAGCTGTTTCTGAGAATGCTTTGCGACCAAGTACCTTCTCTTCTTTTCAAATTCCAAAGTTTGAATTATTTCTATTTTCTGGCCTGATCAACACATACTCAATGACCAATTCTGTAACTTTGTGATTAGGCATATGAATTAAAACCTCTGATACTTACATTTGTATTTTGAATTAGTCTTGTATTCAAAGATGAATCGTAAAAGTGATACTAAAACTCAAATTAATAGCTTTTAAAAATCCTTGGCATACTAAACAACAAATGAAAAAATGACAAACGAAGAGATGGATTATGGAAGAATTGAATATGATTTACAATTTAGTATGTTAAAAGATCAATTTCTCTATTTTCTTAAGCACAAGGCTATGGGTTTTATTCTAAAACTGTGTATTTATGGAGCTCTATGGGAAGAAGTGATGATACATAACTTCAAAAACCATATTATAAAAGTCAATGTAGCTTTATTGCTTCTCTTTCAAACCACCTTGTCTGGCAAAGGTCCACTCCTCTGTCACAGGACAGAACGGTATTTTATAGATAAGCCTATATGATAAGGAAACTTGATTTTATGCTTAAAAGCCTTCAGGGAATCAAAGCATTACAACAGCCTTACCTAAGTGAGATTTTAAGTACATACTCCAACTCCTGATAGTGGCACTCCTGGAAAATCTTCACTACATCCTGATAAAACCTAAAGCCAGAAGTATAATTTCTGTTTTTTTTAATGTATAGTAACTTTGAATTTATTAAATGGTATTTGTATATTTGCAACAACGCTTTTAGACTTAAATGTTTTTATATTAATTATATTTTTCACCTTTATTTTATTTTTTAAAAAGAAAACAAACTATCTTTTTTTTTCATTTTACCTACCAATCCCAGTTCCCACTCCCTCCCCTTCTCTCATTGCCTCCAACTATCCCCCTATGTCCCCCATCTACGCCCCAGAGAGGGCACCATGCATTACTCCTAGGAGGGTCAAGGCCCTCCCCACTATATTCAGGCTGAGCAAGGTATCCGTCTAAAGATAATTGGTTCCAAAAAGTTAATGCAAGCAGCAGGGACAAACCCTGGTGCCACTGCCAGTGTCCCTGCAGCCTGCCCCAGTCATACAACTGTCACCCACATTCAGAGGGTCTAGTTTGCTCCTATGCTGGTTCCTTCCCTGTCTGGCCAGAGTTGGTGAGCTCAGGTAAACTGTTTCAGTGGGTGTCCTTGTCATAGTCTTGACCTCTTTGCTCATAGTCTCACTCCTTCCACTCTTCTTCTGGATTTTAGGAGTGTAGACTGGTCCTCCTCTGTGGGTCTCTGCCTCTGTCTCCATGAGTTGCTGGATGAAGGTTCTATGGTGACATTTAAGATATTCATCAGTCTGACTACAGGGTAAGGTCAGTTCAAGCATCCTCTCCACTGTTGTTTATGGTCTTAGCTAGTGTCATCCTTGTGGATTTCTGGAAATTTCTCTAGTGCCAGGTTTCTTTCTAGTCCCATAATGGCTATCTCAATCAAAATATATCTTTCCTTGCTCTCTGTCTCTGTCTTTCCCCCATCTTGGCTATCCTGTTCCAAGTTCTCCTCCCCTCCCCTTCTTCCCTCCTTATCAACTTCCACCTTCCCTTTGCCCCAACCCCCATGCTCAAATATTGTCACAAGATCTTGTCTATTTACCCTTTCCAGGGTTTCCAGGGGGAATCTAAATCTCTTAGGGTTCACATTGTTACTTAGCTTCCCTAAGGTCATGGATTATAGGCTCATTATCCTTTGCTTTATAGCTCGTATCCACTTATGAGTGAATACAAACCATGTTCATCTTTCTGGTTCTGGATTACCTCACTCAGGATGTTTTTTTTTTTCTAGTTCCATTCATTTGGATGCAAATTTCAAGATGTCATTGTTTGTTACTGCTGAGTAGTACTCTAATGTGTAAATTACCAGATTTTTTAAATCTATTTATTCTTTGGTTGAGGGGCATATGTTGCCAGGTTCTGGCTATTACAAATAAAGTTGCTATGTACACAGTTGAAGAAATGCCTTTGTAGTATGATTGAGCATCCTTTGGGTATATGCTCAGGAGTGGAATTGCTGGGTCCTGTGGTAGGTGGAGTCCCAATTTTCTGAGATGCTACCACACTAATTTCCAGAGTGGTTTTGTACAAGTTTGCATTCCCATCAGCAATGGAGGAGTGTCCCCCTTTACTCCATATCCTCTCAGCATAAGCTGTCATTGGTGTTTTTGATCTTAGCCATTCTTACAAGTGTAGGATGGTATCTCAGAGTCATTTTGACTTGCCTTTCCCTGATGACTAAGGATGCTGAACATTTCCTTAAGTGTCTTTTGGCCATTTAGGATACTTCTGTTGAGAATTCTCTGTTAAGGCCTGTACCCTACTTTTCAATTGGATTATTGGGAATTTTGATGTCTAACTTCTTAAGTTCTTTATATAGTTTGGAGATCAGTCCTCTGTCAGATGTGGAACTGGTGAAGATCTTTTCCCATTCAATAGGCTGCCTTTTTGTCTTATTGACTATGTCATTGAACAAAAACTTGTCAGTTTCAGGAGGTTCTGTTTATTTATTGTTGCTCTCAGTGTCTGTGCTACTAAGGCTATATTTAGGAAGTAGTCTCCTGTGCCCATGCATTGAAGAGTAATTCCCATGTTCTCTTCTATAAGGTTCAGAGTGGTCAGATTTATATTGAGATTTTAATCCATTTGGACTTGAATTTCGTGCATGGGATTAGATATGGATCTATTTTTATTCTTCTACATGTTGACACCCAGTTATGCTGGCACCATTTGTTGAAGATGCTTTCTTTTTTTATTGTATATTTTTAGCTTCTTTGTCAAAAAATTAGTTGTTCAAAGGTGTGGGTATTAATGCCCTGGTCTTCATTTTGATTTCATTGGTTAGTCTGTCTGTTTTTATGCCAGTAGCAAGCTATTTTCATTCCTGTAGCTCTGTAATAGAGCTTGATGTCAGGGATGGTGATGCCTCCAGAAGTTCCTTTATTGTGCAGGATTGTTTTGGCTAGCCTGATTTTTGATTTTTTCATATGTAGTTGAGTATTGTTCTTTCAAGGTCTATGAAGAATAGTTTTGGGATTTTGATGGGGATTGCAATGAATCTATAGATTGCTATCGGAAGGATTGTCATTTTTATTATGTTGATCTTACCTATCCAAGAGCATGGGAAATCTTTCCATTTTCTGGTATCTTCTTTAATTTCTTTCTTCAAAGACTTAAAGTTCTTGATGAACAGTTCTTTCACTTCCTTGGTTTGTGTTACCCCAAAATATTTTATGTTATTTGTGGCTATTGTGAAGGGTGATGTATCTCTGTTCTCTTCCTCGGCTTCTTTATCATTTGTATATAGGAGGGCTACTATTTTTTTTTTTTTTTAGTTTTTCTTGTATACTGCCACATTATTGAAGGTATTTATCAGCTATAGGAGTTCCCTGTTAGAGTTTTTGTGGTCACTTATGTAAACTATCATATCACCTGCAGATAGCAAAAGTTTGACTTCTTCCTTTCCAATTTGTATCCCTGTGATCTCATTTTGCTACATTATTGCTATAGCCAGGACTTTGAGAACTAGGTTGAATAGATATGGAGAGAGAGAGGAGAGCCTTGTCTTCTTTCTGATTTTAGTGGAATTGATTTGAGTTTCTCTCCATTTAATTTGATGTTGGCTGTTGGTTTGCTGTATATTCTTTTTTATTATGTTTAGATATATTTCTTATATCCCTGCTCTCTCCAAGACGTTTGTTATGTAGCATTAAGTAACTAATAAAAATAGGAATGTGATTGGTTGGGAATTGGTGAACAATTGAATGAGAATATAAATGTTGAATGATGAATAAATGTTGAATTAGAAATAAATATATTACTATGGAGTTAGAGGAATAGGAAGATGCCATGTACATGATTCATTGCCAAGCAGGTAGCTTTAGTGATTATAGATCTGTGTAGTGATGATCTAAACAGAGGTTGGGATTTTATGCTAAGAACTGGAATGCTAGACAAAACAAGATAAATGATCCTTTCACTTAAACTAATGGGCAAGATAAGGGTATTGGAAAAGTAGGGAAAATGATTACATGGATGATGCTAGACATGAGGAAGATGAAATAATTAAGGGCTTAAAAAAGTAGGTAAATTAATGTTACTTTAACTTGTCTAATGTTCTATTATATAAACCTTTATCCTTTTCTTAATGCTTCAGCAAAGTGTGCCACATGTTAAAGGTTGTATCACCATTTTCTCTTTTGTAGAGATATAAAGGAAATCTACTACTCAACAAGAAGTTTGAAGGATATGGCAAGATGTAAAATAGAAAACCGGGAACTGCTGAGTTACAAATACAGGTCATTGGTACTAGAAAATTTTAAATGTTTATCACAACACCTGAATCTCAAGGAAGGCATTGCATTATTCATACAACATAGGTCAGTAATTCAACTATTCTACTTAGATCTTAAGAGCAAAAAAGTAAAGGCATAATTTCTGCATTAATTTGCTTGTTTGTTTGCTGCCATACTTACATTTGTGCAAGACCCAGAAGAGTGCCATATGCACTTAAAAAATTACTTAATGGTGGGTATTAAATATTGAATATGAAAATATTTCCCAAATACCCATATAAGTTCCCATTTCATTTCTCTTCCCCTTCCTGGTAGTCTTTGTTGTCCCATTCAGGAGTTTCATTTGTATTTTATGTCATACACGCTAACTTCCATAGTCAATGATGTGGGTTACATTCACATCTGGAATTATTATCTAAGTTATTAAGAATTTTTTATAGGAATTTATTCAGTTTTTCTACATATCACACATTTGATTATGACACCATATTTCATATTATGATTAAATTAATTTGTCATCTTAGTGATGGAAGATTTGACTACCTAATACCTTATGTGTTCAACATATTCTAGAATAGTTTCTCAACCTTTACTCAGCTTGTCTTTTACCATTCCAGTTGACTTATCTTAGAGGAATTATCAAAAGGTAATTCTTTGACACTATTTTATACAATCTTGCTAACTAGTAATTTTAAATATTTTGTGACTTGAGAAGATATAATGGGGTCAATGAGGTGGAACAGCTTTGAAGGGCAGTTGATGCCAATTATTATCAAATCTGAGTTCTGTAGCATAGAGGACCGGGCTGCATCCCACTGCCTGGCTATCTTAACTCCCAAAATAACCACAAAGAAATTGTATTAATTTAATTACTGCCTGGCCCATTATATCTAGCCTCTTCTTGGCCAACTCTCACATCCTGATCTAATCCATTTCTGTTAATCTGTGTATCACCACGAGGTTGTGACTTACCGAGAAAGATTCATTGTCTCTGACCTAGCGACTTCATGGTGGCTCTCCCTGTCTGCCTTCCTCCTTCCAGCATTCAGTTCTGTCTTCCCGCCTAAGTACTGCCCTATCAAAAGGCCAAGGCATTTTCTTTACTTAACCAATGAAAGCAACACAAATACAGAAGGACCTCCTACACCAAAGTTCAATTCCCTGGA
The DNA here is from genome assembly GCF_018167655.1 of Microtus oregoni. Lineage (NCBI taxonomy): Eukaryota > Metazoa > Chordata > Mammalia > Rodentia > Cricetidae > Microtus > Microtus oregoni. Next base: position 18,789 of record NW_024544713.1, read on the forward strand.
TCCATATGAGAGAAGAAGAGAGCTAACACTTCACATTCATGCATGGCACATATGTGCCCCCCCCCACACACAAACAAACGATATATAAATGTAGTAATATTTTTAAAAAGAAAGCATAATGATAGGTTTGAATTATTTTAACACAACAAATTAACAGAATAAATGGAAGAAAGAAAGACAAAGGAAGAACATGAATACTACTAGGTATGATGGAGGAGGAAGTTTGTTGTAGATGAAAAGAAGAGAATCCAGAGGCAGAGACATCTGAGAGAGTTCATAGTAAACATGACTGAGTTTGTCAATGTAAGGAGACACAGGGAGTGTGGTAAGTAGAAGTTGGGGGGCAGATTAAGAAGCCAGGGGGGTAAAGCTAGACCTAAGAAAGTCCAGGTAACCAAAATATCTAGGTTATTATATAGGACAGGGCAGCTGGGGAAAGACCAGCCTAGCCCCTATACCGGAGAACTCAGTGTAGAAGGTGGGATATGCCAGCCATACCCCAGGGAGGGAGAGAGATTCTGAGACAGCCTGGCAGCCAGGCTCACTCTGGTATGTTAAACAGGCAAGTCAGCTATTTGTCCCCAGATTGAGACTGAAAGGGACAGTAAAACATTCATTTTTGATGACAGATGTGTTTCAAATATCTCAGCAAATTAGTGGCATGGTTTCCATTCTGACAAAATAAAATAAAACATTTAGATCTTCTATGCATATTTTAAATCTTCCAGACTAAATGTGGAAGATGTGAATGTGAAGAAGTATAAGGAAAACATAGGGGTTGTTTACTTGTAAGATGTTCCATGTCAGAACTTATTCAAACACAACAAGTTACAATCTAGTGTGACATTGTTGGATTAATAGAATTATTATGTAATCAGAGTTGAAAAGAGATAAAGAATCAACTGGAACACGGCTGTGAGGAGGCAATAATTTGTAAAAGATACTAAAGCTCAGGTTGCAAGAGGGAGGAGAGCTTGCTAGAGATAGAACTACATAAACAGAATAAGGATACTCAAGGAGAGAATTCTCTGTGTGTAGATAGTTGAAGGGCAGTGTGCATGGTTTTAATTTCCAGATATAAGTTAATATGTCCATATGTGTAGTAATGACTATAAACAACAAAATCTGTGGCCTATCCTTGACATCTTAATTTTGCTATTTCCTTTCTTTCTACGTACATATTATCATTGCTAAAAATACCAATTATTGCATGTTATACTTTGTTTTGTATTTCACTATTGTATTTTATTTGACATTTCTTGAAGATTGCACAATATCAGTACATAAGAGACTTCTTTCTCACAGACACATTTTACTTTGTTTTGATGAATATATTATAGTTTCTTTGACAGCTCATAGGGAGCCCAAAAGGGCTTATAATATGGATGTAACATGATCAGACCTGTCTTTTAGGAAGTTTACTTTAACTGGCAAGATTGGAGAATTAAGAAACTGGAACAGAGAAACCAATTAAGAGGATCAATGATAGAATATATGTGAAAGTACTTTTCAACTATAATGCAGTAAATAAATCTGAGTTATTATGATTATAACTCATGTCAGAGTTAATGAGGGGCTTGAGCTCAGGATTCCTGACTTCAAATCTAGGGCCTTCTTTCCACATCATGTTCTTTGGGTAACTCCACCCAGCCTTGCTATTTGTACTTGTGCTAATGCTGACAATTAAGTCTCTTATAGTGCTTTGGCATTTTCCAAGGGCTTGGTATTCAGGACTTATGGCACTTCCTAGCATCCAGTGAGGTAAACTCACCCATGATTCACAGCTGGCAAACTGACATTTAAAGCTGCTCTGCAAAATAATGATGCTCAGTAGGAGAGAAACACAGCAGCACCTTGGGAAACAGACACTATCATAAGACTAGGAGGAGAACGTGCAAGCAGAAAACCTAGAAGAGCCGAGAGAGAAAGGAAGAGAGGAAAAGCAAGCACGTTTCCCATCCAAGAATCATGCCCTCATAGCTTATTCTTTTGCCTCTGGCACATAAGAGTTGATTAAAAATAATGACTGCCATTAAAATCTAAAAACCACTTTCTAAAACACAGCTTTTGTCCAAGCTCTCCAAAATGGAATATAAATAGAATAAAGGAAGGGGAAGAAAGAGCTAGGCAGTTGTTTATAATGCCCCTGTCATATTGTAGTGTCCAAAATACTTTACAAACAGAAACTCTTTGACGCCTTCCTGCAAGGCAAATACTCGACTTTTCCAGAGAAGAATTCATGGGGAAGAATGAGTTTTAAGGTGGCCTAAGGTTCCACATTTGATAAGTAGCAGAATTGGAACTCTGATTCCTGCCTATCCACAGCCCTATGTCATTTCCATTGTACCACAGTGTCCCTGTAAGAAACATTAAAAATGGCTCTCACAGAAATGAAAAATGTCTGGATTGTTTATACCCAAATACAGCCATTCAGAGAGAAAATAAGAAGGCAAACCTACCAAAATCTAATAGGCTAATATACCTGACATTGATTCCAGACAAAATTCGATAGACTTTGAACTATACTTTTGAGGAGAGATGTTTGTGCATTTCTAGCTTTTTGTAGGAGGGAAACAAAGTGGAGATAAAAGGTCTAATGGTAGCTTTTTAATTATTATTTAATTGAAATTTTACATGCCATTCGCAGTTCACACTCTCTCCCCTTCTCCTGCTCCCTCCACTTTCCTTCTCCCCCATTCCTATTCACTTCTCAGAGAAGGTAAGACTTCCAATGGGGAGTCAACAAAGTCTAGCATATCACTTTGAGGCAAGACGAAGGCAAAGAGAATGGGCTCTAAAAAGTCAACTCAAGCAGTAGGGATAAATCCTAGCCCCACTGCCAGTGACCTCTCAGACTGTCCCAGTGGTACAACTGGCACCCACATTCAGAGTTTGGTCCAATGCTGGTTCCCTCACTGTCAGGTCAGAGTCAGTGAGCTCCCATTAGCTCAGAAAATCTTTTTCAGTGGGTATCCCCATCATGTTTTTGACCCATTTGCTAATGTTATCGCTCTTTCCTCTCTTAGAATGAACTTTAGGAGCTCAGCCCAGTGCTTGGCTGTGGATCTCTGCATCTGCTTCCATCAGTTGCAGCATGAAGGTTTTATGATAACAATTAAGGTGTTCATCAATCTGATTACAAAGGAAAGTCAGATCAGGCACTCTCTCCACTATTGCTTAGGGTTTTAGCTGGGGCCATCAGTGTGGATTCCAAGACCTCCTGAGAAAACTGAGAGCATGGGTGTAGGGGTGGGAGGGATAAGCAAAGGCAGTAGTGGGGAGGAGAACATGAGGGAACGGGATGGTTGAGATGGGGACAAGACAGAGGGGGACAGCGAGGAAAAGAGATATCTTGATCAAAAAAGTCATTGTGGGGCTAACAAGAAACCTAACAACAGCTTTTAAGAGGAAACACTTCAAAGGGACTTGGCTATAGACCATGAGAGTAGAAATCCTGGCTTCTCTAGTAGTATTTTTTCAAAATGAATAATGATTGAATTGCGTGCTACATATTAAATACATAGCAAGCTGTTTAAAGCTGTTTAAATATTTAGATTCATCTAGGGGACAGACAAATAGAAGCTACAGACACAGAAGTTTAAGTTTCTTTCATTTCTTATTTCCTATTTTTATTTATTCAGTAATGACAGTCTTTCTCATCACTGTTTTTGTTAACGCCATAAAACTCCTACCCTCATTGCTTTCCCCAAAACAATGAAATATGTAGTCACCACATTCTTTGCAATTTTTACTCCAAACAGTGCTGAAAAACTCTATAACCAGTTTCACCTCTCTGCATGCACAGACTGTATCCACATGAACCCTAGCCATACATAATGGAGCTTCCAAACCAGCCCCTAACCAGCATGCCTTGGAGATGCTCTAGGCATAAGCCTTGGTCGAAACTCAGTTTATAGCTCTTACTTTTTCAGAAATCAAAGGCAATTTATGTAAAATCAAGCTTGTCTGGTTGAGTCTAGGCCATTGAAATATCCTCAGTAAGGACCATCATGGTGTCTTTTTCTCAAAGCAGGGGTTCAGGTAAAACAAAAATGGAACTCTTGGGGGCTTGCTACCTGTTTTAATTATGTGGTGGCAGGCCAAAAGCCATCAGAAGATTCTCCTGAGGTGTAGTAATTAGTTTGTTTTGCTTGCTGAGCTGGCCATTAGTAAGGCATTGTGTGAGTTAACTGGTGAGGAAAACTACTATACCTTAGGGAAGTCACACCAGGAAATGCAGAACTGAGAGTCTCATTTGATTGAATCTGTAAGAAAGTAGTTTAGGTCTTTCTACAGGAGGTCATGTCTGGTCTCTGTCTTGAAGAAGGGTTAATGTTTAGAGACTTAAGGAAAAAATCATTAAGTCCATGTAGCCTAGGAGCCCCGGTAGTTTGATGACTAGAGAAAATGGTCATCTTCAAAGGAAGATTGCTTCTTTAATCAGAGGGTAACCTTATCATTTTAGCTAAGGGGCCATAGGGAGAGGTCTAGTTTCTAGGCCAAATATATGTAAAATCAACAGTTTTACTAAGAACTGCAGAAATCTAGAAAACATTTAGTCTTTCTACCTTTGAGAATCAGAAAGGAAAATGTAATTTTCTAAGACAATTTTCAATTGTTATCATTAAGTTATATAGTGACTTGGCCACATTCTGACTCTTGAACAAGCACCCTTTAAATCTGGCCTTGAGATATTTATCCTGGAAACACCTTAAGGCTCACATCCACAATTCCTCCTTGGTGACTCATTCCCTGGATGTTAGAAAGGGATAGAAGGCTCAGCTAAATATCCAGTTTGATAATGTAGTAAAGATTTGGCTCTGACAGGATTTAGGAAGTGCAACTCTTTCCTTATTTAGAAAACTTCAACTTCTAACACTGTTTTGCAAACCCAATCTCAGTATGCCAAGTTACTTTGTCTCCATTTCACATAGGTGGGAAAAGCAAGCTTCAAGAACAGGGAACTCCACCCAGGTTTGCAAATCAAACTGAAACAAAGAGAAAGTTTTTTTTTTTTTCCTAAGGGCAAATTGAATGATAGCTGTAGGGGGGCCTCATAAACTCACGTCTTTTTGCTTGAGAGCAGTGGTTTTTTCTCTCTTTAAAGGACGTTGTGTAAATCTCCCACAGTAAAATGGGAACTCAAATTTGACCCAAATCTTGATAGACGGGCTAGCCAATCTGAATGTATATGATGTAGTAGAATCTGATATAAAAATATTATGGATTTGGAAGTGAGGAAGGTTACACTTTGCTACCTTGTTCAAAGAAACAAAGAAAAAAGCTACATTGTTTTACTTCTTTATTCAAGAGAATAGAGGACTGGAGTGCAGGGGGGCAATGCAGAAAGGAAGATCCAGACTGTGAAATCAGCCAAATATTAAAGCAGCTTTGGAGAAGGTTATATAGATGGGTGTTTGGGACCTTTGATTTGGCATAGCAAAAGTCCCAACTCATTTCTTAGCCACTTGCACATCATGATTAATACCCTCCTAATATATTTAGCTGTATATCATTCTTTCAAAGTTTATTGGATCCATACCAGAGGCTAGGTGCTCTTGGAAATAATGGATATGGCTAGCTTGGTTTCTCCACATAATTATAGTACTTAAGTATATTAAGGACAACAAGAAGCCCCTACACATCTATTAGATGGAGATTTTATAGATTTAGCAAGTCATGTCTCCTTTCTCCCATACTCTGCTTGTCAAATGGGTCTTATTTCTAACAGATTGAAAAAATTAATCAAAGCACATTGAAGGGTGTTTTGTCTGACGCAGTGTGAATCTTACCACATGCCAGGCTTCTGCTCATTAGGAAGAAGCTTCTGCATTGTCTAGAGAGTCCTGTCTTGGCAGTTCATACTGCTTCTGGCCAGTAACATGCCTCTGAAGTTCCAAAAGCAGGAAAAAACTCAATGTTGCCATTTGCCTGAAGCTAGGCACAGGAACTGGGCAGCTCCCATTGTCTTGGCATGACCATATGGGGTAAAGTCAACATTGCAGGACACATTTGGTTGCTTCACATGAATTACTATTGAATAATAATTATGCAAGAACAGAGCTTACGTGGCTTTTTAATTATGACATTGAAGTTTTTGCTTCTTCTTATACTACACACTCTTTTATAAGTCTAGGAATGACTTGGTGGAATCAAGGAGAACCTAACATTCCCAGATCCTCCCTGTAGTGGTGAGTCAAAAGCAGGAGTGATCATTGCAATGAAGCCAATTAGCAAAGCTTTACTTCTATGAAATCTTCCAAATGGCCTAGCTGTCTTGCCAGATGGGCAAAGCTTTTTTTTCAGTAGGTTGAATTGGCACAAATTACTCAAGAATATCTGTTTTATTGATTTTGTACAAGTGATGTGAAATATGTTCTGATTGGCCAGGATTCCAACCCTAAACCCCAGTAGGCATTGATAATGCTGGAAGAAATCTCATAGCTCTCATCTCATTTTTTTTTTTTTTTTCAGTTAAGAAGCTGCTTGGTCCAAATGGGAAAGAAGAATTAGGAAAACATTCAAATGTCAATGTCTTCCAGTGTCTTCTCTACTCCTCATGTGAAAATATAGCATGATTTGTTCCAAGTAGGAATCAGAAAACATTTGAGGGGAGGGATTTATGTGGCAAAGAAGTACAGCTCTTGCATTCCAAACACTGAAGTTTAGAGAGTTGGCAGCTTTATTTTAAGTGTTTATTCTGTACTTCTTTCAGTCTAAACATGGCTTTCTTTTTAAAATTGTTTACATAATTTTATTAGTCCAATGAGAATTTTGTAATTTTCTTTTACCATATCCACCCTCCTTCCTACAACTCTTCCTAGCTCCACTCTCTCCTCTCTGCCCATCCAGTGTTGTGTCCTTTTTTTTTTTTTTTTTTTTTTTTTTGCATCAAGACCAATTTGTGCTTCTCTAATATTCTGAGATGCATTGTCTTCCACTGGAGCATAGTCAACTTATCATGGGCTACCCTTTTAGAAAAATCTGCCCCTTCCTTTTAGCAGCTAACAATTGCCAATGGCTCCTTGGCTAGAGGTGGAACTTTGTGCCTACCTCTCCTCTCCATGCTGGGAATTGATCTAGCTAGCATTTGCCCAGGTCATGTACCTGCTATCACAACCACTGTGTATTCCAATCAGCTATTCTTCTGTGTCCAGATGACACTCTTACCTTGTAATCATTTACCACCTCTTGCTCTTACAGTTCTCCTGCCCACTCTTTCATAATGAACTCTGAACCTTCGGAAGAAGAGGGGTGGCATATATGTTTCATTGACTGCCACGCATTTGGCACTCTTTTTATTTTCTGTGTCTTGGCCAGTTGTGAGTCTCTGTGTAGATTATCAATATTGAAAATAGAACCTTCTCTGATAAGAGGGTAAGAGACCAGATAAGCTAATTAAATAGATCTATAACTGATAAAGAAATAGAAATAGCCATCAAGATCTTCCAACAACAACAACAATAAAAAACAACCCAGGACCAGATAGCTTCAGTGAAGAATTTTACAAGATTTTCAAAGAAGAACTAACACCAATACTCCTCAAATTTTTCCACACAATAGAAACAGCAGGAACATTGCCAAACTCTTTTTAACAAACAAGGAGAAGACCTACATGACAAAAATTTTACATCTTTGGAAATAGAAATTGAAGAAGATGCCAGAAAATAGAATGATCTCCCATGCTCTTGGATACTTAGAATTAACATAGTAAAAATGGCAACGTTACCAAAGCAATCTACAGATTCAATGCAATGCTCATGAAAATCCCAACAAAATTCTTCCCAGACCTCGGAAGTACAATACTCAACTTCATATGAAAAAGCAAAAAACCCAAGATAGCGGAAACAATCCTGTACAATAAAGGAACTTCTGAATGTATCACCATCCCCGACTTCAAACTCTACTACAGAGTTACAGTACTGAAAATAGCCTGGTATTGTCATAAAAACAGGAGGACCAATGGAACAAAATCAAAGACCTGGCTATCAGTCCACACACCTAAGAACTCCTGGTTTTTGACAAAGAAGGAAAAATATAAAATGAAAAAAAAGGAAAGCATATTCAACAAATGGCGATTACGTGACTGGATATCAACATGTAGAAGAATGAAAAGAGATCCATATCAATTGCCATATTCAAAACTCAAGTCCAAATGGATCAAAGATCTCACTATAAAACCAACCATACCGAATCTCATAGAAGAAAAAGTGGGAAGAACACTTGAACACATTGGCACAGGAGACCAGTTCCTAAATATAACCCCTGTAGCACAGACACTGGGAGAAACATTTAATACATGGGATGTCCTGAAACTGAGGAGCTTCTGTAAAGCAAGGACATGGTCAACGAAACAAAATGCCAGTCTGTAAAATGGGAAAAGATCTTCTGCCACCTCACATCAGACAGAGGACTGATCTCTAAAATATACAAGTAAATCAAGGAATTGGTTATCAAAAGAGCAAATAATCCAATACATATAATGGGGCACATACCAAAACAAAGAACTCTCAACAGATAAATCTCAAATGACTAAAAGACACTTAAAGAAATGCTCAACATCCTTAGCCATCAGAGAAATGCGAATCAAAACAACTCTGAGATTCTATCTTATACCTGTCAAGATCAAAAACATTGATGACAACTTATGCTGGAAAGGATATGGGGTAAAGGGAACACTCCTCCTTTGCTGGTGGGAGTATAAACTGGTACAACCACTTTAGATATCAGTATGGAGATTTCTCAAAAAATTAGGAAACAACCTACCTCAAGACCCAGCAATATCACTTTTAGGTATATACCCAAAGGTTGCTCAATCATAGTTCAAGGACATATGCTCAACTATGTTCACAGCAGCATTATTTGCCATAGCCAGAACCTGGAAACAACATAAATACTCCTTGACTGAAGAATGGAAAGGAAAATGTGGTACATTCACACAATGGATTACTACACAGCAGAAAAAAATAATGATATCTAGAAATTTGCGGGCAAATGTATAAATCTAGAAAATATCATATTGAGTGAGGTAAACAAGACACAGAAAGATAGTAATATATACTCATTCATAAATGGCTTTTACATATAAAGCAAAGAAAAATAAGCTTACAATTTACAATTGCAGAGAAGCTGGACAGCAAAGAGAGACATACATGTATCTAATCTACATGGAAAGTAGAAAAAGACAAGATCACCTGAGAAAACTGGTGCATGTGGATAATATAGGAGAGGGTAGAAGGGGAGGGGATGGAGAGAAAGGTGTGGAGAAAAATTTATAGCTCAATAAAAACAATTGAATAAAGGAGACACTAAATGGTATTTATTTTAAAACCTTTGGGATTCACAGTCAACAATAAACATTTACATGGTAGAAAACATTGACAAAGAAGGAAAAATATAAAATTGAAAAAATCATATTCAACAAATGGCGCTTGCATAACTGGATATCAACATGTAGAAGAATGAAAATAGATACATATCTATCACCATGTTCAAAACTCAAGTCCAAACAAATCAAAGAGCTCACCATAAAACCAAACATACTGAACCTCAAAGAGAAAGTGTGAAGTACACTTGAATACATTGGCACAGGAGACCACCTTCTAAATATAACCCCAGAAACACAGGGATGAGAGATGCCCCCAATTTATGAATAAAATGATAATTCATTAGAAGTTAGATTAATACTGTTCTGTTTAGCAGAACACTAGTATTGCGTTCTCTCCTAGGGTCTATGATTTGTTTAACTATAGATTCTTGGCTCAATAACAGCATCATATATGGATTCTATTCTGTAAAGTGGACATTAAATTTAACCAGAGAGTATTTGGTTACTCATAGGATCTACATATCATTAATGCACCTGTGAGTATGTCTTTCCCTTTCAGTCACTACCGTATTCTGTGGAGTGCACAGTTGTAAAGACCGATGATTAAATTTTCTCCTCTGGTAATATGCAAAGCATATTCAATCACTATGAAACCTAATCAGTGGGGATGTAGTGTCCAGGTCAGTTCAGGCTTGGTTTCTCCATATTCTGTGCTTCAAGTATGTGGTGTCTTTAGCAACAGGTCTTATAACCAGGTTCTGGAGAGAAACCAAGAGTATTGGCTATAGCCTGTTATGTTTGGGGTTCTTTGGAAACTCACTGGCCAACAACTCTAATATGTAGCCCATTTCTGGGATTGGGATTTTTATTTTTAAGTCCATGGTGTGTAGTAGGACATTGTTGCTCTGATATTGGGTAACTCCATTTTAACTCCTGTGATGTAAGTACATAGATATGTTTTAGGAAATGTCTATATTAGTAGGTTTCCACACGGTTTTAAAAATATTTAGTATTTATCCTTCCCCATCCCAACTTAAAGGGGAATTGTGAAAGAGGAAATGATAATCACTGCTCTCTACACTCCTAAGCTTAAACCTCTCTCTACAATCCCTTACTAATTTCCTGACCTCTATGCATAGTCCAGATTTTGAATATATGTATATACATGTACTTAAAGCCAGCAACTTCAAATAAGAGAAAAACACATGACATTTATCAGTCTGGTTCTGTTTTACCTCATTCAGAATTATTTTTTCCAGCTCCATGTAATTCCCTGAAAAATTCACAATTTTCATTTTCCTTAACAGTTGAGTAGTATTCCATTGTATAAATATGCTACATTTTAATTATACAATGGTTGATACATATATAGGTCTAGGATTTTTTATCATAGAGATCAGGGAGATATGAGTAGTAGTAAAATCTTGTTGAGACGGAAGGATCAGTAATTTAAGAAACAAAGATATTTTTATTAAGTCATTTAAGAATGAGGTTAAGAAAGAGTGACTACTATTGGGTCTTACTGAATATTACTGATCTGGAACTCCTGTACTTTAAAGTGGTGTAATGATATGGCCATACCAAATTTAATATTACTAATTGCTGGTATGCAGATGATATGTTTGAGTTTTTGAGTTGAGGGTTTATGATCTAGGTTCTGTCAGCAAATTTGGTGGCATAATTAGCATTTTGACTATGCAAGGTACAACTTGAATAACTTAAGATATTGTAACAAGAAAGTCACACAATTATTTTGAATCATTCTGTATGTTACTTACCTCTTTATTTCATGTCATACAATAGTTGCTGATGAAATGTTTATTAACTAAATACTTCAATAAATATTTTATAGTATTCCTCCTGCCAGTAAAAAAGTACAGTCTTTCCACAGCGCATTTCTTATCTTAAAGTTTGATGTGCCAAATTTTTCCAAATTTCTTCAATTAACAAAGAGCTCATGCACAGAAAGAGAAATAGAAGATCTGGGTAGGTCAAAATGCTATCCAATTCAGAAATAATTCTGAGGATGATTTGTAATATCTAATTTTCTCATTTGCAAGGAAAAACTCTATAATTTCTTATTTAATTTCCACCTACTTTGTTCTTAAAACATTAAATAGAAGAAAAATACCCTCAATACCATAAAAGTTTTGAATTTTTGTACCAATATCTGACATTACCCAAATTTAATGACCAAAATTAAACATTTCAGCCTTGGAATATACTCTACAAACTTACCAAATCAAATACGCACAGACGTGTTCCGTAAAGACTTAGTTGCAAAGATAAAGTTGATAAAGTGTCATAGCTACGAGCAACATTATGTACAACGGAGCCCCAATTGTTTCTTGTATAAATCACCACACCACAACTCAGAGAATAGATGATATTGGAAGCGTGATTTGCTGAACTCCAGCCTACTGTTCTCACCTGACCATGTGATTTTTCCACTATTGGTTATTATTTCCTCGCAAAGGACTCTTGTCAATAACCCTTTAAATTTAGATAACAGTTTTCTGGTTGAGAATTATCATGTGGACAGAAAACCACAGGCTTATGCTTGATTTAAATATTGCAATGATGATATACTATAAGTTCATTTAGGCCCAGACTATTTGCTGATGTGTTGCTAAGGAAGATCTGGAACACTGAGGATCACCAGGCTTAGCCAGTTAGACTGAGGCATGTTTGTGTAGAGCCTTCTACTATGTGCTTTGTTGTAACAGAGAACACAGGCCAAGAACATGGTAACATAGTTATGTGATATATCTTAGGACTCACAGTTCTCAGACTGGGAAAAAATGAGGACAGGCTTAAAAGAAATCCGGCTAAACTAGGAGAAGACCTGTAATTGACAGATGAGGGGAGAGCATTAAAGCAATTAAAAACAATACTGGTCTTCCAAGACTCACATTTCTAATCTTGGCTGTCTTTAGACAAGTTACTTAACCTCTCCGACCTTGGTTTCCTCATCTGTAAAATGAGAATAATTAGATATGGTTCAAGTATTTTAATGGAGCTATGAAAGTAGCTTGAAAGTGATGGTATTATAAAGGGGTTTTCATGACTAGATCTGGACTTCTTCACCCCCCCTCCTGCTTTGCCCTTCCCTCTCTTTCTGGGAAGTTGTCTAGATATAGTATCCTCATTGGTTTTGATATTTTAGCCTCAGCCTGCTGGGTGCTCAGATTATCGGTGAGCATTGCCACAGCTTATGTGTGTTCGTGCTAATTCAGTTACCCACATCCATTAACACAGTAGAAACAATCCCCACATTTATTCTAACAAATGGAGGAAAGGAAAACATGGAGTGGTTAAAATGTAATTGTGAGCTTCTTTTAAATGTATAAATAGCCCCAAATGCTTGTTTCCAAACACACTGATCGCATCGGTTAATACAAATTAACAGGGAAGGTCATTTTTTCCCTTATTAGGGTCAAACCTGGTACTGAAATTCAGAACCAAAAGAGAAGGAAGAACTAATTGGATAGAATATCATTATTTTCACCAAATAACCCCTAGAAGAACGTCAGTGTTGACTACTATTAAATACCACGGTTCCAGGCTCATCAATGCAGTGAAATGGAGTAGAAAGGGGCTTTGAATCCAGGACAAATAAGTTCAAGTCCTTACCTAGAACCAATCCGTTCTCTTCCCAAAGCTTTCATTTTGCCACCTACAAAATAAACTATTTCTTGTAATTATTATGAATAGCAAAGCAGTATCGAAATATGAGATCAATGGTTAATTGTGTAGTAACGAAAGAATGTCCTTTCATTATTTAGTTCCTGTTGTAAGCTTATAGGTTCATGTGCCATACAAAGGGTAAGGATGAGGAGAGATGTGAAGAAGAAGAAGTCTAAAAGTTAACATAGAGATTGTCAAGTAAAGCAGAACTTACAACAAGTACAAAGAGTCCTGAAGCAAAAGAAAGTAAATGTTGGAAGCTAAAGCGTCTTCAACAACTTCAAAAACCCGTCATTAGTATTATTTGATAAATTCCTATTTATGCCAGCTGGGTCTCTCATAACTTTAGCTTGAATACAGTACAAGGACATTTCTTGTTACAACCCAATATGGTAATATTCAGCTTCCTACAACTATGAATTTTTTCCCATATGAAAAGATAATTTTTGTGTTTGTGTGTGTGTGTGTGAGAGAGAGAGAGAGAGAGACAGAGAGAGAGAGAGAGAGAGAGACAGAGACAGAGACAGAGACAGAGACACAGAGAGAGGGGAACAATTCATTTTTTAGTTTATATTGCTTATCTGTGCTTTTGGGTAAGGTTCAATCGAGTCAATCAAGTGTGGTCATTTGGTGGCCTAAATTCTAGGAACAGCTTGTATTCTAATGAGACATGGTTTTGGCAGGAATCATAATACAAGAATAGTATAGCTCTATGCTTTGGGATTGAAAAATTGAAGCAGATATGAACAGAGACTTGACAGTAGATGTGTAATGGTTAAGAAATGTAAGGGCATCTGAGTTTGGAGAAGAAACATATGTTACCATCCGCTTGGCAATGGCAAGGCTGCCTATTTCTTTTATGTGGTGTAGCAACTCGTTATCTGGGTACTGGATTTTTAACTCCTAGAAGCAAAGTCTACAAAATGTATCTTGGTTCACCTTTGAGTTATCATCTTAAGCAGCAACATAAATATATCCACTACATTAAATAATTTTCTTTTTTCCTTTGCAAAAAGAATATGTAATGTAAGATCTACCCTATACACAAATGGGTATTTGATACCCTTTTAGCTGTTTACGGCATACTGTATAGTAAGTCTCTAAGCCTTATTCACCTTGTGTAATTGAAACATTATGTCTTTGGCCAACATGTCCCCATCTAATTCCCAACCTCTGCCCTTCCAGTCTGTAGTTCTGAGTTCCAATGTTTCTTCTATAAGGCAATTTGTCATGTTTGCTCTTGTGTATATAAAATATTTCACCTAGCAAAGTTTTAAAAGAATTTATTCATAATGTTTCAAATAACAGCATTTTTTCTTTTTAAGGCTGAATAATTGTTCCATTTCTTGTATATGTAACTCTTTATTTATCTATTTTGTCATGTGTCAATGAGCGTTTCAGTTGTTTCTATGTGCTTGTTCCTAGCTGCACTGACTATCGGAGAACAGATACCTCTTTGACATATTGCTTTCAAATATTTTTGCTATATATCTAGAAGTTCAACAATGTCTATAAAACCTTCCATAATGGTTGTTTTAACTTAAATTTCCACAAGAGTTTCCTTCTCACCTCATCAGTATTTTTCAATGTACTTTATTAACATCTCTGATATTAATCATTTCATGTACCTGTTGGGCATTTGTGGGTCTGTTTTTTTTTAAATAATTTCTTTTCAGTATTTCACCTATTGGTAAGATAACCTATTTGGGTTATTTGTGTTCTTTCAGTATTGAGATCTGTGTTTCAGAAGACATTAATCTATTTATTATCAACTGTGTCGCAATCATTTCCTTCCACTCTATAGGAGGTCTTTTCATTTTCTTGAATGGTTTTTATACTGTGAAGAAGCCTTTGAGTTCAATGGAGTCTGTTCATTTTTGCTTTTACTGCTTATGCTTTTTGGTAAAACCAAAAATTAATTGCCAAAGGTTTCTCTCTGAAGAGTTTTAGATTGGGGGGGGGGGTATATTTAATGTAATTCCTTTATGCTGATTTTTGTGCAAAGTGGTGCTTCCATTGTTTTTTTCCCTGTACATATACAGCTTTCCAACAACATTTATGGAAGAGACTTTTGGTTTCTTTGTGTTTTGTAGCCACTATCACAGGGGGAAAAGCCAGAAAAGAAATAAAGTGTTTGCAGATAGCTTCGTCTTACATATAGAAAGTTCTTAAGATTTAAAACATCCCACTAAGAACTAATAAATGTGCCTGTCCATAACACCACATGACTTTAATAACAGCATTTGGGAGGCAGAGAAAGGCAGAGTTTGAGACTTAGCCTGGTCTGCATAGTGAGTTCCAGGACAACCAGGACTACATAGTAGAATTCTTTCTCAAACAAACAAACAAAACACCACTCAAGAACCAAAACAACAATAACAAAACTAATAAGTGAATCGAGATACCTTTAATCCCAGCACTCGGGAGGCAGGGGAAGGTCAATCACTGTGAGTTTGAGGCCAGCCTGGTCTACATAGTGAGTTTCAAAACAGTCAGGGCTGTTACACAGAAGAACCCTGTCTTGAAAAACCAAAAAAAAAAAAAAAAAAAAAAAAAAAATCAGCAAAACTGTAGCTATTGACACACTGAACTACCTGAAAAGATAATCAAGAACATTCTTATATTTTCAACAACACAGATAAAAGTAAAATATTTGAATAGATAACTAATAAGTTGAAAGATTTGTTTGCTGCATACTAACAACTGATGAATAAAATAGATTAGGAATAAATAAGAATATATTTTATGTTCATAAATTATAAAATTAAAATTGTCAAATAGCCTATATTACTTAAAACAGTATTCAGAGTCAATGTAATGTATTTTAAAGCCCTGATATCAGTTTTCATATCAATAAAAATTAGGTGAAATTACAAGCCCTAAATAGCTAGAGCAGGCTTAAGCAAAAATAACAAAGCAATAGGCAACAAATTTTCTGATTTAGATAGTACAAAGATACCAAAATAAACATGTAAAATATTGTGGCAAAGAAATAGTTATTCCAACCAATGTAACACAGAGCCAAGAAATCAATCCACTCACATGATTTAATGATAAAACCTACTGAGCCTTTAAGAAAGGTCCAGCATCTCTTCTTACTTGGTACTATCTCTCTGCGTCCAGATTATATAATTTTACAATCCCTTAATATAATATTCAATGACAGAAGGAAGTGTTGAACTAGAACATGAAGAACTAAATGGCCCAGCTGCAAACAAAGGCTTGTGTTTCTATGTCTTAAAAATGCCAAAGGAAGACTATAAAGAGAACTAATCCAAAGGCGATTGCAGCAGAGAAGGGATGTGCTGGAGCGTGGAGATGGCCCGACTAGTACCCTTCGTTCTTATATATGTCATTTTCTAGTCGCTGCCTGCTCTATCTAAACTTCCAGCCATTTCATTTTTGAAACAAGTTAACCTGGCCATTTTGGTCAGAAACAAGCAAACGAAAAATACATAAAAACAAAAACCTCTAGTGCAGGTTTGACCTAATTGGTCACAGAAAAAAAATTAGGGGTGCACGGGCTCCAGTTACTTAAAGGATGCCATAACGTTTGTGAGGATGAGCACAACTCCTGGAGTTTCTGAGTGAGTAGATTCACAGTGGGACTACAAGTCAATATTTCTTGCAAGTTTCCTGGTGCTGCTGTTGCCTGCTGACCTTTTGGATGACATGAGCAGAAGCACTGTGCTAAAGCCAGCTGACAACTTCTTTCAAAATCAAGTAAAATTTCTCACCTCAACCTAAAGATCCAATACTGAACCAAGTTTGAGGATCAGTTTGTTCTTAATTTTTAGAAGCATTTTCTTGAGATTTTGACATGTGGTCATTTTGTCACTGACCCAGATTTGATCTCAGGTCCCTGTTTCTTTACTGTAGGCACTCACAGTTACTTTTCTGAATGTCTTATTTTATGACAGACTAGAACTATTTCACACTGCTTGTTAAACAAAAAATACATCTTCCTGACTTAACGTTCAGTTGTGGAAGTGTTTACCTAAAAAGGAATTGGAAAATTCTGTGAATGAGAATAGTTTTACACCCCAAACCAGCCAGAGTCTTCAGTTAAGTGGTGCAGCTCCTATTAACACCATTCCCAGCAGACTTCTTGAACCCTAACTTAACTGTTGCCAGATAGAAATTACTCTGATGGAATTTATTTTGAATTTAATTTATCATATAATGCTGTAGTGTGATAACTCAGGAGGGTGTTGTTTTCATTTTTTAACCGCTTTCAAACTCTAGGCTTTTTTGTATTTATTTTTATTCTTAAAACAATCTTATTTTACATGCCAACCCCAGTTTCCTTAGTCTCCCTCAACACATCTTCTCCCTACCCCACCCCCATCCACTACTCATAGAGGGTGAGGCCTCCCATGTGGAGTCAACGAAGTCTGTCACATTACTTGAGGCAGGACCAAGGCCCTCCCCACTATACCTAGGCTGAGCAAGGTATCCATCTATAGGGAATGGGCTCCAAAAAGCCAGTTCATGCACCAGTGATAAATACTGATTCCACTGTTAGGGGCCCCACAAACTATCCATGCTACACAACTGTCACTCACATTCACAGGGCCTATTTTGGTCTTCTTCAGGTTCCCCAGCTCTCAGTTCAGAGTCTGTACACTCCCACAAGCTCAGGCCAGCTGTTTCTGTGGGTTTCTGAATCATGGTCTTGGAGCTTTTGCTCATAATATCTCTCCTCCCTCTCTATGGCTGGACTACAGCAGTTTGGCCCAGTGCTTAGCTGTGCATCTCTGTATCTGCTTCCACCAGTTATTGGATGGAAGTTCTAGGGTGACAACTAAGGTAGTCATTAATCTGATGCAGGGGAAGTGCATTTTAAGTATCCTTTCCACTATTACTTAGATTATTAACTGGAGTCATCCTTGTGAATTCCTGGGAATTTCCCTAGTGCCTGGTTTCTCCCTAACCCCATCATAGGCTCCATCTTTCAAGGTATTACTTTCCTTACTCCCCCTCTCTGTCCTTCAACCAACTTGACCTTCCCAATCCTTCACGTTCTCCTCCCTGCTCCCTTTCTCCCTTCTCCATTACCCTACCACCCTCCTGCATTCCCCCGTGCTGCCACTATACTAAAAAGATTTTGGCTACTTCCCCTTCCTGGGGGTATCCCTATATGTCTCTCTTAGGGTTTTCCTTGTTTCCTATCTTCTCTGAAGTTGTGGGCTGTAGGCTGGTTATCCTTTGCTTTATGTCTAATATCCACTTATGAGTGAGTACATACCATGTTTGTATTTCTGTGCCTGGGTTACCTCACTGAGGATCGTTTTTCCTAGTTCTGTCCATTTGCCTGAAAATTTCAAGATGTCAATGTTTTTTACAGTTGAGTCGTACTACATTGTGCAATATATCACATTTTCTTTCTCCATTATTTGGTTGAGGGGCTCCTAGGTTGTTTCCAGGTTCTGGCTATTACAAATAATGCTACTATGAACACAGTTGAATTAATGTCTTTTTTGGTATGGGTCTGTACTTGTTGGGCTTATGCCTAAGAGTGGTATTGCTAGGTCTTGAGGTAGATTGATTTGCAATTTTCTGAGAAACAGCCATACTGATTTCTAAAGTGGGTGTACAGTTTGCACACCCACCAGCAATAGAGGAGTGTGTTCCTCTTATTCTGCTTGCTCTCCAGCATAAGCTATCATTGGTGTTTTTGATCCTAGACATTCTGACTGGTATAAGATGGTATCTCAGAATCATTTTGATTTGCATTTTCCAGATGCCTTTTGGCCATTTGAGATTCCTCTGTCTATAATTCTCCATTTATACCTGCATTCCATTTTTTAATTGGATGATTCATTATTTTGATATCTAGTTACTTGAGTTCTCTGTGTATTTTGGAGATGATCCCTCATCAGATATGGGGTTGGTGAAGATCTTTTCCCATTCTATACGTTGCCATTTTATCTTGTTTACTATGTCCTTAGCCTTACAGAAGTTTCTCAGTTTCAGGAGCTCCCATTTATTAGTTGTCAATCTCAGCATCTGTGCTACTGCTGTTAAATTCAGGAAGTAGTCTCCTGTGTCAATGCATTCAAGGCAACTTCCCACTTTCTCTGCTGTGAGGTTCAATGCGGCTGGATTTATGTTGAGTTCTTTGATCCATTTGCACTTGTGTTTTGCTCATGGGCATAGATATGGATTACTTCCACTCCTCTACTTGTTGACATCCAGCTATGCCAGCCCCATTCATTGACGATGCTTTCTTTTCCCAATTGTTGAATTTTAAATTTTTGTCAAAAATCAGGTGATTATAGGTGTGTGGATTAATATCAGGGTCTACAATTTGATTTTATTAATCCAGCTGTGTGATTTGTGTCAATACCAATGTGTTATACATACTATAGCTATGTAGTAGAGTTTGAAGTCAGGGATTGTGATTCTTTCTTTGGAAGTTCCTTTATTGCACAGGATTGTTTTGGCTATCCTGGGTTTTTTGATTCTCCATATGAAGTTGAGTATTAGTCTTTCAAGGTCTGTGAAGAATTGTGGTGGGATTTTGATGGAGATTGCATTGAATTTGTATATTGCTTTTGGTCAGATTGCCATTTTTACTATGTTGATCCTATGAATCCAAGAACCTGGGAGATCTTTCTATTTTATGACATCTTCTTTCTGATAATTTCTTTTAATAGAGACTTAAAGTTCTTGTTATACAGGTCTTTTGCTTGTTTGGGTAAGAGTTACCCAAGATATTTTTTGCTGTTTGTGGCATATATATATATATATATATATATATATATATATATATACATAGTATGTTTAGATATGTTCCTTGTATCCCTGATCTTTCCAAGACCTTTATCAGGAAGTGGTATTGGATTTTGTCAAATGCTTTTTCAGCATCTAATGAGATGATCATGTAATTTTTTTCTTTCAGTTTTTCATGTGGTAGATTACATTGATGGATTTTTATATTTTGAACCATTCTGCATCTCTGGGATGAAGCCTACTTAGGTACAGTGGATGATTTTTCTGATGTGTTCTTGGATTTGGTTTGCCAATATTTTATTGAGTTCTTTTGTATCAATGTTCATGAGTGAGATTGGTCTGTAATTCTCTTTCCTAGTTGCATCGTTGTGTGGTTTTGGTACAAGGGTAAATGTCCCCTTTTAAAAAGAGTTTGGCAGTGTCCCTTCTGTTTCTATTGTGTGAAACTATTTGAGAAGTATTGGTATTAGCTCTTCTTTGAAATTCTGGTAGAATTCTACACTGAAGCCATCTGGCCTTGGTCTTATTTTAGTTGCGTGACTTTTGATGACTGCTTAGAAAAGCTGGTATAGCTATCCTAATATCTAACAAAACAGACTTCAAACTAAAATTGATCAAAATAAATGAAAAGGGACATTTCATATTTGTTACTGGAAAAATCCGTCAAGATGAAGTCTCAATTCTGAACATCTATGCCCCAAGTACAAGGGTACTCACATTTGTAAAAGAAACACATTAATAGTGGAAGACTCCAATATCCCACTCTCACCACTGGACAGGACTGCCAGAAAAAAAAAGTAACAGAGAAAAAAAGGAACTAATAGAAGCTATCACTCAAATGGGACTAACAGACATCTATAGAACATTCCTCTTAAACACAAGATAATATCTTCTTTTCAGAACCTTATGGAACCTTTTCAAAAACTGACCACATACTTGATAACAAAGCAAACTCCAACAGATATTAAGATCCCTGTACCTTATCGGATCACCATGGCTGAAAGTTAGAATTCAACAAAAAGGCTAATTGCAAAAGACTCATAAATGCATGGAAACATAACAACAGATACTGAGGAAATCCAGAGAACCATCAGGCCATATTTTGAAGACCTGTAGTCCAAAAATTTAAAGGAAATGGACAATTTTCTAAATAGCTCCACATACCATACTTAAATTAAATCAAGAACAGATAAACAATTTAAATAGATCTATAACCCTCAACCCTAGCTTTAAGATAAAATTATTAGAACAGAATAGGCAGGGACCAATTGCCACAAGTTGTTGCTATTATTCAAATTTTTATACTTTTGAGCACTGAAGCATAATCAGATCATAATTTAACAAAAGAAAGTAATTATAAAAAATGGTAGATAACTCATATATATTGTCTGTGGTATTTCAGTTATTTTAGGCAGTATTACTGTATTGTACTATACCTGCCTACAAAATTTTTATTTCTTTCTTCGCACCCTGAATACATTTATTTTCTTCCTGACTTGTGCTTTAGACAAAATTTACACATCAATATTGACTAGAAGTGGTAAAAAGGATCATTTTGTTCCCTATATTAGCATGAAAATAACTACTTAATTTCTAATTGATGCTCAAACTTTTGTAGCCATTATTTTCTTGTATGTTTTGTAGTGCTGTGAAAGGAACTGGGGGACTTATGCGTGCTTAGCAGGTAGTCTACCACAGAGTTACATACCTATCTTTTTGTAGCTATTCATTATGAAATTGAAGAAATTTTCTCTATTATTTGTTTGCTGAAAAGGTACTGTCTTTCATGATTTTTATGCATCTATTGGCATTATTATATATTTTTTCTTTTATAGTATGTTTATAATGCAGGTCAGCTCAATTATTTTTAAATTATGAACTCATTTTATATATTACTGTGAATACCAATTAATCATGGTGTCTAACTTTTAATACATTGCTTTATTTAGTGTGCTTATATATTAAAAGCGTTTGCATCTATATTATTAGAAATTTTGTCTATTAGCTTTCTTCTTATTAAAATTATGTTGAGACAAGATCTCACTATATATATATATATACAGCCCAAGATGATTTCAAATTCATGATCTTCTGCCTTAGTTCCTGATGTTAGTATTACATGTGTTATCACAGAGAACTGCATATGCCATCACACACAAGCAATTTTAAAGGATTATTGTTAGTACTTATTTACTTATCTATTTTTGTTTGTGCACACACATGCATGTGTGTGGGAATGTTTATGTGTACGAGTGTCTGTGCACATGCCTTGCTGTGTGTATGAAGATCAGAAAGCAACATTAAGGGGTCAGTTTTCTTCTTCTGTGAGTTCTGGGGAGTACAGCTCCTCAGGCTACAAATACCATTACCCAGTGAGCCATCTCTCTGACCCAATTATTACTTTTGTTTGATTGGTATCTACTATATTTTTTACTTTTTAATGAATTGTCCTTGTTTGGCTGCTTGTTTTTATTTCATTCCTACTTATTGTTGATTATAACTTTGATTTTCCAATTTCATGTATGTTTACTCTCACCACCCTGAGGTCTCTTACCTTCCCTCGAATTCCTAACATCTCTTCTTCCCTACAGGTTCCTTTCCCACATTAATCCCCTTTATTGTTTGTTCTGTAACCCCCCCCCCTGACTTTTAACAGGGACTGTCTGTTTGGTCATGGGATTTAGAATTAACCACCAGAGCCTGAAAAGCTTACCATTTAGAACATAACTGACAGCAATGGATATTCCTTTCTTAGAGTCTATTAGTGGCTAAACAGATATCTACCCAATTCGTGATTGGCTTCTGAGAGGCCCTGTCTTGTGCAGATCCAATGCAGGCAACTGTAGCTGCTGTAAAATCATGCATTTAATGGCTGTGTCATGCTTTCCAAGTAACATTTCACAACTATTCTTACTGTCTTCCACCTCTATGTTCTTTCTCTTCCCTCCTTCACTATGTTCCCTGAGCCTTCATTAGGACACAGGATCAAGCACTCAAGTGCCGTTTACTCCAAGTATCTTGAGTCACCAGGAGTTTCCACATTCATTGCTATTCATGGCAGAAAAAGCTTCTCTGTAAGGATGACAGCAACATTTGTCTATGACAGCAACATTTTTAAACTGGCTTGATCGTGTGCATATGTTTTGTACGCACACAGCTGCTGTGAGTTCAGGTGTGCACTAGTCACACCAAGTCCAGAGGACAGCATTTCATCACATTCTTTCCCATCCTCTTATTCTTATGTGTTTTCCCTTCTTTCTTCTGCAATGTTCTCTAAGCTTAGGGAAGTGGGCTTGATGATGTTCCATTTATGTCTGAGAACTCACAGTCATTTATTCTAAGCACTTTCAACATGAACACATTTCTGTCAACTACCCACTGCAATACAAAGCTTCTATGAAACACCAATTGTTGAAATACGGAGCGGCGGGCTGTGTCCCGCCACCCGGCTAGCTTTACCCGAAATAATTACACGGAAACTGTATTCTTTTAAACACTGCCTGACCCATTAGTTTCAGTTTCTTATTGGCTAGCTTTTACATATTGATCTAACCCATTTCTATTAATCTGTGTAGCCCACGAGCTGGCTTACCAGGAATGATCTTAACCTGCGTCTGTCTGGAGTGGGAGAATCATGGCGACTCCTTGATTCAGCTTCTTTCTCCCAGCATTCCGTTCTGTTTACTCCGCCTACCTAAGGGTTGGCCTATCAAATGGGTCTAGGCAGTTTCTTTATTAATAAGAAATCACTCCCACATCATTTCCCCTTTTTCTGTTTAAACAAAAAAGAAAGGCTTTAACTTTAACATAGTAAAATTACATATAGCAAAACAGTTATTAAGCAAGAATTACAGTTACAATATTTATATCTATTTTGTCTTTTATCATAACTAAGGAAAACTATAACTATCTATTTATTCTTCAACTCCATCAAAGACTCCAGAAGGATATAATACTACCTAAGTAAACAAGAAATAAGAAAACTCTAGAAATGACAGAGACATCTCGCTGCCTGGACAGTCACCCAAAGTTCTTTTGTATGGTTAATAGAGAGGGGTTAGATCAATATGTAAAAGCTAGCCAATAAGAAACTGAAACTAATGGGTCAGGCAGTGTTTAAAAGAATACAGTTTCCGTGTAATTATTTCGGGTAAAGCTAGCCGGGTGGCGGGACACAGCCCGCCTCTTCGTATTTCAACAGAGTGGCTCCCAACGTGCTAATGAACTCCACGTAAAACCTGAGAGAGCTTAATTTTTATCACAGAAAAAAACAGAGTTTAACACAGCTTTTGGCTGTTTGTTGGTGGCTTGCTGTAGAGAGAGTTCCTGATTCAGCAACAACAGCAGAAAAAAAGCTGCGTCATTTTAAAGTGTGACTTTCTGGGCTGTGCCACCAATGCGATCTCTGTCTGGATCCTGCGGGAGACAGAGCTTTTGAATGGAGCATTTGGAGTAATGTGCTACGGCTTGGTTGATGGCAATGTGGACTGTTGTGTGCCTGGAACTGTGTGTGGCTCAGGGGCACCAAATGGCTCTGAGGCAGGAGCTCCTTGACTCTGCCATGATGAACTGTGCTGGTCTCAGGCAGGAACTACCGTAATTACCATAAAAACAGCTCAGTTAAGGTTTAGACTGGGCAGGAAACAGGCTGTACTTTATTACCGTATTACCTGTACATGGTGCAACTTAAGTTTTTAAGAACTGCTTAACATTTTAAGAAATGCTCCTGGATAGTAAAAAAAAAAAATGTTAGAGATTCACAATAAAACAGATTCAGACATAAAATACCACACTGTTGGATGAATGTACGTAGGCTTGAGAGAGAGAGAAAAAAAAGAATATAGAGAATAAAGTTAATGGTTTTAAAAAAAAAAAGGTAAAGTCTTTAAAGAGACAGAGTACAGATAGTTAAAAGATTAAAAAAAATAAAGAAAAATAAGCCATGTAAAAATGGAAAATTCACAGAGAGTCTGGATTATGTATATTGTGTTTTCTTTAAAATTTTTGACTGTGAAGGAGCTAAGTACAGAGAGACATTTCATTACATGGGCTGCCAAGCTAAACCAGGATGGATATAAGGGTATTACGATTTCAAAATTTGGGTCTAAGGATATGATGCTTTGGAAAGGGTCTTCTTTTGTTTTCACAGAGGACCAGACCCTATGTATTGCATCTATCCCGATATGGTATGATAGACCACGCCCTCCTGAAAGGTTGCTGTAACACCCTCAAAAAATTACTTCGCTCAACTGCCAACTGAGATGAAACTAGCACACAGGTTATACCATGAAAGACCTCATTAACGACGCCCCCATTCAGCAGGAAGCAGTTTGGAGAGAAAAAACTGCGCCCATGTTCCCAAAATATTGTTTATAAATGTTCTTTTACATTTAAAGGGGGAAATGATATAGGTATGAATAATTTGAATTGGTGTGGATTTTAAGGTTAATTTTGTTATATGTATATGTATTTCTGATATTGATTAAGGTATTGTGATTGTGTAGTTCTTTTAAAATGTAATGTATAATAGGAAATATAGGTTGCTAATGGATAATCATCGATGATAGTAAAGTTTGTAGTCATGTTACTTAGATTTTCTAGATATATAGAGATATATTTCAGATAGGCATTCTTCATATCTCTCAAAGGCTACAGAATATGGCATTTAAAATATTTTAATAACTTGGGACTTTTCATGACAATGAGACATATCTGTTCCTGGTGGCACCAATCTACTTTGAGAGGAAGATGGGCATCGAAGAGGATCCTTATGGAGTTGGATAGCCATTTGGGCAAGAAACTGCTCTTGCCTGGACTGTTGCATAAAATGGACACAGAGAACCCGCAGAGAGAGGACTGCTGAACTTGCCTAAAGGTGAGACGGTCTTTTGGGGTTCATGACTCATGAAAGAGTCTGTGAGACATTCTGCAGGACACAGCAGATAGTGACTGAACTGTCTTTGAAATTTCCTGCTTCATGAAAATGTCTGCTGGATACTATGGGCCTGAAGGCTGAAGATGGATGCCCCAACCATACAAAAGAACTTTGGGTGACTGTCCAGGCAGCAAGATGTCTCTGTCATTTCTAGAGTTTTCTTATTTCTTGTTTACTTAGGTAGTATTATATCCTTCTGGAGTCTTTGATGGAGTTGAAGAATGAATAGATAGTTATAGTTTTCCTTAGTTATGATAAAAGATAAAATAGATATAAATATTGTAACTGTAATTCTTGCTTGATAACTGTTTTGCTATATGTAATTTTACTATGTTAAAGTTAAAGCCTTTCTTTTTTGTTTAAACAGAAAAAGGGGAAATGATGTGGGAGTGATTTCTTATTAATAAAGAAACTGCCTAGACCCATTTGATAGGCCAGCCCTTAGGTAGGCGGAGTAAACAGAACGGAATGCTGGGAGAAAGAAGCTGAATCAAGGAGTCGCCATGATTCTCCCACTCCAGACAGATGCAGGTTAAGATCTTTCCTGGTAAGCCAGCTCGTGGGCTACACAGATTAATAGAAATGGGTTAGATCAATATGTAAGAGCTAGCCAATAAGAAACTGAAACTAATGGGTCAGGCAGTGTTTAAAAGAATACAGTTTCTGTATAATTATTTCGGGTAAAGCTAGCCATGCGGGCGGCCGCATGCCAGGGACGCAGCCCTGCCGCTCGTAACACAACAACCAATAGGCTCACTTCTAGGATCTATGACTTCCCTAGTCATAAAAGTTTTTTTTTTGTTGTTGTTGTTCCTTAAGACAGGCCTTCCATGTGTAGGCTTGGCTGTCCTGAAACTTATTCTATAGACCAAACTCAGAGATATGGCTGCCTCTGCATTCCAAGTACTGGGATTGAAGAAATGGGACACTACAACCTGGCAAACCATGAGCTTTTGATAATATTTACAGTACCATGCATGAATTCCCTTCTGTAGTGCTGGTCTCAAATTCAATCAAAAGAGTAAATGGCTGTCCCTGTAAGTAGTCTTGCCACTATTGCACAAGTGGGTACAACCAGTTCCAACATATAATGGAGTAGGATCGATAGTACCATACTAAAATGAAGGAAATGGAGGATAGTGAGAAAATACTGGACCAAAGCAGGACCAAAACCCAGCTGGACAAACTCTAACTGTTACCTTTCCATGTCTAATGCCAAAGTACTCTTCAGATCTCCAACTCTTTTCAGCTTTGTTGACTGCAAGACTTGGTTTGCACTTGGACTGGTTCCACTCCCTGTTAGCAGCTCTCCTCCGTTGGTATCCCATGGCTTGGGCATCTCCACTATCTTAGGGTCTCCAAGGCAATCCAGGATTCATACAATGGACTTTCTAGGCCTCCATTCAGGGACAGTCCTGACACATGCTTGGTATCACCAGCTTTCTATAGTCACAAAGGTAGATTCTAAAGCCCCTTTCTTCTATCCTTTACTCTAAATCCAGAGCCACATAGCCGAAGCTGCCAAGGTCTGCTGCTTGCTGAGCTAGAACATGGACCCTTTGTCTAATTACATCTTCATCAGATTTCTGTTTCTAATAGTTTCCTTCATTTTTAAAGCACACTAATTCTAGAACTTGTTCTGTATACCTGACTGACCTCAGATGCAGAGATCCACCAGCCGCTGTCTCCCAGAATGCTAGAATTAAAGGCATACAACACAACACACAAACACATACATGCACACACAAAGAGTTTTATTTAGAAGTAGGTATTCTGACTCTCTTCATGAAGAGGGTATTTGGAAAGAGATGGTGAAGGCATAGACAGTTGTTAAAATTTAGGGGAAATAGAGCAGGAATTTACACTTAGGATTAGAAGACAGAATATTTTATTCTCTTTTTGTTGTTGTTTGGTTTTTGTTGTCATTTTGAATGAATTTGTTTTCATTTTCTGTTTAATTATTTTGAGAATTTCATATATGGGTACTGTATTTACATCAATATCATCCTTCTCTCCTCATTCTTCCACTCTCCCTGTGTCCCTTCCTCTCTCCAAAATGAGGGACCTTTTCATACTGTTATTACATGTATGTCTACAACCTATTGAGTCAATTTGATGCTTCTCTTCTCTACCTGTTTAGAATTAACCACTTGAGAACGGATAGTCTATCACTGAGCTCATTCCTTTAAGAAACTGGTTCCTTCTCTCTTTGCAGCCATCAGTTGCCTGTAGTTTTTTGATCTAAGGGTAGGACCCTGCAAAATGACAACATCATTTGACATGCCAATGTGGGCGGAAAAAATTTCACTATTCTTGTTTGCTTGGATTCATTTTTTTATTGATCATTGCTATAAGTACAAATAGAATCAATTATAATTTATCAGTCTTGTGTCCTGAAAATTTGTGTTTAATACTTCTAATAGCTTTGGTGGGTTTTTTAGGAACTGTAACATACAAGAAAATATGACTTGTCAATAAAGCTTGTTTTACATATTCTATTCTAATATTCATGCCTTTGATTTTTCCTTATCTACTAAATGAAAAAAATTAAAAGGAAGGACATGACTACTCCTAGGTGTGCTGGAGAAGGTTTATTGTAGATAAAAGGGAGAGCATAGCCAGAGGCTCTGGGAGAGTGCAGAATAAACCATGACTCTGTGTTAAAACATGTGAGGACAGGGAGAAAGGTAGAGGGGAGAGCCAGGAGAGTAAGGGGTGTAGAAAATGGCTGAGTAACCAAAATGGCTGTGCTATATTGGGAATGGTAGTTGGGAGAAGGGCAGTGGAGTCCCTAGGCTGGAGAAGTTTACGGTAGGGGTAAGGTTTTCTAGCCATACATTGTAACATGTGGCCACTGGGAGAACCTGGCAGTCAGGTTCACTTTGATATGTTAAATAGTTATACCTTGGTTGCTGTTTGTCCTGAGTTTGAGACCTAACAGCTACATGAAGGCTATAGTCTACAATATATTGCCAAATAAGTGTAACCTACAGCAGATGTTCTTATTTTACATACAATAGAGAAGATTAGTCTTTCATTATTATGTAGGATGCTAACTTTGAGTTTTTAATTAATAAAGTTCATCAAGTTGAAGAAATTTCCATGTGTGTGTTATTTTCCAAGTAAGATTATATGATCTAAATGTAAGAGGATATCCATTTTGAGGGCATTTGGTAGACTTTGCTGTAATCTGAATATGATGACGAGTAAATCTATTTATTTTCCAGTTGTGGAAGTTGTACTAGGTCTTCACAATAACTTTTGAAACTGAGTAGATTTCAGTAAATTGTTAGGTCCTGGCATTAGATATCACATATGTTTTCTCCCTAGAATAATTATCTAAACAGAGGAACTTTGGAAATAGACCCTTCAAGGTCTCCAAGATGACACATCAGGTAAACTCACTTGCTATTAAACCATACAACCTAGATTGATCCTGGGAGCCACATGGTGGAAAGCAAGAGCTGATTGAAAGGGAAGAACCCATTTCAGCATGTTGTCCTCTGACCTCCATTTGTTGTAGCGTTGCACACACACACACACACACACACACACACACACACACACACACATGCAAACTACAATTTAATTTTTATATAGCTGATCTGACCATTTTATTAGTATAAAAAAGAAGCTCAGTATTAGTCTTCTTTTCCTGATGAATTTGTTGGGAGAATCAGTTGACTCTCATGCATTATTTACAGACCATTAAGCAAAAATAAACTTGGTTTTATGTTGAGAATAATTAGTTTAGTGCAGAGCTCCATAAAAAAGAGACACTACAGTCCTTTTTCTTGAAATGGATGAAATGCATTGTCTCGTGTTTGTTACCATTTGACCTTATGAAAATTATTTTTGTCTTGATTCTTAATGTATTAATCTATCAAATAATTGTGATGATGTGGGCAATAAGACTACTAGGGTGATAATCAGTACTTCTCAGTCTATGAGGCTCAAGTTAGTGAATGAATTGAAAAGTGTCATTACTATATATTATGAATAAAAGTAAGCTTTAAGGGCACATTGCAAAAATTATCATGTATGGAGTAGCCCTTGGTTTGCATTTTGACTTATTTCCCATTTCCTTAAGTTTTATTATGACTTCTTAACCAAATTTAGTTATTTCTGCATCTAGTTTATATTCTTCATTTACTGTCAACCTGGAATTGCAAACTTAGCCACCATAATCCCCTGCCTTGTTCTTAGCGCTTCATGTTCTTCCTCATCTCCTCACTGCCAGCTCAAAAACGGATCTAAAATTAGCTTAAATCATAATATTTTCTTGATGGAAATTCTTTTGTTTCACATCTCAGAGCATGCACAAAATTCCATATGGTCTACAGAACAATAGTTTCCGTAATCATCGTTATTGTCTCTGTTATCATCCTAATCATTTCACATTTCTCTCCCCTTCAATTGCTGCATATATTATACCCTAATCTCACTGGTTTAAGTTTCTCTAATGTACTGTGGTCTTCAGCACAAGAATACAGCATACATATTCTTTTGATTCATAAGCTATTTCTTTCCCCTATTCTTACATGTAACTATTCAGAAATTATTCTCAGTCTCCATATGTTTCACCATTACTAATCTTATAATTAGCTTTTAAAATCCATGTGTGACACACAATTAATAAAAACTCAGGGTCAGAAATTGGGGTCCAACCTGAAGATATGAAAAGCAAAACAGCCAGCCACAGGCTCCTACCTCAACCTCAGTCTGAAATGGTGGTTCTACCTCCTGGAATCTCAGAATGAGATTGTGCCTCTGAGAGCTCTCTCCCCCATTTTATAATCCTCTCTAGGGCTGGGATTAAAGGCATGCACCCCTGGAATTAAAGGTGCATGCCATTGTGGCTACTGGGATTAAAGGTGTGTGTTACCATCACATGATTTTTAAGGCTGACCAGTGGGATTGTTTTACTTACAGTTCTTCAGGGAGTCTTTATTTATTAAAATACAATTGAAATACCATTATATTTAACTTTTTTGAAGAAAACAAAAAGAAGGCTCTCACTAATATAAGAAAACTATATACAATAAGTAAAATGACTATATACAATATATACAGACAATAAATACATCAACAATGTTTAGTACATTTGCATTAGACAAATTCAGGGAAAATATTTCATCTCTATCTTATCTTGGTGAGTCTAAAGTCTTATACCTAATTTACATTCTATCATAACTTGCTTTTTGTGTCTGATAAACTATAACTGTTACTATCTAATCTTCAACTCCCTCAAAGACCCAAGAAGGAAATAATATTAACTGAGTAAGCAGGAAGTGCGAGCAAGCAACTTCCAAAAAATGTGAGAAATGACAGAAACATTTAGCTGCCTGGACAGTCATCCAAAGTTGCTCTGCAATGTTGGGGCATTCATCTTTGGCCTACAGGCCTAGCATATTTGACATACTTTTCAGTGAAGCAGGATATTTTGTGTTCTGCTTGTCTAATTAGCACAAGATAATGTTAGCAGTTAAAGCAGGGCTATTCTCTTGCCCAGTGGCTTACTCTTCCACAAAGGAAGTCAACTCCATGTGGAGTTTCTTTGACACCTATTATCTTCTCTGAAGTAGATTGGTGCTGCCAGGAGCAGCCATGTCTCATTGTAATAAAAACGAAGAACCTTGGTTATTAAAAAATCTTAAATGCCATACTCTTTAGATCTCTGAAGTGTTTGAAGATGACATATCTATCTAAATTATATCTTTGCTTGACCTTGAAAATATACCTAATGTGATTACAAGTTCAATTATACTAGATGATTTTAACTACTAACCTATATTTTTTATAATCCTGAACAGTTGATAATAATAATTTTCAAGGACAAAAAATTTGCATTACATTGTTAAATGAGCTGTATATGTTCAATACCTTGAATAAGATTAGAAAGGTATGTACAATCTGTTTTAACAAAATTAATCTCAAGTTTGAATCAATATGCAAAATTTGAATACAAAATACAAAAGTAAAACCAATGTAAAACATTTAAAACTAATAGTTCCATTTAAAAATAGATTCAATAATCTATTTTTTATTTTATCATATAGATATCCTCCATTTTTCTTTTGAGAGTAGATTATCTTTCTATCTTATCATATTCATATTCCTTTTGTCTCTTCCGATTTTCCTTCCCTCTCTCTCTTTTCTTTTTTTTTTTTTGTGACAGGGCTTCTCAGTAGCTATGGAGCCCATCCTGGAACTCACTATGTAGACCAGGCTGACCTTGAATTCACAGAGATCTGCCTGCTTCTGCCTTCCAAGTTCTGGGATTAAAAGCATACACCACCACCACCTTGCCATTTTTGTTTTGCTAAAACAAGAACGTTTAATCTAATTTCCATTGTTAGTTTTTTCTGACCATTATCCATAAAAACTTGTAGCCAATAATACATTAAACAAAAGCAAACATCCACAATCCATTTTATGGGAATGTAGCTGTAGTTTTTATAGGCTATTTCCCATATATTGGAGGCCTGATAATCTTATGGGCACCAAAAGAAAATTTAGGATTTGGCCAAGTCCTTACTAGAGTATTCTGTGAGGCAGGATCATTCCAACCAGCAGTCTTGAAGTTGTTCTGGATGTAGAACTCAGAGGAAACTGCAACAAATATACTATGAAATGTTGGATCGTCTGTGTCATCTGTTCCCATTGGAGATTTTTCAGGGGTTCTTCCTTGATCAAACCTTATTTTTCTTAACCAAGAATGAATCTACAGATTCTTATTTCCTGTGGAAAACCTCTTCTCCAAAGTAACATACCTTTTGACTTAACTTTTGAAGTCAAGGCATCTGCAAATTATATAGATTGGATTATTCCATCAGCATTTATAATCAAACATCTTTTACCAGCTGTTGCTCCTTCCTTAGCAGACAAGTAATTCAAAGAAAACACAATTATCACACAGTACCCAGATTCTCTGTGTATTTTCCATCTTTACATGGATGTTAAATGGGGCAGATGGGAGCTGGGAGCACAAGTTTTTCTCTTCAACCCAGATGGCTAGATTTGGGTCCAGCTCCTAGAGCTGAAATTTCAATTCCAACTCTGACCTAGGTTGGTAGCTAAAAAGCCTAAGGCAAATGGCATTTTCTTGAATTTGTACCCCAAAATGTTGGACACCGAGTGAAGTACGATTAATAAAAATCTCAGGGTCAGAAATTGGGGTTCTTCCTGAAGATCCTCAAAGCCAAACAGCCAGCCAAAGGGGAAATGTTGTGGCATTTTGTTTGTATTTTAATAAATAAAACTGACCTGGAGATCAGAGAGTAAAACAGCCCCATTGGTCAGTTTTACAGACCAGGATATGGTAACACACCCCATTAATCTCAGTAGGTGTAAAGACATGTACCTTTAAACCTAGTGGCCACACTAGTTGCCATAGAAACTGGGTGATGCATGCCTTTAATGACCACAGTGCATGCCTTCAAAGGCAGACATTTCCTCAGGGTAAAGGGTTGGGAAAAGACTTCACTCAAAGGGACCAAAGAAGCAAGCTGGTGTAGCTATTGTAATATCTAACATCTAACAAAATAAACATCAAACTAAAGGTAATCAAAAGACATTTCATATTTATCACAGGAAAAAAGTCTATCAAGATGAATACTTAATCCTAAATATTTATAAGGACACCCACATTTGTAAAAGAAACATTACTGGAGGCAGAGGCAAGTGGATCTCTGTGAGTTCGAGGCCAGCCTGGTGTATAAGAGCTAGTTCCAGGACAAAGCTACAGAGAAACCCCTGTCTTAAAAAACCAAGGACAATGGCACGGGGTTTTGAACCTACTTAATGTGCTGGCTTTGTGGGAGCCTAGCCAGTTTGGATGTTCACCTTCCTAGAAATGCACGGAGGGGGGAGGACCTAGGACTTACCACAGGGCAGGGAAATCTGACTGCTCTTTGGGCTGGAGAGGGAGGGGGAGAGGAGTGGGGGGAGGGGGAGAAGGGTGGGAGGAGGGGGAAGGAAATGGGAGGCTGGGAGGAGGAGGAAATTTGTTTTTTTTTTCTCTTTTCTCAATAAAAAAAAAAAGTTAAAAAAAAAAAGAATAAACCAGTATATTTCCCTGGCAAAAAAAAAAAAACCCAAAAACCAAACCAAAACAAAAAACACCACATTACTAAAGCTTAAATTGCACATCAAATCCCACACCTGTCCATTGACTGCAACACCTCACTCTCACCAATGGACAGGTCAACCAGACAGAAAATCAGAAAATTAACAGAGAAACAAGGGAACTATCGGATATTATGACTCAAATGGGCTTAATAGACATATATAGAACATTCCACCTAAACACACACACATACACACAAAACGCTGTCTTCTCTGCACCTCATGGAACCTTCTCTAAAATTGACCACATACACTGTAACCAAGCAAACCTCAACAAATATAAAAAATTGGAATAATCTCATGCATCTTATTGGACCACCATGGTTTAAAGGTAGAATTCAACAAAAATACAAATTATAGATAGCTTACAAACTCATGGAAACTGTATAATGCTCAATAGAATTACCCCTGGGTCAAGGAAGAAATAAAGAAATAAATTAAAGACTTCCTATAATTCAATAAAAACGAAAGTACATTATATCCTAACTTATAGGGCACTATGAAAGAAGTACTAAGAGTAAAGTTCATATCACTAAATTTCTATATAATGAAGTTGGAGAAATTCCACACTAACAAATTAACCAAATTCTTGAAAGATCTAGAACAAAATGAAGCAAACTCACCCAGGAAGAGTAGACATCAGGAAATAATCAAATTGAGGGCTGAAATCAATAAAATAGAAACAAAGAAAGCAATACAAAAATAAATAAAATAAAAAGTTGGTTCTTCAAGAAGATCAGCAAGATAGACAAACCCTCATCCAAGATAATCAAAAGGTAGAGAGATTATCAAAACTAACAAAATCAGAAATAAAAAATGGGGACTTAACAGATGCCGAAGAAATCTAGAGAATCACTGGGTCATACTTTCAAAACCTGTAGTTAATAAAATTGGAAAATTTAAAAGAAATGGACAACTTTCTTAATAGGTTAATATATCAAAATTAAATTAAAATCAAATAAACAATTTAAATAGACCTATAACCTCCTAAGGAAATAGAAGCAATCATCAAAAGTCTCCCAACCAAAAAAAGCCTAGGACTGGATGGCTTCAGTACAGAATTCTACCAGAATTTCAAAGAAGATCTAATTGCAATAGTACTCAAATTGTTCCACACAATAGATACAGAAGAAACATTGCCAAAGTCTTTATAAGAAACTACAGTTACACTACACCCAAACCACACAATGATGCAACAAAGACAGAGAACTGCAAATCAATCTCCATTATGAACATTGATGTAAAAATACTCAGTAAAATACTGGCAAACTGAATCCAAGAACACATAAAAAAAAATCATCAAACATGAGCAAGTAGGCTTCATGCCACAGATGCAGAATTGTTTTACATACAAAATTCTATCGATGTAATCTATCACATAAGAAACTGAAAAAAAAAACACACAATCATCTCATTAGATGGTGAAAAATAAACTTTGACAAAATCCAACACCCTTAATGAAAAAGGTCTTAGAGAGATCAGGGATTCAAGGAACATATCTAAACATAATAAAAGCAATTTACAGAAAGCTGACAGTCAAAATCAAATTAAACAGAGAGAGACTCAAAGTGAATCCACTAAAATCAAAAATAAAACTGTCCACTTTCTTCATATCTGTTCAATATAGTACTTGAATTTCTAGCTAGAGCATTAAGACAATCAGAAATCAAGGGGATACAATTGGAAAGGAAGAAGTCAAACTATAGCTATCTGTAGATGGTATGATATTATAAAGAAGTGATACCAAAAATTCTCCCCGGGAACTCCTACAAGTGATATACATCTTCAGTATATGATTAACTCAAAGAAACCATTAGCTCTCCTATATACAAATGATAAATGGACTGAGAAGGAAATCAGAGAAACATCACCCTCTACAATAGCCACGAATATAAAATATCTTGGGGTAACTCTAACCAAACAAAGGAAGGACTTATGAGACAAGAATTTTAAGTCTCTAAGAAAAGAGATTGAAGAATATATCAGGAAATAGAAAGATCTTCCAGGTTCTTGAACAGGTAGGATCAACATGGTAAAAATGGCAATCTTACCAAAAACAATCTACAGATTTACAGCAATCCCATCAAAATCCCAGCATGATTCATCAGAGAACTTGAAAGAATAATACTCACCTTCATATGGAAAACCAAAAACCCCAGGGAAGCCAAAACAGTCCTTGTACAATAAAAGAACTTAGAGACATTATGATCCCTGACTTCAGTCTCTATTATAGAACTATTGTAATAAAAACAGCTTGGTATTGGCACAAAAAACAGTCAGTTGGACCAATGGCATAGAATAAATTGAAGACCCTGATATTAATCCATACAACTATGAACACCCGAGTTTTGACAAAGAAGTTAAAAGTATGCAATGGAAAAAGGAAAGCATTTTTAACAAACGGTGCTGGAATAACTGGATGTCCACATGTAGAAGATTGCAAATAGATTCATATCTGTTGTCATACACAAAACTCAAGTTCAAATTGATCAAGGATCCCAACATAAATCTAATTGCATTGACCCTGATAGGAAGGAAAGTGGGAAGTAGCCTTGAATACATTAAATCAGGAGACCACCTCATAAATATAACATCAGTTGCACAGACAGTGGTAGAGACAATCAATAAATGGGACTTGCTAAAACAGAAAAGCTTCTGTAAGACAAAGGACATGGTAAATAAGACAAAAAGACAGCCTCCAGAATGGGAAAAGACCTTCACCAAACCAACATCTGACAGAGGGCTGATCTCCAAAATATATAAAGAAATCAAGAAACTTGACATCAAAATGCCAAACAATCCAATTAAAAAATAGAATACAGAGCTAAACAGATAATTCTTAGCAGAAGAATCATCAAAAGAAATTAAAGGAATTGCTCACCATCCATAATCATCAGGGAAATGCAATTCAAAACAACTCTGAGTTACTATCTTACACTTGTCAGAATGGCTTAGAACAAAATACCGAGGACAGCTTATTTTGGAGAAGATATGCATTCGGGGAAACACTTCTCCACTGCTGCTGGGAATGCAAACTTGTACAGCTACTTTGGAAATCAATATGGTGGTTTCTCCAAAATTTGGAAGTTAATATTACCTTAAGACCCAGAGATATAACTCCTGGGCATATACCCAAAGGATACTCAATCATACCACAAGGCCATTTGCTCAACTATGTTCATGGCAGCATTATTCCTAATAGTCAGAACTTGCAATCAGCCTAGATGTCCATCAACTGAAGAATGGATAGAGAAAATGTGGTACATTTACACAATGGAGTATTACTCAGCTGTAAAAAACATTGACATCATGAAATTTGCTGGCAAATAGATGGAACTATAAAAAACCATTCTGAGTCAGGAAACCCAGATTCAGAAAGACAAACACAGTGTGTACTCACTTATAAGTGGATATTAGATATAAAGCAAAGGATAACCAGACTACAACCCACAGCTCTAGAGAAGCTAGGTAGCAAGGAAGATTATAAGTGGGACACATGGATCACCCAGGGAAGGGGAATTGCATGAAATCTTCTAGGTAAACTTATGGCAAGGGGGGCAGTAAAGGTGAGAGGATTGGACATGAGATTATGAGGGAACCGGATAGCAGAGAGAGGAGAGGGACAGAGTGGGAGAGCAATATAAGAGAGATCTTGATAAAGACAGCCACTATGGGGTTAGGGAGAAAGCTGGTGCTGGGGAAATTCCTTAGAACCCACAACAATGATCCCAGTTAAGAATGCTAACAATAGTGGAGAGGGAGCCCGAACTAGCCTTCACCTGTAATGAGATTGGTAAATACTCCAACCATCATCGTAGAGCCTTCTTTCGGTAAGTGACAGTGCCAGATGCAAAGATCCACAAGCAAGCACCAGTTCGAGCTCCAGGAATCCAATCAAAGAGAGAGAGGTGGGAATATATGAGCTAGGGAGGTCAAGATTATGCGGGAGAAATCTACATAGACAGCGGAACCAAGCTTGTTGTAACTCAGGACCAGTAGCTATGGAACCTCCATGGGTTCAAACTGGGTCCTTCTTATATGGGAGGCAGTGGTGAAGCTTGGACTTCATGAGAAGCCCCTGGCAGTAGGACCAGTATCTATCCCTAGTGCATGAGCTAGCTTGTTGGAGCCCATTCCATACGGAGGGATGCTATGCTCAACCTTAATGTATGGGGTGTCTTGGTCCTGCTCCAACTTAATGTGCCAATCTTTGTTGACTTTCCATGAAAGCCTACCCCATTGGGAGAAGTGGATGGGGGTGGGGCGGGGTGAAGGCAGTGATGGGGGTGGGGGGAGAGGTGAAGGGAAGAACTGTGAATGGAATGTAAAATGAAATTAAAAAATGAATTAAAAATTTAAAAAAGCATTTAATTGGTGCTTGCTTACATTAAGAGCTTTAGTCCATTTTTTTTTTATTGTAGGACGCATGACAGTGTGCACATAGCAAGATATGGTGCTGGAGAGGTAGCTAGCCCTGTTATATATCCAGATCAGTGGGCAGCAGGAAGAGAGATCAAGGTGTGGTCCTGTCTTGAGCTTCTGAAACCTCAAAGCCCTTCCCAGTGACACAATTCATCCAACAAGGCCCCTCCTACTCAAACAAGGTCACACTTCCTAGTGCCACTTCCTAATGCTCAAGGCATTCAAATCTATGCGTGTATGGGGGTCATTCTTATTCAAACTAACACAGTACACATTTTATTCAACAGCATATGGAAGTTTCTCTAAAACAGACTATATTCCGAGACACAAAATAAATATTACAAATTCTAAGAGATTGAAATATTTATGTGTA
Organism: Microtus oregoni; assembly: GCF_018167655.1. Taxonomy (NCBI): domain Eukaryota; kingdom Metazoa; phylum Chordata; class Mammalia; order Rodentia; family Cricetidae; genus Microtus; species Microtus oregoni. The sequence continues at coordinate 57,396 of NW_024544713.1, forward strand.
TCTTATCTGACCATAATGCAGTAAAACTTAAAACTGACACCAAACAAATTCCTAGTAAATATACAAACTCATAGAGATTAAACATATTAAGGAATTATGAATAGGTCAAGGAAAAAATCATGAAAGAAATAAAAATTACTTCTTGGAACTAAATGAAAATGAAAACACAACAGAACAAAACCATTGGACTCATTGAAAACAGTTCTATGAGGGAACATATTAGCTCTAAATGTCTACATTAAAATAATCAGAAAGAACATAAATAAATGACTTACTGATACAACTGAGAACTTGGAAAAATAAGAATATACCAAAATCATACCCACTATAAAATAAGAAATAATAAAAATCAGAGCCAAATTATGAAATAGAAACTAAGAAAATAGTATAAGTGATCAATGAATGTAAGAACTGGTTCTTTGAGAAGATAAACAATATGGACAGACTCTTGGGTTGACTAACCAAAAGAAATAAAGAGATGAGTCAGATTAACAGAAACAGAAATGAACAAAGAAACATTAAATCAGATGGCAAAGAAATTCAGAAGACTATGAGGGAAAAGTTTAAAAACCTGTATTCTATTAAGCTGGAGAACCTGAAAGAAGTGTGGTGGAGGAAGGTCATTGGTTAAGTAATAAAGAAACTGCTTGGCCTCATAGGTTAAAAAATAGGTGGGAAGAGTAAACAGGTAAGAATCCTGGGAGGAAGAGAAAGTGAGATCAGAGAGGCCATGCTCAGCTCTCCCGGGCAGACGCGCACGATGAAGCAAGCCGCCAGGTCAGACATGCTGAATTCCTGGTAAGATCGGAACTACACAGTTTATTAGAGATGGGTTGATCGGGATATCAGAATTAGCCAGTAAGGGCTAAAGCTAATGGGCCAAGCAGTGTTTAAATGAATACAGTTTGTGTTTTGTTATTTCGGGGCATAAGCTAGCCAGGCGGCCAGGGTGCCGGGGACGCAGCCCCTCCGCTCTTATTACTACAGAAGTGGATGGATTTCTAGATTCAGCCAAACTACCAAAATTAAAGCAAATAGATGTCATCAAACAAACAGACCTATAACAAATGTGGTGATTAGGATAGTAGTAAAAGCCTTAAAACTGAATAACTTCCAGAGACAAATCATAGCAGGATTCAAACAGACTTTTAAATAAGTCTATATCCAGATCTTCGTAAACCATAAAAAAAAAAATGGATCAGAAACAGAAGGACTATTCTCAAACACCTTCTATGAAGTCAGTATCACTGTAAAACAAAAAAACAAGTAAAGCCACAAATACACACACACACACACACACGCTGGTGTCCCTGATGAACATGCATTCAAAAAAGCTCAATAAAATAACTGCAGAGCCAAAAATATTAAAAAATATTAAACATATGTAAAAAATATTAACCATTATGAGAAAATTGACTTTATCTCTGAAATGTAGGGTAGTTCAACATACGAAAGCAAAAATATATATGTAACCAACTATATTAATGGAGTTAAAGACAAAGTTTATATGGTTATCTAATGGGAACTTTAAAAGTTTTAGCCTTTAAGGCTTCCATTCAGAGTTCACTTAAAGATGCCATGAATAGCTACAGGGGCATTAAAGATCTAAGGATAAAGATCTGAATGTTAAGAAATCTACTCACAACAGGAATTGTCTGTCCATATTTCTTTATTCTTCTCTATTCTATCCATTATTTTTCATTGTTTCATCCATTACTTGGTCTTGTTCTACATTGTTCTTAGTTCTACCCATTACAAAACTTCCCAGTCATTTATTCCCCATATAAAAAGGTTTATTTTCAGTACAATTATGAATAGGATATGAATTGTTTAAATCAGTGCACCACTTCTTTTCTCCCAGCATGCATGGTGGATACCAGGTAACTAGGCAACCTACTTGAACAGTCAGGGAGAAGCTGATGGCTCTTGATCAGATAGCACATATACCAGATGTCTTAATTTCAGTGGGCCTAAGTCTGGGGTTACATTTACTGCTCTAAAAGAAGAAGAGACCCAGGCCTCTAAATGATCAGTTCTGGAGTATGCTGTTATCAGCTGTTCTGATCATGGGTGTTGTGGGTCTTTCTCTGGGGTGCAGTTAATTATCTTTTCTGCTGTCTTTGAGGGTCCCAAACTAAAATCATCAATAAAGTGAGGTGAAGGTGACCATAAAGGGTTAGGAACCTTTTGAGTGGAGTAAAACCAGTACAATAACTTGGGTAGGTAGCAATTCTATGTCCTTGGGTATCTGTGAATATCTTAAATGAAATGCTCTATACCTGGACCCTAAACATTGATCAAATGCCTGCCGATAAAGATAATTGCAGGAAGGCAGATTGCTTCAATACCTAGGGGAGAGGAATGGATGCCTGGCAATGGGAAACTGTTTTCATGAAACAGTTCTGAACTGTGGGGATTAATTCACAAATATGTAACCAAAAGGGAGTTTAACTGCAACAAAAAAAATCTACAGTGAAAGCCAGTCACTTACTCACAAAGCAGTAACACCAAAAATCCGTTCCTTTTCATTTAGCCTTTACCAAATCACTTGGTTCTGATAAGTTGCTTGTGAAAAGATAACTGAAGAATTGTTGTATACTGTTGCAGCTTGTAGCAGCTATCTGAATAGATGCAGAAAAAAAAAAAACTTTGAGAAAATCCCAATATGCATTGATGACAAAAGTCCTCAATAATGTTGACCTAGAAGAAACATACCTCAATATAATAAAAGTTATATGTGAGAAACATACAGCCTAGTTCATCCTACATGGTGAAAATCTTGAAGCAATCCCTAGAAGTTAGGAATGAGACATAGCTGTGGATTACCACCACTCCTTTTCAATACTGAGAAGAAAACACTAGCTGCAGGATTAAGGCAAGAAAAGGAAAAGAAGTCAAACTCTCACTCTCTGCAGATGACATAATATTAAACATTAGAGATTCCAAAGTTTCTACCTTAAAACTTCTAGAAACTAGAAACAAACTCACAAATCTGGTAGGGTTAAAAATGTTGCCTTGTAAATCAATGCCTTTTCCATATAGCAACACCAGACTGTAGACCTGTAGATGGACGTTTTTGTCCCACCTGATCCCACAGCCATTCAGTCCCAAAGAAACACACAGAGGCTTATATTACTTATAAGCAATTTGGTCTATTAGCTCTGGCTTATTAGTAACTAGTTCTCACAATTTAAATTAACCCACAATTCTTGACTATGTTTAGCTGCATGGCTTGGTAACTTTTCTCAGGGAGGCATTCTCATCTTGTTTCTTCTATGTCTGGCTGGTTACTACAGTTCTGCTTTTCCTCTTCCAAGAATTCTCCTAGTCTGATTGCTCCACATATACTTGCTACCTGGCTACTAGCCAATTAGTGTTTTATTACACTATTACTAGTGGCAAATCTTTACAGTGTATAAGAGCTTTACATAGCACCAAATATACAGAGAAAGAGATTCACAGTAGCCTTAAGAAAATAAAATACACAGAACCTTAAGGAAATAAAATAACTAGAAATAGATAAAGACACTAGAAATTGGAAAGACAGTCTATGCTCATCAATTGGTAGATTTAATAACATGAAAACTAGAATTTTTCAAAAGCTTTCTACAGATCCAGTGCAATCCCAAATTGAAATCATCTCATTCTTCACAGAAATAGAAAAAAATATTAACTTCATATGAAACTACAAAATGCCCCGGATAAGGAAAATAATTATGAATGAAATATTTCTGGAGATTCCAAATCAAGATGAATTATAGAGCCACAGGAATAAAAAACAATGTGGTACTGCCATAAAAATAGGCATGTACATCAAGTAAGCAAAATTGAGTTTATGCAACTTTAGCAATTTAATATTTGACACAGATATAAAAATATAAGCTGGCCAAAAGACAGCATCTCCAATAATGATAGTGGGAAAAGTGGATGTCCACAGGTGGAAGAATGAAATTAAATCTTGTATGAAAACTAACTCCAAGCAGATCAAAGACCTCCATGTGAAACCCTAAACACTGAAGAACACATAGAAGTATTCCATAGAATATAGGTGTACGAAAGAACTTTCTGAATAGAAATTCAATTGTCCAAGAATGAAGGGAGTCATTGATACGTGGTACTGCACAAAAAATGCAAAAGCTTTAGCACAGCTAACAAAATAGTTGAGTCATGAGGAAGCCACATAGCAAGATAATTCTAAGAGTTTAGCATTATTATGTATTCATTGGCAGCGACCGATAGCTTTTTAATGGACTTAGAACCTACTCAACAAAACCAATTACACATTTAAAGAGTTGAATGTGGTGGCTCACACCTGTAATCCAAGCACTCTGCAAATTTATACAGGAAAGTTATTTTTAGTTCAAGGCCAGTTTTAGTTATATAGCAAATCCCAGTGTCTCTGGAGCTACAAAATGGAATTCTGACTTAAATAAACAAGCATACTAACAAGACATATATTTGTGCGAATAAAATTGAAAGTAAATGTTACAAAAGCTTACCTTTTCAGTTTCTACAAAGAATATGGGTAACTGGATTGGGATTGTATTAAATATGAAAATATCTTTTGTAAATGGTCATTTTCAAGAAATTAATTCTACTAATTCAGGAATATGTGGTTTATGTTTTCAAATGTTTTTCCCAATATGTTTCTCCAGAGATTTGAGGTTTTCTTTATAAAGGTCTTTCTCTTCCTTGGTTTGGTTTATTCGAAGTTGTTTTACTCTCTTTGATGCTATTGTAAATGGGATCATATTCATGTCTTCCTTTCAGTGTGTTTGTTATTGTACACAGAGGCTAGTGATTTTTGTAAGCTGATTTTTTTTAACAAAAGCAAAGTAAACCAGCCCACAAATCACAATCTCAGAGAACCTAGACAACAATGAGTACGCTAAGAAAGACATTCATAGATCTAATCTACATGGGTTCTAGAAAGGCAAGATCTCCTGAGTAAATTGGAAGTATGGGGACCTTGGGGGAGGGTTGAAGGGGATGGGAGAAGCAGGGAGGAGAGGAGAGAAAAATGTAGAGGTCAATAAAATCAATAAAAAAGGGGGGGAAGTAAGTTGAATTTTTTCCCTGCAATATTGCTGAAATTGTTTTTGGGTTCTTGAAATTTTGTGGTGCAGTTTTTGGGACCTCTTATGTATAATTTCATAGCCTCTGAAATTCCAGATCGCGTGACTTCATCATTTCTCATTTTTCAGTTTGATTCCCTTCACTTACCTTATTGCTTTTGGTAGTGCTTCCAGTACTATATTGAAAAGTATTGGTGATATGTGCACAGCTCTGTTTCATTCCTGATTCTAATGGAATTGCTTTGAGTGTTCTTCATTTAAGACAATGCTGGCTGTGGGTTTGATACATAAAGCCTTTTTTAAATATTAAGGTATATTGTTTCCCATCCTACTCTTTCTAGGAATTTCATTAGAAAATCAGTATGGAGAATCATATATATGATATGTCTATCTATCTATCTATCTATCTATCTATCTATCTATCTATTATCTATCTATCATCTATCTATCTCATGTGACCCAGACAAAACACTCCTTGGCATATGACCAAAGGATTGGAATCTTGCTCCACAAATACTTTCTCGGTCATATTTATTGTCTATGTATTTATAACAACTAGGATATAGAAACAAGCTAAATATCATTCAATAGATGAATAGATAATTAAAATGTTATGCTATTGTTAACTATGTTAACATTATACTAATGTTAACTATGCACAACGTTATACTATTCTGCTACAAAGAGAAACAAAATCAGGAAATTGCCAGGTAAGTGGATATACATAGGAAAGATTATATTGAATGAAGTTTTTCTTCTCTGTGTCTTTTAGATCTAAATCCTTAGACGTGAGTTATTTATCTAGAAAAGTCTGGACTGGTTAAAGAAACAATAGTAACAAGGCTTGAGAGGAGAATAGCAATGTATGTGTGATGCTCATCCCAGGGATGAGTCTCTAATTGGTTATTTAATACAAAGTGGTTAGCTCTAAAATCATATACACACAAATAAGAGAAATAGACTCTGAATGCTGTATGTGCATGTGCATTTAACAAAAATAATCAAATAAAACAAGAACATCAGTTTAAGATGGTAGAACATGGGAGTTGGAGGAAAGGTTAATGGGAGAGACTAAATGGAGGAAAGGGAAGGGGAAATGATGCAATTTTAATTAAAAAAATTTAAAAGGCCTGAAAAAACAGCAAAGTACTATTGAATAATAGGATCTATTTAATATTCACTCAATAGCCCATTAAAAAAATCCAGATTCTTTTGATATTTACCTGAAATATTCGTCCATATAGATAAAAATCTGGACAATGAAACAATTTCAGGAAATGCTGAAGAATTAAGGTTTTACGAGATATATTCTATCATCATATATAATCAAACTATAAACAATAAAAAAGATAAATGAGAGCTGTAAATATTCTTCAAGAATATAAATTTAAGAATGCTTTATGGAATATAATTAGCCTGTAATTATAAAATTTAACTACATAATTATAAAATTCAGAAAAATACAAAAACATTACATCATGATCAATGTGGTGCTTATTTGTGAGGTAAAGATGATTCAATAATTTGTCAAACGCTTTTCCCATATCAATTCACAATCTATTTTTAGACATCTACTATGGTGTATTGCCTAAGAGTGTGTATACAGTAAGGATTATGGTTTTAGCATAACCATTGAATATTTTAAGTGGAAAGTTTTACCCACACACTGGGAAAAGTTAGAACACATATAGACCTGAAAGGAAAAAAAAAAACAACCTACCCAGTACTGAGATTTTTTAAAATTAGTATAAAATACACTTTCAATATACAACTTGACATTGTTTTGACTTTATTGGTATCTGTTTTAATAGCTCCATTTTCATCTCTAATTTTTTTTTAATTTGGGAATAACTGTCTCTAACTATGTACCCACATGTGAGCCCACTAAGATCTAATAGATAGTCCTAAACCTGTTGTCACACAGAGGTAATGGTGGCTTAAACCAGTGGGTCAGAAAGCAAAAGCAGGCAGTTTGGATGCTCAACTTACTAGACCTGGATGGAGGTGGGAGTTCCTTGGACTTCCCACAGGACAGGGAACCCTGATTGCTTTTCAGGCTGAGGGGGGGGGGGGAGGACTCAATTGGGGGAGGGGGAGAGAAATGGGAGGCGGTGGCGGGGAAGAGACAGAAATCTTTAATAAATAAATAAATTTAAAAAAAAAGATATAAATGTGGGAGATTTTTACAAAAGCAGTAGAGCCAATAGGCATGGTAGGGATATAAAATAGAGTATATGTGGGGGAAATATCGGAATATTTTTCATAAATGTATGAAATTATCAAAGAAGAAATTTAACAAAATAGTAGAAAAGAATAACAAAAAGTGAAATCTACTCTCTCAATATACTACAAACTAACTAACAAGCAAACAAACCAAAAACCAAAGCAACAAGTACGAACAGTGACAATATCAAGTGATGGCTGGCTTGCACACCAACTTGAGAACTCAGATGTTGCTGATGGAGATGGAAAATGGTGCAGCTACTCTGGAAAATGTTTTGGCCCTCACAATACTGAGCTTATAATTGCAGTACACCCCAACACTTGTATTCTTAGACACCTTAGAGAAATAAAACTATGCATATAAAATGTGAATTTCAATGGAACTTTTATTTATAACATTGTGAAACTGGGAAGAACTAAAATGTTTTGATTGATGAATGATTAAACCATCTGTGGTACATGAATAACTTGGAACACTATTCAGCAACAAACATAAATTATTTATATATATGTAAACTTAGATAGCTTCAAAGTTTACTTAAAGAAATTTTAGAAGTGATAAACTAATTAGTGGTGGTCAAGGGTTAGTGATAGTCAGTAAGAGGATGTGTATAAGTGTGAAAGGTCCATGCTAATTCAAAAGTTCTACATTTTGAATTCAGTGGTAGTTATAAACATCCATATATGTGAAAAAAAATGATTGTAACTCTACATACATAAACCAATATTGGTCTCCCAGTTTTTTTAGTCTACAGTAGTTATATAAAATAAAATCAATGGAAAGGTCCAAGGTACTCCCTACTACATCTAGGATGAGCAAGGTAACCATCCAAAGAGAACAGGTTGCAAAAAAGCCAGTACAAGTAATATGGATAAATTCTGGTTCCACTGACAATGGCCCCACAGTCTGCTCCAGTCATACAACTCACATTCAGAGAAACTAGTATGGACCTATGCTTGTTTCATTCCCTGTCCGGCTGGAGTTGGTGAGCTCCCATTAGCTCAGCTAAACTGTTCCAGTGGTCTTGATTTCTTTGCTCATATTCTCATACTCATACTTTGGAAGCTCAGTTCAGTTCTCTGATGCAGGTCTCTGCCTCTGTTTCCATTTGTTGCTGGATGAAAGTTCTATGGTGCTATTTAAAATATTCATCAGTCTGACTACAGGGCAATGCTAGTTCAGGCACCCACTCCTCTATTGCTTAGGGTCTTATCTGGGGTCATCCTTGTGGATTCCTGGGAATTTCTCTAGTGCCAGGTTTCTTGCTAGTCCCATAATGACTCCCTCAATCAAAATGCCTCTTTCCTTGCTTTCATCTCTGTCTTTCCTCCATCTCAACTATCCTATTCTCTCCAGTTCTCTTTTTCCCTCCCCTTCACTCCTCATCTCCTTCCATCCTCCCTACTATCCCCACCCCCATGCTCCCAATTTTGTCAGACCATCTTGTTTGTTTCCCCATTCCATGTGGATCTATGTATGTTTTTCTTAGGTTTCACCTCCTTGCTTAGCTTTTCAGGGTCATGAATTATAAGCTCAACATCCTTTGTTTACAGCTAGTATCCATGTATAAGTGAGTACATACCGTGTTTATTTTTCTGGGCATGTTCATCTTTCTAGATCTGGGTTACCTCACTGAGGATGGCATTTTCTAGTTCCATCCATTTGCTTGCAAATTTCAAGATATCATTGCTTTTTATCACTGAGTAGTACTCTAATGTATAAATGTGCCACATTTTCTTTATCCATTCTTCAGTTGAGGTACATCTAGGTTGTTTTCAGGTTCTGGCTATTACAAATAATGTTGTTTGATATTTTTGAGACAGAGGTTCTCTGTAGCTTTGGAGTCTGTCCTGGAACTAACTCTTGTAGATGAGGCTGGCCTTGAACTCACAGAGGTCTCCCTGCCTCTGTCTCCTGAGTGCTGGAATTAAAGAAATGTGCCTCCACTGCCTGGCTAGTCAAAGGACCTTACACTATAGAAGAACTTTATGACATCATAACAGATGTCATATATAGCAAGCCTACAGCAACCATTTCTAAGAACAGGAGAGACCAAGGACTGCACTGTAATTGGATGACTGAATTGTGACCTTTCTATTTTTATTAATAGGAATTCACATATTTACATTATCTTCACTCCCTAGACTGCCATTTCTATATTTTCAGAAGAGGGAATTTGGACTGAGCTTGATGTCAGGGATGATGATGCCTTCAGAAGTTACTTTATTATATGGGATTGTTTTGGCTATCTTGGTTTTGTTTTCTTTTTCTATATAAAGTTGTGTATTGTTCTTTCAAGGTCTTTAAAGAATTGTTTTGGGATTTTGATGGGAATTGCATAGAATCCATAGATTGCTTTTGATAAAACTGTATTTTTATTATGCTGATCCTACCTATTCTAGAGCATGAAAAATCTTTCTATTTTCTGATATATTCTTCAATTTCTTTCTTCAAAGACTTAAATTCTTGTCAAACAAGTTTTTCACTTCGTTGGCTAGTGCTACCCAATGATATTTTATGTTATTTCTAGCTATTATGAATGGTGATGTTTTTCTCATTTCTTTCTCATTTTCTTCATCATTTGTATATAGGAGAGATACTGATTTTTTTGAGTTGATCTTGTATCTTGTCACATTACTGGATGAGTTCATCAGCTGTAAGAGTTCCCTGGTAGAAGTTTGGGGTAACTTACGTATACTATCATATCATCTGTGAATAGTGAAAGTTTGACTTTTTCCTTTACAATTTGTATCCCCTTGATCTCCTTTTGTCGTGTTATTGTTCTAGCCAAAACTTTAAGAACTATGCTGACTATATATGGAAAGAGTGGATAGTCTTGTCTGATCCTGATTTTAGTGGAACTGCTTTGAATTTCTCTCCATTTAATTTGATGTTGGTTTTCAAGTTGCTGTATATTGCTTTTATTTGTTTAGAATTGTTCCTTGTATCCCTGATCTCACCAAGACCTTTATCATGAAGGGGTGTTGGATTTTGTTGAATGCTTTTTCAACATCTAATGAGATGATCATATGTTTTTTCCAGTTAATTTATATAGTGAATTACATTGATAGAATTTCATATGTTGAACCATCCCTGCATCTTTGGGATGAAGCCAACTTGATCATGGTGGATAATTTTTTTATGTATTCTTGGATTAAGTTTGCCAGCATTTTATTGAGTTCTTTTGCATCAATGTTCATGAGGAAGATTGTTCTATAATTCTCTTTGCTGGTTGAGTTTTTGTGTGGTTTCATTATCAAGGTAACGGTAGCCTCATTGAAAAGAGACTGGTAATATTCCTTCTGTTTCTATTATATGGAACAATTTGAGGAGTACAGATATTTGTTCTTCTTGAAGTTATTATAGTATTCTGGGATGAAACCATCAGGTCTTGGACTTTTTTTGATTGGGAGGTTTTTGATCAAAACTTCCATTTCCTTTCAGTTTTTTTTCATTTTTATTTTTTAAAAAGAAAACAAACATTATACATACCAATCCAAGTTCCCACACTCTCTGTTCCTCCAATTCTCTCCACTTACCCCCACACCCCACCCACTCATCAGAGAGGGTAAGGCACAGTGCTTTGGGGAAAGTCCAAGACACTTCTTCCTATATGTAGGCTGAGCAAATCATCCATCCAAAGAGAACAGGTTCTACAAAGGGCAGTACAAGCAGCAGGGATAAATCCTGGTGTCACTGTCAGTGACCTCTAAATTTGCCCCAGCCATGCAGCTGTCACCCACTTACAGAGAAACTAGTTTGGTCCTATCCTTATTCCTTCCCAGGCTGGCTGGTGTTGGTGAGCTCCCATTAGCTCAGGTAGACTGTTTCAGTGGATGTCCCACATCATGGTCTTGACCTCTTTGCTCATATTCTCTATCCTCCCACTCTTCAACTGGATTTTGGGAGCTCAGTCCAGTGCTTCAATGCATTTCTCTGCCTCTGTTGCCATCAGTTGCTTGATGAAGGTTCCATGGTGTATTTTAAATATTCTTCAGTCTGACTGCATGGCAAGACCAGATCAGGCACCCTCTACTCTATTGCTTAGGGTCTTAGCTGGGGACAACCTTGTAGATTCCTGGGGATTTCTTTAGAGCCAGGTTTCTTCCTCATCCCATAATGGCTACCTCAATCAAGATATCTTTTTCCTTGCTTTCATCTCTGTCCTTCCTCCATCTCAACTATCCTGTTCCCTCCAGATTTCCTCCTTTCTCCCCTTCTCCCCTCCTCTACCATTTCCTTCCTCCTTTCTCCCCACATGCCATGTTCTCAATTTTGTCATGTGATCTTGTCTATTTACACTTTCCAAAGGGATCTATATATGTTTTTCTTAGGGGGTCATTTCAGGCTCAGTATCCTTTGCATGTAGCTAGTACTCACTTATGAGTGAGTACATACCATGTTAATATTCTTGAGTATAAGATACCTCACTCAGGATGTTGTTTTCTAGTTCCATCCATTTTCATGCAAATTTCAAGATGTCATTGTTTTTACCACTGAGTAGTACTCTAATGTGTAAATATGCCACATTTTCTTTATCCATTCTTTGGTTGAGGGGCATCTAGATTGTTTCCAGGTTCTGGCTATTACAAATAATGTGCTATAGACATAGTTGAACGAATGTCTTTGTAGTATGATTGAGCATCTTTTGGGTATATGCCCAAGAGTGGTATTGTTGTTGGATCCTGATGTAGGTTGATTCTCAATTTTCTGATAAACTTCCATACTGATTTCCAATGTGTGTACAAGTTTTCATCTCCACCAGCAATAGATGAGTATTCCCCTTAAATCATATCCTCTCCAACATAAGCTATCATTGGTGTTTTTGATCTTAATATTTTTGACCTGTGTAAGATGATATATTAGAATTGTTTTGACTTGCCTTTTCCTGATAGCTAAGGATGGTGAACATTTCCAAAAATGTCTTTTGGACATTTGAAAGTCTTCTGTTGAGAATTCTCTGTTTAGTTCTGTACCCATTTTTTAATTGTGCGATTTAAGCTTTAGTGATGTTTCTTTTGCATAGGTGCGTGCTCTTATATTTGGGGCATAGATGTACAGGATTGAGATTTCATCTTGATGGATTTTTCCTGTGATGAGTATGAAGTGTCCTTCTATATCTCTTCTGATTGATTTTAGTTTGAATTCTATTTTGTTAGATATTAGGATAGCTACACTCACTTGTTTCTTGGATACATTTGATTGGAAATCCTTTCCCAACTATTTACTCTGAAGCAATGTCTGTCTCTGAGGTTGAGGTATGTTTCTTCTAAACAGCAGAAAGTATCCTGAATATTAAGCTGGCTGTCAGATTACTCACCTATTCTCTCTTCCGTCTCTTGTACTCTGTTGGTTATGTTTACATCTGTAGTTCCTGTTCATTTACCCAGATTTTTTATTTTTACAGTGCCCTCTGTTTGTGTTTTTCTTTATTGTTACTATTTCAGTTTTCAAGTATTGAACTGTTCAAACTGTTTCACCTGTTTTATTGTTTTTTCTTGGTTATCTTTAAGAGATTTATTGATTTCTTCCAATTTTTTGTTTGTCTTTTCCTCCGTTTCATTAAGAAAATTTTTCATTTCTTCTTTAAGGGTCCCTTTTATCTTCATAAAGTTATATTTAAGATTGTTTTCTCTTGCTTCTTCTGGGTTAGTATGATCATGCCTTCCTGTTGTGTGACCGCTGAGTTCTGGTGTTACCATGTTGCTTTTTAGGTTGTTGAATGAATTCTTGTATTGACTCCTACTTACCTCTTCCTGTAATTGGTGGCTGCAGTATCTTTGCCTCTTGGTCTAATCTTCGTAGTAGCTGTCTGTGTCTTAGGGAGCTGCTCTTGGTCTGCTCTGTGCAGTCACTGCCTATGCTTCAGAGTTTCTCTGTTGGTCTGCTCTATGAAGTCACAGTCTCTTTGTCAACTTTGTGCAGTTGCAGCCTGTGCTACAGAGTTCTTCTGAGGTCATGGAGGATGGGTTTGTTTGGCGGTGGAGTGGGTCTTGTAGTTTACAGGGTCCCCTCGATGAGAGGGTGTTGGAGCAGCCTACCTGCAGGAAGCTTGCTGGCTGGATGGCTAGTGAAGCTGAGTCAAGTGGGAGAGGGGCCCTGGGTTTTGCCCCAGTACCAAGGGCCTAGAGTGTCGGGTGCCCAGTTGGCTGGCAGATTACTCACCTATTAGTCTGCTCTGTACAGTAATAGCTTGTGATTCAGAGTTTCACTGGGCCGTTCTTTTTTTTTTTTTTTTTTTAAAGATTTATTGTTGCTTGGTGGCAGCATAAACCTTTAATCCCAGACTCAGGAGGCAGGCAGATCTCTGAGTCTGTAGCAGGAGCTCGAGAACAGCCACGGCTTCACAGAGAAACCCTTAGCATGGATGCCAGTGAACTTCAAGGATGCAAGATGACTCACACAGCGCAGTCCAGTTGACTGTCTTGGACCAGGAGGTGTGGTTGGAACTTTCTTTCCATCTCCAGAAGTAAACTAATAGGGGGTAGAGTTCCTTAACCAGAGGTGCTCCCCTTCGCCATACCAACTGTAAGATTGGTGGGCCTCTCACCACTGAGTATCTCTAGTCTGGCTTGTGTTATGGCTAGATCATGAGGACCCCCAAATGAAGTAATAAGGGCAGCGGCGGGGCTGCGTCCCCAACACCCCAGCCGCCTGCCCGCTAGCTTATGCCCCGAAATAATTACACGGACACTGTATTATTTTAAACACCGCTTGGCCCATTTCGATCTAACCTCTTCTAGGCTAATTCTCACATATTAATTTAGCCCCTTTCTAATCATCTGTGTATGGCACCCCAAGGTGCGCTTACCGGGAAGATTCTAGCCCATGTCCATCCTGGGTTGGACCTTCATCGCGTGTGTCTGCCAGGGAGCAGGGCATGGCGTCTCTGCTGAGGCGTCTGCTCCGGAGAGCAGAGCTGTGGAGTCTCTGACCTCACTTCCTCTTCCTCCCAGCATTTTGTTCTGTTTACTCCACCCAAAGGGCCAAGCAGTTTCTTTATTGGCCAATGACCTTCCTCCATCATTTCCCCTTTTTCGGTTTAAACAAAAAAAAAAGGCTTTAACATAGCAAAATTACATATAACAAAACAGTTATCAAGTAAAAGTTACAATAATCTTTATCATAACTAAGGAAAACTATAACTAACTATTCTTAACTCCATCAAAGACTCCAGAAAGATACAATACTACCTAAGCAAACAAGAAAAAAGCAACTTTTAAAACTCTAGAAATGACAGAGACATCTCACTGCCTGGACAGTCACCCAATGTTCCTCTGTACCGTTGGGGCATCCATCTTCAGCCTTCAGGCCCATGGTATCCAGCAGACATTTCCATAAAGCAGGAAAATTCAAAGTCAGTTCAGTCACTATCTGTTGTGTCCTGCAGAATGTCTTGCAGACTCTTTCATGAATCAGGAACCCTGAAAGATCATCTCGCCTTAGGCAAGTTCAGTAGTCCTCTCTCTGCGGGTTCTCTGTGTCCAGTTTATGCAATAGTGCAGGCAAGAGCAGTTTTTTGCCCAAATGGCTATCAAACTCCATAAGGATCCTCTTCGATGCCCATCTTCCTCTTGAAGTAGATTGGTGCTGCCAGGAGCAGAGTGTCTCATTGTCATGAAAAGTCCTCAGTTATTAAAACATTAAATGTCCTATTCTGTAATCTTTGAAAGACATGAAGAATGTCTATCTAAAATATATCTCTATATATCTAGAAAATCTAACTAACATGACTACAAGCTTTACTATTATTGATGATTATCCATTAACAACCTATATTTCTTAATTATACAGTACATATTTAAATGAACTACACAATCAACAATACCTTAATCAAAATCAGAAACACTTATACATATAACAAAATTGACCTTAAATCTCTATCAATAAAGCAAAATCTATACTAATGCAAATTATTCATATCTATATCATATCCCCCTTTAAATGTAAAAGGATGTTTATAAACCATATTTGGGAACATGGGCGCAGTTTTTTCTCTCCAAACTGCTTCCTGCTGAATGGGGGCGTCGTTAATTAGGTCTTTCATAGTATAACCTGTGTACTAGTTTTATCTCAGTTGGCAGTTGAGCTAAGCAATTTTCTGAAGGCCTTCACACCAACCCTTCAGGAGGGCGTGGTCCATCATACCAAATCGGAATAGAAGAAATGAACAGCGTCTCATCCTCTGTGAAAACAAAATAAGAAACTCCTTTCCAAAGCATCATGTCCTTAGATCCAAATTTCAAAGTCAAGGCATTTTCAAAATATCTATGTTGGATTAGTTCAGCAGCATTTATAAATAAATATCTTTTAGCAGCTGTTGCTCCTTCCTCAGCATTCAAACAATTTAAAGAGAGCATAATAGCATACAGTATCAAAATTCTCTGTTTATTTTCCATCTTTGTACAGCTTTGTTTTAACCTCTATTTTGTTTATTTTTACTTTTAACTCTTTGCTTTTTGAGACAGGTTCTCTGTATCTTTGACCTGAAGTAACTCTGTAGACCAGGCTGTCTTTGAACTCTCAGAGATCCCCCTGTCTCTGCCTCCCAGGCATTGGGATTAAAGGTGTAAACTAGTACACCTTGAACTCACAGAGTTCTGTTTGCCTCTGCCTTCTAGGCACTGGGATTAAAGGCGTGTGCTACCACACACAACAACTCTCTTCCTGTTTTTGTTTTTTACTTTAAGAACTTCAACTTTTAGTCTGCATATATTTTTAACACACTTTAAACCATTCAGAAATTTTCTCTGTCTTTGAATCTCTCTTTACTGTATATCTCTCTTTTTCTGACCACATGAATCTTTAATTTACCAAGCAATCTCAGTAGGACTAAAGGCGTGGCTTTGCCAGCTAGATCCAGTCCATTCCTTAGCTTTCCAGCCTCATGGCGGATATACAGGCTGTAGCCATGTTTACTGCAACAACTGCATGGCATTTCAAGGTCCCTGCCAGCAAGTGAGCTACAACAGACAACACTCAAGTCCTCTAGGTAGCCGGCCCTCCTGCCTCAAACAGTCAGAGTTTGCCCTGGCAGGACAGCCCAGAAAGCCGGCATTTTTAAATGGCGCAGCTTTTTTCCTGCTACGGCTGAAAACCGAAAAGCATGCATTCAGCTTTTCGTCAACACTGTTTAAGTGTTTCGTGGCAGGACCTCTTAATGAGCTGCAGGCTTTGCAGCTAAAGCTGAGTCAGGAAGCCTCTCTTAGATGAGGCGCTTGCTTGCCTCTAGCAAGCAGAGTAGAACCGAGAAATTGCTACTACCAAGAAACCAGGCACAATGCTTTCATTTTGTTCTAGAATTACTTCCCAAGCTGTCTCAGGCTTTATGTGGAAGCAGTTGTCCACGTGGGCGCCATATGAAGTAATAAGGGCGGCGGCGGGGCTGCGTCCCCAACACCCCAGCCGCCTGCCCGCTAGCTTATGCCCCGAAATAATTACACGGACACTGTATTATTTTAAACACCGCTTGGCCCATTTCGATCTAACCTCTTCTAGGCTAATTCTCACATATTAATTTAGCCCATTTCTAATCATCTGTGTATGGCACCCCAAGGTGCGCTTACCGGGAAGATTCTAGCCCATGTCCATCCTTGGTTGGACCTTCATCGCGTGTGTCTGCCAGGGAGCAGGGCATGGCGTCTCTGCTGAGGCGTCTGCTCCGGAGAGCAGAGCTGTGGAGTCTCTGACCTCACTTCCTCTTCCTCCCAGCGTTTTGTTCTGTTTACTCCACCCAAAGGGCCAAGCAGTTTCTTTATTGGCCAATGACCTTCCTCCATCACCCAAAAGGCCACCACAGAGACCGAACTCCATATGTAAAACCACAGAGCCTTTATTCAAGTTCGAATTTGTACTCTCCGTATCCTGTTTTTAACTTTCATGTAATAAATTTTATCATTAAGAAATGATGCTTCCTGGGTTTAAGTGTTCCTTAACAAGGCTCTTGCTCTAAGATTACGATGCTTTTCTTCTTTTTTTCTCCTAATATTTCCTATTTTTTTTATTATTTTGTTCTTGTCTCCATCTCAGTAGCATTTATTTTTGTGTACATTGTAATCTGAAGTGTAGATTGTCAGATATTTATTTCAGATGGATAGGCATTCTTCAAATCTTTCAAAGACTACAGAATATGGCATTTCAAATGTTTTAAGAACTTAAGACTTTCATGACAATGAGACACATCTGCTCCTGGCAGCACCAATCTACTTTAAGAGGAAGATGGGCATGGAAGTGGCTTTTATGGAGTTGATTAGCCATTTGGACAAGAAACTGTTCTTTCCTGGACATGCAGGACTCACAGAAAAATGACTGCTAAGCTTGCTTAAAGAATGTGAGACAGCCTTTGGGGTTTCTGCTTCATGAAAGAGTCTGCTAAACATTCTGCATTACACAGAAGAAAATGACTAAAAACTGCCAATATTGGGGCAACTGTCTTTGAAATTTCCTACTTTATGGAAAACTCTGCTGGATACTATGGGCCTGTAAGCTGAAAATGGGTGCCCCAATGATACAGAAGAACTTTGTGTGACTCTCTAGGAAGTAAGATGCCTCTGTCAATTCTAGAATTTTGGAAGTTGCTTACAATGCACTTCCTGTTTACTTTGGTAATATTATATCTTTCTGGAGTCTTTGATGGAGTTGAAGAACTTATAGTTTCCTTAGTAATAATAAAAGATAAAGTAAATAGAAATATTTTAACTGTAATTCTTTTTTGATACCTGTTTTGTTATATGTAATTTTATTATGTTAAAGGTAAACCTTCCTTTTTATTTAAACAGAAAAGGAAAGGTGATGTGGGATTTTTCATAAATTGCAATCAATGAATAAAGAAGCTGCCTTGGACATATAGCAAGGCAAAACTTAGATAGGCAGGGAAAGATAGGCTGAATGCTAAGTGAAAGAATGGTAGAGTTAGAGAGAAGCCATGGAGCTGCTGGAGATAGACTATGGGAATGTAACCCAGTAAGCCACAGCCATGTGGCAATATATAGATGAAAGGAAATGGGTTAAATTAATATAAGAGTTAGCCAATAAGAAGCTAAAGTTAATGGGCCAAGCAGTGATTTAATTAATACAGTTTCTGTGTGACTATTTCGGTTCTGGGCGGCTGGGACAAACAAGCAGCCAGCCCCCTCCAACACTAAAGGTGAAACATTTTTCCCAAGTCAGTTTCTAAATACACACATTCAAAATGTTTACAAGTAGAAGTATAATTTATTTGGTGGGCTTTCTTGTTAGGCTGCCTTTTTATAATGGTACAGCAAAATACTATCAAAGTAGGCTATAGCATTTTCTTCAGCAATTTCATCTCAGAATTACGCTATGCAATTTATACTTCTTGATAGACTTTAAATGGCTTATTATTAGTGCCTCTGAGAATCCCTTGATGAATCTGGAATAAATCTCAGTTTTCTTTTCAATGACTATGTGTTTCAATGAGCTATATATTTTTATTATAATTTCCATGTGATAGAGAAGCCCATATCCAGATTGCAATCTGTGCCTGGGTCTATTCTTCTCAGCCTTTCTGATGACCTACTTTACTAGGAGTGGTGCTGGCTCCTTCTCTGCTGCAATTCCACATTTTCCAAGAATTTGCTGCTGGATGATCCAGCTGATCCTGAGATAACCTTGGAATCTTCTGTCTAAAAAAGAAATGTGAGAATTTGTAGATTCCAGTAATTTTCCTGCCTTGTAGTGTAAAGGAGAATAAGACAGTGATTGTTAAAAATGCTTCAAGATCCCTGGTGGGCCCGCAGAGCAGCTAGTCCCAGGCAGAGATGACTGCCTGTCCCCAGAGCAGTGGCTGGTCCTAGGCGGGCTGGTCCCAGAGAGCCCTGGGGGTGTGAGAAGGTGGCAGGTAGAAGGCACATAGATAGGCGCATTCATTGTACAGAATAAGATTGGATATTTATTACTTGGAGGGGAGGGGTAAAGAAAGAGAAAAAGAGGAGAGAGACAGAGAAAGGAAACAGGAGAGAGGAAATGCACACACCAAGAGGGGATAGTGAGAATCAAGATGGCAAGAGGAGGGCAGGGGTCGCTGGGAGTGGGCGTGGCTTGTCTCTTAAAGAGATGAAAACCATAATGGTGATCATAACTGCTTAAGTCATGTAGTTAAGATTTAATGATAGTTCAACAATAGGACTAAAACTTTGAGTATTTACCATAACAATGAATTGCACTCTTTATAACAATCTTATGAGACAAAATTGCCATTCTCAATTTAAAGATCAAAGAAATAATAACAATAAAAATGAAATTACTTTACTGAGCTGAGACATAGGAAGCATTTAGAAGCCCCCAAAGAAAATAGTGTAGAGTGGACCAAGTACATGAGAGGATTTAGAGCCAGGAATAACAAAGTTTCAGTTCTGCATCCACTGCATGCTATTTGAGTGGTCTTGGTAAGCCATTCTCTTTACCTGTGTCTTTGATTCCTTACACCCTTATAAGCTATTGGAAATACCAAATATAATAATAATGATGATGACGAATGTCAAGTATCTGGTTAAGAGTATGTTTAAGAAGTGCCCACTGTCACTTCCCATTGTCTGTGTCAGAAATGGTTGTCCTACTACATCAGTTCTGACAAATTCTATAAATGTTATAATAAAAAAAAGAAGTTTCACCCTACCCAATGTCTTTATCATAATTCATAAAGAACATGGAAGGCTATACTGGCCTGGGAGATACTTTTCCTCAAATCAACAGTCCAATCCTCTGGCCTAATATTTCAGACTTATCAATAAGACAGGTGGTGGAAAACTGTGTTTAGCAGGAAGGTAAATCTTACTGGTTATGGGAACAAAAACACACTCACTGAGCTATACTATCTCTTTTAATTAATCTGGGATTTCCTTAAAAATATTCTTTTTCTCCTTATCTCTTATTTCTTGCATGCACATATGTGGGTGTGCGTGTGTGGTATTTGAATACAGTGTCAATGTAAACATACACACATTCTTTGGCATTCGTGTGATGTCAAAGGACAGCCTCATTTGTCATTCTTGCTTTCTGTCTTAATACCCTATTTTATTTCTTATTTGCCATCTTTTCCAGATATTCATATGTTTCCATCTCCTTTTTCAATGTGAAACACTGGGATTATAAATATGTGTTACTCTGACCAGATTTTATGTAAAATTTTGGGGATTTGAACTTATGTTCTACTTTCATGCAGCAAATTCTTTATCCACTGATCTGTCACTACAGCAGTTTTAAATATAACATATATTAATTATTTTATTATATTATCACACAGTGACTCTACTTTGTGCCATGTTTTCTCATGTATTCCTCAGAATATAATATGTAAGTGTTTTCTTTTCACTTCCATTTAACTGAGTATGATAGTGAGCTAAGGTTTTGTCTTGTTGGACCTTATTGCCTGCTCTGGTACCGCTGGGTGGGAACCGCATTCACCACCTCAACTCTAGTAACCAGTTGGCCCATGCTGCCACCAGGTAAATTGCAACAGAGGCTGCTCATTTGTTTCCCAACTTCCCAGACCTGAAAAAAATTACACTGAAACTATATTAATTGTAACACTGCTTGGCCAATGACTCTAGAGTATTCTTAGCTAGCTCTTACATCTTAAAGATGTAATCCAATTTCTATTAATCTGTGTATCATCACATGGTTGTGGCACACCAGTAAAGTTCTGTCTGGCATCCGGCATATGATATGTTTCCTGCAATGGCTACATGGCTTCACTCTGACTCTTCTCTCTCTCTCTCTCTCTCTCTCTCTCTCTCTCTCTCTCTCTCTCCCCAAATCTTAGGTTTCCCAATTATTTTGTTTGAGGCTTTCCACTCAGTCTTGGTGTTGAAGTGCCGTGCTTTTCCAAGATTAAGTTTTGAGAATGTTGAAAAACTTATAGGTTTGAAATGTAATTCTAGTTTTATCATTGATTTTCAGTGTAGTATTTAGAATCTATTGCTCAGGCACTTCAGACCTTAAAACATCTTTTTCCTGCTTTTAGAACATTTGTGGTCTTCCTATTAGCTTCCAAAGTTCTAGATGGCTTAAGCCTTTCTTAGTTCATAGTTCATTTTCTGTCACTCTTTCTCTTGATGACAGCTCTCTGTGAACACGGGTGTTGTTTTTCTTTCTTGAATCTAAAAAGTTTTTTTTGAAATTTCAGTTCTTTGTATTTCTCTCCCTCCCCATTCCAAAGCCTTCAAGTTTGATGGGTTGCTTTTTCTATATTCAAGAATCAGTTCAGTACTCTCTTTTTATATCATCATTGCTAAATTAATACTAGTCCTTGCTGCCCTCTGTGTCCTTCATTACTTTGTTTTTTACTTCAATGTTTTGTTCTCAGCACATTTTTTGGTTTTGATTTTGAAAATTTATTATCTGCCTATGTGATTAATTATTAATTTTCTATGTCTGTTGTATGTTTACAACAATAGGACTTGTGTGTCTCATTCAGTGTTGTATTTTCAGGACACCAATTTCCAGGCTGAAGTCATTAATAGTAATTAATGAATAAACTATGGTATAATTGACTGGAGGAATGTCTCCTAAGTCTGTCCAATGAAACATGTGTGTGTGTGTGTCTGTATTTCTGTGAAGCACTTGGTACAGACTGAAGATCACATCTCTAGTAGTATCGATTTCTTCTGGTTGCTTATATAATGGCATGCATACACAGCATTGTTAGGCTGATTTGTTTCAGGTGCCATCATACATTAAGATTTGCTTTTGAGCTCAAGTGTCTGCTTTTTATCATCTAGAAGTTAGAGACCCTATCCTGAGACTCCTCTCTCATAATTTTTTATTTCCGGAATTGCTGAGAGTGGCCCTCTTTGCTGTGGAGTGTGGCAACTCATGAATACCAAATAATCCTGCTTGCTTAGAGATTTCCAAGCATGACTCTGTCCTTAGTGTTAACAATTCCAGGACAGCACATAGAGTTGGCACCCTAGGGCATTCACCATTACAAAACAGAGAGACTTTAACTAGATGGTAGTGTTGTGAGAACACCAGGTGCTAGACCCCATTCCTGCATTATTAATCTGGGAACTGAGACCCAAGGAAAGGAAGGATTTTTTCCCCAAGAGTATCAGAGTTGTAATTATCATGTGTGTCAGATCTTCATTTTCTCTACACAACTCTGCTTTTAGAGATTCTTTAGAATATGTGTATGTAGAAGGGCAAATGAGAGGTTAGAGATTGAAATGAGGTATATAATTTGAAGAATCACATTTGAAATTTTTCTGGAAGTGTAGATTGTAAGGTAGTCAACATGAGTATGCATATAGAGTTCATGGGTTAATAAACTTAACAAATGTTAATCTAGTCTTTATAATTTTAACTGTTTGGCAGAATAATTTTTTTATTTATATAGTGATGATTTTCTACACTTTTCAAAGATCATTTTTCTCGTTGTTCATTAGATCAGCATTGTGTCCTTTGCCACATATTGCCACTTATTCCTAAAAGCCCATTCTTTCAAAATAGCTACCGTGCTATTCTATTCTGTTGCTAAACTTCACTGCAGCTACTATTTATTGTATATCATTGTGAACATAGCTCTATAAACCGTGCCCGATTAATCAGTATATAATCCCTAAATTAAGAAATTAATTCTTAAATCACAGATGTAAAATTTTGGGATAAAGGGCAGGCATACATTCTTATAAATCCAGTACTTGGGAAGTTGAAATAAGATTTCAAGTTTGGGGCCAGCCTATGTACAGAGTGAGGTCAAAATAACCTGCTATGCAGATAAGATCCTTTTTTAAAGCCTTCCTCAAACTATCCTCTCTCACACACTTATATAAGCAACAAATGTTTCATATATAAATATATGATTGAGTCTTAGGTTGATCTCAGATATTCTTGGGAAGTGTAGCAGCAGGTTTTTTTTTTTTGCCTAAGGTAAGAAATTTCATACTTTCGAGTTAATTATAGTGTTGGCATACTTGTCAAGTATACAGACTACCATTCTCTTTCTCTTGATGAACCACCTTCGGCGAGATTCTAATTCACTAGGTCTGAACTATGGACAGGCATTTGGATGTTAGCTAGCTTTTCAGGTGGTTCTAGAACAAGTATCCCCTGGAACATACTTTGAGAATTCCCAGGTTAGCATTGTAATTTCTGCTACACATCAACATGGTTTTGAAAGGCTCCTGACTTTTATAGATATGGAAAGGCAACATCGATAAACTATGTTCAGTGGTGTAGTTGGCAGGTATGAATTTTAAGTGCTATGTAGATTACTTTCTCCAGAATGCAACAGGGCTCCAGACCTTAGTACAACTGACTCCATGATGGAAGTGCCATTCAGATTGCCATTCAAGTTCTAGGATAGTCAGGACTACAGAGAAACTCTGTCTTGAAAAACATCAAGTATACAAAATAATCAAGTATTGCAAAATAACTGAGAGCTAAAAATGAAGAGCATGGTCAGTGACTATATGTTAATGGTAGAAACTATATCAGTATCTCTGCAATCATTAGCTCTCTACTAGTTGCTGTTGGTGTGACAACACAACAAATTATAAGATTAAAGCTCAGTATGTAGCCAGCATCACCTGCCAAAAATGAAAACAAAGACCTAATCCATCAAAGTCCACAGTTAATGGAAAAGTCTCTAAATGTACTAACCTTGTTTTTGGCTTTTGTAGTTCTGCCTCTGGCTAACTGTTCTTGCTAACTAAAATATGCCAACCCAGGACAAAGATTTTTGTGCTTAAAAACTAATCTTGAGAAAGGCTTGGGACTACACTAGGATCCCAGACACCCAGTGTATTCAGTGGTCAGATAATAAATACTTTCTACGGGCTTAAATCCATGTCTGAGCAATCTTTTCTGGTGAATACCCCAAAACATAGACACTCACAAGACATGTTTCCTTGGTCAAGAAACATCCATATAACATGATTTTTTGGTCTGTATTATTTTATCATTGACACAATATATGTGGTTGAGAGTGTATTTCTCTGTAAATAAGTCTTAGTGATGACTGAATGGCTTATGTTATGTCTTTTAACATCTATGAATATCATTTATTTTTCTATTAGGTGAGTATACTTTGACTTTTCTATTTAGCAACTGTCTTAAATGGATGTCTTGAAAATTAGGTGAAATAGAACAGATAAAAATCAACTATCACATGTACTCATAAGTAGTTTTTAAGCATAAAGCAAAGAAAACCAGTCCACAAATCACCATCCCAGAGAACCTAGACAACAATGAGGACCCTAAGATAGACTTACATAGATCTAATCCACAAGGGAAGTAGAAAAAGATAAGATCTCTTGAGTAAATTGGGAGCATGGGGACCTTGGGGGGAGGGTTGAAGGGGAGGGGAGAGGCAGGGAGGGGAGCAGAGAAAAATGCAGTGCTCAATAAAAATCAATAAAAAATATTTTTAAATATAACATATTAAATATGGTGTCTGGTACAAATAGAGGCTGAGGAAATGAAAGTGAACTGCATAAATCTCTTCTAACAAATTTAGTAGTTGGTCATTGAATTTCATCTTGGGCTCCAGTTTCTCTGTCAATCGAATAAGAAAGTATTAAAGGGACAATTCCCAAGGTGTGTTTAAGTCTAATTCTTTGGTTCTCATCTCAGTTCTGTGGGATGTGGTTCAATGTCAGGACTGACATAAGATTTTTTAAGTAGCACATCATCTTGTCACTGTGTCGTTTTGCCAACCAGTGCCAGTTGATGTATTACCTCCCCGCTTTTGTCTCCTTGCTCTTTGACCTCGCTTTCCATTTTGCCCAAGAATGATACTTTTTAATTGCAAGGAGAAAGAGGGAGCTCTGCAAGGCATGGGAAAAACAATTACAAGTGTAAGATGTGGACAGTATTCTTTAGTGTGGTTTTGTTAATATTCTGAGCAGCAAAATGTGTATAAAAGATGGACTAGATGGTGTTTCAAAGATTTCCAGAAGGTTGGCTTTTGTAGCTATGTTGAATACTAACTAGTATATGCATTCAAAACAGAGGAGTGGTGCTAAAGAGTGAGTTCTTTTGTAATAAAGTTGTTTGGTTTATTACAGTAAATAGGGAATAATTTGTAAGGCCACTGCATAACTTGTGGATCATAATTCTGTAGAGAAGACTGTCCAAAGACTGTTCTCAGGTTTAAAAATGCACAATTTAAAATGCAGTCATTATTCCTGTGACACATACCTAGTTGTATGGAATTGCTACATAAGTTCTGGTATATTAATAACAGCTACCTCTCCATTATTTCAGTGCTCATTCACATCCAGAAACATTCTAAACATATATTTATATCTTCATCCTTACAAATTTATTACAATCTCTAAAGTAGGCACAGAAATTATCACCTGCATTTTCAAATGAGCAAATGGAGAAATGCAGTGAATAGCATATTGTCTCACAGAAGGCTACATTTGAATACAAGATATCTGACCTTACAACACATGAAACTGCCTCTATACAACAGCACTGTGCAGCCTTGAATTAAAAATGCCAAAAGACATAAAGAGATGGAATCTTTCTATTTTAGGTTAGTTTCAAAATTCTTGTTGTGGTCTAGGTCTTGTGGTCTAGGTCTTCTGTATAATCTTTTGAGTGAAACTGCAAAACAAGAAGTTCAAGTTCTCATTGACGAGCTCTCTCTGACCCCTTCTTTATAATCTGGGTAAACACAGTGATCTGAATTCTATTTCAACTGTTGCTCAATTGCTTTCATATAGGCTTGCTAAATAGCAAATACATCTATCAAATACACAACCCTTCCATATGTTCAGCATGTAGGTTGTAAAGAGTACAGTCATCCGGTTTTATCCCATGCTTTTTCAGACCCAGGCCAGCCATCTCCCTTCACCGCGAAGTTTCCCATTTGCCTCTTAGGGATTACGGGGATCCTATTCAATAACAATTTGCTTCAATCTTGTGTGATGAACTCTGTCTCTGTCTTTCTTTGAATCAGGGAAGCCCATTTAAATCAAAACAAAAATTACCTTTTAAAACATCTCTCCATTGGACTACACTTGGTAAATACATATCATAACTATTTAAAAAAAAGAATACAGTCATGCATCATTTTGCAAATAGTACAATTGAGAACCAGAACTGACTTACCATACTTCACTTAATATTAACAACACAACCTTGGTCAGTAGGGTCATATATACTTATTGAACACTTGTTAGGTATCTGCCAAATACAGTTCTAGCATTGTATAACTCTAACATTGGCACATTGGATAACACTGGCACATTGCTCTTTCTTAGAAGTAGCACAAAATATTTGCTTAACTTTAAGTATGAAGGAGGAGAATAGTCAATCATTTAGGCCCTATCATATACCAGGCTGGGAAATTTGTTTATGTTTGTTCTCTTGCTGAATGATTCTGCCAATTTGGATTTGTGTCCACATTTTCAAATGAGAAATCTGGAGTTAGGCAGACTTCAGTTTCATTTTGAGCTAGTTCCTCTTTTTCCCTGTAGAGCTCCTTGTCAGGCTCTGGCTGCAGCTGGAACATCCTTCTGGCAACCCCTACTGCAAGCATTCCTAGGAATGCTGAGCCCAACATGAACACATATTTTCATTTATGTCTTTTTGCTGCCCTGGGTCTCCCAGTAGAACTGTAAACAATCAAGCAGAAGCAGTCAAGCTAGTGAAGGAGAAAGGAAGCAAGTCCGTAGTCTAGGTTTTCAGTCCTGCAAACACCCAATATGTCATTCCAGCCCACGTCTCAGAAGAATGGAAAGGGTCTCCCACAACACTCCCATGAGACCTGGCCTAATTTTGATGCTCAAGGTTCTGTTTCTTGTTCCAGCTGGTGCTTCTCATTCCTCAACCTTTCCAGCATTGCTCAGAGAAGAAGTTGAGAAAGACTGGAGGGTGTGTGAAGAGGTTTTCTCAGAATCAGATCATGCCTCTTAAGGGCAAGGAGTTCAGTTCTGTTGAGATCATTTTTCTGGTTTACTTATGAGGATCAATATTCTAATAGGGTTTTCTCTAGTAGTGGCCAAACTTCAAGGGATCATAGATCACAATGTTTGGGAAATGGTGTTTTTACATCAGGCCTATTTTTTTTTTTTTTTTTTGCCTTTACTTTTAGTCAGGATAACTTATTCTCATGGTCATTTCTTGCTTCTCAGTTTTGAGACTTGCACTTAACTTTTGAGAAGACTTGTTGCATCATGCAGTTGTTCAGCCAGAAGAACTTGGTGGGATCAATTGTCTACCACATAGTTCTAAGTAGCACCCTCCTCATGTCTTCATACTGTTCATGAAGTTCCTTTGCCAAGGTGATAATACAATTCCCATTGATTAAACCACTAAGCACTACATTTTGAATGTTTTCTTTGCATGTGCCCTGATTACTCTTATCTTCACTTCGTGCCATAATGATCATAAAAAGCCGGAAATAGAAAGAAAGTGAATTTGTAATTCATAAACTGCAGCATAGCAGCAACTGATTTCTATAGCTGTCTTATCCAAACTTTACATTTGACAAATGAGGTAGCTCTGACCCTTTGGGATAAAATAATTTGCCAAAATCAGGGAGCAATGACAGGTTTTCTGAACCAATAATCATGTCCTTTCATCATACTTACTGCCTCTTTTCCTTTCTTGGCATTTGGTAAAGAGTATGCTCTGTTCTTATGATGCTCTTGCTTAATCTTCTTTTCCATGGAGTAAAGCAAGGTATCCAAACTAGATTTTATTCAAGTGATTTATTTTTAAATATTCAATGCTTCTAATTCTGTGATGAGGAGGTGCTTTATTTAGTAGCAGAAATATGCACATAGAATTGGCTTAGTGATGACTTTTGGATGGTTTTATCCTCCTAAGCAGAATACAGTGTTGATAAGAGAAGTGGGAGTTAGGAGTAACTTTAGTTTAAATCAACCAAAGGGTTGTCCTCATATATTATAGGCAAATTGCAGTTGGTAAAGGTAATTTCTTAAAGCTAATCTAATATTTTATTGGCTTTTTAGAAGCTTGCAATCTCCTCTGAAAATGAAGGGCTTTCTTATTTTTCATGTTGTAATTTATTAAGATTATATTTAACCAATAGTTGGGGCCATAAAGTTCTGAGAGTGATTCAGAAGTTTTCTCATTTATAAAAGCAAACAGAAGTCTTTTAACTAGACATTTGTCTACTTTATTCTGCATTAACCCTAGAGATAATACTTTTTGATTGCTTTAAACAGCATATATGGTTAGTTCTTCCTTGTGGTGTAATGCCTACTGGACTACTTGGTATAAAGTAGGTGGTATTCAGTAAATATTTGTTGAGTATTATTTAGAGGGTTTTTTTATATCTTTGTAGTGATGTGGGAGTGTCATATATCAATCTGTTGATTTCATTGGTTAAGTAATAAACAAACTGCTTGGGCTCATAGCTTAGAACATAGGTGGGTGGAGTAAACAGAACAGAATGCTGGGAGGAAGAGGAAGTGAGGTAAGATGCCTCAGACAGAGACGCCATGCTCTGCTCTCCCAGGCAGACGCAATTCAGCTCCAACCCAGGATGGACGTAGGCTAGAATCTTCCCGGTAAGCGTACCTTGGGGTGCTACACACAGATGATTAGAAATGGGCTAAATTAATATGTGAGAATTAGCCTAGAAGAGGCTAGATAGAAATGGGCCAAGCAGTGTTTAAATGAACACAGTTTGTGTGTTGTTATTTCGGGCATAAGCCATGCGGGCGGCCGGGTGCTGGGGACGCAGCCCTGCCGCTCCTACTACTACATTTGTATTTATTTTAAATGTAAAACAGGCAATCAATTATTATTATAACAAAGTAAGTGCTTTTGAAATTGAAAAAGTAGAAAAAATAAATAATATTCATTCAGCTACCAAAATATTAACAATCACTAAGATTAGGGTGTATTTTAATTGGTAATTTTATTTGTAGGGTTTTAAAAATATAAATAAAATTTTAACATACTACTTCATCATACTACTTATATTATTTTTACTTACATCTTAGAGACAATACTATAAATTTCTTTTGTCACATGGTTTACTGTTCTTCACTCATTACCTTTGCAATCATTCAGTGAAGAATATCAGACTACTAGGACATTTTGACTGATGGAAAGCATCCATTTGATTTTTTCCTGAATACTTTCTTGAGGTACAGTATTAGTAGAAATGACTTTCTCCTATCCTTTAAAGTCTAATATGTAGAGATAGTAAGTTCCTACTGTTGGTCTGCACAAATTATGGTATTAGATTTCTGTCCTTAAAATTAGAGCTACTTAGGCATAAAGCCCACATGAAGAAAGTTCATGAACAGCACCATTTATATCAAAAAGATTAGAAGTGGTGGGTGCTACATAATAAATGGAATACTGAGAAGAAAACATAGAGCAGTTCAAGAGAAAGTGGTCAGCTCTTCTCAGTTCAAGAATGCTTCCTGGAAACGTTACCTCTATCCACAATCATATATTATTTTTGGGCTCAGACATGTGAACATGTGGTTCTCCATTGGATTGGGTAACAGTGTGTGTGAGGATGAGCTTTTCTCATATTAGATATGGTTTTGGAATATGATAAGGTAACTGAATGGGGCCAATGTTATTTCCAGGAGTGTTCTGAGAGACACTGTGTCAGGGAATGACGTGACTTTGATGAGATGACTCCTAGGATGTCCGAGTTAGTGTGGGGCCACCAGAGGCTTCAAATGATGAATGCACAGTGAGGGAAGTCAGGAAGAATCTGTAGACATGATTTATGAAGTGGGAAGGTCTGATTGGCATGGAAAGATTAAAGGAGCTATGCTTTTCGAGACACAGTTGGTGAGGAGGCACAGAGAATAGGCCACATGGTTCTCTATAAATATCTAAAAGGCATTAACACGATTAGAAGGGAAAATATTTTCTGGAGTAGAGTAGGGCATAAAAATTAGGATACATAGATGGAGATAAAAGAAGATACAAGAATTGTTTCCTTTGATAATTCTTTAAAATATTGCTAACAAATATAGCTAGAGTACTGATGAGAGAGAATAGACACAGCTTGCTTATGGCACTGAGTTAAGGTTTGCTTATTTGTAAGGCAACACTTGATGCTGAAGAGTGGTGTAAAGCACACTAGAAGTACCAGAACAGTAGGAAATGAACCTGCAACACATAAAGAGTGAATGCAGCCGGTAATTTTAATAACTGGTATTTTCATACAACGGTGACCTGGAAGGAAGTCCACTGTTACCTGGGGTGCTCTCCCCCAAGAAGGTACTTGGGAATATATGAAAGTACTGTAGATTGTTAGGATTGTGGATGTGCTCCTGGCCATTAGTGCATAGAGGAGAGGATTCTCAGTACTATAGTGCACAGAACAGCCCTGTCTTGTTACTAACTCCTATGTTGTGTATCTAATTCAAAATGTAAATAAAACTAAAGTTTTATGACCTTATAACCATGGCCTTGGAAACCCATGTATGCCCTTCTCATTGAGGAGGCTAAATTGGTACAAGAAAAAGTGGCTGTTCTTGTCACTGTCTCTGTCATTTTCTTGCATTTCTTTCCTTCACTTCCTCTTTTTTCTCTTCCTCTCCTACTCTCTTGACACCATTATCTATCTAGAATGCTCAACTAAAAGCCATTTATCTTTCTGGATTCTCCATATCCTTCTTCCTTGCAGTAAGTAGTTCATTAAATACTAGAAACCAAATTCAATCTCTCTATTAAACAGCCTCTTTTCTCTGTTCTTCTGTACATTTCCACTACATTAGGTCATGTTGGTATCATTATAATTTTTCTTATCCCTTATCACCTTTAAAAATTATTCCATTAGCCTCTGTATATGACTGTCTTGTTCCACACTTACCCTTCCAATCTGTTTGTTAGACAGTCATAATGTACAGCATACACGACCACATCCAGAGTAAATTTGAAGTATTTATTAAACTGAATGATAAATAAATAAAATATATCATTTTTAATTTAAAAATCCCAAATATTTATTGACTATTCACAGAGTAAGTAGAAATTCCATGATGACATACAGATCATGGAAAATACTATATTAATTTTTATTTCTCGTGAAATTTTCCTTGAATTTTTACCTCAAATTCAGTCCTACAAATACATATCTTCTACGGTAATATCATGACAGCATTCACTTTCCCCAAAGGCATCGTTTGTGGCTTGTGTCTCTCAAATATGCTACTTCATATCACTCCTGATCCTTAATCATATTTGTTATATTCTTTTAATGGTTCTCAATGTGTAATGAGCATAAGGTCTATTGGGAGATGATTTAAAACAAAAATGCACAGAGACCACCATGTCTACTGAATCTAATCTAAAGTGGGGCAAAAAGGTGATAATATATTTTATTACAATAAAAATAATTTAAAATAACGGTTTGAAAGTGCGTGTAGCTATTCCTATTATATTTTATTCTGTAGAGATTAATTCATCATTATATTATTGATTTGATATTTCAAAGATTTAGCTCTTGTTTATATTGGTTTGTCTTTGTCTTTGGGCCCCTAGACTTTTCTTTTACATTCATCCTATTATTAGTCTCCTCCAATGATTTCATGTTTACAGAATTCCCTTGGTCATCTTTATACTTTGTTTTTCTTTGCTAAGATGATATATTTCCCATCTCTTGGGTGTGCTTACTCTTACTTCTTGGAGCTTTGTGGTAGTAGCATTTTGAAGATTTTTGTCTGATAATTACAAGTCTCTATCTTTTCAGAGTTGATATTTTAGAGTTTTTGTTCTACTCAGAAACTTAAATTATCCTGATTCTGTTCTTTTATTAATAACAATTTTATTCTTTGAAATTATAAATTACATAATTCCCTTTCTTCCATTTCCTTCCTCCAACTCCTCCCATATAACCTCCTTTACTCTCTCTCTCTCTCAAATTCATGGCATACCCACTTCTTTAGTTCCTAAGTTCATGCACATGTGCACACAAAACTAAACCTACATTCTAAACATTTGTCTTTAATATTGATAAGTCGAGTCCTAACCCCACATCAAGGACAATTCTCTTTGCAGCAGATAACGATCTTTACAAAATGAACTAAATTAATCAAAAAAACAAAGATCAGAATTCGTAGCCCAGTCCCAACTGATAAATCTAAAACACAATTCCATTTCAATCTGTGTAACATTATCTGTAAGTGTATAATTTCAGAGCTCATTAATTGATACTAGATAGCCAAACTGGAGGCTTGGAATTCTTCTCTATGGAAGAGTATTTCTCTCTCTCTCAGAAATCCTTAGTTGACTCTGAATTTGGGTCAAAAATATGCCTCATGAGCTTCCCACCAGCCACGTTATCCTGTCTATTGGTGTTGCCCTTGTTCAGGTTCTTGTTTAGACATGCATGTCAATCAAACTTCATGGGTGTCTTTCTTATACATTTCTATGATAAGATATCATATAACAAATCTTCTGTTATCTGAATTTTACACACTTTCTGTCCCCCTCCTCGGTGAGGATACCTGAGACTTAGGTTTAGGAGTTGAATTGCAGATGTATCAGTAGGGACTGTAAACTAATTCTACTCTCTGAATTTACATTTCTTTATTTGTTATCCCCCCTCAAATATTACATCCTGACCACAGTTTCCTCTCCCTCTTCTCCTCCCAGTCATTCCCCTTACCACCTACCCACTCCTCCTCTGTTTTCCTTCAGAAAATGGCAGTACTCCTAGAGTTATCAACCAAATATTGCATATCAAGTTACATTAAGACTAAGTATGCCCCCTTGTATTAAGGCTGGATAAGTGGAACCAGTGGGAGTAAAAGGATATAGAAAGCAGGCAAAAAGTCAGAGATAGGCCCTGCTCCCACTATTGGGGATCTCAGAAGAAGACCAAGCTACACAAGCATAACATATTATGTTAGTCCCATGAAAACTGGTTGTCGGTTCAGTCTCTGTGAGACCCTTTGAGCACAGATTAGTTGATTCTGTGGCTTTTCTTGTGGTATCTTCATCCCCTCTGGCCCCTACAAGCCTTCTCCCTTTTTTCCCAACAGAATTCCCTTAGTTCCGCTGAATGTTTGGCTGTGTGACTCTGCATCTGTTTCCATCAGTTTCTGGATGTAGCTGCTTTGAGTATACTAGATTCTTGTCTATGAGTATAGTAGAACATCATTAGGGATAATTTCATTGGATTTGTTGTCTATCTTGTTTGGTTTTATCCTAAGTATCTGGGATACCTAGTGTCTGCTTCTTAGACTCCAGGCAGTGTCAGGGGTGTGTTTCCTCTCATGGTATGCATCTCAAGACATTGGTTGAAAAAGATGTTCTATTATTTTGATGTGAGATGATAACTAGACTTGTCTATGCATTTAAGATAAAATATTTTGAATGTAGGTAGAGATTGTTATGGTTTAATAAAGTTGTAGTGTCATGAAGGCTAGTATTCAGGAAGGAGACTTTTCAGTAAGTTCCATCTTAGGTCCTTTGTCCATAGTACATGGTATCGGTATCTTCAGCCAAAAGGTATTTACGTTCCGCATCTGCATGGTAACCAAGGGCAACAGCAATAGGCTGTGGGTTTGGAGAGTCTCTTTGATAAACCTGATCACAACTAAAAAGAGAGCTTCTCATACCTTTGTGTTGGGAGTTCTGCTAAATGATTTATGGCTTTTTTAAATGAAGTATTTTCACACAGATGGAAAAATTTTTATTTAAGATTGATATGTGTATATATCTATGCACTTATATGTGTTATATGTAACTTTGTTTGATATGATAATATTATTCCTTGTGATTTTTAGGTAAATTTACACTTATTTTATCATCTAACATCCTTTTCTATATTTATTTCTCTTTCCATCCCTAATTAAAGCTTTACCATTTTTCCCATTTGTTCTTTCCAATCACTTGAAACTCATTAGTCTCCTCCCTATTGTCCCACATGGTGCTCCTTTAATTTTCTCATTTCTATTGTTATTTCAAATAATACACTCATGTCTGAAAACATGAGCTAGGTACCACAGATAAGAAAGAGCATGGGATCTTTGTGGGCCTGGGTCACCTCAATCAAAATGTTTTTTTATACTTCTATCTATCTTACCTGAAAATTTAATGATTTTAGTTTCTTTATAAATTACTAGTATTCCACAGTGTACATGTACCATCTCTTTATTGTCCATTGGTCAGTTGAAGGTCATTTAGTTTGTTTCTATTTCTTAGTTATTGCAAATAGAGTAGTAAAGAACATGGGTGAGTAAGTGTCTATAGAGTAGCATGGCTAGTCTTTTGGGAATATACCAATGAGTGGTATAACTGGGGGTTATGACGGATTTCTCTTTAGGTTTTTGAGAGTTCTCCATACTGATTACAGAGTAATTGGACCAATGTGCAGTCCCATCAACAATGAGTCAAGGTGAAATTTTCCCCAAATTCTTTCCAACATTTGTTGTTGTTTAGTTTGTCTTGGTCATTTTGTCTGGGACAAGAACAAATTTCAAGGTTGTTTTGATTTAATTCTGTAACTGCTAGACACAATGAACATTTTTTGAGATGTTTCCTAGTTATTTTATTTCTTCTTCTGAGAATTTCCTGTTATGGTCCCAAGCCCAGTATTGAATGGTTCATTTATTTTTGACTCTTTGTCTTTTGAGTTCTTTGTATATTCTGGATATTAATTCCTTGTCAGATAGTTAGCAAAAAATTCTCTCCAGTTTTGTGAACTTTCTCTTCACTCAATAGTTTCTTTAGCTATATGTAGAATATATATTTGTTGTTGTTTACATGAAATATTCTATAAATATCTGTTAAATCAATTTGAAATATTAAGCCATTTTTAAGTCTCTCTATTTATTTTTCTTCAGGTGACCTGTCCATTGAAGAAAATTGGGTATTCAAATCACTAACTATTAATGGGCTGATGATAATTTGCACATTTAATTCCAGGAATTGACTTTCTTTGAAAATGTGTGGAGAGTTGGTGCTTGACTGGAATGTAAGATGGGTGCTCTGGTCCAATCTTGGCATTTAAGGGAAGATTTGGTGTTTGGAGAATGTCATGGAGAATGCAAT
This sequence comes from Microtus oregoni, assembly GCF_018167655.1. Classification (NCBI taxonomy): domain Eukaryota; kingdom Metazoa; phylum Chordata; class Mammalia; order Rodentia; family Cricetidae; genus Microtus; species Microtus oregoni. The sequence goes on from NW_024544713.1 coordinate 92,670, forward strand.
CAGGCAAATTCACCAGGCTAGACCACAGAAAAAGATATGAATGGAGAGTTTACTACTATTAGCATTTTAAATAGAGATAGCATCGAACTGCCTCCTAAATAAGATGTATCTTTATACCAATAGATTGGCACATCTCATTTTTTTCTTTTTTTATTGAGAAAAGGAGGAAAAAAAAACAAGTTTCCACCTCCTCCCAGCCTCCCATTTCCCTCCCCCTCCTCCCCCCCACGCCCCCTCCTCCCACCCTTCTCCCCCTCCCCCCACTCCTTTCCCCCTCCCTCTCCAGTCCAAAGAGCAGTCAGGGTTTTCTGCCCTGTGGTAAGACCTAGGACCTCCCACCTCCGTCCATATCTAGGAAGGTGAACATCCAAACTGGCTGGGCTCCCACAAAGCCATCACATTACGTAGGATGAAACCCCCATGCCATTGTCCTTTGCGTCTCATCAGCCCTCATAGTTCGCCATGTTCAGAGAGTCCAGTTTTATCCCATGCTTTTTCAGTCACAGTCCAGCTAGTCTTGGTGAGCTCCCAATAGATCAGCTCCACTGTCTCAGTGGGTGGGTGCCTCCCTCGTGGTCCCGACTTCTTTGCTCATGTTCTCCCTCCTTCTGCTCCTCATTGGGACTTTGGGAGCTCAGTCCAGTGCTCCAGTGTGGGTCTCTGTCTCTATCTCCATCCATCACCAGATGAAGGTTCTATGATGATATGCAAGATATTCATCAGTATTGCTCAAGGATAGGGTCATTTCAGGTTCCCTATTCTCAACTGCCCAAGGAATTAACTGGGGACCTCAGCTTGGGCACCTGGGAGCCCCTCTAGGGTCAGGTCTCTTGCCAACCCTAAAGTGGTTCCCTTAACTAAGAATTGTGGTTCCATGCTCCCCTGTCCAACCTTCCTTTATCCCAATCCTCCTGCTTTCCCAAGGCCTGACCTCCTTCCCTTCTAACTTTTCTCTCCCCATCTCCCCTTACACCCAACCCACCCCACCCCAAGATCCCAATTTTCCCCCCGGCAATTTTGTCTACTTCCCTTAGCAAAGAGGATAACTCTATGTTTTTCTTTGGGTTCCCATTCTTACTTAGCTTCTTTAGATTCACCTATTGTAGACTCCGTGACCCTTATTTATGGCTAGAAACCAATTATGAGTGAGTACATCCCATGTTCATCTTTTTGGGTCTGGGATACCTCACTCAGGATAGTGTTTTCTATTTCCATCCATTTGCATGCAAAATTCGAGAAGTCATTGTTTTTTACCGCTGAGTAGTACTCTAATGTGTAGATATTCCACACTGTCTTCATCCATTCTTCCATTGAAGGGCATCTAGGTTGTTTCCAGGTTCTGGCTATTACAAATAATACTGCTATGAACATAGTTGAACAAATGCTTTTGTCATATGGTAGGGCATCTCTTGGGTATATTCCCAAGAGTGGTATTGCTGGGTCCAGGGGTAGGTTGATCCCAAATTTCCTAAGAAACCGAAACACTGATTTCCATAGTGGTTGCACAAGATTGCATTCCCACCAGCAATGGATGAGGGTACCCCTTCCTCCACAACCTCTCCAGCAAAGGTTATCGTTGGTGTTTTTGACTTTAGCCATTCTCACAGGTGTAAGATGATATCTCAAAGTTGTTTTGATTTGCATTTCCCTGATTGCGAAGGAAGTTGAGCATGACCTTAAGTGTCTTTTGGCCATTTGAACTTCTTCTGTTGAGAATTCTCTGTTCAGATCAGTGCCCCATTTTTTAATTGGGTTAATTAGCATTTTAAAGTCTAGTTTCTTGAGTTCTCTATATATTTTGGAGATCAGACCTTTGTCTGTTGAGGGGTTGGTGAAGATCTTCTCCCAGTCAGTAGGTTGCCTTTGTGTCTTAGTGACAGTGTCCTTTGCTTTGCAGAAGCTTCTCAGTTTTAGTAGGTCCCATTTATTCAATGTTGCTCTTAATGTCTGTGCTTCTGGGGTTATACATAGGAAGCGATCTCCTGTGCCCATCTGTTGTAGGGTATTTCCCACTTTCTCTTCTATCTTTTTCAGTGGGTTCGGGCTGATATTGAGGTCTTTAATCCATTTGGACTTGAGTTTTGTGCACGGTGAAAGATGTGGGTCTATTTTCATTCTTCTACAGGTTGACATCCAGTTGTGCCAGCACCATTTGTTGAAGATGCTTTCTTTCTTCCATTGTATACTTTTAGCTCCTTTATCAAAAATGAGGTGTTCATAGGTTTGTGGGTTAAAATCCGGGTCTTCTATACGATTCCATTGGTCGACTTCTCTGTTTTTATGCCAGTACCACACTGTTTTCATTACTGTAGCTCTGTAATAGAGTTTGAAGTCAGGGATGGTAATGCCTCCAGAAGATCCTTTATTGTATAGGATTGTTTTGGCTATCCTGGGTTTTTTGTTTTTCCATATAAAGTTGATTATTGTCCTCTCCAGATCTGTGAACAATTTTGATGGGATCTTGATGGGGATTGCATTGAATCTATAAATTGCCTTAGGTAGAATTGCCATTTTTACTATGTTGATCCTCCCAATCCAAGAGCAAGGTAGATCCATCCATTTTTTGGTATCCTCTTCAATTTCTTTCTTCAATGCCTTAAAGTTCTTGTCAAATAGATCTTTCACTTCCTTGGTTAGATTTAACCCAAGATATTTTATGCTGTTTGTGGCTATCGTGAATGGTGAAGCTTCTCCGATTTCCCTCTCTGCTTCCCTATCCTTTGTTTATAAGAGGGCGACTGATTTTTTGGAGTTGATCTTGTATCCTGATACATTACTAAAGCTGTTTATCAGCTGTAAAAGTTCTTTGGTGGAGTTTTGGGGGTCGCTTAAGTACACTATCATTTCATCTGCGAATAACGAAAGTTTAACTTCTTCCTTTCCAATTCGAATCCCCTTGATCCCATTATGTTGTCTTATTGCTATTGCTAGAACTTCAAGTACTATATTGAAGAGGTATGGAGAGAGTGGACAGCCTTGTCGTGTTCCTGAGTTAAGCGGGATGGCTTTGAGTTTCCCTCCGTTTAATTTGATGTTAGCTGTCGACTTGCTGTATATAGCTTTTATTATATTTAGGTTTGACCCTTGTATCCCTAATCTCTCCAAGACTTTTAACATAAATTGATGTTGAATTTTGTCGAATGCTTTTTCAGCATCTAATGAGATGATCATATGGTTATTTTCTTTCAGTTTATTTATATGCTGGATTACATTGATAGATTTTCATATGTTGAACCAGCCCTGCATCTGAGGAATGAAGCCTACTTGATCATAATGGATAATTTTTCAGATGTGTTCTTGGATTCGATTTGCCAGTGTTTTGTTGAGGATTTTTGCGTCGATGTTCATGAGTGAGATTGGCCTGTAATTCTCTTTCCTGGTTGATTCTTTGTGTGGTTTGGTATCAGAGTAACTGTAGCTTCATAAAAGGAATTAGGTAATGACCCTTCTGTTTCTATATTGTGGAATACATTAAGGAGTATGGGTATTAGCTCTTCTTGGAAGTTCTGGTAGAATTCCGCATTGAAACCATCTGGTCCTGGGCTTTTTTTGGTAGGGAGGATTTTGATAACAGCTTCTAATTCCTCGCGACCAACAGGTCTGTTTAGATTGTTCACCTGGTCCTGGTGTAACTTTGGTATATGGTATTTATCTAAAAAAGTGTCCATTTCTTTTACATTTTCCAGTTTTGTGGCATACAGGCTTTTGTAATATGATCTAATGATTCTCTGAATTTCCTCTGTGTCTGTGGTTATGTCCCCCTTTTCATTTCTGATTTTATTAATTTGCGTGTTCTCTCTCTGTCGTTTGATTAGTTTGGATAGGGGTTTATCAATCTTGTTGATTTTCTCCAGGAACCAGCTTTTTGTTTCATTGATTCTTTGGATTGTTTTCTGTGTTTCTATTTTGTTGATTTCAGCCCTCAGTTTGATTATTTCCAATCTTCTACTCCTCCTAGGTGAGTCTGCTTCTTTTTTTTCTAGAGCTTTCAGGTGGGCTGTTAAGTCTTCAATATGTGCTTTCTCTGTTTTCTTTAAGTGGGCACTTAGTGCGATGAAGTTTCCTCTTAGCACTGCTTTCATAGTGTCCCATAAGTTCGAGTACGTTGTTTCTTTTCATTGAATTCAAGGAAGACTTTAATTTCTTTCTTCATTTCTTCCTTAATCCAGGTATGGTTCAGAAGTTGACTGTTCAGTTTCCATGAGTTTGTAGGCTTTCTGGGGGTAGCATTGTTGTTGAATTCTAACTTTAATCCATGGTGATCTGATAAGACACAGGTGGTTACTAATATTTTTTTGTAACTGTGTACGTTAGCTTTGTTACCGAGTATGTGGTCAATTTTCGAGAAGGTTCCATGAGCTGCAGAGAAGAAGGTATATTCTTTCCTCTTCGGGTGGAATAATCTATAGATGTCTGTTAAGTCCATTTGCTTCATTACCTCCATTAATTCTCTAATTTCTCTGTTAGGTTTCTGTTTGATTGACCTGTCCATTGGTGAGAGAGGAGTGTTGAAGTCTCCTACTATTAGTGTGTGTGGTTTGATGGCTGCCTTGAGTTTTAGTAATGTTTCTTTTACATACGTGGGCGCTTTTATATTCGGGGCATAGATATTCAGGATTGAGACTTCATCCTGATGAACTGTTCCTGTTATGAGTATAAAATGTCCCTCTCCATCTCTTCTGATTGATTTAAGTTTGAAGTCAACTTTGTTAGAAATTAGTATGGCCACACCTGCTTGTTTCTTAGGTCCATTTGCTTGATAAGCCTTTTCCCAGCCCTTTACTCTGAGTAGGTGCCTGTCTTTGTGGTTGAGGTGTGTTTCTTGTAGACAGCAGAACGTTGGATCCTGTTTTCGTATCCATTCCCTTAGCCTGTGCCTTTTTATAGGTGAGTTGAGCCCATTGACATTAAGTGATATTAATGACCAGTGGTTGTTAACTCCGGTCACTTTTTTAGTAGTAGGGTTTGTGTGTTTCCCTTCTTTGAGTTGCCCTGGTGAAAGGTCTCTAGATGACTGAGTTATTGTGGGCATTGTTGGACTCCTTGGTTAGTGATTTTCCTTCTATTATTTTCTGTAAGGCTGGATTTGTGGCTACGTATTGTTTGAATTTGTTTTTATCCTGGAAAATTTTGTTTTCTCCATTTATAGTGAACGAAAGCTTGGCTGGATATAGTAGTCTGGGCTTGCATCCATGATCTCTTAGTTTTTGCAGTACATCTATCCAGGACCTTCTGGCTTTCATGGTTTCCATAGAGAAGTCAGGTGTAAGTCTGATAGGTTTACCTTTATAAGAAACTTGGCCTTTTTTCTTTGCGGCTCTTAATATTCTTTCTTTATTCTGTATATTTTGTGTTTTGATTATTATATGGCGAGGGGATGTTTTTTTTTGTGATCCAGCCTATTTGGTGTTCTGTATGCTTCTTGAACCTTCATAGGTACCTCTTTCTTCAGGTTGGGAAAGTTTTCTTCTATAATTTTATTAAGTATGTTTTCTGTACCGTTGAGCTGCACTTCTTCTCCTTCTTCTACTCCAATTATTCTTAGGTTTGGTCTTTTTATTGTGTCCCAAATTTCCTGAATGTTTTGTGATGAGAATTTGTTGGTTTTGCTGTTTTCTTAGATCAGTGTGTTTATTTTTTCTGTGGTATCTTCAGTGTCTGTTATTCTCTCTTCTATCTCTTGTAATCTGTTGTTCTGATTGACTCTCAGGGTATATCTCTTCAGTGTAGAAGCAGGAACCGTTCCCGTCATTCCTGTTCATTTACCCAGATTTTCCATCTCCATTCGTCCCTCGGTTTGTGCTTTCTTCATTGCTTCCATTTCATTCTTCATGTCTTGAACCGCTTCCCTAACCTGTTTGATTGCTTTTTCTTGTTTCTCTTGGTTTTCTTGCGTGTCTTTGAGCGATTTATTCATTTCCTCTACCTTTTTGTTTGTAATCTCTAATTGTTTATGGCAGTTTTTCACCTCCTGTTTAAGGTCCTCTATTATTTTCATATAGTTCACTTTTGAGTCGATTTCTTCTATTTCTTCAGGAGTAGGGTGTACAATTCTTCTTATTTCGGGATCCCTGGTTTCTGGTGGTGTCATGTTGCCTTTCAGATTGTTGGAGGAATTCTTGTATTGGCGCCTTCCCATCTCTTCCTTCAAATGGAGCCAGGAGAGGCCTGGTCTCTTGGTCCAGTCTTTGCTGTGATTGACTCTCAGGGTATATCTCTTCAGTGTAGAAGCAGGAACCGTTCCCATCCAGATGGGATTCCTCAGCAACCGTCCTGATGGGATTCCTCAGCAACTAAACAGGGCAGCCGGTAGCCCAATGATCCAGGGCCAACAGGATGAATGGAGCAGGGGGGGGGGTGGTATCCAGGAGTGCGCAGCAAGCCTGGCGCCGGAGCTGAAGGTGCCCGGCTCCCTTACAGGGGACCCTGAGGCCTGCCCGGCTGGCAGGCACTCACCGCTCTGGGTGGTTCGCCTTAGTTTAGGAGCTTAAGACTGTAGTTGAGCACTGGTCCTAGCATACAGCAGGGCAGGGTTGGGGAGGGGTGCTGGGGGTGCTGGGTCATGCGAAAGCTAGATTGGCACATCTCTTAATCTGAACTAGAGAATCGTCCTTGCACAATGAATAGCAATTAGTACAGAAAGACTCACAACTGGTCAAAATGCAGAAAGCAGATGTCAGAGGAGTGCTCAGTCATAATTGTGATTAATATTCTTAAATTAGTGACTTGGTATATATTTCCTACCTTTTATTCATTGTTCTATAGTTTCAGTGTTCGTTTTCAAATTTCTATAATTGATGTTTAGTCAGTTCAACATGCAATGCTTATGATGGTTCACTCTATAATCTGGTTCCTTGAAAATTACAATGTCTAAGATATGCATACCAGCAAAGAAGTGAACCCAGGTGATCACGCATATATTTTATCTACCTTCTCTCATCAATTGATTTTCCCTGATATGGAACTCAAGTTCATGTCACATCACTTGCAGCATTTTTTTTCATTAGTGATAAACAGTAAAAGAAACAAGAAGAGAAAGAGAGAGGCCAACAGATACAATTGGATGGATAGAGAAACAGGCAGAATTACAGAGAGGAGAGATAGGATAATGTATGTAGTGTTTCTTGTTTGTCTATGCTATAGTTTCTCTGGCCACAAAGAGTCTTTCTGTTCCTATAGAATTCTACACAGAGAAAATAAGTATATGGATATTTTCTTTAATGTTCAGTACCTTTTTCTTTCTTTTCTCCAGAATAGAAAGAAATAATTTCTCTTTTTAACTTTTGGTCTCTGTACTTGGTATGAACGTTTTTAGAAATTGGCCATCTTTGAGTACAAGTCTGGAATTCACCGAGGAGAAAAATACAGACTCAATGTTACTTATTTACCATACTATAGAATTTGTCCTTTTATGTTTTCACATTCTTTACTACTTTATCTGTTTTTGTTAGTATTTATATCTGCATTCTGCATTCCTTGTTCCTAGAGTTCAATCCAATTTGATTCTTAGAAGGGTTCTCTCTCTCTCTCTCTCTCTCTCTCTCTCTCTCTCCTGAAATTCCCCATTTATTCATTTATGTAATCTGATTTTTCTACTACACTCTTTATCATGTTAGAAAGCTGAAAGTCAGCATATCTCCTCTGTGGTCTGCTTCTTAGCAAGAAGTATTGAAATCTATTGAAGACTTTACCTGCCCATTGGCTTTACCTTCCCCAGAGATTTCATGGGTGAACTGGAGAAGGGTGGGGATGGGAACATAGGGAACAGATGGGGTGGAGTGGGGGGAGAAAGTACAGAAAGAGCCAACTGGAAAGGGCATCATTTCAAAGTCAGGAAGAAATCTGGTGCAAGGGAAACTCCCAGAGCTCTATTAGGATGAACCCAGCTATGACACCTAGCAAATGGTGACATATAACCTGAACTGGCCATCTTCTGTGAAGAGGCAAGACTACCAGTGAAAGGATTAGGACACTACCCCAGCCTCACATCCTTCAACCTACAGCCTGCTCTGCCTATGGAGCGTTCTTTGATGAGAGCAACATGGAGATTGTGGGAGTGGACAACCAATGACTCTTCCAGCCTGAGACCCATGCCACAAGACTAAGCCCAGCTCTGACACTGCCTAGAGTACCAGGGCCCAGAGGTTGGATGGCCCAGAGACCTAGGATAGAACCAGACATAACTGGAGAAAAAGTATTGGCATAATGACTCCTAACAATATTCTTCTATACCCATAGTTTGATGCCTAGCCCAATCGTCATCAGAGAGATTTCATTCAGCAACTGGTGGAAAGAGATGAAGAGACCCACAGTCAAACATTAGACCAAGGTGGGGATTACTGCTGAAGAGAAGGAGGAAGAATTGTAGGAGTCAGAGGGGTCAAAGACATCACAAAACCCCCCACAGAAACAACTAACTTGAGCTCATAGGAATTCACAGACTGAACTGACAATTAAGGAGCCTTCATGGGACTGATGTAGGCCCTTTTTATACATGTGACAGTTGTGTAGCTTGGTCTTCTTATGGGACTCCTACTTGGGAGCAGGGCTATCTCTGACACTATGTTGGCTTTTGAAACCCTATTCCTCATACTAGTTTGCCTTGACAAGAATTAATACAAGGTGAGATGAAGGCCTTACTCCTACTACAACTTGATATTCTATGATTTGTCGATATCCATGGGAGGCCTTTCATTTTCTGAATAGAAATAGGGGAGGAGTCGATGGGGGTTGGGGTGTAAGTCAGAAGAAAGGGAGAAGGAGGGACTGGGAGTAGAGGAGGGAGAGGAAACTGAGATCCAGATGTAAAATAAATAAACTAATTAGGAAAAGGGGTGGGAGAGAAGCAATTGAGCACATCCATAAGGAATTTTTTCTTTCCCCATTTAATGGTAAAATTCATACATGAGCCCTACATCTATATTCCTCTCACATTCCTCTAGCAAATCTTCTTGTATCCTCCCCTCTCCAAAATTCATTTTTGCTTATTCAATTTTTATTATAGCAGCACATATATAGCAATATATATATATATGTGTGTGTGTGTGTGTGTGTGTGTGTGTGTGTGTATACACATACACTTTTGTCAAGACTGACCATTTTGTATTCAACAACTTGGTTGGAAGCCTATCTTTTGAACAAACTGATTCTTGCTCTCTCAGAAGACATTGACTTCATGTAGGACTATGTGGAATTTCTTCTGTTTATGGTCTGCTCAACAGGATGGAATATATCCTTGATATTGTAAACATATCTAATTCCCCATGGTTAGAGAGAGGATAGACCTGAGTGGAGAACCTAATATTACCTCTTTCCTATAACAGTATGATTTTTAACTGCTTTCTAAGTATTTATCCTTGAACCTACAGATAAATGTAGCTCTCATCCCTCACCAAAGAAACATCTTTTGTTGCAGAAAGAGACTACTATGAAAATATCAAAGAGGTCAAAATATAGAGAAAAAGTGACTATGAGCTGCCTAACCGAAACTTATTCATCTGCAATGCAATGTTACACCTAAGGCTTGGAGAAAATTACAGAAGAGGAAAGATTCATAGAGTCAGGATGCCTACAGTTATATAGTTTCCTCTAAAAACGTAATAAAAATATTCCTATAAAGAATTATCTTTACATAAGTACTTGAAGGGGGAATACCCAGCCTCAATGCAGATGGCACCTTCTAGGAGCACAAAGAGTAAAGGAGGGCCAATGATAAAAGCTTGGTCCAATGGAAGAAGGATTTGAGTTGCTTCTGAATTATGTTCAAAAGTTCAACTACTCTATGCATTCCTATCTGGTTTATCTACCTTGCTAAGGCTGCTATCACTTATGCTGCCACTCTTCACCAACATCAGAGCCCAGCTTTTTCATCCTTCCAGTATTGACTGAAGACCAGTGACTCTCTAAGAATCCTCAGAAATTCCAGTGCTAGAAAAGGACTACTTTATGGATTGAGTATCTTTCAGGTTCTCAGCCTTTCCAGTGTGAAGTCACTCACCTTGAGCTACCATGATATCTAGCCAAATCTACTAAATTTTCTTTGTATATGTAAAATTCTAACAGTTATATTTTTCTAAAGAACCTTGACTAATACTGACTGTGGTACCAGGGGTGGTTCTAGAAATTGGAGTGTAATTATAACTTTCTTTGGGAACCCAATGACATTCTGGAGCTGACTCTCTAACCTTGTAAAACTTAAAGTTACCAATGATATCATGGATAGAGCACTGAAGATCCACAGTATGAATTATTTTAAGAACTATACCTCTCTAGAATCAAGCCAACCTGTTCATGGTAGATGGTCTTATGATATGTTCTATAATTCAGTTTGTGGGTATTTTATTGTCTGTTTTTGCAACCATGTTCATGAGGGAAATTGATCTGTCATTGCCTTTCTTTGTTGAGTCTTTGTTTGGCTTCAGTATAAAGGTGACTGTGGCCTCACAAAATGAATTTGCCAATCTTCCTTCTGTGCCTCACGTAACCTTATTATGAGAGGATGTGCCTAGTCTTATCTAGTCTTATTATGAGTTGATATGCCATGTTTGGTTGATATTCCTTGGAGGCCTGCACTCTCTGAAGGGAAATCGAGGAGGAGTGGATATGGAGGATGTGTGGTGGACAGACTGGGAGGATATGAGGGAGCAGTTATAGTATATGAGAGAATAAATAATAAAGAAGCAAAAAAAATAAGGGCTAGGGGAGCTGCTAATTGGTAGAATGCTTGTTTATTATATACAAAACCCCACATAGAATATCCATCATCTCATAACACCAGGCGTAATGGTGCATGCCTATAACCCTAGTTCTCAAGAGTTGGAGACATGTGAAGAAGTTCAAGGTCATCAATTGTTACATAATGGGTTTAAGAGCAGTCTGAAATACATGAGACTTTGTAAAAAATAGTAAATAAATAAATGCAATCATGAAGTCACAAAAAGTTTAACTACACCTGATAAAAATATTTCAAATGAAAAGCAAGGAATGTGGTGACTCTAAATAGAAAATTCTGGATCATCTGGGGAAAATAATAATGCTATGATGTTATTATTAGTATTTACGGATAAAAGCAGCAAAGGATAATAATGAGTATAGTCATAAAGTTACCCATCCCTGAATGAGTATAAGAAGTCTAAAGGATTTTAAATCTGCCTTGGAGATGAATCTTCTCTCCAACCATCACAGAACTTAAGCTAATAAAAATCAAAGCCAAACCCTCATTATATGACCAGCTGAACTGCAAGGCAAATTTGTCTTCCAACCTGAAACAGATTCATCAGATAAAGTAGTGAGGGTAATGTTTGGAAATGAAGGGATATGTAATTTTAGGAAGTTATATGTACAAGGACCCTAAAGATGCTCATGGCATCAAACTCTTAGATTCTCATTGACTTGGTTTTCTAAAGGATGTAGTCCCATCACCCTTAGCAGTGGACCCATCTCCATGATTAACTACAACATTATCACGTCCTCCACTTTTGTTTAAAGAATTAATACTATATTGTCTGTCAAATATTGGATCTCATTTTAAATTTATTCTGGTAGACCCCAAAAAAACTCTTGTCTTTTGGGACTTAATGGAGACCCAGCTATCAATGAAGTTTTAGCTAAAGTCAAATTCATAGTGGCTTCATTAGGTTCTCAAATTTATCCTATGTTTGTGTTCACTGTTCCATAATACTTAATTGAGATAGTTTTAATTAGGAGTTGGCAAAATCCCACAGTGGTTCTGCAACCTGTGGAGTAAGAACTATTATGATTTGAAATGCCAAATGAAAGCCATTGGAGCTGCCTCTTTCAGGAAAAATAGCAAACAGAAAAGACAATATCACATAATTGGAGGGTTTGTGGAAATTATGCTATATTAATGTCTTGAAAGATGCAAAGCTAGTGAGTGGTCCTTACCACATTTTCATTTAGGTTTTTTATTTGGCTTGTATAGATTATGAAGAATGACAGTTGATTACTGCAAGCTTAACTAAGCAGTAACTCCAATTGCAATTGCTGTATGAGGTGGTATATCCTTATTTGAGACATTTAATAGGTTTCTTAGTACATTGTAAGCAACTAATTCATCTACCAAATGATTTTATTTCCTTGTACCTATCCCTAATTTAATTTATTTAATTTCAGATGGTAAAGGAAGCAGTGTGGCTTTATAATTATTCATTAGGAGTATATTAATTCTCTAACACTTTGTCTTAAATTAACTCATAGATATTGATAGCCTTTCCATTTTACATGATACCAGACTAGTCTATTATATTGATGATATTTTGTTGGTTGCACAAAGTGAGTAAAAGACCACAAGTCCACTCTGGACTTGTTTGTAAAGCATGCTCACATCAGAGAACGGGAAATAAATCCCATCAACAATGAAGGGATTTCTTCTTCAGTTAAATTTATAGGAGTTTAGGGATCATTCTGAGGTGTTTCTTCTATTGTAAAGGATAGATTGTTGCACTTGGCCCTCTCAATACCAATAATAGTTCACAATACCTAGGGATTTGAGATACATATAGTACATCATTCACGTGAGTCAACCTAAGTTGAACTGTTAATGGGAAGCAGTAAAGGGTAACCCTGAAGTTGGGGTGACCTAAGCAGGGACCAACAGGACCTATGAAGCCAGGCCAGGAAATCTGCAATCTCCTCTTCATTGGTTGGCCTTCCTATGACAGGACAGGGTCTGGGATCTCAGGCCAGGGAAGATGCACCTCACTCTTCCACTCTTGATCCCCCTTGTTCATATGATCTCTCCTTCATCTCTGCAGCTGAACTCTAGGAGCTCAGCCCAGTTCTTTGCTATGGGTCACTGTATCTGCTGATGTGTTACTCTGGCCCAAATCCAAAGTGATCTAAAAATCTGAATGAGCTGTAGAATAGCAAAAAGCTCTTCATTGGGTGTAGGTTGCTGTATAAGCTGCTACCTATCACTTCGGTCATATAATTTAGCAGATCTAGTGGTTCTTGAGGCACCAGTGGCAGATAGGGATGCTGTTTGGAGCCTTTTACAGGCCCCCACAAGTGAATTATAGTAAAAGTCCCTGAACTTATGGAGCAAGGCCTTGTCCTGATTATGTGGGCAACAATTCTCCTTTTGTGAGACAGCACTTGCCCAACTATTGTTCTTAGAAATACCAAATATTTGGCAATGACCATCAAGTTTCTGTGTGACCTGTGTTTCTGTCATCAGATGTGTCTTATCTGACCTACAAAGTCATAAAGTTGAATGTTTTTGTCAGCAATCCATTATCAAAGGAAAGTGGTGTATGTGTTACTGGACTTGAACAGTTACTGAAGGCATAGCCAGATTCATGAACTATTCTTTTTTTTTTTTTTTTGAGACAGGATCTTACTATATATGTGACTCTGGCTGTCCTAGAACTCATATATTGACCTAGCTGGTCATAAACTCAGAGAATTCCATTTGTCTCTGCCTTCCAAGTGCTGGTATTAAAGGCATGTACCACCATGCCTGGCCCAACCATTTTTTTGATAGGATTTGAGGGCCACTCCTCAGAAAGTAATTCATATCTGGTACCATAAGCCTGTCAAAAGCCCATAGGTCATAAGGCTGAGTAGGTCATAGGCCCTAGGTGGGGGCAAAACTACTACTGTTTCTCTAGTTGGATAGCTCAAACTCCCTTCCAAATACATTTAGACCTATGAATTTGTACTTGATCAGAAAAACCTGCTTTGGGGGAAGGTTGGGTAGTGAATAGCAGTTAAGGCAAAGACTCAGATCCCTTCAAAGTGATTGAAAAGAAGTTTGTTAAGTGCTCAGACTTAAATAGGATATCTGTATCAACCCTCAAGGAATTTCAGAGGAGGGGCAGAAAGAATGTTAAGAGTGGAAGATTAGGCAGGGATGCTGTGAAATACTGTCTTCTGACCATGTCATGTGTGCTATACTCATATACACAGCAGTGATGGTTCCCAGCACAAAATCATCACTAGGGTCAAGTGATCAACATTTCTACGTAAGGGAGTACTCACGAGGCCTTCCACTCCAAGTAACTAAAGAACTAACTGGCAGTTATTGCTGTTAAGATAGGGGGAGTAATTTTTTTCAGTGGTATAGCCACTGGTAGGTTGTCCATGAGAGCAACTTTAATTAAACTCAGTGAGCAAGAAAAAAAAAAAAAACAGAAGAAAACAGGAAAGAGACATTTTGGAAAGGTAAAGGGATTCAGAGGGCACAGAAAGGGGTTAAGAAAGGGTAATGAGGGATGAACATAATAAAAAATACTTATATACACATATAAAATTGCCAAATAAATAATAATAATAATAAAGAAGTTGTTCATGGTCCTATGGTTTGTTCCTCAAGCATACAATGGTCTTCTTTAGTGAGCCATATGATTGGTTCACTAAGAAAAGATAAAACCAACATCTGGATTGCAGATGATTTTGGATATTATGCAAGCACCAGTGAAAGTGGATAACTGTATCATTATAGCTCCTTTCTGGAACAAATACAAAGGCCCCTGTAAAGAGAACTCTACAGTAAGCAGAAATTTGAGCAATGCAAATGATCATATATTTTGTTCTAAAGGCTATATAGCTACCAGTGTGATTACAGGTGATTGATGGGATAATTGTTTGGCTGGATAATTGGGGACTTGGAAGGAGCATGATTGGAAAATTGGCAAGAAAGATATTTGAAGTATAGGTATGTGGATAAATCTTTTTAATGACCATGGTGGCTATTAGTTATGGCACCATTTCATCATCCAACCAAAATACTAATTCTTATATTTTAGTTGACTTACCAACTAATAGGTTTCCATGTGGTATTTTCAAGCATGCTTCATCTTGTTAAGTCTCCTTCTCTCCTTTATAACTCCCCCATTTCTTAGTCACAAGATTGCTTAAACTACCCCCACCCAAATATTTTGCCTCTCTGTTTCATACTATCTAGAGTCTAATGTTCCTCCTTTTTGGCATCCTCTATCCGAATGACCCTTTTCAAGATTCTTAATTTATATAGCTGTTCTAAGATAAACACTCAGAAATAAATACAAGAAACTAGAATCCTTATTTAAGAAAGAACATTCAGCATTTTGATTTCTGGTTCTGTGTTAGCAGTATTGTTTTTTTTTAGCTAGCATACATTTATCTGCAATTTTTTAAATTTCATTTTTCTTTCCAGGCGAATATAATTCAACTGCGTGCAAGCACAGCATTTTCATTGTTTATTCATCAGTAATGGACATCAAGATTCTTTCCATGTCCTATCTATTGTGAATAGAGCAGCAGTGAACATGTTTGAGCAAGTGTCTATAAACTAGGATATAGAGTCCTTCGTGCATATGCCTAGGAATGTTATATCTGGATCTTATGGTAGTTCTACAATTTGTATATTTTTGAGGAACCTCCATAGTGACTTCCACAGTGCTGTCTGTACAAGTTTAAATTCCTACAACCTGTGAAGAAGTGTTTCTCTTCCTGCATCCTTTTCATAATTAGTTACCATTGGATTTTTTAAATGATAGTCATTCTTACTGTGGTAAGATGTAATCATAAAGTAGTCTTAATTTGTAATCTCCTAATGGCCAACGATTTTGGACATTTTTTATAGGATTTAGTTCCCATTTGTATTTTTCTTTTGAGAACTGTCTGCCCAATAATGCATGGTCCATTTTTTCATTTGGGTTGTTTTCTTGATGTTTAGTTTTGTAACTCTTTGTGTATCTAGGTACTAATCCTCTGTTGGGGATATAGCTGTCAAAAATTTTCTAAAGTTTTTTTGTTTTATAGAAACTTTCAGTTTCATGAAATTCAATTTATGAACTATTGGTCTTATTTTCTGAGCAACTAGTGTCCTGTCTAAATAATCCTTGCCTATACTTTTATCTTGTAGAGTATTCCTTATGTATTCCTCCAGAAGCTTTAGAGTTTCAGGTTTTATGTTGAAATATTGGGTCCATGTGCAGTTGAATTTTTGGAAACTGAGAAAATCTAGTTTCAATCTTCTACATGAACACATCCAGGTTTTTTTTCCCAGCACATTTTGTTGAAGTTGATATATATTCTATCAGGCATAGTTTGGAGTAAATATAACCAAGTAAGTGAAAGATTTGTAAAATAGAAGTGATAAGACATAGAAGAAATAAATTAGACACAATAACTAGACAAAAACTACAGGCACATGAGGAGTGCAGGGAACAGAAGAAATAGTCTTCCCCGAGGAAGAGCACACCAATTGCTTCTCCGAAACCAAATGCCCATTCCTGAAAATATAAATGCAGGAAACATTACTCAAAATGAGTAGGTGGGGAATATGTATTTATTTAGAAATATATATTCATATTCATATATATATATATATATATCACATCAATTTTAAAAAAGAGGGCATGAATTTGAAAGAAAGAAAATTGAGGTATATGGGATGTTTTGGAGGGAAAAACTGCAGATGAGAAGGGTGTAATTATACTATAACCCCCAAATTAAAAGTAGGTATTTAAAAAAGAGGATACATATCTAGGAAGGTATGTATGGACGGAGAGGGGAGGACCTAGGACTTACCACAGGGCAGAAAACCCTGACTGCTCTTTGGACTGGAGAGGGAGGGGGAAAGAGGGGAAAAGGAGTGGGCGGAGGGGGAGAAGGGTGGGAGGAGGGGGAGGGAAATGGGAGGCTGGGAGGAGGTGGAAACTTGTTTTTTTTCTCCTTTTCTCAATTAAAAAAATAAAATAAAATAAAGAGGATACAGAAGATATGAAGATTTGTTGCCATGTTCCTACTTTGGTAGGATTAATATTGTAATAATGACCATTTTACAAAAATCAGTAAAACTACAGTGAAATTCTTCACGAAAATTGAAAAATCATTTTAATTTTCATATGGAAACACCAGCACATAAGGATATCAAAAATGATGCTAAATGATAAAAACTACTAGAGCTATCATTATTCCAAACTTCAAATTATACTACAGAATATAGCAATAAAAACGGCTAAGTGTTATCATAAAAAAAAAATCCATTGATCAGTGGGATAAAACTGAGAACACACAAACTTACACTCTTATAGCCACTTGATTATTGAATGGAATGGGGGTTCTTTGTTTGTCCTGGCCACCCAGCTAGCTTACACCTGAAATAACCACACAGAAACTATATTAATTAAAACAGTGTTTGACCATTAGCTCTAGTCTCCTATTGGCTAATTTTCACATCTTGATTTAACCCATTTCTATTAATCTGTGCTCACTACAAGGTCATAGCTTACCAGGAAAGATTTAGCATGCCTGACCTGGCATCTCTATGGTCCCTTTCTCACTCTGCTTTCTTCCTCCCAGCATTTAGTTCTGTCTTCTCCGCCTACCTAAGTTCTGCCCTATCAGGCCAAGCAGTTTCTTTATTGATTAACCAATGAAAGAAATACATAAACAGAAGGACCTCCTACACCACTTAATTTTTTTTTTTTTTGAGAAAGAAGCTAGTAGTTTATGTTGAAGAAAAAAATCTAGAAAATAAAAGGTGTTTGTCAAACTGGATAGCTACATGCAGAAAAATAAAATTAGATTCTTATTTCTCATACCTGCATATAACTCAACTCCAAGGAAATTAAGAATCTCACCAGGAGAAATGATACACTTTGATAAGCAAGGAAGTAAAGAATCTGACTGAACTCATTGGCACAGAGAAGAACTTTCTGAACAGAACCATGATAACACAAACATTAAGACTATAAGTTAGCAACATAACCTAATAAAACAAAGCTTCTGTACAGCAAAACAGATAGTCTACACAAGGGAAAAATATCTATCCTGATACAAATTTGACAGAGTGTTAATGTGTATAATATACAAAATACAAGAAAAAACTAAAGAACTAAACACGAAGAAAAGCAAAAATTCAATTGGTAAACAGGGCACTGAACTAAAGAGTGTGCTCTCAAAATATAAAATATAAATGGTTGAGAAACATTTAAAAATTTCATCATCCTTAGCCATCAAAGAAGGACTAATTAAAACAACTTTGAGATTTCATATTATCCCTTTCAGAATGGCTAAAATCAAAGAACAAATAAGTGATAAATGCAGGCTTAGATGTGAGCAACAGGGAACACTTATTCATTGATGGTGGGAGCATGAATTGCTATGGCCACTGTAGAAATTAGTGGTTTTGGTTGCTAAAAACCAAAATTAGCTTTATGCAATAATAAATAATAATAACAACTATTATTATTATTATTACTATTAATAATAATAATAATTATTATTAATAATAATAATAACATATAAATGTTGGACAAAGTTTCAAATCAAGTTGCTACTGACTTGAAAGTGTTATCCTTGGGGGCTAGCATTCATGGTGCTGGGAAGTGATATACAGGCTTTTTCGGGGTAAAAGAAATCATGAGTCTTACACAGCTATGCACACATTGAGCTAAAATAATAACTAACCTAGCAAGACATGCCTCCTGGAGCAATGGTGGCATGGATATCAAGGGAATAACCAAACATTTTCTGTTTTGATTTAAGTCCCACACCACAAGATGAAACCTAAACCTGAACTCATTTTGGGGAAAAGAACTTGTGGCTTCTCTAGGATCATGTATTATAGGCTCAATGTCCTTTATTTATGGCTAGAATTCACTCATGAGTGAGTACATACCATATTCACCTTTTTGGGACTGGGTTACCTCACTCAGGATAGTGTTTTCTATTTCCATCCATTTGCATTCAAAATTCAAGATGTCATTGTTTTTTACTGCTGAGTATTACTCTAATGCATATATATTCCCCACTTTCTTTATCCATTCGTCCATTGAGGGGCATCTAGGTTGTTTCCAGGGAAGGTGGGGCTGATATAACGGGAGCTCAGCAAGGCCAGCTGGACTGGGACTGATGGAGCATGTGATCAAACCGAACTCTCTGAATGTGGCTGACAATGAATGCTGACTGAAAAGCCAAGGATGATCACCTTCCTAGACCTGGATGGAGAGGGGAGGATCTTGGACTTCCCACAGGGCAGGGAACCCTGACTGCTCTTTGGACTGGAGAGGGAGGGGAAGGGAGAGTGGGGAGAGGGGGAGGGAAATAGGAGGAGGAGAGGAGGTGGAAATTTTTAATAAAAAAAATAAAGGCTATATACAAAAAAAGAAAAAAAAAAAGAACTTGTTGCTAAAAAAGTTACAGACCTTAGGGGAGAATGCAATATTTTTTCCTGCTAATCAGACATAATATTAAATTGACTACTAATGACTCATACACATAGGTTAGTACATCTCTCAACTTTTATTGTAACAATTTATATTTTCACTAGATGGTTATTAACACAAGACCTACAATTAATCAAGGTGTTGAGAGTAAAAGCTTTAAGAAAGTTCAGCCCCTAATGAAAAATCTATACTGTATTCTCTCTTCTCAATGCTTAGCGATGCTTGTAGAAGAGAAATTAGAAAGACTGTAAGAGCTATAGGAAGTGAAAGAGTACAAGGAACAGAATTTTCCAGGAACAATAGGACAGCTACAAATACGAATTCGCATAGGTTATTACACCATGTGCAAGACCCATGCAAGCTCAAGACAGACCAAATCCCTGCATGGAGAGAAGTAGACAGTTTTACTTATGAGCAATATCACTGGTAGACCAGCTGCAATCCAGTGGAATACCAGGCATTCACAAATATAGGAGTAGCATAAGTTGAACTTGATAGATAAGGGTAAAAAAGAGGACTCAAAGGTGAGTGTATAGGGAATGAGGATGGATATGGAAAGAGCTGATGGGAGGTGAATATGGTCAATACTCGTTTAATGAAATTTTCAAAGACCCAGTTAAAATATAAGTGGCTGAAGTTGTATGGGCTTGCATGTGGGTCCTTTATGTTACTCCCTTAAACTACCTGCCTATTTTTGTGCAAGGATGAAGTAATCTTTATTACTGTGATTTTGTATTATTTTTTAAATCAGCTATAGTAACATCTCAATATTACTCTTTTTGCTGAAAGGTGCTTTGGATTTCTCTCTGTGTCTCTGTGTGTGTTTGTGCATGTGTGCAAGTGTGTGTGTGGGGGTGTGCGTGCATATGCGTGAGTGCATGCATGTTTGCATTTCTGAAAAAATATGCTTGTTTTGATTGAGATTGCATTGAATATGTAAATTGCTTTTGGCAAAACAAATATTTTTACAATGTTGGTTCTCTTAATCCCTGAGCATGAAAGGGCTTTCCATCTTCTATTGTCTTTATCAATTTATTTTTTCAATATTTTAAAAGTGTTTTTGAAGTCTATCTAGCATGGCATTTTTTTTTCATATAATTTCTCTGTCAGTTTTTTCATTAATATCTAAGAAATCTATTGATTTTTGTGTTAACATTTGTATCCTGCCAATTCCCTGAAAGTGTTTATCAGTCATAAGGGACATTTTGGCTGATTTTTTAGAAATGTTTATTTACAGATTTTCATTTTTTAAATAGTAAATCTTGATTTCCTCTTTTCATGTTTGCATCTCTTTTGTTTCTTTTTTTCTTGTCTTCTTGAGTTGTCAAGGATTTCAAGTACAAAACTGAATCATAATCTGGAGAGTAGATTTTCTTGTCTTCTGATTTTGGTGGGAATGCTTAGAGTTTTTTCCATTTATGATAATGTTAGCTTCAGGCTTGTTATATGCTGTTTTTATTATGTTGATAGAAGTTTCTTCTATTCTCAGCCTTTCAAGGGTTTTTAACTTGAAGTGATCTTGGATTTTGTCCAAGGCATTTTGTATATCTATTGAGATGATCAAACAATTGCTATAATTGAGGCCATTTATGTGATTAATGTCATTTACTGACTTACATTTGTTGAATGATCCCTGCATTTCTGAAATGAATCCAACTTGCTTGTGGCAGATGACCTTTTCTATGTATTTTTGTATTTGGTTTGCAAGTATTTCATTAAATATTTTTCTATCAGCATTTATAAGGGAAATTGGGCTAATTTTATTTTCTTATTCTATCTCTGCATGTTTTGAAATCAGTGTAGTATTTAATTCATAGAAAGAGTTTGGAAGCGTTTCTTTTCTATATTACAGAAAAATTTGAAAAGTATTGATCTATGTTCTTTAAATTTCTGATAGAACTTTGATTTGAATACACCTGAACCAAAGATTTGTTATTTAGGAGAATTTTATTACTGCTTCGATCTTATCATTTGTTATATATTTGTTCAAATTGTCTGCCTTTTCTTAGTTTAGCATTGGTAGTTTAAATATATCAAGTAATTCATTCATTTCTTTTAGATTTTTATAATTTGATAGCTTCTGTGTATATTCTTATAATTTTCTGGATTTCATAGGTATCTGTTATAATGTATCCTTTTTTACATCTTCACTCATTAGTTTGGACTCTCTCTCTCTCTCTCTCTCTCTCTCTCTCTCTCTCTCTGTCTGTCTTTCCCTTAGTGTTAAGGATTTGCCAGTCTGATTTATCTTTTCATAGAGGCAACTTTTCCTTTTACTAATTCTAAGAAAAGTTTCATTAAATTATGTTTTACGTGTTTAATTTGCATTTGTATATGCCTGCATGTACATGTGTCCATGCCACAGTTTGTGTGAAGAAGTTAGAAGACATCTGATGAGAATAGGTTCTTTCCTTCCAACATATGGGTCTTGGAGATTGAGCCCAGGTCCTTAGCTTGTGGTTGGTGACTTTATGCACTGTGGTTGTTTGAATGGGAATTCTTCCCAAAGACTCAGATGTTTGAATAATTGGTCCCAAGTTGGTGACACTGATTGTGTAAGTTTAGGAGGTATGTATTTATTGAAGGAAGTACATCACTGGAGAAAGGTTCTGAGAGTTAAAAGATGCACACTCTTTTGCATTTGCTTTTTCTGCTTCCTGTTTGTATTATACATTGTGAGGTCTCCACTTGCTGCTAGAATTGCTGTGTTTGCATGCTGCCATGCTTCCCTGTTGTGCTGACGAAGGGCTCTTAACACTTTAGAACCATAAGCCTAGATAAATCCTTCCTTTTATAAATTTTCTTTAATATGGTGTTTTATCACAGTAATAGAAAAATAAGTATACATTTGCTGAGTCACTTTGATGGTTTTTTAAAATATGTATTTATCTTTAAATTTAAATCTATGTATTTATTTATTGTGTATATGTGTGTGCACACCCAAACCCAGGTACAGTTGTAGGTACATACACACACACACCCAAACACATACACACACACACACACACACAGACACAGACACATACACACGTTTCACTCTCAGAGGCATCTTATGTTGCACAGGTATTGCAACACAAGGTATGTTGTTACCTTTATTTTTATTAATTATAGAAATTTTTGATTTCCATATAATTGCTTCAGTGTTCTATTTACTGTTCAATAATGTGTTGTTTAATCTCCATAAGTTTGTGTATTTCTTTTTATGCATATTAATCTTTATGTTTTTATTTTTTTCATGTGTGTGAGTGTTTTGGCCACATGTATGTATATATACCACATGTATGACTGATGTCCAGAGAGATTAGAATACAGCAGCAAGTCCCTTGGAACTGGAGTTATGAATGGTTGTGAGACATAATGTGGGTGCTGAGAACAGAACCTACGTACTTTGCAAGAGCAACAAGTGCACTTAACCACTAAGCAATCCCTCTAGCCCATTAGTGAATTTTCTGTAATATCTCTACATGTTAAATCCTAGGTTTAATTCAATTGTGATGTGATAGATTTCAGGATGCTAATTCAATTTTCTTATAATCATATGCAATTCTATCTTTACTTTTCCTGATGTTCTCCTGTCTAATGGTTACTATTATTTTTCAACTTGACTCAGCCTATAGCCATAAGGAAAGACATGGAAAGAAAGTCTCAAAGGTGGAATTGTCTAGGTCCACCTGAATGGTGGGTATGACCATAAGATTTTTCTATATTAATTAGGCCAATTAAGGTGGGAGCACACAATTCTATGTCATTGTTATCATTATTTTATGGTTCATATCCTCTACTGTATGCCTGGAAGGAATGGTCTGAACACCTACAAGCACTTATTCTCTTTCTGTATTGACTGTGGATATGATATTGCTTAGACGCCTCAAGGTCCTGCCTTTGCTTCTTCAAAATAATAAAGTATAATGTAGAATTGTAAACCCTCTTTCTCCGGTGACTGGTCCCCATCTCATGAATGGTGTATTGAAATTACCAACTATTGCTGTAATAAAATTGATCTGGGACTTATAAACCTGCAGTATTTGATTTATGAAATTAAGTGTGCTCAAATGTGATGTACATATGTTAGAACCACAATGTCATTTTCGTGGGTTGTTTCATTTAACATAAGAAAGTACATGTTATAATTGGAGCTTTTATTGCTGTGATAAAGCAAGTAGAGGACAAAAGGTACAATTGATTTACACTTCCACATCACTGTTCATTATCCAGGACAGTCATTTCTTCTAAATAGTTTTGTTTTAAATTCTGCTTAATCTGATGTTAGAATACCAATTCTTACTTGTTTTATGGTCCCCTTTGATTTGAATCTCTTTTCCAATCTTTTATTTCTTTTATTTGTAGGTGAAGTTTGCTTTCTTACTAGGGTCTCTGTTCTCATAGGATAGCTGGAGGGTCCCAGAATGGTAAAGAATGCTGCTGTGAATCGCTTCAAATGGAGAGGGGGTGAGGACAGGAAGCATAATACTTCTTACCAGTGTGTCAGAGTATGAAGTAGTTTACTTGATCTCCTAAGATAGTATAATGGGGCAGCTGAGGCTCCCTGAGAGATGAACAGCAATGCTTTAAGAAGTTGGAAGGAGAAAGCAGTGGGGAGAAGTAGGTGCAGTGGTTGGTCCAAACTGGGCAGCTGAAAGCTCTCTGGCAGGCGTTCGGTGAGGTTTTAATGATCATGAACAGGAAAAGGCTTTGAAGAAGAGATGTGTGTGCCCTTATCAACATCTCCAATAAGAGGCTTCTTTGATGAGGTGTGGTAGCTATATTTATTGTTGAGTATAAGACTCAGAATGTAGTAAAAACTGGCAGTAGTTATTTTCTTAGGTCCATGACCTCATTAGTTTCTGGAAGTGTCCTAGCTTCAAATACCCAGATGTTTAAGTATACAACATGAAATAAACACAGAAATCAGGAAAGTATAAAGGAATGATAGGTTGGGGTGGGTAGGAGAGAATATCAGAGTACAGGGGATATGAACTGGGGAATAGACAAGGCTCTAGCTGGAGAGGAAGACCAATACAGAGGAGAAGGAGGGATGATGGAGAAATAACACTGAGGTGATTTGATATAGCCTTAATAATTCACATTATTTTATATTTACCTAAAATTATGCACAAAATATTTAAGCTAATATATAAAATTTTATATATGTATATAATTAACACAAAAATTATAAAATGTTATATATAAAATTTAATCCAAAATTTATATATATACGTATATGGAAGGTAAGCCCGTGTGACTGACAATGCTCCCCACAAGAACCATAGACTACTAAATCCCAGTACCGGGCATGGAAACCTTTTTCTGAATGACTGGTTAGTGTAGTGAAAGTGACTCCAAAACCAATACAGATTATATATGCTGCCCTTGGTTGCCTCTTCGGTTTGAGGGTGGGCCCCTACTGCTGAAAATGCCACACATTTAGTATGCAAAGTTCCAATATCTGGATCTGGATCTGACCCAAAAACCTCTTTCCTGTGGTCTAGTTTAGATTGTTCCAGAAAATACTAAGAAGCAAGGTGGTGGAGCTATTCAAATATCTAACCAAATAGACTTCAGACAAAAATTAATCAAGAGATGGGGAAGGAAACTTCATATTCATCAAGGAGAAAAGCCAACAAGATGATACTTCAATTATGAAAACCCATGCCCCAAATGCAAGGGCATTTGTAAGAGAAAATGTACTAAAGCTTAAAGCACACATCAACTCTCACACATTGATAGTAGAAAACTTCAGTCCCGCACACTCACCAATGGATCTGCCACCCAAACATAAACTTAAAAGAGAAATGATGGAATTAACAGATGTTATGAAATGAAAGGACCTAATAGATTTCTACACCCAAACACAAAACCTTCTTCTCAGCACCTCATGGAAAATTCTTCAAAATTAACCACATATTCAGTCACAAAGCAAGACTCCACATATACAAGAATATTGAAATAACTCCCTACATACTATTAGACCACCATGCATTAATATTGGATTTCATATAGAAACAACAGAAAGCCTACAAACTCATGGAAATTGAACAACTCTATATTGACTTACTAGGGTCAATACAGATAAAGGAGAAAATTAAAGACTTTCTTAGTTTGATGGAAACAAATGCAGAACAATCCCAAACTTATGGTACATGATGAAAATGCTGCTGAGAGGAAAGTTCACAGCACTAAGTGCCTTCATAACGAATTCGGAGACTTCTGATACTATCAATGTAACAGTAAACCTAAGGCTCAGGAACAAAAATAAGCAGACCTACCAAGTAGGAGTAGACAGCAGGAAATAATCAAATTGAAGACTGAAATTACTAAACTAAAACAAAGAGAACAATACAAAGAATCAATGAAAAAAAGAGTTGATTTTTTGAGAAAACCAATGAGATAGACAAATCCTTATCAGCATCAACTAGAATGCAGAGAGAGAATGTCCAAATAAACAAAATCGGAAACAAAAAGGGAGACATAATAGCAGGTACCAAGAAACTCCAAAGAATCATTAGGTCAGACTCCAAAAATATGTACTCCACGAAATAGGAAAATCAAAAAGAAATGTACAAATTTCCTTATATATACCACTTAGCAAAGTTAAATCAAGATCAGATAAAAAATTAGAGGTATAACATCCAAGGAAATAGAAGCAGTCATTATTATTAGTCTCCCAACCATAGAAATCCCAGGGGCAGTCTGTTTAGTTCAGAATCTACCAGACATTAAAAAAAAGAGCTATTACCAACACTCCTTAAATTATTCCACAAAATATAAGGAGGAGGAAGATTGCCACTTTCATTTTTTGAGGGCACAGTCACCCTGATACTCAAACCACACAAAGACTCAGTAAAGAAAGAGAACAACAGGACCAATTTCCCTCATGAACACTGATGCAAAACTACTCAGTAAAATACTGGCAAACCGAATCCAAGAACATACCAAAAAGAACATCCCCCATGATCCGTTAGACTTCATTCCAGAGACACAGGGATGGTTTAATATAAGAAAATCTGTCAATGTAATCCACCATATAAATAAACTGAAAGAAAAATAACCCACATGATCATCTCATTGAATGTTGAAAGAAAACCCAACAAAATCTAACTCCCCGTCATGATAAAGGTCTTGGAGAGATCATGGATACAAGGAACATTCCTAAACATAATAAAGGCAATATACAGCAATCTAACAGCCAACATCAAATTAAAAGGAGCAAAACTAATAGCGATTACACTAAAATCAGGAACCCAACAAGGCTGTCTACTCTATCCGTATCTATTCAATGCAGTACTTGAATTTATAGCTAGAGCAATAAGACAACTAATGGGGATTAAACAAATATGAATTGGAAAGGAAGAATATTGCTATTTGCAGATGCTATGATAGTATATATAAATGACCCAAAAAATTCTATCAGGGAACTCCTACATGTAGCTGATAAACACTTTCAGTGAAGTGGCTTCACACAAGATTCTCTCAAAAGAAAATCAGTAGCCCTCTAATATACAAATGATAAACAGGTGGAGAAAGAATAAGGGAAACAGCACCCTTCTTAATAGCCTCAAATAATATACACTATCTTGATGTAAATCTAACCAAGCTCATGAAAGACCCATATGGCATCAACATCAAGTCTTTGAACAAAAAAATTGAAGAAGATAGCAGAAGATGGAAAGATTTCCCATGCTCTTGGATCAGCAGGATTAGCAGTAAAAATTGGCATCTTAGCTCCTCCGCATACTTATTGGTCTGGTGCAGGCACAATCAACCAGGAGTTGATCAGCCCTTTCCAGACATGAGCCAGAGGAGGACACACTCCTCACTCCTGACTTCTTGGTCTTAGGATGGGGGCTCAATCAACTAGGAGCCCTTTTCAGACCTGAGCCAGCAGAGGACACAGACCCCCCCAGACTTTTTCATATTGGGGGGGCACAATCAATCAGGAGCTTTGCCACATGCTTCTGAATGAATACTGAGTGCTGCCAGAGGTTTATAGGTCCTGGTATGCAAGAGACAAAAAGCAACAGCTCCGTGCTTTGCCTTGTGGCTGGGCTGGGGAGGACTCAACCAAGTACCACCTGTGACCCAACCAAGCGCCCTGGTGCTGAGTGGTCAGGCACCATTATGGTGAGCGAATATAATGTGGGGAATGGAGGCAAGAAAGAGGTAGAACTGTTCATGGGCTAGGAAGAGAGGCATATCTAAAGAAAGAAGGGTGAAGGAACAAACTGAGATAATTGGCCAACTAGCCACCTGAGTCCAAGGTGATATCCAGGACTGTGCTAATGCCAATGGCCGGGTCTTGATCCAAGGCCCTGAAGCAGCTGAGGGGGCTTGTGTTGATCTCTGTGGCTCTTGTCACCACTGAGGGCCATGCAGAGGCCTATAGTCTGGGACACCATTAAGGGGCCTTGTTAGTGTCTGAGGGCCATGTTATCACAGAGCCATGACAACCTGAGACACCTGCACTGCCTCCTGGGTTCATGGTCCTACCACAGTCAGGATCTGCACTGATGTCTCTGCTCTGTGTTGCCCTCAAAGGTTACATGGATGCTCAAGGTCTGGGCTGCAACCTGTGACCATGTTGGTGTCTAAGAGGAGCTGCCATGGCCAAGCTGGTTTGAATGGCCAGTGCTGTCACATGGTATTGTTTATACCAGGGCTACTTCCTAAGGCCATGTCTGGATCTGTTACCCTAGTGCCTCTAGGATCTGTGTTGATGTCCATAGGTCCTGAGATCATCAAAGGCCATTCCAATGCTGGGGATCTTGTATACCACCTGGGTCTGAAGTGTCAGTCAAAGTGGCCTGCACTGACACCTGGGACCATGGTGACACATAGGCCTGGGCTGCTGCCTAGGATCATGTCTGGGTCTGTGGTTCTTCCACAGTCAGGGTGTGTATTGATGTCTATGGCCAATGCTGCTACCAAAGACCACACAGATGCCTGGGGTCTAGGCCGTAATCTGTGGCTATGAGGGTATCTGAGGACCGTGCTGATCTAAGTGACCTGTGTTATCACCTGGGGCCACGGTTTTGGACAAGGCTGGGTCCATGACTCTGTAGCAGCTGGGGTCTGAGGTGATGTTCATGGCTCCTGCTACCATTGGTAACTTTACAGATGAGCAGAGTCTGTCTGGTCAACCACCTAGACCATGTTGGTTTTGTTTAGGGAGGGAGTTTGCAAGGGCAGAGGGCAAATGTGAGGGGGCAGGGAGATAAGTGGGATCAGAATACATGATGTGAAATCCACCAAGAATCAATGAAAGTTAAAAAAAAAAAAAAAAACTTTGCCATCTTACCAAAAGGAATTTACAGGTTCAATGCAATCGCCATTAAAATCCCAATACAAATTTTACAGACCTTGAGTGAGGAATATTCAACTTCATGTGGAAAAACAAAACAAAAGAAAAAACAGGATAGCTAAAGCAATCTTGTATAATAAAAGAACATCTGGAGATATCACTATCTGTGATTTCAAGCACTACTACAGCATAATAAAAAACTGCATGGTATTGGCACAAAAGAAGACAGGTGGACCATTGGAATCCAATCAAAGACCCAGACATAAATCCACACACCCAAGAACACCTGATTTTTGACAAAAAATACAAAATTATATAATGGAAAAAAGAAAGCCTCTTCAACAAATCATGCTAGTCTAACTGGATGTTAGCATGTAGAAGAATGTAAATAATCTGTATCTATCTCCTGCAAAAGAACTTAAATCCAAGTGGATCAAAGACCTAAAGATGAATCTAGATACATTGAACCTCATAGACAAGAAAATGGGAGATAGCCTTGAACACATTAGCACAGGAAACAGGTGTCCTGAACAGGAGACACTAAGATTGATAATGAATAAGTAGGACCTCAAGAAACTGAATGGCTTTTTTAAAGCAAAGGCCATCATCAATAGGACAAAATGGCAGCCTAGAGGATGGGAAAAGATCTTCACCAAACTCGCAGCTAACAGAGGATTAATTTCTAAAATATATGAAGAATGCAAAAATCTAGATATAAAAAAAACAGAAAGTAATTCAATTTAAAAATGGAATATAGATCTAAACAGAGAATTCTCAACAGAGGAATCTCAAATACTCAACAAGCATTTAAAGACATGTTCAAAATCCTCAGCCATCAGCAAAATGCAAATCAAAATGACCCTGAGATTCCATCTTACACTTGTCAGAAATGCTAAGATCAAAAACACAAATGACAGTTCAGATTGTAGAGCAAGGGACACACTCTTCCATCGCTGGTGGGAGTGAAAACTTGTACAGACACTTGGAAATCAATATGATGCTTTCTCAGAAAACTGGGAATTGATTTATCTGAAGACCCAGCTATACCACTCTTGGACATATATCCAAAGGATACTCCATCATACCACAAGGACACTTGCTCAACTGTTTCATAGCAGCTTTATTCTTAGTAGCCATAAACCAAAAACAACCTAGATGAACTCTAACGAAGAATGACTAAAGAAAATGAGGCACATTTACAAAATGGAGTATTATTTGGTTGTTAAAAACAATGGCATCAGGAAATTAGAAGGCAAACGATTGAAACTAGAAAAAAATTCTGAATGAGGTAACCCAGACCCAAAAAGACAAATACGGCATGTACTCACTTCCAAGTGGATGAAGTGAATATTAGCTGTAAAGTAAAGAATATCTATAGTGTAATTCACAGACCCAGAGAAGCTAAGTAACATGTACAGCTCAGGGAAGGACCTTTTAATTTGTTTTTTTCTGGGAAGAGGAAATAAAATAGATTTCACATGTGGAATGAGGGCGAATGGGGATGGGAACAGGAGGGAGCAGATTGCGGCATTTAGCCTATAGCTTTGTACTTAGTAATATTTGTGTTACAAGATTAGGTCTGCCTGTGTTTTGTGCATTACATAAAGGTTTAAAATAGTAATATCCTTCTGGTGGGTTTTTCTCTTGGTCAATATTAAATGACCCTTATACCTCATTGACTAGATTCGATTTGAGGTCTATTTTGTAAGGAAGATCCTGTTTCTTAATTCAATCTGCTAATTTGTGTCTTTTGAGATAAAAATTGAGTCCATTAAAATTCAGTGTTAGCATATAAATTTTTATAATTATTATTGACATTTCATTAATTTGTTGGTCCTCTGTGTTTATTATTCTGTTTCTAAACAACTATGTATCATTACTTTTTCCCTGTAGCCCCTTAGATTTATCCTTGTCTCTTGTTTGCAGTTTTCCAAGGGATAAATTGCTGATCATAAATTCCTTTCATCTGTTTTCTTTATTGAAATTGATTTTTTCTTTAATTATGAGTGATAGTTTTGTCAGGTATTATTGTGGGTTTGTTGGTGGAGGCTGCTTGTTCATTTCCCAGCAACCCAGACCCAAAATAATTACACAGAAAACTGTATTGGTTAAAACACTGCTTGGCTAATCACTTACACATACTTCTAGCTAGCTTTTACATCTTAAATAAACCCATTTCTATTAAACAATGTATCTTCACGTGGCTGTGTCTTACTGGGAAGTGTTCCATCAGGTGTCTTTCTCCTTCCAACAGCTACATGGAATCTCCCTGATTACACCTACTCTATATATCTTTTTCAGCCTGGCTATATTCTGTTAAGCCATTGGCTAAAAGAAGTTTTTTTATTAACCAATGGCAAAAACATGTTCATAGCATGAAGAAGGACGCTTAAAAGAAATCCCACACTAGCTCAGAATTGAGAGTAATAGACATTTATTTAGGGGTTGACTCACAAATCAGAATCCTCTGCTGGAAAGGAGAATAGAAACCGAATCTCGCAGCAGGAAAAGAGGCTGGATGCATGCTTTACATGGGCATAAATAGTATAAGAGGCCATGCCCCAGTGGACGGTTAACTTAAAGGCTGTTGGATATATGATTTCCTATAGCAATAGCATACACAGGGGAATATCATATCATGGGTTGGCAAATGTTGTCTTTTAGAACTTAAAATATATCTTTCTAAGATTTACTTTTGTCTAAGATTTTCATAGAAAACTCAGTTGTTATTCTCGTTGGTTTACATTTATTTATGACATATTTGGTCTCATGGGTTTCAGTAAAGTTTAATTTGTATATTAAATGATGTAAGTACAATACGGCCAGGAGAATATTTTTTCTGCTCATGCTTTTAGAATTTTGTGTTCTTCCATTGCCTGGATAGGCATTACTTTCCCTATATTTTCTACTATAATTTTGTTGAAACTATTTTTTATACATGAATTTCTTCTCCTTCAATTCCCATAATTTATTGATTTTTGTCTTCTCATGATATACCAAGAATACCACATGTTCCATTCATGTGTTATTTGGAAATTTATCATTGATTTTGACTAAGACACTCAGCTCCATCCCTACTATCATGTCCTCCTGTTGCATTATATTAGTGAAATTCTCTACTAAATATATATTTGACTTATTGAATTTTTACATTTCTATCATTATTTCAGTGTGTTTTCTCTTCAGTATGTCTATTTAGTTGTTGAATTCTATTTTCCTATACTGAATTCACTTCCTTATATTATATAGCTGTTAGTTTATGTTCCCTTAGAATTTATTTGAAAGTTTATTCTTGTGGGTTTTTTTTTTACTTCTACGAACACACTTCCTGTCCTTTACCTAACTAGAGAGACATTCTAAAATTCATAAGACAACACAGAAAACATCCATTAGCCAGGGAATTCTAAATAGAAAAAGTGATTCTGAATATATCATAATTGCCTGATCTCAAATTATACTTTAGAGACACAGACTCCCCCGCCTCAAAATACAGTATCATACAGGAACAAAGACATGCGAATCAGTGTAATAAAACAGTTCTCTGATATAAGGCCATACAAGTGAAGTCACCTGATTTTCCACAAAGTTGTCAAAAACCATACATAGGGAAATGACAGCCAGTTTAACAAATTGTACTGGTGGTGTAGATATCACAGGTGGAAAAATAAACCTAAGTCCATTTCTTTCATGTCCCACAAATAAGTTCAAATTAGATTTAAAAGTTGAAAACATAGACAATATAGAAACAAAAGAGTCATTGCCAAATTCCTTTTATGAAGCTACAGTTATTCTGATACCAAAACCACACAAAGACCCAACCAAGAAAGAGAATTACAGGCCTATCTCACTCATGAATATTGATGCAAAAATTCTCAATAAAATACTGGCAAACCGAATCCAAGAACACATTAGAAAAATTATCCATTATGATCAAGTAAGCTTCATCCCAAGGATGCAGGGCTGGTTCAACATACGCAAATCTATCAATGTAATTCATCATATAAATAAACTGAAAGAAAAAAACCATATGATCATTTCGTTAGATGCTGGAAAAGCATTCAACAAAATTCAACACCAATTTATGATAAAGGTCTTGGAGAGATTAGGGATACAAGGGTCATACCTAAATATAATAAAAGCTATTTACAACAAGCCGACAGCTAACATTAAATTAAATGGAGAAAAACTCAAAGCCATTCCACTAAAATCAGGAACACGACAAGGATGTCCACTCTCTCCATACCTCTTCAATATAGTGCTTGAAGTTCTAGCAATAGCAATAAGACAACATAAGGGGATCAAGGGGATTCGTATTGGAAAGGAAGAAGTTAAGCTTCCGTTATTTGTAGATGATATGATAGTATACATAAGCGACCCCAAAAACTCTACCAAAGAACTCCTACAGCTGATAAACACCTTTAGTAATGTGACAGGATACAAGATCAACTCCAAAACATCAGTTGCCTTCCTATACACTAAGGATAAGGAAACAGAGAGGGAAATCAGAGAAGCATCGCCTTTCACGATAGCCACAAATAGCATAAAATATCTTGGGGTAACTCTGACCAAGGAAGAGAAAGATCTATTTGACAAGAACTTTACGTCTTTGAAGAAAGAAATTGAAGAGGACACCAGAAAATGGAAGGATCTCCCTTGCTCTTGGATTGAGAGGATCAACATAGTAAAAATGGCAATTCTACCAAAAGCAATCTATAGATTCATTGCAATCCCCATCAAAATCCCATCAAAATTCTTCACAGATCTGGAGAAGACAATAATCAACTTTATATGGAAATACAAAAAACCCAGGATAGCCAAAACAATCTTATACAATAAAGGATTGTCTGGAGGCATTACCATCCCTGACTTCAAACTCTATTACAGAGCTACAGCATTGAAAACAGCTTGGTATTGGCATAAAAACAGAGAAGTCGACCAATGGAATCGAATAGAAGACCCTGACTTTAATCCACAAACCTATGAACACCTGATTTTCGATAAAGGAGCTAAAAGTATACAATGGAAAAAAGAGAGCATCTTCAACAAATTGGGCTGGCAAAAACTGGATGTCAATCTGTAGAAGAATGAAAATAGATCCATATCTATCACCATGCACAAAACCCAAGTCCAAATGGCTTAAAGACCTCAATATCAGTCCGAATACACTGAACCTGATAGAAGAGAAATTGGGAAGTACTCTACAACACATGGGCACAGGAGACCACTTCCTACGTATAACCCCAGCAGCACAGACATTAAGGGCCTCATTGAATAAATGGGAACTCCTGAGGCTGAGAAGCTTCTGTAAAGCAAAGGACACTGTCACTAAGACAAAAATGCAACCCACTGACTGGGAGAAGATCTTCATCAACCCCGCAACTGACAAAGGTCTGATCTCCAAAATATATAAAGAACTCAAGAAACTAGACCGTAAAAGGCTAATCAACCCAATTATAAAATGGGGCACTGATCTGAACAGAGAATTCTCAACAGAAGAACTTCAAATGGCCAAAAGACACTTAAGGTCATCCTCAACTTCCTTAGCGATCGGGGAAATGCAAATCAAGATACCATCTTACACCTGTCAGAATGGCTAAAATCAAAAACACCAATGATAGCCTTTGCTGGAGAGGTTGTGGAGAAAGGGGTACCCTCATCCATTGCTGGTGGGAATGCAAACTTGTGCAACCACTTTGGAAAACAGTGTGGTGGTTTCTCAAGAAATTTGGGATCAACCTACCCCTGGACCCAGCAATACCACCCTTGGGAATATACCCAAGAGATGCCCTATCATACAACAAAAGTATATGCTCAACTATGTTCATGGCAGCATTGTTTGTAATAGCCTGAACCTGGAAACAACCTAGATGCCCTTCAACAGAAGAAGGATGAAGAAAGTATGGAATATATACATAGTAGAGTGTTACTCAGCAGTAAAAAACAAGAACATCTTGAATTTTGCATGCAAATGGTTGGAAATAAAAAACACTATCCTGAGTGAGGTAAGCCAGACCCAAAAAGAGGAACATGGGATGTACTCACTTATATTTTCTTTCTAGCCATAAATAAAGGACATTGAGCCTATAATTAGTGATCCTAGAGAAGCTAAATAAGGAGAACCCAAAGAAAAACATATAGGCATCTTCCTGAATATTAACCTTCATCAGGCGATGAAAGGAGACAGAGACAGAGACCCAAATTGGAGCACCGGACTGAAATCTCAAGGTCCAAATCAGGAACAGAAGGAGAGAGAGCACGAGCAAGGAACTCAGGACCGCTAGGGGTGCACCCACACACTGAGACAATGGGAATGTTCTATTGGGAAGTCACCAAGGCCAGCTGGCCTGGGTCTGAAAAAGCCTGGGATAAAACTGGACTCGCTGAACATAGTGGACAATGAGGACTACAGAGAACTCAAGAACAATGGCAATGGGTTTTTGATCCTACTTCACGTACTGGCTTTGTGGGAGCCTAGGCAGTCTGGATGCTCACCTTTCTAGACCTGGGTAAAGGTGGGTGGTCCTTGGACTTCCCACAGTGCAGGGAAACCTGATTGCTCTTTGGGCTGACGAGGGAGGGGGACCTGATTGGGGGAGGGAGAGGGAAATGGGAGGCGGTGGCGGGGAAGAGACAGAAATCTTTAATAAATAAATAAATAAATAAATAAATAAATAAATAATAAAACATAGACAAATAAGGCACAATACTTAAGTTATACCAGTTACTTTGTATCAGCTTGACCCAAACCACCATCACCTGGTGGGAGGGAATCATATTTTAAGACTTTTCTCCATCATGTTCTCTTGTGAGCATGTCTGGGGGTGCATTTTCTTGATTGTTAGTTGATGTAAGAAGGATCAGCCTACTGTGGAAATCATTGAGTGTTGCTATCTCTGAATCAGTGTACCTGGGCTGTATAAAAAAGGTAAATAACCATGGAATGTCACAGGTATTACACTAAATATTCAGAGTACTGGAAGCTGAAAGAGAATAAAGATAAGTCACATACAGAGGAAAACTCATCAGAATAACAGCTGAATCCACAATAAATACTTTAAAACCTAGATTATCCTGGAACAATATACTCCAAGTTCTAAAATACCACAATGTTGATGGCCTAAACTATTGTACCCAGCAAAACTATCTGCTATAGTTGAAGGGGAAAGAAAAACTTTCCATGATGCAAATATATTTTTTAAAAATCATATTCATAAAACCAGGCCTACAGCTAATATTGAAGCAATACTTTGAACAAAAGAAGAGAATAAACATAGATGCACTATTTAAAGAAACAAATGAAGCTATAATTACTGTAACACAAACTTAGAACATAAACAGCAAAAACTAAATAAAATGACTGAAGACAACATGCCTTTTCAAGAAAGAGTACCTTTAATGGCCCCAACTGCCAATCAAATGGCACAAGTTAGCTGAATGTGTGGACAAAGGAAAACTCATTTTTTATGTTGTCCAAAAGAAACTAACTTTTAAATACAGACAATAACTTAAAGTGAACGAAGAGAAAAATGTATTTTAGCAAATAGGAGCATGGAGCAAGCAGATGTTGTCATATTAATATGTGACAAAATATGTGACAAACTAAAATTGATCAGAAAAGATAAAGAAGGGCGTTTCATTCTAATCAAGGAAACAGTTAACTAAGAAGATATTAAAATCCTAACCATACGCCCTGAACACTGGGACACCCAATTTGATAAAAAAAAACATAGTAGTGGAATTAAAGATACAGGTTATCCAATTCAATAATAGTAGGTAATATTAATACCTCAATTTCTCTAATAGACAGGTCATATAGGAAAATTATCAGAAATATCAGAATTAAAAAGCATCCATGCATTAAATCAGTGTAACAGATATCTACAGAATATTCTATCTAAGCACATTCCACTTGGCAGACCTTGGAAGCTTCTCTAATATAGACCACTTTGTGGGATACAAAGCAGATGATAATAAATCAGAAAAATATTAAATTTTATATCTTAGATGACCACAATGCAAATAAAATTTTACAAGAGCAATTAAACAAATCTCTCATAATTGCAAAATACTCATAGAAATTAATCAATATATTATTAAGTGATTGATTAATGGGACTAAGAAGAAATCAAAAAGATAAATTTTCCCAAAACTAAATGAAAATTAAAACACAACACAACAATACCACTATGAGAAAAGGATGTGCAAACATTCAGTCAGAAAAAAAAAATCCAAATTTTATAAGGGAATATTTAAAAAATACTTTATTCCCTGAATTTAAAATATATAGAAGGGATACAGTGGAAGTTCAACTTATGTAAGTCAATAAATGTAATAAATCATATAAATGAACTTAAAGAAAAAAATACACAATCACCTCAATAGACCCAACAAGCCCTGCTAAGCTTTCTCTCTGACACCCTAAAAGAAATTTGATCACATGGGAATATGCATGTAGGGAAAGCTGTGAAATGGTTTATGAAGACAACACATGAAACTGGAATATTTGAAGGATAACTGTAAGCTGCGAAACACCTAAGACTGCTGGAAATTCTTTCGAAGCTGAGAGAGAAGCAGAGAGAATGTTTCTTACTCATTGCTTAACAGCAAGAACCAGTCTTATTCAAACAATCTTAGTTACATTTCAAATTCTAGTTTTTCAGATTAGGGGATAGCAAGCTTCCATTATTTTAGGTATTTGTTTTCTAGTAATTTTTGGTTGTATTCCTTGGAAAAATATTTTTTCTAGTTTGGACTTGTAAGTACTCATGTACAATCTTTTATATGAATATATGGTTTGATTTCTTTGAAGTAAAGATCTATGAGTTCAGGTAGCAACGTTTGTTCTAGATAGCATATTACTTTGAATTAACATGATAGAATTAAGACAAGATTACTGAAGAGATCACACACCTTGGTTACAAGATACATATAAATTAAACTGAAATTGAGTTGGAAGATTCCCCCTTTCTGTTTATCTTTCCTACTGCTAGAAGGTTCTTACCTTTTCCTTCTAAAGGATTCTGGGGGAAAGCTGCCATTTTTATTGTCTTTAATTTTGTTCTCACTGATGGGTTCACCAAGTCCAAAGAATAGTTCCAAACCCATGGTCAGACAAATGGCCCAATAAATTCAGTGGGCTATAAAGAAAGATGTACAGAAATTGATATGAGAAATGAATTTGTAGTGAAGTGGAACAGAGGTCGACAGGGATTCTTAGGTGTGAGTAATCAAAGAATGCATTATATAGATGTCCAAAATTGTCCAAGAACAAATTTAATAATTAAAATATTTGACAATCTTGGGCATATTTTCCTTTTTTCAACACAGGAATCTCATTGAGCTTGCTTTTCCCAAGGGAGGAGGAAATCATTTCTTCAAGTCTAATAGGAGAATCATTCCTGTGGCTGTGGGACTCAGGTGTTCAATGATTGTAACAATTAGTGTGATTATATGAAATAATTAAGGGCCCCACATGGAGCAATAGAAAGGGTGCTCATTGAATGTAGTGGTTGATTTTGTTAGGCTTTTTAGCGTACGAGTCTTTTACCCTTAATTAGTGAAAATGGAACGCATGGAGGAGGAATTTTGACAGGTGCCTTCTAGGGCCCACTTCGTGCATCAGTTATGTGGACTAAAAGGCCGCCCTTCATAACAGGAACAAATATGGCTGTTTGTTGATTACATTTCTGTTTGAAGAAACTTATTAGGTATGTGGAATGAACTCATCCTAATCCTATTTCTGTTTGAAGTAAGAACCTTCTCTACACAGTAAATCCCACCTTTCCTTATCAGGTGTTTGAAATGAAGTCATTCTAATCCCCCGACTGAGCCAAAGCAGGGGTTGCCATGGAGATGAACTGTGTTGCCTAGAACACTCAGGACAAAAACAGCATTATTGAGGAAGGCATAGCCCTATTTTTCTCACACAGACATGGTATATCCACCACACTAAATTTTAAGAATAGTTAAGGGGTTTGAAGTAGAAGCAAAGCTACCAGAAAGTCCTGGAGCATACAGTAGTTAGAAGGGTTACATGACCTAATGCAAATTTCTCAAAGTCCTAACTGGACCATTAAAAACCATTTAATTTCAGCCTTTCCTCTGTCTCACAAGGTGACCTATGGCTAAGTTCTATTACATAAATTAAAAGTGGTCCATGTTCTTCTTCTTTCAAATAGCATTTACAAGTAGTATTTTCAAAAACTGTTGAAAATGGAATACCCTTTTGATAAAGGGCCATAGACAATAAAATTTCCCAATATTTCTTACTTGTTTTTCTCTGCATTTAATTAACAATGCTTATGGCCTATTTATCAACTAGAACTTTTTATGACATTAGTAAGTTTCAATGTGTCCAATTATTATTTTGACTCTCTTCTATTGGGAGCTGAACACCAACACTTCTTCAGCAAGCATCACTTTCTGGCTGTCTGAGTGTGGCTAGTAGGTTAGTAAACCTCATGGTCAGGATGCTATAAAACAAAAAAAATTGTCTAAGAACTTTCAGAGATATAATCCAGGCATAATAAACAAAAATCAAATAACTGTTGTTGAAACAGGTGAATTCTAAACAGTCTTTGGATGATTCAGGTTTACCACAAAATTTGAGGACTATCAATTTTATTTACACACTTAGTCTTCCATTTTATGTAAAGAAGAAATGAGACGCAGAGAAATTTTCAGTAAATACTGAAAATTTATAAACATAAGGAAATAATTCTCAGTGTCAGAAATTTGGACATCATTGAAATTCTGAAAGGTCATTTTATTTAAAAATCACTCTCGGCTATGCAAAAGTGAAATGTAACTTACGGAAACCAACTGAATTAGATTTTGGGGAGTCTCAGGCTAAAATCGATCAGACCTTGTCACTGAGAAATCATATTTTGTAAGTACTTATACTTTAAAAATTGAAATGAAGAGCTGGAGTTTGAGTTCTGCACTTGAAGCCCTAAACTGCTTCAGCACGAAAGAAAGATAGGGAGTTTAGAATAATGATTTTCAATAGCCTTTGACCATTTACCAATTCCAGGTAAGTCCCAAAGCCACAAGCCGGTTAATGGCTCTGGTGGGATAATTGAGAGAAAAATAAAGCATGAATTGTGCTTGAAGTGGTTTTCCCCCTTTCTATTTACACAGAGTTTGATTAGGAGTTACGTTTCATAAGGGATGAGATTAGATCTGCGTGGGATTAAGTAAAAATAGACAAGAAATTTGTATTTCCCCTTTAGCTCTCCAGCTGCCCCTGCAAAATCTATCTCCCAGGGCTTGAGCCTTGAGTTTATGTTCTTTTGAAATTTTGAGTGGGTTCAAATATTTTTGAGATGGGCCCTTTCATCCGTATCGGAAGAACAGCTTGGTTCCTTGGTTCCTTTCCAATTTAAGGACAGGTTCTATGAGGCCATTTTAATTTTCTCATTCTGAAACTTCAATCAGTGGTTTAAGAGAGATAGTTTCCAGTCAATGAACAGCCAGACAGACAGAATGCACACATGTGTCTGTCTGTTACATATACATCCTGTGTTTAAGATAAAATTTCAGCTACAGTTGTACTCAAATAGTAGTAACTAATCACTAAATGTTGCCTCCTAACAGTTGAGGTTCAGTGGACTCGCTTCTGGGAAGAGGGACACTAACAGAAGAAAAGAAAGTAGAACAAGAAAGAGAGCAGACCCAGAGAGCTGAAACAGAAAGTGAAGCAATGAGCAAGGATGATTACTGGAACTCTAGATGTGATTCAGCCACAAAGAGGCTTCCTTCATTTTTCAAATTGACATTTATTTTAAAAGCCATCAAGGTAAAATGCACTCTTATGAAAAAAGAAAATGTTCTAATTTGATGTCTTATTACAGTTGACACCATCTTTGTCCATTCCTTTAAGTCTGTGCCTCATTTTCTTAGGAAGTGTCTTACTCTCCACTGAATCTGTGGAGTGTTAATAATGGAAGCAGACAGTAAAATTTCTCATGCCTTTATTATATATTTCTCGGAGGATGATGTAAGGAGGCAGTTCTAACACACCGCCCGTCCCCCCCCCAAAAAAAACCTTTCAGAGACAGATAGGTGTTTATCACTACTGGGGCTCTTTGAAGAGTCTGAGTGAGAACATTCCCCACAGGTCCAAATATTTACGATAAACTAGTTCTTGTCAATTTCTCTGAAGTACATAGGACTGTATGGACACTGACTTTTGTTACACAATAGCATTAAATTACAAAAATAGATGTTGATATCAAATTTTAGTTCTTTCATCGACCAGTCATACAATGTTTGACCCTTTGCAACCCACTGGCCTTTTGCAATTCACATGCTCATTTCAAAAAGCAAGCACTGTGGGTGCCTGAACCAGGGGTTTGTGGACATTGGGCAATTTATTTAAAACTGAGCTCTGTCTCTATCCCTAATAAGTTCTTTCTCGGATTCCCACAGGGTTCTTCACAGAACAACTGAATATTGACTACTATAGTCTCATTGGTGGTAAACCACCATTTTTTTCAGCCGTTCTACCATGTAGGCCTTCCTGACACTGCCACCCTTTAATACAGTTCCACATGCCGTGGTGACCCTCAATCATAAAATTATTTTTGTTGCTAATTTATAACTGTTATTTTGCTACTGTTATTGATAGTAATGAAAACATCTTTGTTTTCTCATGGTCTTAGGGCACTCCTGTCAAACGGTTGTTCAAGTCCCAAAAGTGGTCACGACCCACAAGGTTGAGAACTGTTGACCCAAACAATTTCAAATGATTATTTCCCCACTAAACTATCTAGTCTTAACTAAACCTATCTACTTATTGTTAATTACGCCTTGAATCTTCTCTTCTACCTTACCTCAAATTAGTATTCCTGCTTGGAAGCTACTTCTTTCATTTCATCACATCCAGATCATTTTTAATAATGAATAAAAATCTTCCTTGTTCAGGAGAAAATGTCTCTTGGGTACCTCCAGGGAACATTCCCGTTTAATATTCATATT
Source organism: Microtus oregoni (assembly GCF_018167655.1). NCBI lineage: Eukaryota > Metazoa > Chordata > Mammalia > Rodentia > Cricetidae > Microtus > Microtus oregoni. The sequence goes on from NW_024544713.1 coordinate 134,121, forward strand.
ATCTTTAGTGTTTTTTATTAGCACATTTGTATCTAGCTTCCTCTATTGAGCAATAACTTTATGGAGCAAGAGGTGACTATATTAAAAGAATTCGGTTAATTAATATCAAAGTCCCTTTATAAATTGTCAAGTATGAGAATTGTGCTATGCAAATTATAGATATGAGTGATTATATTTGTTATCTGAATTATGAAATATATAGTATTAGGCATATTCCATAATCATTTTAGAATTAGTTTTTGCATTTTCAAAATTGAGAAACTATCATTGACAACAAATTATTATAAATACTAAATGACGTTAATTGCAGAGGTAATTTGAAAATATTCATGTGCTATATAAACACAAATAGTAACTAAATATTAAGGACACCATTAAACAAATATGCACATTGTTCCCTATAGCTCATATACTGTAGACCTTAAGAATGGAAAAATACTAATATATCACTATGGGTATAATAGTAATACATCTTGGTCACAATTAGCTATGTAAATGAACTTAAGGACTACTCAAAAAGAGAGAAATCATACTTTTATTAGAAATCTAGGTAAAACACAAGGATTAGTGAGGTCATTGATTTTAGAAAAGAAATTACTACTATCGCTTTACTATACCACTATAGTTCCTAACTTGATTCTAAAACTTATCATTATGCCCAAAGATAAGTGTAGTTCTTACCTGCATTAAAGATGTTTCCCTTTGCAGCAAATAAGGGCCATTGCAGAAAATCAAAGCTTGTCAAAAGACAGAGAACATGTGATTTTGGGGTACCTAGTCATAGTTGATACAACATAAGACCTACACCTAAAGCTCAGAGAACATCAAAGTAGGAGGGTCAGAAAGATTGTCAGCGCCAGAGGACCAGGAAGTCTGCTGTGTGATTGTGTGTCCTAGAAATGACAGGGGAACTACACTCATGTTAACTCAATAATATGGCTTCCAAACAAGGTCTGAACAACAACAGTACCAATAAACATGGTATCTTAGAAGGGAGATCTCTTACTAGAGTCTCATTCTTACACAGAAACTACAGGCAAGTAAGGGCTGCTGAGAGAAAATATGTCTCTTCCAGGTCTGAGATAACTTACTTTATTATCCAATACGAAGCAGGCAGCCTTCAAAATGTAAACATATAAGCAGCACTTATGGGCCAAGTAGATTGTATTTACGAGTGTGTGTATGTCTATGTGTGTTTGTGTATTTCTATGTAATAATAAAAGAAAAAGAGAGGGAGTGAACATAGAAGGGCCTGAGGGAAGATGGCAGAGTCATGTGATCATATTTTATTTCAAATAAAAAAAACATATTAATGTTAAAATTTTAAAGTGGCATAGATTTTGATAGCTATATAAATACACATGATAACCTTTATTGTTAGACTTTAAATCTAAATATTTCTGCCTAATTAAGACTCAGAATGTGTTCTATGTCACAATCGCAGGAAACAGAAAATCTAGGACTTGGTTCTGGTTGTGTTGCTTCTGAAGTTGCAGAACTTCTCTCCTCCCACAGCATGTCCACGTGTTGGATTGTCTCAGTTTTCCTGTTCATCACACGAAAGTAACCAGATGTGAATACTCACCGTTTGCTCTCCTAGAAGAATGTGATGATGCTAGTTGTCAGAGTTTGGCATGAACAACAGACTGTGAATACATACATTTAGCATCTCCTTTTCCCCACATGTAACATTTAATGAAAGAAGTTAACTGTTGTGCTTTGAAGTGAGAAAACACACAGTATTTCCAGTCTTCAAGCACTTTATCTGTAGAAGAAAGATAGTAAAAGTATGTAGTTCAAAAAGCAGCTCTAAGTGTATAAATGAAGTAATGGATTTAAAACATGTAGTAACAGGCCTATAAGAAGCAATAAAAGTTAGATATTTTCATAATTTGTACACAAACTAGGGTCATACAAATCATAATAAAGGTACAAATAAATAAACAGAGATTGCCAGGGTTTACTTAGCAAAGCAAATTGAAGCCAGATGTGATAGCTCACTCTTGTATTACTTAGCACTTGGGAGTTAGATGTGGGAGGATCAGGAATTCAAGGCAGTCCTCACCTACATGGCAAGTTTGAGGCCAGGAGGGGCTACATGAGACTTTGTGAATAAATTAAATTTAATACTTATATCTAAGTACATGCTGTCTACAAAAAATATAAATGTAGCCAGAGATCTGTTAAAATAAAATAAAAAGATGAAAGACATACACCTTGAAAACACTAATCAAAACACTATTACAGCTCAGAAGGGAAAGAACACCAATGGAAATTGATAGAAAGCAGGTGGAGTCATGATGGGTTTTATGGAGTATGATGCAGTTTAAGCTGGTCTTTAAAAATAGATTTATTATTAAGCCATCAGAATGAGAAGAATATTGAAAGGAAAACATCGGAGTTGTTTTTGGAGCAGTCAGTGAACTAAATCTCTTATGAATGATGCTATTGTGCAGAGAAGTAACAAAGGAGCCAGCTGTAGTACCCAGATTTGAAGGATATTGTGTGATTCATTTCAGGTTTTGAGTGTAGAATTTTTATGATAGAATTAGATTTCAGAATTATTGTCGAGATTAGTTGTGACCCAGAGTTAGGAGGATGACACAAGGATCCAAACAAAAGAAATTAATGCTCTAAAATAAACAAGCTCAGTGTAAATGGAGTGAGAAGACTCAAAAAAGTATAATAATGTGAAAGTAGAATATATAAAACTTGATAACATATTGAACTGAGAATGAGATGATGAAATGACATATGATTTTGAACCCAAGATAAATAAATGATTAATAATGGCATTAGCAAATATGAACACCACTGGAAAAGGAGAATATGACTCCATCTGTTTCATTCCACTTTGCCTTAATGAATACATTCTGGGGTATTTGGAAGTTTGTTTAATCTAATCTGGCCATATCATAGCTTAAGTCTTCTCTACCACAATATCTTCAACCCATTAATATTTTTCGAAAAGGTGAATGTGTCTCCCACTCCTAGTAATTGGGACAGAATACATAGATCTTTAGAGCTGGGAAAACCTGTTTCATTTTGAAAATTATTAAACTTTCAATTGAACAAATACTTTTTATTCATTTCCCTGGGACACAGACATGAATAATGCATTGCCTTTAAGGAAATGCAATTCTAATTAGAGAGGCAAACGTTAATTTAATAAATTAAATGTCAAATGTTAATCACAAAGCTAGGGACAAAGATAACATTCATAATCATTTGTATAGACATAGGAAATACACCGTTATTAAGAGGAATGGTCTTTAAATCAGTTAAAGCCTTTCTGCATATGTGAAATACAAACTCCATGGGGATGAAGAAAGATACTGGAGATTTGTTTCTTTTGATGGGGTAAGAATTAAATGTGTACAAAATTTCTAGATGTGTTGACACACATCTTTTATCTAAGCACTCAGGAAGCAGAGATACATGGATCTCTGTGAGATCCAGCCTAGTCTGGTCTATATGGTGAACTACAGAATAGACAGGGCTATAGAGAAAGAGCCTGTCTTTAAAAATATATAAAGTGCATGGAATTTATGAAGCCTCATGGAAAAACAATCAATGATAAAAATAGTAACAGTAATTTTAGTCAAAAAATATACATATATATACACACATATACATATATACATTTATCAGGATGTGGAATATCAATGGTAGAAAGTTGACTCTGTGGATAAAGTGTTTGAAAGAGGACCTGAATTCAGATTCCGAGTACCTACATAAAAGCTAGGCATGACTCTATGTGCCTATAATTCTAAAATTAGGCAGAAGGGACAGGAACACCATTGGAACTTGCTCTCCATATTTATGTACATGCATGTGCAAACACAGCTGCATACACATATGTACAAATGCATACAACATACACACATATTGTCAATATATATATATATACGTATATATATACTGTGTGTGTCTGTATATATGTGCATACATACAGGATATGGGATATAGAAATAGGCCTGATTGGTGGAGATGAGGAGATGTATTTGATTAAAATGTTTCATACCTTAAGGTAAAATAAACATAAAAGCTTGTACATGTGATATCTATGTAAGTGACCTTTGTACAAGCTCACATGCTCTCCTAGCATGTTACGTCAAACTTCAGGATTTACAGTTTGATGATTTGAATCTTCTAAAATTACTTATTTTACTTATTGAGATTATAACAAACTGCATCATTTCTCTGTTTCTCTTCTTCCTTCCAAACCCTCCCATACAGTCCTCCCTACTCTCTTTAAAATTCATGACCTAATTTTTCTTTAATTGTTGTTACATACATGTATGTATATGTATATTCATATATATTCCTAGATACATAAATTCACCCTGCTTGGTGTGTATAATGTTGTATTATGATTTCAAGGCTGACAATTTGATATTAGATAGCCAATAGGTGTGTTCTTCCTAGGGAAGATTATATCTCTTGCTATCAGTATGCCTTAGTTGTTGTGGTGGTTTGAAAAAAAAGGCCTCCAAAGGGAGTAGCACTATTTGCATGGGTGGCTTTGTTGGAGAAGGTGTGGTCTGTTTGGTGGAAGTATGCTACTGTAGGGGTGGGCTTTGACGTCTCTTATACTATAGCTACACACAGTGTCACATTTCACTTCCTGTGGATCAAAATGTAGAACTCTCCAGCTCCTTCTCCAGCACCATGCCCATCTGCATGTCACGATGTTTCCCACCATGATGATAATTGACTAAACCTCTGAAACTGTAAGCTACCCAAATTAAATACTTTCCTTTATAAGAGTTTCTGTGGTCATGGTGTGTGTTCATAGCAACTGAAACTCCAACTAATACAGCTGTCCATAATTCTTTATGGAGGGTTGAGGATATACATCTTAAAATATATCTGTAACATGAGGGCCTGCTTATTGTGGGGTTCTGTCCTCCCACAAGGTCCCACAGCTGTTTAGCCACAAAGAAAATCACACAGAGGTCTCCATAAGTTATAAACTGATTGGTCCATTAGCTCAGGCTTAGTATTAGCTCTTATAACTTATATTAACCCACTATTCTTATCTGTGTTAGCCACATGGTTCAGTACCTTTTTCAGTGGGGCAGGTCACATCCTGCTTCTTCAGTGTCTGGACAGGATTGTGGAAAGAGCTTCCTTCTTCCCAGAATACACATGTTCTCATTGCCCCACCTCCACTTCCTGTCTGGTTGCCCCGCCTATACTTCCTGCCTGGCTACTGGACAATCAGCATTTATTTAAAACATAATTGACAGAATATAGACAATTCTGCCACACCATGGATCAATTCTAGAAAAATAAACAAATTACTATTTTACACATGTATTTTTTCTCTCTCTGTGTGTGTGTGTGTGTGTGTGTGTGTGTGTGTGTATATATGTATATATATATATATATATATATATATATATATATATATATATATATTTTGTTCATGTTCACCTGTGCTGGTACAGTATCTGTGTGGAGGTCAGAGGACAATCTGCCAGAGCCAGTTCTCTACTTCTGCCATGTAGATCCTAGGAATAAAACTCAGGTCATCAGTGGTAGCAAGTATCCTTTTCATGCTGTGGCCACTAAGCCCAGATTGCTTACTTTGAAAATTAAAAGCCTTGGACACCAAATTTCTGAATAATTTTGAGACTCTGCATTATGGAGTGGAATAAGTTATTATCACTAGCAAAATGAAAAAGAAATCTTCATACTAAGACTTTGTATACACACATACAGAGAGAGAGAGAGAGAGAGAGAGAGAGAGAGAGAGAGAGATCCACAACAATAAGTGGTTTTAGAGAGCTTCTTCCCAGTAGGTAGATCTATTTCAAAAACCCTATTTGTCAGTCTGTTAGAGCCCGTGGCCCCCAACATAGATAACTATTTTCCCTAACTGGACTGGTACAGAGCTGCAAGGAATAATAGACACAGTTTACACGGTCATCATGGGAGGGCATCTCAGGCTTCTTCCTCCTGAAGATCTCCCCATGTTTATTATCCAAACAACTTTTATACCAACACATAAACTGAATGGGAAAATGCACCAGACCTGTCCTCCAGGTAACCAGGTGAATGGTGTTTTTGTCACTTCCGCCTCTACTTGTCTGCTGTGTATGCTAGGTCTCACGTAGGCTTGACATGTAGGCATCTCTATAAGGCATCCTCCAAATTACAAAGAAAGGCGCAACAGTATCCTGACCCTTTGTTAGGCAGAGACAGCTTGTCTGCAGGGCGATGTGACTACCTCAGATGGGGCTTATGGTGCCTGGCTGCCACACCATATAGAAATATGGGCCTACATCAGTCTTAAGGAATATCATGGAAGAGTGGGTGAAAAGACTGTGAAATGAAAAGGTTGTAAGAAACAGAGGACCAGGGTGCCCCTGTGAGATAGTGCCTTTGAGACATGACATGCTTGGGGTGCATATATAATATAGTAACTAAGCTAGATGGCATAATGAACATGTAGTTCACATCTCAATAAACATGGGAGAAATTCATACTGAGCTGTTTTTGAAGTCTCCTTTTTACCTATGTAATACACACAAAATATTATGTATAGAATAGATATTGTATGTTTAATTTGGTCTAATGGGAGAAACTGAGGATCAGAGTTAGGGAAGTAACTTACCCATAGTACTCTAAATAGGAAATAGCATAAAACATGGGTCTCTTATTTGGGATTTCAGGGTACAATCATCTATTGTAATTACTGAATAAATATTCCTTGTTCTTAAATACTTGGTTGGGGAGGGGTAAGATTCAGAAATACTTAGAGTTGAGAATGGGTCTGATTGCATGTGTGTACATATATACATTTTATACATGTTCTATTTACACATCAAAACATATAAAAGAGGAGAAAGGAGAGTAAAATTACAGTAAGGATGTCTAAAAAGTCATGAGGAATCAAACTGTTAATGATCTACCTATAAATAGCTATAATTCATAGAAGTTGGCATAAAAATAAACATATATACCTTAAATGAAAATTTTCCTTATAGTACCTACCAAGGGGAGAGAAACAGGGAGTTTCCTGAAACATTGTCTTCTAGAAATGTTAGAAACTACATGAAGTCTCACCCACATGACTGTCTTACACAAAACTACAGGAAAATAAGGAATGCTGGGAGTATCAAACTCTTCCTCAAAAAAGAGAACATGAATTGACTATTCAGTATCAAATGATAAGTCCTGAAAACATATATACAATTAACATACAGATTGAAGAGGTTATATTTATGTATTTAGATTTATATATTTAAATATATAATGCAAACATTAATATGACAAGACTAATGAAAACTGAGGACTTGAATTTGAAAGAGAACAAGAAGGGGTATGTGGGAGGGCTAGAAGGGAGAAAAGTTAAAGGGGAAATGATATAATTATAATCCCAAAAAGTATAATTATCTTAAAAATAGTGCTAATTGTGATAGGAAAGGCAGCTAAGTACTTAAGAGCACATATTATTATTAAAAGGAAGCTTTTGGTTTCCAGAACCCTAATGGCAGCTCGCAACCACTTGTAACTTCAGTTTCTGGGAAACCGATGCGTCAGGCACATACACATAGAATAAAAGTAAAATAATTCAAAATAAACACAAAAATATATTACAACGGACAGTAGTGTTACTCTAAGCATGAATTTTAACCTGACCACTGTATTATTACTTCCCCTAGTTCCAGTTTCTAGCTATAGGTTTTAGCGATCACGATCATTAGAAGTCTGACTAATAAACCACTTGTTGAATTGTTTTGCTGTGCAATTTTGTTCTAATGAGAATTATCACTGTTGCTGCTCAGTTGATAGTGCTTCTTTTTTTGTCTTCCATTGTACAAGGTCAGGCTTCTTTAGCCAAATTTGTGCCCTCCACCATTATGAGTATGAGGTCAACTCAAATGAGGGCTATTGTGTATTTGGTTAATACAAATATTGGATATTGCAAAGCTAACTGGGCCATCTGTTAATTATATACCAGGTACAATTTATAGATGTGAAAAAGAGGTATGTGAAAAATTCCAAACTTAGTCATTTTTATCCTTACTTGGGTGAGCCCTATATTTAGGAATAGATATTAAACCCTTTAAATATATAGAAGTAGTTTGGGAAATAATCATTAGCTTCTTCTTTGCATTTGTAAAGAGAAAGAAAAATTAAAGCATAAAATTCAGTGTTATGGAAATCACTACCATTCTGCACTTGGTTCAGTCTTCCAAATGTAGATAGATATGATCCCCCCTCACTATATTGTCACTATAATATTTTTAATATATGCCTCAATTTTTAATTTAGTAAACATAGACATATTGTTATGCATTTTTGCCAAAATGCAAAACTAACAACTATATAATTATGCCTAAGGTGTATAAGAGTTAGAAAGAGAGGGAGAAGTAAACAAACTTTCCAGGAAAGACAACTCCAAGCATAACATACAGTGAGTTTCCTGTGTTTCTTTCTGCCTTATTTGTTCATGCCAGTTCTGAAATAGCAGTAAACTCAGATAAAACATCCACACATAAGCTTATCTTTTATTTTCCTTCAGTCATGGTTACTTTAAAATACATTTTTATTAGTTCAGTTATTAGCGAATTTCTTACACCCTGTTTAGTTCATACTTATTCACCCACATATTTCCAGATTCAATCTCCCTTCCCTAAACACCTAACTTTACAACTTTGTTTATATACACAAACCAAAAATCCCATCAACTCCAAGTTGTGCTTTCCCTTATATTCTTGGACATGTGGCCTTCCACTTGAGTGTGCCAAGGGACTACACTCATAGGGAAAAATGACTTTACTTCTACCAGGAACCATCAGTTGTCACAATCTCCTCTTCTGTGAGTAAGACTCAGTGCTCATCTCCTTTCTACCTATTGGTATTTGGTTTGGCTTGAGATTTCACAGGTCTTTTGTGATGGTGTCACAACCACCATGTGTTTATATATATGCAACTTCCCAGCTGTGTCTACAAGACATCATTTCCTTATAGTCATCCATCCCCTCTGGCCCTTACACTGTTTCTACGTCCTCTTCCTCAATGATGTATGAATCTTAGGAGTAGCCTTGGTGTGATATGAATGTCCCATCAAGGGTTGAGCATTGCACAGTGTCTTACTCTCTACACCTTGGCCAGTTATATATTTCTACATTAGTCACTATCAACTGCAGTTAGAAGTTTCTCTGATAAGGACTGCGAAAAGAACTAACTTATCGTTATAGTGGTCAGTCAATTTCATATTTCTTAACACTTATATAACAATATATACAATATTCCATTGTGTATATAGAAAACATTTTTCTTATTCATAATTCATGATCCATATTTAAGCCTACACTCAACTGGAGAAAAGTCAGCATTTTCTGGCCTTGGTAAAATTGAATAGCTACATAAATAAGAACGAAACTTTATCCTTATCTCTCAACCTGCACAAAACTTAACTCAAAATAGATTAAGGACCTCAACATAAGACAAGGTACTCTGAATCAGATAGTTGAGACAGTAGAGAATATACTTGAAATCACTGGCACAGAGAAAGTCTTTCTGAACATGACCATACCAATTCAGGCATTAAGGTCAACAGTTAATAAATGTTACCTCATGAAGTAAAAAAAAACCTTTTGAACAGCAAAGAACCGCATCCTGGAAGTGAAAATATAGCCTATAGAACAGGGAAAACAAAGCTTTTTAAGCTATACGTCAGATAAAGCGTTAGGACCTAGAATATACAAGAACTCAAAACATTATGCCTCAAGGAAACAGGTAACCCAATTTTAAAATAAGGTATTGAATCAAACAGAGTTCTCAAAAAAATGAAATACAAGTGGCTGAGAAACATTTTTAAAATGTTCATCATTGTCCATCATTGTCAGCTCTTGGGTAAATGTAAGTTAAAACTATTTTGAGACTTCTTATATTAGACTTAATGGCTAATATATATAAAAAGAATGATGACAAATGTTGGCATCAATGTGGGAAAGGGGGGAAACGTATTGCTAGTAAAAATTTAAAATAGTGCAACTACTACAGAAATCAGTGTGGAGGTTCATGAAAAAGTCAAATACCAGATCTACCACAGGATTTAGCTATCCCCTTTTGGACACATTTTAAAGAACACTATTATATTCTGCTGTAGAGATACACGTTCAAGCATGTTCATTATGGCTTTACCCACAGGAGCCAGAGAAGGAAAACAGCCTAGACATCCAACACAATATCTTTTAAAATCTAAAGTGCTAAGAAAAGTAGATACAGTAAGACAAAAATTTTAGACTATAGCTACTCTCCCTCAGACCAACAATTCTGTGCCAGACAACAGTAAGATGAGAGGGTAGAATTCCACCTTCAGAAGGCTGAAGATGATACTCAAACCCACTATTTCAAATAAATAGCAGAGAGGATATGATAGGGAACTAAGAATTTCAGTGTCAGTGGAAACGCAATCCATGCCTCAAAGCATATTTTGCAGAACACTAAACTTCCACTTTCATCTTCTTCCTTCTCCTTATATCAGAGGAAGCTTAATGAAATGACAACACCCTCATTCAGGTAAAGCATTAACAAAATCAACTCTTCTGTGGCTTTAGTGTCAGGCACATAAGGAGCAGTAAAAAGGCACCCCTACCATTTCTTGAGAGAGAGCCATCAATGGAGGACTCAGGAAGTGTTGGAACTCGTTTATGCCAAGCAGCACCTGTTGGGCTTCCATGAAGGCCAAGTGAAAGGTATCTGGTCCCACATGGCATTTATGAAGTGAGATTCTCTACTCTCATTTTTATGGGTTGGGATGATAGAAAGCCTGCTAAAATAAAAGGTTGAGATAATGTTCAGAGCTTTATAATATAACTTTAAGAATGTTCAGATTTTCATAATAGCGTACTCATAAAAAGAACAATAAGATCTCAAATTTAATGAAAAATCATTTAATAGTGAGATGAGAAAGATGTTATAATTATCTGACAATGATTAAAGTATTCATCATAAAATTATTCTGTGAACAAATACAAAAACATTTGAAAATGAAAATAATAGAAAGTCTCAGGAAACAAAGTTTGATTACTGACCATAATTTGTAAAGAGAGGCTGGGACTGGGTATAGCTCAGTGGTCAAGTGCAAGTCTAGTTAGTACAAGAACCAATAATATTCAGTGTCACACAAATATTTTTAAAGGATTGAAAAAATAAGATAACAAATCAAAATATGCCCCAAATAGGGGAAGATGAAATAATTAGTAAAATGGAAGGCAGAACAATATAAATTTTTCAAAATGAAGATAAGTAAACATTGTGCTGAATGAACAGCAAATTTTAGTGATCAGTGGGACAAATAAAAGAGATAACATTCGTAATATGAGTCCAAAGAATGGACGCAAACAGGGAAAATGAAAAGAAATGGAAAACTTTATGGCTAAAGCCTTTTCAATACTAGAAAAAGCCATAAATCTATAGATTAAACAATCAGAAGCAAACATGTAAATCTGCAGGAAAGCCCATGTCAAACTTATTAAATAATGATATACACACACACACATACATGTATATGTACATACTATATACAGTTCCATCATTTCCTACATCCCTTTCAGGCCACCCTGCCTCTAAATTCTCCAATGTAATTTATCTTAGTCTCTTTCAACTTCATACCCTCCACTTTTCTCTAATTGTTGTTACATAAGTATGTGTAGATAGATAGATAGATAGATAGATAGATAGATAGATAGATACACACAAAAATAGAACCTGCTCAAAATGTATAACTTTATTTGTACATTGTTTCAAACCTGATCACTTGGTATACGATTTGGAATTGGTGTGCTCCTCCCAAGGCTCTTAATATTCTTTACTTGCCTGTTGTTTGCTTAGGATTGAGGCCTCCTGAGCTTTCCCTCTTCTATGTAAGCATATCTAGTGATACTGTCCTGTTTCAGGTCATGTTAAGCATATCATGTTGCTGAGACTTTATAGGAGAATCTTCTGATGTTTATTTTTCTGTTTACTTTGAGATTGTATTTTAATTACAACATTTCTCCCTTCCATTTCCTGTCTCCAGACCTTTCCATATACCTCTTTCTGATTGCCTTCAAATTCAAGGCCTAAATAATGTCATCAATTATTATTGTATGCATATATGTATTTGTATATACATCTATATTAAAATGTATCCTGTTGAGTCCATCCAATATTATTTGTATATATGTTTTCTGGACTGACCATTTAACACTGGCATGTGTTTTCCTGGGTAAGACTATTTATCAAAACCTCTCTTAGCATTGCACAGTTGCCTATAATTCTTTGTGCATGGTTGATGCCTACTTTTTTGGTTTTTTCCATGACTGCTTTAGCATATCTAATGTTCTTACAATGCTATTGCATAGATGAACTCAGTAGCTGCCACTGCATACACAAGAAGACTAGTTCAAGGTTTAACAACCAAAGTATCAGCATAAGTAGGAACAGGGCTCATGCTCTCTCATCCCTGTTGGAGGAGCTGTTGGCTGTGATCAATGTGATGGTATCTATTTTCTTCAGGAAATAGAAAAGAGAATCTACCCATGCTCCAGTAGATGATTGCATACCCATGTGGATAAACACAGCACTTAATGGATCCAATGTATTTTTTTTTTAAAGCGAAGGTACATGAAGTTGGAAGGAAATATGGTGGGATAGGATGGAAGAAGAAGGGAAAGGAATAGTACGTAGATTTGAACCAAACACATTAAACAAATACTTTAATATTAAACAAAATGGTTTTTAAATTCCTTAAAAAGAATAGAAATATGTAACCATGATGCTAACAAAATATGTTGAAAACTGCACAATTTGTAGGAAAGAAATAATAAACAAACAAACAAATAAATGTACAGGGGTAAAGATTATGAATTAAAAGACTTTAACTAGTATCTTGATTACTTTTCTGTTGCTGTGATAAGATGCCATCATCAAGACAATTTAGAGAAGGAATATCTTACTGAGGACTCAGAGTTCTAGAAACCGAGCCCATGACCATCATGGTGGGAAGCATGCCATCGAGCAGGCACAGATAAAGTCAGGCAGTCGCTGGAAGCTTACATCTTGAACCACAAGCAAGAGGCAGAGGGGGCTACCTGGGAAAGACATAGGTTTCTGAATCCTCAAAGCCCACTCAGTGACACACATCCAGCAAGTCCTCATCTCCTAATCCTGAGTTCCACTAACTCGAACACAACTACGCAAATATATGAGTCTCTGGGGTCCATTCTCATTGCACGACTGCATTTAGTGAAGATGTAAATTTTTACTAAATTATTCACCGAAATCACTGATATATATATATATATGAAAATTCCAGTAAAGATTTTGTGGATTAACAGAAAATAATTCTGATTTTTTTTTCCATGCGCAACTAAAGGAATCAGATTAACTGCAACAATTTCAGAAATTAAAGTGTCCTTAAGAGGAAGCAATCATTTCAATATTTATATCATCATTGTGAAATACATATAGAGGTGCCAAAAAGAAGAATTCTAGATGTCACAGAGATGACTACATATTTGTGATTTTAGCACAATTGTTCACAATAGCCAAGTTAAGGAATCAGGCTAGGTAGAGTTCCAGGAATAAATAAAAAGATAAAGGAACTGCAGGTTATAAACGAAATAGAGTTGTTTGTTTTGAGAGAAGAGCTCTTCAAATCCAGGCAGTTCTCAAGCTTCTCATTCATCCCAGAATGAAGTGGAAGGACAAGTCCTCTTACTTCACTCTTAAAAGTAAATATGCCTGTTTCCTGATGAATTTTTATTCAACGAAGAATATTCTGTTTTCTAACATAACCTACATTTTAAAAATTATGTATCACCTGGAAGTAGGAAGACTATTTTTAGGGTCAAGGTGGACTAAATGTAGGAGAAACAAGAGAGTAGTTGAGGGAGGGTGTGGAAGACAAATACTCTCAAATACATATATATATATATATGTGTGTGTGTGTGTGTGTTTACATGTTTACATCTATTCTATATGTAGATATCTATGGAAAGGGGAGCCTTAATAATTGACAAAAATGTCAGAAACATTCACTTAGTAAAACAGAACCTATTCAACAAATGGTTTTGGCAAAACAGGGTATCCACATACAGAAAAAGGAATGAAATAAAATCCATATTATTCGCTACAAAAATAAATTAGAAATGGCTCAGGGACCTGAATTTAAAGGCTGAAATGCTGAAAGTGCTAAAGAAAAACATAGGACTAATACTTGAAAATACAGGCATATACAAGAACTTTATGAACAAGACTGTAATAGGAAAGAGTCTCATGAATTAACAAATGGGGTTATGTGAAACTAAAATATTTATGCACAGCAAATGAAACTGTCAACAGAGCAAACATACAGTCTATAGAAAAAAGAAAACTCTTTGCCAACTACTCTTTAGAAAGATGATTAATATCTGGAATTTATAAACATCTGTAAAAACTAAACACCAAAAATCCCTGCCAAATAAGAAATGGGATAATAAAATGAAGAGACATTTCTCAAACAAAAATAGACAACGATACCTTTTAAAGTGTTAAACATGCTTCACCATCAGGAAAAGCAAATCAAAATTGCTCTGAGTTTGAGTCTCACTTCAGTAAAAATAGGTACCTACATGCGCATGCCGATAATCCGGTGCTTGGTAGGTGGAGGCAGAAGAAATAGGAGTTCAAGTCCATCTTTAGCTACAAAGCAAGTCAGGCCTGCTTGAGCTATGTGAATCTCTGTCTAAAAAACTAACAAGCAAGCAATAAAGCAAAAGACAAAAAGAACTCTTACACACACACCCAGAAGAAAAATAACATAAGTGACAAAACGTCTAGTGTCGGGGAAACGGAACTCTTCCTTATTTGGTGCTGGTGTGAATCTAAACTCGTGCAGCCATTATGGAAATCAATATGTTTTGTTCTTTACAAATGAAAGTAAGAGCTACTGCATGACCCAGCTATATCCTTTCTGGGCAGATATACAAAGAACTCTGTCTAACCACAGTGATGCTCGCATATCTGTGTTATTTGCTGCCCAGAAAGGATGAATGCACAGTTAAGTGTGGATAACAAAGGAGATGAATAGATAATTAAAATTATATGCATAGGTGGGTACAGGACATGGAACAAAAAGAGGGGAAGAAAGAAAGGTCTGATGGAGGCTCCACAGCTATCAATCTAAAGATCATGAGTTTCCACAAGCTTGGTTCAGATGTCTCTGTAGATTTCTCCATCATGATCTTGACCTCCCTTGGTCACATATTTCCTCCTTCTTCTCCTTGATAGGAAGAAACCTGGTGCTAGGGAAATTCCCGAGAATTCACAAGGATGACCCCAGGTAAGACTCCTAATAATAGTGGAGAGGGTGACCAAACTTGCCTTCCCCTGGAATCAGATTGGTGAATACCCCAACTATCATCATAGATCCTTCAGCCAGTAACTGATGGAACCAGATGTAGAGATCCACAATGAGGCACTAACTGAGTTCCGGTAAACACAATACTTTGTATGCTAATTGAAAAAATTGAATCTACATTTATCTATTTGCCTATTTTATCTATTATAGCATTGTCTTCATCTATTCTCTTCTTCTTACCTATTAAATATTCAGAAGAGCTAGAAAATATTTTGCAATTCTGATATTTTTTAAAAGTGTGATTTAATTAAATTTAAGATATGTATGTGTCTCAGGTAGTGTCAGCCACATGCTGAAGATCAGAGGCAAGTAAACAAAAAATATTTCTATCAGTACTTAAGCCCTTACTGATACTAAGTTGTCCATGGCCATATCTTCTTAACTGATCTCTTAAGTCCTGGTTCTATATACCAATCTTAGTTGGATTCTCCCATTCAATGAGAATCCATGATAATCACTACTATACCTGTCTAGTTTCCTAACATTTTTCCTTATTGAATTAGACACTGCAAACAGACAGGCAATGCGTGTTTTATCAGACATCCCAAGATGTCAAGAGCAGCGCTTGACAGAGGCGAAGTTTGGGGTGAATTTTTCAGACCTGGATCAGATTCACTATACCTTTCAACTACATCTTCCTCCTATATTCAATATCTCTTGACAATCAGAATCTTAAGCACTGAAAGGTCACTTTAGATCTAGGTGGGCGAAAACAACATTGTTGAATTCATCAAAGTGCTTAAACCCTTGTGCTGTAGCCATGCCGACTCATTTTTAAGGTGCCCTGGATTTGAGACTGCAATATGGTTAGGCAGCACTGTTGTTAAGGGCTTCGGCTGGAAGGCCCTTCCTCCCAGGTGTCGAAGATGAGGAACTGGCACATTTTCTGCATTTGGGTTTGCATTTCTATTCCTTCATCCAAGGGTCACTTTACCACTCAGCACTTCATTTATTATTTAGTTATTTGATTTTTAGAACTATGTCCTCTGCCTAAAAGCTTAAGGGAAGATTTCCAACAAAAATGTATCATTAATTAAAGACACTTAAAATGATGAGCAGAAATCATGATAAACAAGAAAAACAAAAATGGCAAAAATAGCTGCTTCGTGTACTGTGCTCTTTTCCTCCCAAGGAATTAAAAATTATTCTCATAATTACTTTTCATGCAGCCCTTTTTTTTAGCTTCTCCTGTCTTCATAGTTTTTTAACGCACACAGAAATGGTAACACCACAATCTATGGCACCCCTGTGGTAGTCCTTAATGGGATGCATAGCAATGATTAAAGAATAAATACATTTTCCCCATTGGATTAATGACTGAAATATGGTACTAATCTTTTGCAAAGGATTTCCTTACTTCAGTGGAGCTACATTGATTAAGGTTGGGCCTTTTATCCAGGTTGAGGACAAGGAGATGGGCCTCCAATGACCAATACATACAAGATTAAAAAACTTATCATCTTGTCTCAGTCCGGTTCTTTGAAAAATTCTATACTCTTCCCATTTCTGTTGCTTGTGGATTTCATGCCCACTCTTCATGTACCATCTATGTTATCCATGCTGGCCTTGCCATAGACTGTATCTTTGTGACAGCTTTCTTCAGGGTCCTCCTTTTGTTTACATATTAGGTTCTCCTGCTAGGATGTACTTTTTTGATGGGTGAAGACCTTTAAGGCCCTAGTCATGGCTAGCCCAATAACTGGAAGGCTCATATTAGGTGTCTATAAATGTTATTAAAATGCAATAGTTCTAATAAAGAAATAAATGATTGCAATATGTCAGTAATGCTGTGATTTAGTGGAAAATGATCATTTGTCTTTAACCATTGTCTCCCTCCTACACTTCCCTTCATTCTTACTCCCCCCCTTCCCCATCTCTATCTCTCTCCCTATTTTGTTTTCACTCTTCAGTAATTCTAAAAGGTAGATGTTATGATCCATCTTCACAAGTGTGTCACTTATTTTCTCATTATTCTGACAAAAAGCCCCTCATGGAAGGAAGGATTTTGGCTCATTTTGAGGGTATGGTCCATAATTATTGGGAAGTCATGGTGTCAAGAGCGTGAGGAATTGAATCATGGTGTATCCACAGTGCAGGAACATGTAGCAATGAAATGCTGATATTCTTTGCTTATTCTCTTTCCTTCAGTCTAGGACTCCTGCCTATAGAATGGTGGAACCCATAATTATAATGGCTCTTTACCTTTCAGTTAAACGAATATAGAACCTCCCTCATAGAATTGCTCAAAAGGTTGTTTCCAAGGAGATTGTAGACCCTGTCAAATTTGCAATAAATACTAGCTAAGTTAATATGACAAAGATCAAAATAAAATCATCTGTCTGGCCTCAAGCCTTGTCTTTTACAGATACCCAAAGAGATGAATTCCCAAGTTTCCCTTCCCAAATTCTTAATGTAGAACTCTTTTCCATTTAAAATTTTAAATGTTAATCTTCTTATGGGTCAAAGGAAAAAGGCATGCTAAATGATGAGGCATAAAATTACATCACAAAATAGTTATTTAAAATATCATTTTTTCTGATCTTTGTGCTGTTAGAATAAATGTTCTCGCCAATTAGTTCTTAATATTACTTATTTTTAAATTAAATATACAGGATTCAGAAACAGAAATGTATATGTAAGAAATAAGATTGTATATTGAACAACCAGGTGGCAATTACTGTAGTCTAGAATAATGCTCACCTTGATAGCACATATACTAAAACTGGAACTACACGTAATTAGGTAGGACTAGTGGTTCTCTCTTTGGCAACTTGTCTATAATTTTCCGATGTTATGAGAGTCAGTCCTCAGAGAGGAGGCTTCCAGGACATTTCCAGCTGTATTCCTGTGTCTACGCACGTGATGTCCTAGCAATAGGCTCTTTCTTTGAAGTTCTATAGGGCAAAAAAGGTCAATGTCAACAGCTCATATTGTTATGAGAGTTTCTTGCTGATCCCAACCAGAGAAATGTTTTCCTGCCTTGTACTGGGGTTTTTGTATGATAGTCCATGGATCAAAAGAGAACACACACCATGTGAAGCAACCCCCTCTCTCTGTATATATGAATATGTGTATATTAATGTGTATGCATATGTGTAAATACATGTATATGTATAAGTACAAATGCATATATTTTGCTTATTTTAAAGTAAGCTCAATTTCTCAATGCTCAATGAGTTGTATAGGTGTTGTCTTGAGCAATGGGCCCTTGCTTGTTAGTTTGTGGAGAACAACCTACACTCTTGGCAAGAGCCTGAGTTGCTTATGGATTACCATGGGACCCCTTTGGTCAACAATTAATTAGATGCAACCCAATTGTTTTAGTTAGAGTTTCTAGTGCTGCAATGAAACACTATGACCAAAAAGAAAGTGGGGGAGGAAAGGGTTCATCTGACTTATACTTCAGCATTGCTGTTCGTCATTAAAGGAATTCAAGACAAGAACTCAAGAAGGGCAGGATCCAGATGTAGCATCTGATGCAGAAGCCATGGAGGGGAGCTTCTTACTGTCTTGCTTCCAATGCTTTGTTCAATATGCTTTCTTATAGAACCCAGGATTCACATGACTGTCCCTTCCCCATTGATTAATAAATGAGAAAATGCTTTAAAGCTGGATCTCAAGGAAGTATTTCCTCAGCTAAGGTTACTTCCTCTGATGACTTTAGCTTGGGTTAAGTTGACACACAATACCACCCTCTATACCAATCCCAGCACTGGAAGCTTCATTTGGTGACAAGAGTTGGCCACTTGGGGTTTGGTCTTCCTTGTTATTGAAGATTTCTTTCAGCTTTCCTTCATATATGTATACATCTTAAGAAGCTTCTACTATATTAGATTTTTATACTACCCCTGAAATGGCCCTTAATTTTAACTGCTTCTCCCCATATTCCCCCTCTTCTCACTCTCTCTATCCCCTCCCCACTTGATCTTCATATTTCACCCCCACCTATCCATCCACAACTGTCTATTCCATTTCCATTTCTTGATGAGATCTACTCCCCACTCACGCAAGTATTTACTCTATGCCTAAACTCTGTGGTTCTAGGGATTGTAGCTTGGCTATCATTGACCTAAGAGCTAATATCTATGTATAAGTGAATGCATGTCATATTTCTCTTTGTGGTCCTGGGATATATCACTCAGGATGATTTTTTTCTAGTTCCATCCATTGACTGACCTACAGATTTTATGATTTAATTTTCTTTTAATGGGTGAATAATGTGCCATTGTGTAAATGTATCCTATTGCTTAAACCATTCATCTGTTGAGGAACATCTAAGTAGTCTCCAATTCTGGCTATTATGAAGAGAACAGCAAAGAACTTGGTCAGTTAAGTGGTAGAATAGTGTCTTTTGCATTTATGCACAACATTGGGGTGGAAGTTTGAAAGAAAATGCCCCCCCCCCAAATTGGCCTCATTAGGAGGTGTGATCTTGGGGAAGGAAGTGTATCACTGTGGAGGCAGGCTTTGAGGTCTCATATATGACCAAGCTACTCCCAGTGTCACAGACCACTTCCTGTTACCTTATGATCAAGATGTAACCAGCCCCACGTCTGCCTGCATGCCACCATGCTCCCTGCCATGTTCATAATGGACTAAACCTCTGAACTGTAAGCCACCACCTCAATTAAATGTTTTCCTTTGTAAGTGCTTAGTCATGGTGTCTCTTTACAGCAATTAAAATTCTAAGGCAAGTGGTATAGCTGTTTCATGAAGTAGATCTATTCCCAGCTTCCAGAAGAACCACACACTGCCTTCCATTGTGACTATAAAAGTTTGTACAGCAAGGTTCCCTTCAGTCCACATCCTAGACAGCATGAGCTGTCACTTGTTTTATTGATCTTAGCCATTTCGAAGGGTCTAAGGTGAAATCACAAAGTAGTTTTGCTTTGTAGTTTCCTGATGGCTAAACATTTTGAACATTTTTTTTTTGTGTTTCTCCCTCATTTGGCTTTCCTCTTTTAAGAATTCTCTGTGTAGATCTGTAGCCCTTTTGTAAATTTGGGTTATTTTTTCCCAATATCTAGTGCTTTGTGTTATTTATATATTTTAGATACTAGCATGGGTAGTTGGAAAAATCTTTTCTCATTATGTAGGCTGCCCTTTGACCATATAAAGGTGTCTTTCACCATGCAGAAGCTTTTCAATTTCATGAGGTTCCATTTATTAATTATATTAGTGCCTGTGTTAATAAACTTATGTTTAGAAAGCCTTTCTTATACCAATGAATCATTCCTCACATTCTCTTTAGTATGTCTAGTTTTATGTTGAAGTCTTTGACTCATTAAGAGTTGAGTTTTATGCAAGGTTATTAGTATGGATCTATTTGCATTTTTCTACATGCTAGTCCACTTGACTGTTTGTTGAAGATGCTGTCCTGTTTACAGTGTAGATTTTTGGTTTCTTTCTCAAATGTCAGGGGTCCATATGTATGTGATTCATGTCTGGGATTTCAGTTTGATGCTGGTAATCAACTTATTCATTTTTGTGCTAATACCAAAGAGTTTTTATTACTACAACTCTGTAATATATCTAAAAAAAATGGGGATGCTGTTACCTCCATCAGTTTTTTTTAAGATTTTTTATTTTATTCTTGTTAATTTATTACTTCAAAAAATACCAATCCAAATTGTCACTCCCTTCCCTCTTCCCACTCCCTCCACACACTCTCCCAGACTACCCCCTCCAATTCTAAGAGAGGGCAAGGCACCCTGCCCTGTGGAAAGTCCAAGGCCCTCACTACTATGTCTAGGTTGAACAAGATCCAAAGAGAATAGGATCCCAAAAAGCCAGTATATGCAGTAGAGACAAATCCCAGTGCCACTGTCAGTGGCCTCTCAGTCTGCCCCAACTGTCAACCACATTCAGAGGGACTAGTTTGATCCCATGCTCATTCACTCCCAGTCCAGCTGGAGTTGGTGAGTTCCCATTAGGTTAGGCAAACTGTCTCAGTGGGTGAAACTCTCATGGTCTTGACCTCCTTGCTCATATTCTCAATCGTTCCACTCCTCAACTGGACCTTGGGAGCTCAGTCCAGTGCTCCAATGTAGGTGTCTGTCTCTGTTTCCATCTGTTGTTGGACGAAGGTTCTATGGTGATATATAATATAATCATCAGTCTGACTACGGAGCAAGGCCAGTTCAGCACCCTCTCATCTATTGCTTAGGGTCTTAGCTGGGGTTATCTTTGTGGATTCCTGGGATTTTTTCTAGATCCAGGTTTCTTGCTAACACCATAATAACTCCCTCAATCAAGGTATCTCTTACCTTGCTATGATATCTGTTCTTCCTCCATCTTGACTATCCCATTCCCTCAAGATGTCCTCAACCCTCCCCTTTATTCCTTTCTACCCTCCACTCCCATGCTCCCAATTTTGTCAGGTGATCTTGTCTGTTTCGAATTCCCAGGTGGGTCTATGTATGTTTTTCTTTGTGTTCACCTTATTACTTAGCTTCTGTAGGATCATGGACTATAGGCTCAATGCCCTTTGTTTATGGCTAAAATCCACTTATGAATGAGTACATTCCATCATCCCATATTCATTTATTTGGGTCTGGGTTACCTCACTCAGGATAGTGTTTTCTAATTCCATCCACTTGCATGCAAAATTCAAGATGTCATTTTTTTAAACCACCAAGTAGTACACTTATGTGTAAAAGTACCACACTTTCTTTATCCATTATTCAATTGAGGGGCTTCTAGATTGTTTCCAGGTTCTGGCTATTACAAATAATACTGCTATGAATATAGGTGAACAAATGCTTTTGTAGTATGATTGAGCACTTTGGGGTATATTCCAAAGAGTGGAATTGCTGGATTCTGAGATAGGTTAATTCCCAATTTTCTGAGAAACCACCATACTAATTTTCAAAGTGGTTGTGCATTCCCACCAGCAATGGATGAGAGTTTCCCTTACTCTACATCCTCTCCAGCATAAGCTATCATTGGTGTCATTCTGTCATCTCATTAGTCATTCTGACAGGTATAAGATTGTATTTTAGAGTTGTTTTGATTTGCATTTCCCTGATAGCTAAGAAAGTTGAGTAAGTCCTTAAGTATCTTTTGGCTATTTGAAATTCGTCCATTGAGAATTCTCTGTTTAGTTCAGTACACCATTTTTTAATTGGGTTATATATAATTTTAATTTCTAATTTCTTGAGTTCTTTATATATTTTGGAGATCAGTCTTTTGTCTGATCCGGGTTGGTGAAGATTTTTTTCCCATTCAGTAGGCTGCCTTTTTGTCTTATTGACTGTGTCCTTTGCTTTACAGAAGCTTCTCAGTTTCAGAAGGTCCCATTTATTTATTGTTGCTATTATTGTCTGTGCTACTGGGGTTATATTTAGGAAATGGTCTCCTGTGCTCATGCATTGGAGGCTACTTCCCATTTTCTCTTCTATCAGGTTCACTGTGGTCAGATTTATATTGAGTTCTTTAATCCATTTGGACTTGAGTTTTGTGCATGGCAATAGATATGGATCTATTTTCATTCTTCTACAGGTTGACATCCAGTTATGCCATCACCATTTGTTGAAGATGCTTTATTTTTTCCATTGTATAATTTTAGCTTCTTTGTAAATAATCAGGTGCTCATAGGTGTGTGGATTAATATGCAGGTCTTTGATTAGATTCCATTGGTCAATGTCTCTGTTTTTATGCCAATACCAAGTTGTTTTGATTACTGTAGCTCTGCAATAGAGCTTAATGTAAGGGATGGTAATGCCTCTGGAAGTTTCTTTCCTGTATAGGATTGTTTTGGCTGTCCTGGGTTTTTTTTCTTTTTCCATATGAAGTTGATTATTGTTCTTTCAAGGTCTGTGAAGAATTGTGATGGGATTTTGATGGGCATTGCATTGAATCTATAGATTGCATTAGGTAAGATTGCCATTTTTACTATGTTATTTCTACCTACCCAAGAGGGGTCCTGTAGAAATCCCCAAACAACCCAAGCTATTGGCAAGAAACTAGGCTGTGCTCCACAAAATGACAAGGATCCATTGCTGAAGGCACCTACATATCTCATTGATCATAGAGAAGGCAAGCTAGTAATGACATAGCAACTTTGTTACTAAGTTCTAATGTCTTTGGTAAGGAAAAAAATTCTGCAGGCTATCAAAAGATAAATATAAACATCAACTCTGCCAAAAAATGTTTGCTATATAATTTGTCCTGCATGTAAAATCTGCTAGAGCAATGGTGGCATAAACCGTGTGAGTCAAAGAATGTCTGATCTGACTGAAGGCATACTTCACGAAAAGGTACCTGAACCCCTCCTGTGGCCAAGAATCAGAGGCTAGATAACCCATAGACCTAGGGTAAAACACGTATAAAAATGACTCCTACTGATATTCTGCTATGCTCATATATCAGTGTCTTATTCAGCCAGCAACAGAGAAGCTTCCTGCCTCAGCAGATGAGAAAAATTACAAAGACACACAGACACATATTATGGGGAGAGAGACAGAGAAAAAGACAGAGACAGAGAGATTGTGATAGAGACAGAGACTGAGACAGAAAGAGCAGTACAGCACCTACACAGGTCCATACTATTTCTTCTGTGTATATGGTATAGCTGTTAGTTTAGTGTTTCTATGGAATTGCAGAATGTGTGACTAATTCCATCTTTTGAGTCCTATGTCTTCTCTTGGGGCACTTTTCTTTCTGTTGTACAACTTCAGTATGTTTGTTTTTGTTTTGTTCTGTTATATTTGGTTTTGATCCCTTAGAAGCACGTTTGCTTCTAATGAGAGACATAAAGGAAGTGGATGAGACTGGGGAAGGAAGGGAGAAAGTGAGTGGGATAGAGGAAAGGGAAATCATTATCAATATGTATTTTATGTGAAAACAATCTCTTTTAACAATAGGGAGGGAGAAAATATTTTCTGTACCTTTGACCTTGGTTTCTTTACCCTCATCTATTATTCTCTGATTCTGTCTTTTCATAGTGTTCCTATTTTCCTTGTTTTTTTTTTAACCATGATCTTTTATATTTAAACTGTTTTTAGATTTAGTCTTTTTTAACTAAGGTATCTATTTATTATCTCCTGTCATCAATGCCTGCTCTTCTCTCCTTCAACTCTTCTATTCCTTTTGTGAGTCTTGCCTCTGAGGTCTTGTTTAAATTTCTAAATTTTTCATTTGCACATTCCCCTCAATCTGCATTTTCTTTATTGTTTCTATTTCTACTTTCAGGTCTTCAACTGTTTTTTTGTTTGTTCGTTTGTTTCACTGTTTGTGTTTTCAAAGATTACTTTATGGGGTTAATTCATTCCAGCTCTAGTTATCTCTATTATATTCATGAAAAACTATTTCAAGGTCCTTTTCTTGTAACTCAGCTATGTTGCAATACTCATGGCTTGTGGTGGTAGGGCTGCTGTCTCTGGTGGTAATATATTGTCCCAGTTGTTCTTGACTGTAGTTTTTGATGGCATCTAGGCATTTGGATTTGGGAAGTCTGTAATTCTAGGTTCTGATATCTGGTATTGTCTTTGTTGGTGAGAGTTTTGTTCCCCAGTTTCTTTTTTATTGATTTCATTGAACTACACATTTTTCTCTGCTCCCCTCTCATCTTTTACCCTCCC
The DNA here is from genome assembly GCF_018167655.1 of Microtus oregoni. Taxonomy (NCBI): domain Eukaryota; kingdom Metazoa; phylum Chordata; class Mammalia; order Rodentia; family Cricetidae; genus Microtus; species Microtus oregoni. The sequence continues at coordinate 159,108 of NW_024544713.1, forward strand.
ATTCAACCCTCTCCCATGCTCCCCATGCTCCCAATTTATTCAGGAGATCTCATCATTTTCTACTTCCTATGTAGGTAAGATCTATGCATGTATCTGATGGAGGAAGGTCATTGGCTAATAAAGGAACTGCCTTGGCCCATTTTATTGGTTAGAGGATAGGTGGGAGGAGTAAACAGAACAGAACGCTGGGAGGAAGAGGAAGTGAGCTCAGTCTCGACAGCTCTCCTCTCGGGAGCAGACGCCTGAGAGAGACGCCATACCCTGCTCCCGGGATGAAGCTCCGACCCAGGATGGACATAGGCTAGAATCTTCCCGGTAAGCGCACCTTGGGGTGCTACAGCAGATTATTAGAAATGGGCTATATTAATATGTGAGAATTAGCCTAGAAGAGAATGGGCCAAGCAGTGTTTAAAAGAATACAGTGTCCGTGTAATTATTTTGGGGCATAAGCTAGCCGAGCAGGCAGCCGGGGTGCTGGGGACGCAGCCCCGCCGCCCCTAATTACTACATATGGCGCCCACGTAGACAACTGCTTCCACATAAAGCCTGAGACAGCTTGGAAAGTAATTCTAGAACAAAATGAAAGCATTGTGCCTGGTTTCTTGGTAGCAGCAATTTCTCGGTTCTACTCTGCTTGCTAGAGGCAAGCAAGCGCCTCATCTAAGAGAGGCTCCCTGACTCAGCTTTAGCTGCAAAGCCTGCAGCTCATTAAGAGGTCCTGCCACGAAACACTTAAACGGTGTTGACGAAAAGCTGAACACATGCTTTTCGGTTTTCAGCCATAGCAGGAAAAAAGCTGCGCCGTTTAAAAATGCCGGCTTTCTGGGCTGTCCTGCCAGGACAAACTCTGACTCTTTTTACGCAGGCGGTTTGTGCGGTTTGCAAGCACAGGCTGCTGAGGCTCACTTGCTGGCTACAGCCAGTACCTCAGCCATGAGGCTGAAAAGCTAAAAAATGGGCTGGATCCAGCCGGCAAAGCCACGCCTTTAATCCAACTGATACTGCTTGGTAAATTAAAGACTCGTGTGGTCAGAAAAAGAGAGATATACAGTAAAGAGAGATTCAAAGACAAAGAAAATTTCTAAATGATTTACAGCGTGTTAAAAATATATGCAGACTAAAAGTTGAAGTTCTTAAAGTAAAAAACAAAAAAAGGAAGAGAGTTGTTGTGTGTGGTAGCACACGCCTTTAATCCCAGTGCCTAAAAGGCAGAGACAAACAGATCTCTGTGAGTTCAAGGTGTAGTAGTGTACACCTTTATACCGAATGCCTGGGAGGCAGAGACAGGTGGATCTCTGAGAGTTCAAAGACAGCCTGGTCTACAGAGTTACTTCAAGTCAAAGATACAGAGAACCTGTCTCAAAAAGCCAAAAGTTAAAAGTAAAAATAAACGAAATAGAGGTTAAAACAAAGCTGCACAAAGATGGAAAATACACAGAGAATTTTGATACTGTATGCTATTATGCTCTCTTTGAATTGTTTAAATGCTGAGGAAGGAGCAACAGATGCTAAAAGATATTTATTTATAAATGCTGCTGAACTAATCCAACATAGATATTTTGATACCTTGACTTTGAAATTTGGATCTAAGGACATGATACTTTGGAAAGGAGTTTCTTATTTTGTTTTCACAGAGGATGAGACGCTGTTCATTTCTTCTATTCCGATTTGGTATGATGGACCACGCCCTCCTGAAGGGTTGGTGTGAAGGCCTTCAGAAAATTGCTTCGCTCAACTGCCAACTGAGATGAAACTAGCACACAGGTTATACCATGAAAGACCTAATTAACGACGCCCCCATTCAGCAGGAAGCAGTTTGGAGAGAAAATACTGCACCCATGTTCCCAAATATGGTTTATAAACGTCCTTTTACATTTAAAGGGGGATATGATATAGATATGAATAATTTACATTAGTATAAATTTTGCTTTATTGATAGAGATTTAAGGTCAATTTTGTTATATGTATAAGTGTTTCTGATTTTGATTAAGGTATTGTGATTGTGTAGTTCATTTAAATATGTACTGTATAATTAAGAAATATAGGTTGTTAATGGATAATCATCGATAATAGTAAAGCTTGTAGTCATGTTAGTTAGATTTTCTAGATATATAGAGATATATTTTAGATAGACATTCTTCATGTCTTTCAAAGATTACTGAATAGGACATTTAATGTTTTAATAACTGAGGACTTTTCATGACAATGAGACACTCTGCTCCTGGCAGCAGCAATGTAGTTCAAGAGGAAGATGGGCTTCGAAGAGGCACCTTATGGAGTTTGATAGCCATTTGGGCAGGAAACTTCTCTTGCCTGGACTACTGCATAAACTGGACACAGAGAACCCGCAGAGAGAGGACTACTAAACTTGCCTAGGGTGAGATGATCTTTCGGGGTTCCTGATTCATGAAAGAGTCTGCGAGACATTCTGCAGGACACAACAGATAGTGACTGAACTGACTTTGAATTTTCCTGCTTTGTGGAAATGTCTGCTGGATACCATGGGCCTGAAGGCTGAAGATGGATGCCCCAACGGTACAGAAGAACCTGGGTGACTGTCCAGGCAGCGAGATGTCTTTGTCATTTCTTGAGTTTGAAGTTTCTTAGTTCTTGTTTACTTAGGTAATATTATATCTTTCTGGAGTCTTTGATGGAGTTAAGAATAGTTAGTTATAGTTATAGTTTTCCTTAGTTATGATAAAGATTATTGTAACTTTTACTTGATAACTGTTTTGTTATATGTAATTTTGCTATGTTAAAGTTAAAGCCTTTTTTGTTTGTTTGTTTAAACTGAAAAGGGGGAAATGATGGAGGAAGGTCATTGGCTAATAAAGGAACTGCCTTGGCCCATTTTATTGGTTAGAGGATAGGTGGGAGGAGTAAACAGAACAGAACGCTGGGAGGAAGAGGAAGTGAGCTCAGTCTCGACAGCTCTCCTCTCGGGAGCAGACGCCTGAGAGAGACGCCATACCCTGCTCCCGGGATGAAGCTCCGACCCAGGATGGACATAGGCTAGAATCTTCCCGGTAAGCGCACCTTGGGGTGCTACAGCAGATTATTAGAAATGGGCTATATTAATATGTGAGAATTAGCCTAGAAGAGAATGGGCCAAGCAGTGTTTAAAAGAATACAGTGTCCGTGTAATTATTTTGGGGCATAAGCTAGCCGAGCAGGCAGCCGGGGTGCTGGGGACGCAGCCCCGCCGCCCCTAATTACTACATATGGCGCCCACGTAGACAACTGCTTCCACATAAAGCCTGAGACAGCTTGGAAAGTAATTCTAGAACAAAATGAAAGCATTGTGCCTGGTTTCTTGGTAGCAGCAATTTCTCGGTTCTACTCTGCTTGCTAGAGGCAAGCAAGCGCCTCATCTAAGAGAGGCTCCCTGACTCAGCTTTAGCTGCAAAGCCTGCAGCTCATTAAGAGGTCCTGCCACGAAACACTTAAACGGTGTTGACGAAAAGCTGAACACATGCTTTTCGGTTTTCAGCCATAGCAGGAAAAAAGCTGCGCCGTTTAAAAATGCCGGCTTTCTGGGCTGTCCTGCCAGGACAAACTCTGACTCTTTTTACGCAGGCGGTTTGTGCGGTTTGCAAGCACAGGCTGCTGAGGCTCACTTGCTGGCTACAGCCAGTACCTCAGCCATGAGGCTGAAAAGCTAAAAAATGGGCTGGATCCAGCCGGCAAAGCCACGCCTTTAATCCAACTGATACTGCTTGGTAAATTAAAGACTCGTGTGGTCAGAAAAAGAGAGATATACAGTAAAGAGAGATTCAAAGACAAAGAAAATTTCTAAATGATTTACAGCGTGTTAAAAATATATGCAGACTAAAAGTTGAAGTTCTTAAAGTAAAAAACAAAAAAAGGAAGAGAGTTGTTGTGTGTGGTAGCACACGCCTTTAATCCCAGTGCCTAAAAGGCAGAGACAAACAGATCTCTGTGAGTTCAAGGTGTAGTAGTGTACACCTTTATACCGAATGCCTGGGAGGCAGAGACAGGTGGATCTCTGAGAGTTCAAAGACAGCCTGGTCTACAGAGTTACTTCAAGTCAAAGATACAGAGAACCTGTCTCAAAAAGCCAAAAGTTAAAAGTAAAAATAAACGAAATAGAGGTTAAAACAAAGCTGCACAAAGATGGAAAATACACAGAGAATTTTGATACTGTATGCTATTATGCTCTCTTTGAATTGTTTAAATGCTGAGGAAGGAGCAACAGATGCTAAAAGATATTTATTTATAAATGCTGCTGAACTAATCCAACATAGATATTTTGATACCTTGACTTTGAAATTTGGATCTAAGGACATGATACTTTGGAAAGGAGTTTCTTATTTTGTTTTCACAGAGGATGAGACGCTGTTCATTTCTTCTATTCCGATTTGGTATGATGGACCACGCCCTCCTGAAGGGTTGGTGTGAAGGCCTTCAGAAAATTGCTTCGCTCAACTGCCAACTGAGATGAAACTAGCACACAGGTTATACCATGAAAGACCTAATTAACGACGCCCCCATTCAGCAGGAAGCAGTTTGGAGAGAAAATACTGCACCCATGTTCCCAAATATGGTTTATAAACGTCCTTTTACATTTAAAGGGGGATATGATATAGATATGAATAATTTACATTAGTATAAATTTTGCTTTATTGATAGAGATTTAAGGTCAATTTTGTTATATGTATAAGTGTTTCTGATTTTGATTAAGGTATTGTGATTGTGTAGTTCATTTAAATATGTACTGTATAATTAAGAAATATAGGTTGTTAATGGATAATCATCGATAATAGTAAAGCTTGTAGTCATGTTAGTTAGATTTTCTAGATATATAGAGATATATTTTAGATAGACATTCTTCATGTCTTTCAAAGATTACTGAATAGGACATTTAATGTTTTAATAACTGAGGACTTTTCATGACAATGAGACACTCTGCTCCTGGCAGCAGCAATGTAGTTCAAGAGGAAGATGGGCTTCGAAGAGGCACCTTATGGAGTTTGATAGCCATTTGGGCAGGAAACTTCTCTTGCCTGGACTACTGCATAAACTGGACACAGAGAACCCGCAGAGAGAGGACTACTAAACTTGCCTAGGGTGAGATGATCTTTCGGGGTTCCTGATTCATGAAAGAGTCTGCGAGACATTCTGCAGGACACAACAGATAGTGACTGAACTGACTTTGAATTTTCCTGCTTTGTGGAAATGTCTGCTGGATACCATGGGCCTGAAGGCTGAAGATGGATGCCCCAACGGTACAGAAGAACCTGGGTGACTGTCCAGGCAGCGAGATGTCTTTGTCATTTCTTGAGTTTGAAGTTTCTTAGTTCTTGTTTACTTAGGTAATATTATATCTTTCTGGAGTCTTTGATGGAGTTAAGAATAGTTAGTTATAGTTATAGTTTTCCTTAGTTATGATAAAGATTATTGTAACTTTTACTTGATAACTGTTTTGTTATATGTAATTTTGCTATGTTAAAGTTAAAGCCTTTTTTGTTTGTTTGTTTAAACTGAAAAGGGGGAAATGATGGAGGAAGGTCATTGGCTAATAAAGGAACTGCCTTGGCCCATTTTATTGGTTAGAGGATAGGTGGGAGGGGTAAATAGAACAGAACGCTGGGAGGAAGAGGAAGTGAGCTCAGTCTCGACAGCTCTCCTCTCGGGAGCAGACGCCTGAGAGAGACGCCATACCCTGCTCCCGGGATGAAGCTCTGACCCAGGATGGACATAGGCTAGAATCTTCCCGGTAAGCGCACCTTGGGGTGCTACAGCAGATTATTAGAAATGGGCTATATTAATATGTGAGAATTAGCCTAGAAGAGAATGGGCCAAGCAGTGTTTAAAAGAATACAGTGTCCGTGTAATTATTTTGGGGCATAAGCTAGCCAAGCAGGCTGCCGGGGTGCTGGGGACGCAGCCCCGCCGCCCCTAATTACTACATGTATCTCTTATGGTCCTCATTGTTGTCTACGTTTTCTGGGTTTGTGATTTCTAGGCTGGTTTTCTTTGCTTTATGTTTAAAAACCACCTATGAATGAGTAAATATAATTGTCTTTCTGGGTCTGGGTTACCTCACTCGATATGATGCTTTCTAGCTCTATCCATTTGCCTGCAAATTTCAAGATGGCATTATTTTTTTCTGCTGTGTAGTACTCCATTGTATAAATGCCCCACATTCATTTTCCTTCTCCCTTCTTCACTTGAGGGGCAGTTAGGTTGTTTCCAGGTTCTGGCTATGGCAAACAATACTGCTATGAACATAGCACATGCCCTTGTGATAGGACTGAGCATCCTTTGGATATATAACCAAAAGTGGTATTGCTGGGACTTGAGAAAGGGTATTTCCTAATTTTCTGAGAAATTTTCATACTGATATCCAAAGAAGCTGTACCAGCTTGCACTCCCACCAGTAATGCAGGCGTGTTCCCTTTACCCCCCATCCTCTCCAGCATAAGTTATCATCAGTGTTTTTAATCTTGGCCATTATTACAGGTGTAAGATGGAATCTCTGAGTAGTTTTGCTTTGCATTTCTCACATTTTTCTGATGACTAAGGATGTTGAGCATGTCCTTAAGTGTCTTTTAGCCATTTTAGATTCCTCTGTTGAGAGTTCTCTGTTTAGGACTGTACTCCATCTTTTTTTGGATTATTGTTTTTTTTTTTTTTTTGATGAACAATTTCTTGAGTTCTCTGTATATTTTGGAGATCAGACCTCTGTCTGATGTGGGGTTGGTAAAAATCTTTTCCAATTCTGTACTCTGTTGTTTTGTCTTGTTGACTCTGTCCTTTGCTTTACAGATGCTTCTCAGGTTTTAGGGATGCCATTTATTAATTGTTTCTCTCAGTGCTTTGCAACAGTGCCAAAGCATTCAAGTGTATTTCCCACTTTCTATTCAATGAGTTTCAGTGTGGCTGGCTTTATGCTGAGGTCTTTGATCTATTTAGACTTGAGTTTTCTGCATGGGTATAGACATAGATCTATTTTCATTCTTCTTCATGATGATATCCAGTTATACCATCACCATTTGTTGAATATGCTTTCTTTTTTTTTAATTTAATATTTTTTGTTTCTTTGTCAAAATCAGGTGTTTGTAAGTATGTGGATTAATATCCATGTCTTTGATTCTGTTTCATTGGTCCTTCTGTCTGTTTTTATGCCAATACCAGGCTGTTTTTAGTACTGTAGCTCTGTAGCAGAGTTTGAAGTCAGGGGCTGTGATGCCTCCAGAAGTTCTTTTATTGTACATGTTTGTTTTGGCTATCCTAGGTTTTTTACTTTTCCATATGAAGTTGAGTTCTTTTGATGTATGTGAAGAATTTTGCTGGGATTTTGATGGGCATTGCAATGAGTCTGTAGATTAATTTAGGTAAGATTGCCATTTTTACTATTTTATTTCTACCTAGTCAGGAGCATGGTAGATCTTTCCACTTTCTGGTGTTTTCTTCAATTTCTTTTTTCAAGATTTAAAGTTCTTGTCATACAAGTCTTCTACTGGTTTGATTAGGGTTACCCCAATATATTTTATGCTATTTGTGGCTATCGTGAAGGGTGATGTTTCTCTGATTTCTTTCTCAGTCCATTTATCATTTGTGTAAATGTGGGCTACTCATTTTTTTAGTTAATGCATCCTGCTAAATTACTGAAAGTGTTTATGATCTGTAGAAGTTCCTTGATAGAATTTTTGGGTTCAATTATGTAAATTATCATATCATCTGCAAATAGTGAGATTTTGACTTCTTCTTTTCCTTTTTTTATCCTCTTAATCTCCTTTTGTTGTCTTATGGCTCTAGCTAGGACCTCAAGAACTATATTGAATAAATATGGAGAGAGTTGACAACCTTATTTTGTTCCTGATTTCAGTGGGATCGCTGTGAGTTTCTTTTCATTTAATTTGAAGTTGGCTGTTGGCTTTCTATATATTGCTTATATTATGTTTAGGTATGTTCCTTGTATTCCTGCTCTCTCCAAGATCTTTATCATGAAGAGATAATGTATTTTGTTGAAAGATTTATAGCATCTATTGAGATGATCATCTGGTTTTTATGTTTCAGTTTTTTCATATGGTGGATTATGTTGACAGATTTTCATATGTTGAACCATCCCTGCATCTCTAAGATAAGGCCAACTTGATCATGGTGGACGACGGTTCTGATGTGTTCTTAGATATGATTTGCCAGTATTTTATTGAGTATTTTTGCATCAATATTCTTGGGTGACATTGTTCTGTAATTCTCTTTCTCAGTTATGTCTCTATGTACTTTGAGTATCAGAGTAATTGTAGACTCATAAAAAGAGTTTGGCAATGTTTCTCTGTTTCTATAGTGTGGAACAATTTGTGGAATAATGGTGTTCTTCTTTGAAATGCTTGTAGAATTCTGCTGTTCCTTGGCTTCTATTATCTTCTCTCATTTATAGGAGAGTGTGGTGTCTGTGTGTTGTCTCATAGTAAATGCTTCTAGGATCCTGATAAGGTCACTGTTCCTTCCAGGTTAATGTATTTCTAGGTATTGAAATCTGACACTTTAGAGTTTGGATGGACTCAAAAAGAAGACTGAGGAGTTTCACAGGAGGGAGGAAAGCAGACTCTTCCATCACTATCTTCTTAGTCCTCTGGGGATGTGAAATGAGAGTGAGATGATGCCACAGAAGGAAGTCTGATAAACAGCTGGGCATGAGATTGTGGGAATGAACTATGAAATATAGAGGGAGAGGTGAATATCACCCTGTGATTCTAGCCAAAGTGGTCACCTGTTGGTTTCTAGGAAATGCCTGCTGGAGTTGGGTACTGGGATAAAGCTGGGATAAATGAGTTTGGGGAGAAATTTGGAGGGGTAGACCTGTGTGATCCTCTGGAGTGGGGGAAGGGCGCCTTAGCAGGTGGTCTGCTACAGAGCTGGAGATAAACTAGAGTTATTGGTTTTAAAGTAGCTGATAGAGAGGTGAAGATCTGCACTAAAAAGATTACCTCCTTTTCTGGCCAGAGAGGTGTGTTTGTTCCTAGAAAATATATGTGTGTTTTAAACTCTAATATCACTACATAATAATTTACATCTCCAGAAAATAAACTAGGTAACAAAAATAATCTCCTGGCTGGTTAGTTTTTATCAGGTAACTTGACCAAATCTAGAATTGCCTGGGTAGAAATACTTAATGAGGAATTGTCAAGATCAGGTTCACCATTGGGCATGTCAACAGAGGATTGTTTTGACTGTTAATTGTTGCACGAAGACCTACCATTTCCCCTGGGTTGAGTCCTTAAATGTGCTAACAGTGAGGAAGAATATTTAAGAGCCAGTACAGGTGCCCTTCTTTTACCTTAGTTCTTTACTCTGAATGCAATTGCCCAGTGATCTGAAGATCTATCTCTGTTGACTGTGGACATGGTGGGATCAGCTATCTCAAGATCCTACCTCTTTGACTTCCCTATAACAATGGCTGCAATATAGAATTTTAAGCCAAATAAAATATTTTCCATATGGTGGGATACCTTTCTCAACCTTGATGCAGGGGACAGGGACTTGATCCTATCTCATCTTATTATACCAGGCTTAGTTGACCTCTCATAGGAGGCCTTACCCTGTCTTAGGAGTAGTTGAGGGTGGGGAGAAGGTGAGCAGAGCAATAGGAGTGGAGGAAAGGGAATCTGGGTTGGTATGTAAAATGAATAAAATATTTAAAATAAAAAAATAAAATATCTTCTATGTTTTTTTTGTCAAGGTGTGTTATTACAGAAGTATAAATGAAACTGGAAAAATCACTAATCACTCAGGCTGACCGCTATTAATATTTGGCTCTTGTCTTCACATTTTCTGTTTAGTTCTTTAATTGGTTATGAGGAGCAATAAAAAATTACATCAAACTCTGTGATTTAGACAAATTGCCAGCACTGTATAATGAAAGCAAGTTAAAAATTAATATAGTTTTTCATGTTAGCAAATAAAAAATAGTTGCAAAATACATATTTTACACGGATGTATATTAATATGATCCTTTAATTATAATTATTACTTCATTATGTATCTCTGAGGAAGATTTAAAATGAACTCTCCTATGTGATTGGATAGACTTATTGTATTACTAGTAGTTTTGCTTGTGAATTTCAAAATTATATCTATAGTTGAATAAGGAATCCTGTCTGTTTTAGATAGCAGGAGTTCCTCATTCTAAGAAAATATTATTTCTTATATGTTTGATTTTTATTGATATTGTCTGATCCTAATACTATTGAATACTTAGTTGTTGACTGGGGTTTCTGTCCTGTCCAGTTCACACAGTCATTAAGTCCCAAAGAAATCACACAGAGGTCTACATTAACTATGAACTGATTGGCCCATTTTCTCAGGCTTCTTATTAACTGTTATAACTTATATTAGCCCATTACACTTGTCTATGTTAGCCATGTGGCTCAGTACCTTTTTCAGTGAGGCAGTCACATCCTGCTTCTTCTGTGTCTGGGAAGGAGTACAGAGGAATGGGCTTTGCTCTTCCCAGAATTCTCCAGTTTTCTTGCCCTGCCTCTATTTCCTGCCTGGTTGTCCTGCCTATATTTCCTGCCTGGATTCTGGCCAATAAGTGTTTATTTAAAACATAATTGAAAGAATACAGAATTGTCCCACACCACTTAATTTTCTTTTTTTTTTCAGTTCTAGTATTTTTCTAATATATAATTCTGTATACCTTTATCTATTTATGAATCTCAATAAATAAATTCTACACTTTCATGAAAACATTTTCTACCTTGATATATATGACCTACCAATGTTAAAGCAAGACAAAATAAACAATAAAATCAAACCCACTATTTCTAGTGAAACAGAAGAGGTACTTTTAAAATCTCCTAACTAAAGAACAACAACAAAACCCAGGGTCAAATGGATTCAGTGTAGTATATGATCAGACTCATCAAACTATTTCCCAAAGCAGAAACTGAAGGAATGTTTTCTAATTCTTTTTATGAACCCACTAGTGTCTTGATACCAAAACCATATAAAGATCCAATAAAATTGAATGGTATAGACCAATATCCCTTATAAACATGGATTCACATCTTCTTAATAAAATACTTGATAACTGAATTAAGAACACATCAAAATGATTATATACTATGATTAAGTTGGCTTCATTCAAGACATGCAGGAATGGTTCCACATATGTAAAGCTGTAAACATGATAATTCATATAAACATTCTAAAGACAAAAATCATAGGACCATCTTATTATTATTAGATCAAGAAAAGGACTTTAACAAAATCCAATAGCCCTTCATGATAAAGTCCTGGAGAGACTACAGACACAATGGATATACTTTAATGCAATTAAGGAAATTTATAGTAAGTTCATAATAAACATCTTCCTAAAAGGAGAGAAACTCAAAGTAGGTCAAACTAAAATCAGAATCAAGACAATAATCTCTATTCTTGCCATCTCTGATAAGCATAGTACTTGAAAACATAGTTAAGGCAATAACAAAATTTAAGAAGATCAAGGAGGTATAAATATAAAAGGAAAAATATACATAGTACCCTTATTTGTATATGATACAGAAAAGTGCCTGAAAACTCCACCAAAAACTTCTACAGCTGAAAAAAAATAGCAGAAAAGTACCAGGAGACAAAATTAGCACACGAAATTGGTAGACATCCTACATATAAATGTCAAACACACTGAGAAAGAAATCAGGGAAATGTTCTTGAAAAAAGTCTCAAAATATTTGTGATAATTCTAATCAAGCAAGTGAAAGGTTTGTTAAGACATAGAAGAAATTACATAAGACACCAGAAAATGGAAAGAAAGATCTCCCATGTTAATATAATAGGAGGATTAATATTCTGAAATTACCATCCTACCAAAAGCAACCTATAGATTAAAAAATTCCAGTAGAATTCCTCAAAGAAATTGAAAACAGAAAATCAAATTCATATGAAAACACAAAATCCCAAGATTTTCTAAAATAGTCCTTAATAAAAGAAATATTGAAAGTATCACCCCCCTGGACTTTATGTTGCATTCCCAATACATATATTCCCAATAATATATATAAACAACATGATACTGGTATGAAAACAAATGGGTTGTTCAATGTAATAAAATTGAAGAACAGGATATAATTTTTCACACAAACACCCTATTTTGAAAAAAAAAAGGAACACAAAATACATAAAATATAAAAAAGATAGCATCTTCATCAAATAATGCTGATAAAACCAGGTGACTTCATGTTGAATAATGAAAATAGGTCCATATATATCATCCTGCACTAAACTCAGCATTAAGTGAATCTGATAGAATAAAAAGTAGGGAATCGGTTGGAATTGATTAGCACAGTAAAAGACTTTATGAATAGAACTCCAGTAGCACATGTAATAAGACCAATAATTAAATGATAGGACAGCATAAAGCTAGAACTTCTGTAAAGCAAAGACCACCACCATTCATGCATAGCAGCAGCCTACAGAATGGGAAAAATGTTATCAATCATAAACCTGAAAGAGGGTTAGTATCTATAAATAAAGAACTAACAACAGAAAAAAAATGAAAAAGAAACCCTACCATCAAGACAACAAATAACTCATTTAAAAACTTGGCTACACGAGTGGAATGTTCACAAAAGATGAAACACAATGCTTGAGAAACAATGAAGGAAATATTCAACAACGTTAGTCATCAGGAAAAAGCAAATTAAAAAGATTAAAAGGGTTTTGAAATTTCATCTTACCCGAGTCAGAATGACTAAGATTAGTAAAACAAATGGCAGCTCAAGCTGGAGAGGGTACAAGTAAAAGAGGACACTGATCCATCGCTGGTGCGAGTAATCCCTGGTATATCCAGTATGGAAATTAATGTGGATATTCCTCAAATACCTGACAAATAAATGTATCACAATCTTGGGCATATAACCAAAGGACTCTACGTCTACCTTCAGATATACTTGCTCATCTATGTTGATTGCTGCTCTATTCATAACAGCTAGAAATTGGAAGCAGCCAAATGTTCATCAACTGTTGAATAAATAATAAAAATGTGGCCTTTTACATAATGTAATATTATTCAGCTTTTAGAAAGAGAAAATTAAGAAATTTGCATGTAAATGGATTGTACTAGAAACAAATTAATCCTGAGTGAAATACCAGACACAAAAAGACAAATATCCGCTATGTTCAGAGAGTCCAACTGAGGACTACTGAGAACTCAAGAACAATGGCAATAGGTTTCTGATCCTACTGTACTCACTGGCTTTGTGGGAGCCTAGGCAGTTTGGATGCTCAACTTATTAGACCTGGACAGAGGTGGGGGTTCCTTGGACTTCCCATAGGACAGGGAACCCCGATTGCTTTTCAGGCTGGGGGGGGGGCTTAATTGGGGGAGGGGGAGGGAAATGGGAGGCGGTGGCGGGGAAGAGACAGAAATCTGTAATAATTAAAAAAAGACAAATATCACATATTACATGTTTTTTATATGTAGATGTTAGCTTTTAAGCTTTAGATATTTGTGTTTCAATCTAAAAACCCATAGAGTTAAGGTAGTTGGTCGGGGACATCTCCTAAGGAATGGGAAATATAGTGTTATAAAGATATAAAAGGGAGAGTATAATAGGAGAATTCAATGGGGAATGAATACAGGAGAGCAGGGTAAAGGAAGGAAACTCTTAAAGAGATGTTCAGCATCCTTAGTGATCAGGTAAATGCAAATCAAAACAACTTTGAAATTCCATCTAACACCTGTCAGAAAGACTAAGATCAAAAACACAAGTGGGCTCTTGGATTGGGAGGATCAACATAGTAAAAGTGGCAATTCTACCTAAGGCAATTTATAGATTCAATGCAATCCCCATCAAGATCCCATCAAAATTCTTCACAGATCTGGAGAGGACAATAATCAACTTTATATGGAAAAACAAAAATCCCAGGATAGCCAAAACAATCCTATACAATAAAGGATCTTCTGGAGGCATTACCATCCCTGACTTCAAACTCTATTACAGAGCTACAGTAATGAAAACAATGTGGTACTGGCATAAAAACAGAGAAATCGACCAATGGAATCGTATAGAAGACCCGGATTTTAACCCACAAACCTATGAACACCTCATTTTTGATAAAGGAGCTAAAAGTATACAATGGAAGAAAGAAAGCATCTTCAACAAATGGTGCTGGCACAACTGGATGTCAACCTGTAGAAGAATGAAAATAGACCCACATCTTTCACCGTGCACAAAACTCAAGTCCAAATGGATTAAAGACCTCAATATCAGCCCGAACACACTGAAAAGGATAGAAGAGAAAGTGGGAAATACCCTACAACAGATGGGCACAGGAGATCGCTTCCTATGTATAACCCCAGAAGCACAGACATTAAGAGCAACATTGAATAAATGGGACCTACTAAAACTGAGAAGCTTCTGCAAAGCAAAGGACACTGTCACTAAGACACAAAGGCAACCTACTGACTGGGAGAAGATCTTCACCAACCCCTCAACAGACAAAGGTCTGATCTCCAAAATATATAGAGAACTCAAGAAACTAGACTTTAAAATGCTAATTAACCCAATTAAAAAATGGGGCACTGATCTGAACAGGGAATTCTCAACAGAAGAAGTTCAAATGGCCAAAAGACACTTAAAGTCATGCTCAACTTCCTTAGCAATCAGGGAAATGCAAATCAAAACAACTTTGAGATGTCATCTTACACCTGTGAGAATGGCTAAAGTCAAAAACACCAACGATAACCTTTGCTGGAGAGGCTGTGGAGGAAGGGGTACCCTCATCCATTGCTGGTGGGAATGCAATCTTGTGCAACCACTATGGAAGTCAGTGTTTCAGTTTCTTTGGAAATTCGGGATCAACCTACCCCTGGACCCAGCAATACCACTCTTGGGAATATACCCAAGAGATGCCCAATCATATGACAAAAGCATTTGTTCAACTATGTTCATAGCAGTATTATTTGTAATAGCCAGAACGTGGAAACAACCTAGATGCCCTTCAATGGAAGAATGGATGAAGAAAGTATGGAATATCTACACATTAGAGTACTACTCAGCGGTAAAAAACAATGACTTCTCGAATTTTGCATGCAAATGGATGGAAATAGAAAACACTATCCTGAGTGGGGTATCCCAGACCCAAAAAGATGAACATGGGATGTACTCACTCATAATTGGTTTCTAGCCATAAATAAGGGTCACGGAGTCTACAATAGGTGAATCTAAAGAAGCTAAGTAAGAAGGGGAACCCAAGGAAAAACATATAGCTATCCTCTTGGCTAAGGGAAGTAGACAAAATTGCCAGGGAGAAAATTGGGATCATGGGGTGGGGTGGGTTGGGTGTAAGGGGAGATGGGGAGAGAAAAGTTAGAAGGGAAGGAGATCGGGCCTTGGGAAAGCAGGAGGATTGGGATAAAGGAAGGTTGGACAGGGGAGCATGGAACCACAATTCTTAGTTAAGGGAACCACTTTAGGGTTGGCAAGAGACCTGACCCTAGAGGGGCTCCCAGGTGCCCAAGCTGAGGTCCCCAGTTAGTTCCTTGGGCAGTTGAGAATAGGGAACCTGAAATGACCCTATCCTTGAGCAATACTGATGAATATCTTGCATATCATCATAGAACCTTCATCTGGTGATGGATGGAGATAGAGACAGAGACCCACACTGGAGCACTGGACTGTGCTCCCAAAGTCCCAATGAGGAGCAGAAGGAGGGAGAACATGAGCAAAGAAGTCGGGACCACGAGGGAGGCACCCACCCACTGAGACAGTGGAGCTGATCTATTGAGTGCTCACCAAGACCAGGTGGACTGTGACTGAAAAAGCATGGGATAAAACTGGACTCTCTGAACATGGCGAACTATGAGGGCTGATGAGACTCAAAGGACAATGGCACGGAGGTTTGATCCTACGTAATGTGATGGCTTTGTGGGAGCCCAGCCAGTTTGGATGTTCACCTTCCTAGATATGGACGGAGGTGGGAGGTCCTAGGTCTTACCACAGGGCAGAAAACCCTGACTGCTCTTTGGTCTGGAGAGGGAGGGGGAAAGGAGTGGGGGGAGGGGGAGAAGGATGGGAGGAGGGGGCGTAGGGCGGGAGGAGGAGGAGGGAAATGGGAGGCTGGGAGGAGGTGGAAACTTGTTTTTTTTTTCTTTTTTCTCCTTTTCTCAATAAAAAAAAAATTAAAAAAAAAAATTCAAGTGACAACTCATGGTGGCAAGGATATTGAACAAGGGGAACACTCCTCCATTAATGGCCAGAATCAACTGACTGAGACTCAAGCGGGATCACGAATTTCAGGGAACCTGTATGGGTCTGAGCTAGGTTCTTTGCATATATGTTATGGTTGTGTAGCTCGGTGTTCTTGTGGGATACCTGACAGTGTCTGTGGGGTGTCTCTGACTCTTTTGCTTGCCTTTGAGAGCATTTTCCTCCTACTGGTTTGTTTCATCCAGCCTTGATGTGAGAATATGTGCCTAGTCTTATTATAGCTTATTATGCTACATTTGGTTGATATCCTCTTTTATGAGAGGATGTGGATAGGAGGTGGATCTGGAGGAAAGAAGAGGTAGGGGGAGGGAGGAAGCAGAGACTGAAGTCAGGACGTAATATATGAGAGAATAAATTTAAAAGTAAAGATTACATTCTATGAGAACTTTTTAAATAAAATAATTTAATGTTGTTAAAAATAAAATACTTTGAGGAAGCTTATGATTTGTGGCCATGTTGGAGGGAATATATCATTAGGGGCATGCCTGGTGACTTTAAAGATCCATGCCATTCATAGTTAGCTGCTTATGCTTCCTGTTTATGGTTCAAGATCTGAACCCTCAGCTTCCTCTTCAAACTGTCTGACTCCACTCTGCCATCTTTTTTTCTTATATCTTTGGAAATACAATCCCAAATAAATTCTTCCATATAAGTTACCTTATATGGAAGTTTTATCACAGCAATAGAAAAGTAACCAATACAGCCAATATCTTAAAAAGAGGTAACTAAGTCCTAGTACAGGGATTTTCATAGACCAGAATAGAAAAATGCTTGGATTCAGTATTGTTCCCCTGTTGTTATACTGCTTCGTTGAACTCCTTTCTCGCGTGCGCGCGCGCGCACACACACACACACACACACACACACACACACACACTTAATCTACAAAGCTTCTAAAGTAGCAGGTTTACAAAAAGCTTTTATTTTTAATTTTATTCAAATTCCTGCAATGTTAGTCATGTCTCTCATATTCCTTCCTCTTCCATGTCTTCCTATTCACACTACAACTCAACCCAGATTGTTCCATTTTCTCCATTCAACCTTTCATAACTCTTCCCTCCCTTGAAGGCTCCTCCTCCCAATAAACTCTCACTAAATTTTTTACTTCTATAGCTTTTCCAAATGGAGCACATATATTCAAAAATGCAAAAATAACATTTAGAAATGAGAGAAAATATGTGAAGCTTATCTTTTTACATTCAGGCTACCTAACTTAGAATGATATTTTCCAGTATTTCCCATATACCTCCAAATTTTGTAATTCCATTTTCTATTAATAGCTGAATAATATTTCACTGTGTAAATGTACACCTTTTCATTATTAATTTAACGGTTGATGGACATTTAAGCTCTCTCCATTTCTTTACTAATGACAATAGACAGCAAGAAATATGAGAGAGCAAATATTTGTGTGATAAGATAAAAAAAATCACTTGGGTACACTTCCAACAACTTTGAGATACCATTTTACACCTGTCAGAATGGCTAAAATCAAAAACACCAATGTTAGCCTATCATGGAAAGGATGTGGGGCAACAGGAACACTCATTCATTGCTGGTGGGAATGCAATCTTGTGCAACCACTTTGGAAATCAGCATGGTGGTTTCTCAGGAAATTAGGAATCAATCTACTTCAGGATCCAGCAATATCACTCTTGGGAATATATCCAAGAGATGCCCAATCATACTACAAAAGCATTTGTTCAACTATGTTCATAGCAGCATTATTTGTAATTGTCAGATCCTGGAAACAACCTAGATGCCCCTCAATGGAAGAATGGATAAAGAAAGTGTGGAACATATACACATTAGAGTACTACTCAGAGGTAAACAAAAATAATGACATTTTGAATTTTGCATGCAAATGGATGGAAATAGAAAACACTATCCTGAGTGAGATAACCCAGACTCAAAAAAATGAATATGGAATGTACTCACTCATTAGTGGACTCTAGCCATAAACCAAGGACATTAAGTCTATAATTGACAAGCCTAGAGAAGTCAAATAGCAAGGTCAACCCAAAGAAAAACATTTATAGATCCTCTTGGAAATTGGAAGCAAACAAGATTGCCTGGCAAAAGTTGGGAGCATGGGGGTGGGGTGGGGTTAGGGTAAGGGGAGAGGGGGAGAGAGAAGGGAAAAGGGAAAGCCTGGAGAGTGCTTGGGGGAGTGGGAGGGTGGAGATGGAGGAAAGACAGATATAGGAGCAGGGAAGAAGATATCTACATTAAGGGAGCCATTTAGGGTTGGCAAGAGACTTGGATCTAGAGGGAATCCCAGGTGTCCACCGGGATGTCCCCAGCTAAGTCCTTGAACAACAGAGTAGAGGGTGCCTGAACTGGCCTTGCCCCAACTATCACATTGATGATTATCTCGAAAATCACCATAGAGTCTTCATCTGGTGATGGATGGAGATAAAGACAAAGTCCCTCATCAGAGCAATGGACTGAGCCCCCAAGGTTCAGTTAAAGAGAAGAAAGAAAGAGAAAATGAGCAAAGGAAGTCTGGACTGTGAGGGGTTGGTCCACCCACTGTGACAGTGTGCCTTTTCTAATGGGAGCTCAGCAACTCCAGCAGGACCAGGACTGAATGAGCATGCAACCAAACCAGACTCTCATGAATGTGGCTGAAAATGGGGGCTGACTGAGAAGCCATTGATAAAGGCACTGGGACTTGTATCTACTGGATGTACTGGCTTTTTGGGACCCTAGTCTATTTGTCTATTTGGATGCAAAGCTTCCTTGGACTAAATGGGGTGGGGCTTGGACTTTCCACAAGTCAGGGTTCCCTGCCCTCTCTTAAGGAGGGAGGGAGAGGGAGGAGGAGGAGTGGGAAAGCTGGAGGGGAATGGGAGGAGTGGAGGAAGTGCAAATTTTTTGAATGGAAAAATAAAAAAAAAGAGTGATATAGTTGATCCATGCTTTAGCTCTGTTTTCAGTTGTTTTGAGGAATCTTCATGCTAACTCCCATAGTGGTTTACCACTTTTCCTTCCCACCATCAGTGTTGCTCAATACCTATATCCACACCAACATTTGCTGTTATTTGTAATGTTGATCTTGGCTATTCTGACATAAAATTTCAAAGCAGTTTTTATTTGTGCTTCCTTAACTGCTAAAAATATTCAACACTAAAAAAAAAATTATTTTTCAGGCACTTGAATTTAATCTTTTGGTAACTATACATACCTGTGCAATGTTCTTCGATTTGGTTGTTTGTTTTATTGGAGTTTAGTGTATTGAGCACTCTGTAAATTCAGGTACCTAATGCTTTGTCAGATGTACAGGGTTTCCATATTCTGTGGGAATATGATGCCCTTTGATATACAGAAATCAATTGAATTAGGATTTAATTTAACCTCAATTGAACACCTCTATTGAATTATGTTGTCATTTGATATACAGAAACGTTTTGGTTTCATGAGGTCCATTTAATTAACTGTTCATTTTAAAGTCAATTGGGTTCTTTTTCCAAAATGATTTTTGCATCTATAAGTTCAAACACATTTCGTTCTTTCTAACATATGAGATTCAGGACATCAGATTTTGTGTTAAGTTTCTTGATCCATTTGGAGTTGAGTTTGGAGCAGGACAAAAGCATGGATCTAGTAACACTCTTTTAAATTTACTGAATAGTTTTGTCAGTAGCATTGTTTAAAGATGCTGTTGCTTCCCCAATGTATAGTTTGGCTTGTTCCCCAAAAGGTTTGGTGGCCATAGATTTATGACATATACCTATATCCTCAATTCTTTTCCATTGATGAACGTTTCTCATTTTTATGTGCTCACCATTATGCATTAATTATTATAACTCTATTGTATAAATTAAAATCATTGACGGTAATGTATTCATCAGTTCTTTGACTATTCATAAATATTTGTGTCACCATAGGGTTTTGTGTTTCCATATGAATTTTAAGATTGTTTCTACAGTTTCTGTGGATAATTTTGTTTGAATTTTATGGAAATTCCGTTGCATCCATAGATTGCTTTTGAAAGGATGGTCGTTGTTCATAATATTAATCTTTCCAATCCATGAGCATGGGTGATTTTTCCATTTTCTGATGTCTTCTTCAATTTATTTTTTCAGCACTTTAAAATTTTTATTTTATAAGTATTTTAGCTTCCTGTTGGGAGTTATTCTTAGACCACAGTGAATTGGCTTATTTTCCTGACTTCATCCTTGGTTTATTTGTCAATTGTACAGAGGAAGGCTAATTATTTTTTTTTGTCTGTTAATTTTGTATCCCATTACTTTGCTTAAGGTGTTCACCAGTTATAATTTTCTGGTGGAGTCTTTAGGGTCTTTTATGTATAAAACCATATTATCTGCAAGAAAGAATGATTAAATTCTTTTCTTATTCATACTCCCTATATTTTTTCATATGTCTGTTTTTCTAGCTAAGATATTGGGTGATGTCCTAAGATATCAAGTACTATATTTAACAGGAATGGTGAAATGGACATTCTTATCTAGCTCCTAATTTTAGTGGAAAGGCTTTCAGGTTTTCTTTTTTTCATCTTTAAAAACAATCTTATTTTACATACCAACCCAATTCCTGCTCCCTCCCTTCATTCCATTGTCCCCCCCTTCTCCCCACCCCAATGGCATAGAATGATACTGATATCATTGTATATCGCTTTTATTGTATTGATATATATCCCCTATATCCCTAGACTCTCTAGGACTTTTATAATGAAGAGGTGTTTGATGTTGTGAAAGGTCTTTTCTGAATCCAATGAGATGATCATGTGATTTATATCCTAGAGTATCCTTAAATGGCTGATTAGCTTTTTTGTAATGTAGGATGTCCTTTTGTATGTTGTAACTATGTGTTTATCTTGTTGTTTGATGAATAAAGATACTTCAGCTAATGACCAGGCAGAATATATTTAGGTGGAAAATCAAAACAAAGATAGGGAGAGAGAAGGCTATAAACAGAGACTGCTCTTTCCTCCCTAGCTCCCAAGGCTAAAATAATCACACAGAAACTATATAAATTACAACACTGTTTAGCCTACTAACTCAGGCTTCTTATTAAGTAACTCTTACATCTTAAATTAACCCATTTCTATTATTTTGCATTTTACCATTAGGCTCATAGCTTGTTACCTCTTGCTTTTTGGGTGGGTACATGGCATCTCTCTGACTCCACCTTTTTTCTCCCAGCATTCAGTTTAGTTTTCCCACCTAGCTCTGTTCTGCCCTATCATAGGCCAAAGCAGCTTCTTTACTAACCAATGGTAATAAAATATATATACAGCATACAGAGGAGAATCCCACATCAGAAGGCAGAATTGAGTTGGAGAAACACCATATAGCTGCTGTGGAAGCAAGATATGATGTAACAATCCACAAGCCCACAATGCCTGGGGTAAAATATAAACTAATAGAAATATGTTAATTTATAAGAGAGATAGCTAGTCAGCAAGAAGCCTAAGCCATTGTATAAACAATTGTAACAAATATTAAGCCTCAGAGTGGTTATTTCATAAATGGCTGTGGGAACCCACTATGAAGAGAGAAACTGGTACAGCAGGACCAGAGGGATGGAGAAAAATCTTCATCTACACCAATATCTGTAGGATGAAGTCGACTTGATAGCAGTCACTATCAGAATCCTACCTTTTGCTGCCTTCAAGAAATACCCAACATTATCAATAATAAACACTATCTGTGATGGTTTGAAGTTTTCACTGTTATCAAATTGAAGTAACATGATAGGGATTGTCAGTTTAGAAAATTCTCCATGAAATTGGCTGGCAACCAAATGTATGGGGCATGTTCTTGATGACTGATGTAAGAACAACCAGTCTTCTGTGAGTGAAGCCACCACTGCACAATTATTTCCAAGTTGTACTATTAAAAAGATGTTAGTAAGACATGGTGAGCAACCCAGAAATCAGCATTCCTACATGGCCTATTCTTGAGTTTGTATTTCCTTTAAAAATAAGCATTGTTCATGATGGGCAAATCACATAAAGATTTTTACTTCAAGTTGCTTTTGGTCTCAGTGTTTATTTATAGCAACAGAAAGGAAACAAAGAAATTGATATTAAGATAATGAGGTCATTGTGTGACAGACCTGACATGTTGTTGTAGGGAGAACAGGGAAGCACTTGGAATGTTGGGCTGTAAAGGTCATCGATATTTTGGAGCTTAGTGAGTGGTTTTAAGATCTTGAAAATTAGCAATAATGACAGTCACACTGATAATGGAGAGCTGACTTGTGAAATTTCAGAGGGAAATTTGATAATGACGTAAAGAGTCTAACAGTGTTGTTCACACATTTTGAGTTGTAGCTGTATAACTTCTAGTTTGCTAGTTATGAATAAAAAACTATGACTAATGAGAGATCAGCACCACTGCAGTGAAATTTTGTTTTACTGTAAAATTAATGCTGGGTAACTGCAGCTGAAAATTGCCTATTATTAACATGAGAACAGCCTTAATGGACAAAATCTTCTGGGAAGTATTTCCTCGGACTCAGCACACAGAATCATTCATTCAGAGAAGAAAGAAACTATATCTTAAAATTTTGACTGATCCTGATAATTGGATAAGAGTCTTCTATGTGCTACCATTTTGCTATCATGACAGATTCAGAGATGAAGAAGTCATGGAGAGCAACCAGCATTGGTATGAGAGGTCAACAGAAAACACTGGTGATGGGATGGCTTATCCTCAGTTACAAAGGATACCTCAGTATTAAAAGGGTGATGAGGAGAAGTGGAGGGTTGGTGCCACATAGCAAGTTTTGACTCCTTGAAGAGTCTATGATGCCATTTGGGAAGGTGTAGTCTCAATTTGTAGTGAGGCCACAAGATTTGAACTGATCATAGAGGTTTACCACCATAAGAGAGGACCACAGTCACTGAAGAGAACCCAGGAATGGTTATTAGTGAAACTGTAGTTTCAGTGGTAGTGCCATTATATTAGAGAGGTCAGGAATATTGGATGCTTTCCAAGACAATGTTAGCCTTTGGAACTGGCATAAGCTGAGGAAACAAGAATTGTGTGCTCCATGAAAAAGCATAAGAAGTAGAGTTGCCCAAGCCTCATAGAGCCCAGAGGAATGTAAGCAGGTCTCAGATAACAGGAACTGAGCTATTTACATGTTTAGAATTTGCTTGAATCTGATTGCATTAGTGTCCTGGATCTTACCTTGTAAAATAAGAAATATGTAAGTTATTTTAAATTTTAAAGGATCCCTCAGTTAGGATACTGGATTTTTAGAGCAACTTGGAATATTTTTAAAGAGACTGAATTTTAACAGACTTTAAGATTTCATTGTTGTTTTTTTCAATGGATAAAAGTGTTTTCTCCCTTTTTAAAATTCATTTTACATACCAACCGCAGTTCCCTCTCCCTTACTTCTGCTCTCCCCCACACACATTCCATCACCCCCATCCACTCCTCGAAGAGGGTAAAGCCTCATATGGGAAGTCAAGTAAGTCTGGCATATCAAGTTAAGGTAGGATCAACTCACTCCCCACTGCATCAAGGCTAAACAAGTTATCCAACCATGAGAATAGACTTAAAAAAGCCATTTCATGCACCATGGATAAATCCTGGTCCCACTGCCCGGGTTCCCACAAATAGACCAAGCTACACAACTGTCATACATTCAGAGGGTGTATATCAGACCCATGCAGGCTCACCAACTCAGTCCTGAGTCCATGAGTTCCCACTAGCTTGAGTCAGCTGTATCCATGGGTTTCCCCATCATGATGCTGCCCCCCACTTGCTCATATAATCCCTCCTCCCTGTCTTCAACTGATCAAACACAAAGGAGCTCGGCTCAGTGTTTGTCTGTGGATCTCTGCATCTGCTTCCATCAGTGACTGAATGTAGAATCTATGGTAACAATTAGGGTAGTTACTAATCTGATTGCAGGAGTGTAGTAATAAGAGCGGTGGGGCTGCATCCCCAGCACCCCGGCTGCCTGCTAGCTTATGCCCGAAATAACAACACACAAACTGTATTCATTTAAACACTGCTTGGCCCATTTCTATCTAGCCTCTTCTAGGCTAATTCTCACATATTAATTTAGCCCATTTCTAATCATCTGTGTTGCACCCCAAGGTGTGCTTACCGGGAAGATTCTAGCTTATGTCCATCCTGGGTGGGAGCTGAATCGCGTCTGCCCGGGAGAGCGGAGCATGGCGTCTCTGCTCCAGAGAGCAGAGCTGTCAATCTGAGCTCACTTCCTCTTCCTCCCAGCATTCTGTTCTGTTTACTCCTCCCATCTATGTTTTAACCTATGAGGGCCAGCCAAGCAGTTTCTTTATTGCTTAACCAATGAAATCAACAGATTGATATATGACACTCCCACATCACAGGAGAAGACTGATTCAGGCACCCTCTGCGTTATTGCTAGGACTTTTAGCTAGCTGGTGTCAACCTTTGTGGGTTCCTGGTAATTTCCCTAGCATGGGGTTTTGCACTAATCTTATAATGGCTCCCTCTGTCATTGTTCTCCCTCTCTGTCCCTTACCCAACTCAGCCAATTCTGTTCAATAATGTTCTCATCCTCCATTCCCTCCCTTTTACTCCTCCTCATGTTATATTTAGGAGATCATATCTACTTCCCCTTCATACAGTAATCCATATATGTCCCTCTTTAGGTCCTCCTTGTTACGTAGCTTCTTTGAGGCTGTATATTGTACCCTAGGTAGCCTTTGCTTTCTTTATGTGTAATATCTACTTATGAGTGAATACATGCCATATTTTTCTTTCTTGGTCTGGGTTACCTCACTCAGGATGATTTTTTTTCTTGTTCCATCCATTTGCCTGAAAATTTCATGATGTCATTGCCCTCCCTTCCCATGGAGTAATAATCCATTGTGTAAATGTACTATATTTTCTTTATCCATTCTCTGGTTGAAGGCATCTAGGTTGTATTCCGGTTATGGCCATTACAAATAGTGCTACTATGAACATAGTTGAGCAAATGTTCTAGTGCTATGAATGTATATCCTTTGAGTATATGCCTCAAGAGCATTATTTCTGAGTCTTGAGGTAGGTTGATTCCCAGTTTTCTGAACTGCCATACTGATTTACAAAGTGGTTGTACAAGTTTGCACTCCTACCAGCAGTGGAGGAGTGTTCTCTTTACCACACATTCTCTCTAGCATAACCTGTCATCAATGTTTTTTTTTTATCTTAACCTTTATGAGAGGTATAAGTTGGTATCTCAGAGTTGTTTTGATTTGCATTTCCCTGATGACTAAGAATGTTGAGTAACTTGTTAAAAGCCTCTCACCCATTTGAGTTTCTTTTGTTGAGAATTCTCTATTTAGATCTGTACCCCATTTTTTAATTGGATTATTTGGTATTTTGGTGCTTAGTTTCTTGAATTCTATTATATTTTGGAGATCAGTCCTCTGTTAGATGTGGGGTTGGTGAAGATATTTTCCCAATTTGTAGGCTGCTGTCTTGTCTATTGACTGTGATCTTTGTGTTACAGAAGCTTCTTAGTTTCAGGAGTTCCCATTTATTTATTTATTGTTGTTCTCAGTGTTTATGCTACTGGTGTTATATTTAGAAAGTGGTCTCCTGTGCCTGATGTAGGAAGTCCTTGTGTATATGTGTTGCTTTTATTGGTTAATGAATAAAAAAAATCTGTGTGGACCTGTACAGGGCAGAATAGAGGTAGGCAGGGAAAACTAAACTGAATGCTTGGAAAATAAGGTGGAGTCAAGAGACATTATGTAGCTGACACCAGCAACAGACATGTCAGAAGCTTGCTGGTAAGCCACAACCATGTGGCAATACACATTACTAGAAACGGGTTAAATTAAGATGTAAGATCTAGCCAATATGAAGTTAGAGTTAATAGGTCAAGCAGTAATTTAATTAACAGAGCTTGTGAGTGATTATTTCAGGCCTAAGCACCCTGGAATGAACAAGTAGGCCACTACTACAAATTGGTGCTTCAACATGTGCCAGTTAAATCCACATAAAACCTGAGAACACTTAAAAAGGAATTCTAGAACAGAGTTAAGCATTGCTTTTTGGTGGCAGCAGTTTCTTGGGTGGCCTCTGTTCGCTAGAAGCAAGCAGAGGCATAATTTCTTTAAGAGAGGTCTTCCTGATTCAATGGTAGCAGAAAAAAAAAAACCATGTGGTTTCAAAACAGCAGCTTCCTGTTTCATGAGCATAAATGGCTCTGACTCTTTTGAAAGGTCCTGCTGCAGAGCATTTAAATGGGTTTGTGAGCAGAGTGCTAGAACTTGTTAATTAACTAAATTAACATTAATTATGTTAATTGAAACATAGACCCTCCATGTGCCCGAAAATGGGGCTGTGAGCATGGCCTGTTCTAAACAGGCCTCTGCCTCACCATGTTGGATTCCACAGAGCCAAAAGGCAAAGCAACCTTAGACTTAGTAAAGACATTTAGGCACTTAACATTTTAAGAAGCCCTCTGGGACAAAAGAGAACTTCAAATGCACAATAGGACAGATTTAGACATAAAAGACTTCTAAATGAGACATGGTATGTTTAAAAAATGTGCATAGGCATGGGAGAGAAAAGAAAAAGAGTAAAGAGACTGTAAATGTAATATAAAAGAGTACAGACAGTCATAGATTAAAGGAGTAAAGATAATAAAATAAATATTAAACTTGTAGAAAAGTAATAGAGTAAGAAAAATAAGCCACGTTAAAAAAAAGAATATACACAGAGAGTCTGGATTATATATATTATTATGTTTTCTTTGAATATTTTGACTATGAAGGAGCTAAGTACAGAGAGATATGTCATTGTGTGGACTGCTAAGCTAAACCAACCTATATATTTTAAAGATATCTTGTGTTTAAAATTTGAGTCTAAGGATGATTTGATTTGGAAAAGAGGTTCTTCTTTTGTTTCCACAGATGATAAGAACTTGTGGAATCCTTCCAGATTAATGTGGTTTAATGAACCAAAAACCCCAAAAGATTGCATAAACACCCCCAAAATTTACTTTATCCATCAAAAAGCAGGAAGCAGTTTGGAGAGAACTACACCCAAATTCCCTAAATAATTTTTATAAATGTTTACTTATATTTAAAGGGGGATATGCTATAGAGATGGATACTTTGCATTGATATGGATCTTGGTTTACTGATACAAATTTAATATCAATTTTGTTTTATGTGTATTTCTGCTCTTGATTAAGGTATTGTGTTTGTACAGCTCATTTAAGAATGTAATGGATAATTAAGAAATATAGGTTAATAGTCATCTATGATAGTCAACCTTGTAGTCATGTTACTTAAGATATATATATATATATATTTCAATTAGATAGGTATTCTTCAAATCTTTCAGAGGCCTTCAGAATATGGCATTTAAAATGTTTTAAGAAGATAGGACTTTTCATAACTACGAGACACACCTGTTCTTGGCAGCACCAATCCAATTCAAGAGGATGATGGACACTGAAGAGGCTCTTTATAGCATTGGTTAGCCATTTGGGCAAGAAACTGCACTTGCCTAGACTGCTTGATGCTAGTCTGTATGAACTGGACATACAGAACCCACAGAGAAAAGACTGCTGAAATTGCCTAAAAGAGAGATGGTCCTTTGGGGTTCCTGCTTCATGAAACAGTTTGACAAACATTCTACAGGACACAGAAGAAAGCAACTGATGGACTTTGCCATTATAAGTAAATACAAATCTTCAAATTTTCTTCTTCATTGAAAAGTCTGCTGGAAACTTTGGGCCAATAGGCTGAAAATAGATGACCTGATATTACAGAAGAACTTTGGGTGACTCTCCAGGCAGTGAGATCTCTCTGTCATTTCTAGAGTTTTGAAAGTTGCTTACAATACACTTCCTATTTACTTAGGTAATATTATATTTTTCTGGAGTCTTTCATGGAGCTGAAGAATAGATAGATAGTTATAGTTTTCATTAGTTATGACAAAAGATAAAGTAGATATAAATATTGTAACTATAATTCTTACTTGATACTTGTTTTGCTGTATGTAATTTTATTATGTTAAAATTAAAACTTTCCTTTTATTTAAACAGAAAAGGGGAGATGATATAGGAAGTCATTCTGTGTATGTGTTGCTTTTATTAATTAATGAATAAGAAATATGGGCTTGCGCAGGTCAGAATAGAGGGAGGAGTGAAAAACAAAACTGAATGTAGCTACTGCTGAGAACAGACATGCTGGAATCTTGCCAGTAAGCCACAGCCACGTGGCAATACACATACTAATAGAAATGGGTTAAATTAAGATATAAGAGCTAGTCAATAAGAAGTTAGAGCTAATAGGCAAATTAGTGATTTAATTAATACAGTTTCTTCTGATTATTTTATGTCTGAGCAGCCAGGAACAAATAAGTGGGGTTTTACTACATGTGCCCATGCATTCAAGGCTGCATCCTCCTTTCTCTTCAATGACGTTCAGTGTTACTGGCATTACTTTGAGGTCTCTGATCCATTTGGACTTGAGTTTTGTTCTTGGGAGTAGATATGGATCTATGTTGTAAGAGAGTGGGCTGCGTTCCCGGTGGCCGACTAGCTAACCCCTGAAATGACCTCACAGAGGTATTAATTAAATTGCTGCCTGGCCCATTAGCTCTACCCTCTTATTGGTTAACTCTCACATCTTGATTCAACCCATTTCTAATAATCTGTATGTCACCATGAAGCCATGGCTTACTGAAAAAAGATTCAGCATGTCTGACCTGGCTGCTTCACAGTAGGCGGCTCTCTGCCTATCTTCTTCCTCCCAGAATTCTGTTCTGTCTACTCCACCACCTAAGGGCTGCCCTATCAAAAGGCCCAGGCAGCTTCTTTATTCAACCAATGAAATCAACACAAATGCAGAAGGACCTCCTATACCAAATCTATTTGCATTTTTCTACACATCAACATCCAGTTATACAAGCACCATTTGTTAAAGATGCTTTCTTTTCTTCATAGTACACTTTTGGCTTCTTTGTCAAAAATCAGGTGCTTATAAGTGTATAGATTAATCTGGGTTTTCAGTTCAATTCTAATGATTCATGTATTTTTTATGCCAATACCAAACTGTTTTACTACTATATCTCTATATTAGAGCTTTATGTCAGGGATTGTAATGCCTCCAGAATTTCCTTTTTTGTACAGGATTATCTTGACTATCTTGTTTTTTTTTTTCCATGTGAAGTTGAGTATTGTTCTTTTGAGGCCTGTGAAGAATTGTGTTGAGATTTTTATGAGGATTCCATTGATTCTGTGGGTTGTACTTGGTAGGATTGCCATTTTTACTTGGCTTATTCAAGAGCATGGGAAGTCTTTCCATTTTGTGATAAACCTCTTTGATTTCTTTCTTGGAAGACTAAAAGTTCTTGTCATACAGGTCTTTCACTTGTTTGATTGGAGTTACTCCAAGATATCTTTTATTATTTGTGGCTATTGTAAAGGGTGGTGTTTCTCAGCCCATTTACCATTTGTACACAGGAGTGTTACTGATTTTTTGAGTTAATCCAGTATCCTGGAACATTAATGAAGGTGTTTAATAGCTGAAGGAGTTCCCTGGTAGAATATTTGGGGCCACATGTGTATACTATCATATCATCTAAAAATAGTGAAAGCTTAAATTCTTCCTTTACAACTTGTATTCCCCTGATCTCCTTTTGTTTTATTATTGCTCTACCAAAATGAAATAGATGAAATTCATATATATATATATATGTTATACCAAAATTAAATACATAATTTTAAGTATATATATAATTTATATACATATCTTTAATTTTTGTATATAATATGCAAAAAAACTCATAGAAAATGAACAACTCCCCCATTGAATGACTACTGGGTCAAGACAGGAATTAAGAAATTAAAGACTTCCTAGAATTCAAGGAGATTTATACCCCCAAAATTCCTACCCCCAAAAATTAAACACCCTGTAATAATCCAAACTTATGAGACACTTGAAAGGTGTGCTGAGAGTAAAGTTCATGCACTTAGTGCCTACATGAAGAAATTGCAGAGATCTCATACTCGCAACTTAGCAGCACACCTGAAAGCTTCAGAAAAAAAGAAACAAGGACACCCAAGAGGAATAGATGGCAGGAAATAATCAAAGTGAGGGCTGAAATCAATTATATAGAAACAAAGAGAACAATGCAAAGAATCAATGAAACAATGAGTTTGTTCCTTGAGAATATCACCAAGGTATAAAAATCCTTATATAAAATAACTAAAAGTTAGAAAATATCCTAATTAACTATTAGAGATTAAAAATTATAAATTAAGAAGTGTACATAAAAACAAACACTGAGAAAAGCCAAAGAATCATTAAGACATACTTCAAAAACTTTACTTCATAAAATTGGAAATTCTTAAGAAAGGGACTATTTTTTTATAGATACAACTTAACCAAAATTTAATCAAGTAAAGACAGACAATTTATATAGACCTATAACCCCCAAGGAAATAGAATCAGTCATTAAAATCTCCCAACAAACAAAGCCCAGGGCCAGACAGTGTTAGCTCAGAATTCAAAGAAGAGCTAATATCAGCATGCCTTAAATTATTCCACAAAATAGAAAGAGAATATTGTCAAATTCATTTTATGAGGACACAGTCACCATGAAAACCAAACCACACAATGATTCAACCAAGAAATAAAATTGCAGACCAATTTTCCTCATAATCATTTAAGCAAAAATAATCAATACAATACTGGCAAACTGAATCCAAGAACACATCAAAAAGATTACCCACCATGATCAAGTTCAATTCATGCCAGAGATGCAGGGATGGTTCCATATATGGAATGATGTCAATGTAATTCACCATATAAACAAACTGAAAGAAAAAGAACACATGATCATCTCATTATATAATGAAAAAGACCTTGATAACATCTAACACCGTTCATGATAAATGTCTTGGAGAGATCACAGATATAGGGAGCATACTTAAAAATAGAAAAAGCAATTTACAGCATGCCTATAGCTAAGATCCAATTAAGTGGAGAAAGAAACTCAAAGCAATTCCACTGTAATCAGGAACAAGACAAAGCTGACTACTGTCTCCATATTTATTCAATATAGTACTTGAGGTTTTAGCTAGAACAATAAGACAGCTAAATGAGATTAAATGTATATAAATTAAAAAGAAAGAAGTCACAGTATAGCTATTAACAAGAGATGACAGTATACATAAGCAGCCCCAAAATACTGCCAGTGAATCTGTATAACTAAAAAACATTGTCAGTAAAGTGTTTAGATACAAGATTAATTAAAAAACAATTAGTAGCTTTTCAATATACAAATGGCAAATGGGTTGAGAAAGAAATAAGGGAAGCAATACTCTTCACAATAGAAACAAATAATATAACTATCTTGGGGAAACACTAACTAAGGAAACGAAAACCCTTTATGACAAATTCTTTAAGTCTTTGAAGAAGGAAATTAAAGAAGATATCTGAAGACAGAAAGAGCTCCCATGTTCATGGTTTGGTAGCGCTAACTCTGCTGACTATAGTGAAAATGATCATCCTACCAACAGCAGGCTATAGCCTCAATGTAATCCCCATTAAAATTATAACAAAATCCTTTATGTACCTTGAAAGAACAATACTCAACTTCATATGTGAAAACAACACCCAGGATTAGTAAAATGATCTTATATAATAAAAGAACTCCTGGAGGTATCCCCATCCCTGATTTCAAGCTATAATGAAGAAATCTACTAATGAAAGGTGTAGGGTATTGTCATGAAAAAGATATGTTGATCAATAGAATCAAATTGAAGATCTAGACATAAACCCATAAATCTAAATCTATGAACACTTCATTTTTTATAAAGAAGCCAGAAATATGCAATGGAAAAAAAAATGAAGTTTCAACAATGATACTGGCCTGACTAGATGTTACCTGATGGTTTATTAAAAAAAAAAAAATGACATCATGAAATTTGCAGTCAGATGGATGAAACTAGAAAAAAATCATCCCGAGTGAGGTAACCCAGACTCAGAAAGAGAAACACGGCATGTATTCACTCATACCTATATTTTAGCCATAAAGTAAAGGCTAACCAGGCTATAATCCACAGCTCCAGAGAAGCTAGGTAAGAAGGAGACCCTTAAGAGAGTCTTGCATGAGTTCTCAGTAGTCCTCATTGTCCGCTATGTTCAGCGAGTCCGGTTTTATCCTAGGCTTTTTCAGACCCAGGCCAGCTGGCCTTGGTGAGTTCCCGATAGAACATCCCCATTGTCTCAGTGTGTGGGTGCACCGCTCGCGATCCTGAGTTCCTTGCTCGTGGGAGCCTAGGCAGTTTGGATGCTCACCATACTAGACCTGGATGGAGGTGGGTGGTCCTTGGACTTCCCACAGGGCAGGGAACCCTGATTGCTCTTTGGACTGACGAGGGAGGGGGACTTGATTGGGGGAGGGGGAGGGAAATGGGAGGCGATGGCGGGGAAGGGACAGAAATCTTTAATAAATAAATAAACGGGGAAAAAAAGAGAGACATGCACGGATTACCATAGGAAGAGAAAATAGATAAGAGCTCCTAGGTGAATGGGACCATGGTGGTAAAAGAAGGGGAAGAGAACATGAAAGAACAGGGTGGTGGAGTTGGGGGAGGGACAGAGAAGAAGAGCAATAAAAGAGACAACGTGATAGAAAGAGTCATTAGGGGGTTAGGGAGAAAACTGGTGCTAGGGAAATTCCCAGCAATCCACAAGGATGACCCCAGCTAAGACTCCTAGCAATAATGCAGAGGGTACCTGAACTGGCCTTCTCATGTAATCAGTTTGGTGACTACGCTAGTTGTCATAATAGAACTTTCATTCAGTGACTAATGGAATCAGATACAGAGATCCACAGCCAAGCACTGAGCCAAGCTCCTGGAGTGCAGCCAAAGAGAAAGAGAAGGGATATATGAACAAAACAGTGGAGATAGAGACAAGATCATGATGGGGAAACCCACAAAGCAGATGACCAGAGTTAGTCAGAGCTCATGGACTCTGCAATGACAGCTGAGGAGCTTGCATGTGTGACCAAACAAGGCCCTATGAATGTGAATTGACAATTGTGTGACTTGGTTTATTTGTGGGATCCCTGGCAGTGGGACCAGGATTTATCCCTGGTACATAAATTGGCTTTTTGGAGCACATTCCCTATGGTGGGATACATTGCTCAGCCTTGATGCAGTGGGAGGGAGTTGGTCCTTCCTCAACTTGATATACCAGGCTTAGTTGACTCCCCATGAAAGAGGCCTTATCCTCTCCATGGAGTAGGTGTGGGGGGAAGTTGGGGTGAGGTGGGAGTAGGGGAGGGAAGGGAAACTGTGGTTGGTATATAAAATGAATAAAAACGAAAAATCAAGAAAAAATGACTTCAACATAAAACTAGATACACTGAACCTGATAGAGGAGAAAGTGGGAATGACCTTAAATTCATTGGCACAGGAGATAATTTCAACAGAACAACAATAGCACAGTCAATAAATCCAACTAATTAATAAATGGGACCTCATGAAAATAAAAATCTTCTGTAAGTTAATGGATACTGTCAATAGGAAAAAAAGACAACTGAAAGAATGGAAAAATATTTTCACCAATTCCACATCTGACAGAGGGCTAATATCCAAAATATAGGAAGAGCTTAAGAAACTAGATATCAACAAACTAATCACATTAAAAATGGGGTACAGATCTAAACAGAGAACTCTCAACAGAGGAATCTCAAATGGCCCGAAAACACTTAAAGCAGTGTTCGGAATCCTTAACCATCAGGGAAATGCAAATCAAAACTATTTTGAGATTCCATCTTATACCTGTCAGAATGGCTAAGATGAAAAATACAAGTGCCAGCTCATAGTGTTGGAGATGTAGAGCAAGGAGAACACCTCTCCACTGCTGGTGGGAGTGCAAATTTGTACAGCCAGTTTGGAAAGCAACATAATGGTTTTTCAGAAAATTGGGAATCAAGCTGCCATAAGACCCAGCTGTTTCACTCTTGAGCATATACCCAGAGGATACTTCATCCTATCACAATGACACTTGGTCAACTGTGTTCATTGCAGTTCTATTCATAATAGCCAGGAACTGGAAACAACCTGGCTGTCCCTCAACTGAAGAACGGATTAAGAAAATGTGATACATTTATACAGTGGAGTATTTACTAAGCTGTCAAAAACAATGCCTTCATGAAATTTGGCAGGCAAAGGAAGGGAACTTGAATACAATCATCCCAAGTGAGGTAAGCCAGATCCAGAAAGGCAAGCATGGTATGTACTCACTTACATATAAGTGGATATTAGCTGTAAAGCAATGGATAATAATGCTATGTTACACAGATCCAGAGAGGCTAGGTAATAAATGGTCTTAAACAGGGATGGAAGGAAGTCCCTGGGAAGGGGAAATACAATATATTTCTTTATTGGTGGACTGGAGGCAGGTGAGATTGTGAACAATAAACATCAATTGGGGAGGGATTAAATACTTGGAGAATGACTAGTATTGAGGTGCATTTCTGGGCCAGGTGAAAACCTAGCATAAGGGAAATTCCATGGAATCTTAGAGCAGCCCTAGGAAAACCTCCTAGTAATGGGGACACAGAGCCTGAAGGCCTCAAGAGGAGAGATTTTGATACCAACCCAGCCACAAAATCTTTATCCTACAGCTTGTCTTATACGGAGAGCATTCTGGGACAGGAGCCTAGCAGAACCTCATCAAAGAGACCAGACTTCATCCAGGAACTTACAGGAGCAGATGCACTGTCTCATAGCCAAACATTAGACAGAACTCCAAGAGTCACGTGGAGGAGGGAGACAAATGAATCAAAGGAAACAGAGGAGTCAGGGACACAATGAAAACAGAGCCTACAGAATCATTTGACTGTACTCATGGGGGCTCTCAGAGATTAGGGAGTCTGTAGAAATCTGACCTAGATCTGTGGTTGCTTTCTTTTTATCTTTTGGGTCCTGTCACCCAACTCCCAAATGAATACAAGGAGACTTATTGACATGTTCTTATGAACGCTCGGCCTTATCTTGGCTTGCTTCTAGCCAACTTTTCTAACTTAATTACTCTGTTTCTCTTTAACTACCTTTTGCCTCTGGGATTTTTACCTTTCTTTATTCTATACATCTTTTTTTTTATGTCTTCTTACTCCACATCTGACTGAGTGGTTAGGTGGCTGGACTCTGGATCTTCCTCTCCTCCTTTTCTCATTCTTCTCTCCTCACTCTCTTCCCTTAGGTTTCTCCTCCTATTAATTCTCTTTGACGGACAGCTGCACTTATTTCTCTCTCTTACCTGGCTATTGGCTGTTCAGCTCTTTATTAGACTGATTAGGTGTTTTAGGCAGGCAGAGTAACGCACATTTATAGAGTTAAACAAATGCAACATAAAAGAATGCAACACATTTTTTGCATCACTAAATAAATATTCCATAGCATAAATGAATGTAACACATTTTAAACTAATAGTCTATGATAGTCCTCTGCATATATGTTATGGCTAAGTGGCTCGGTGTTCTTGTGGGATTCTCAACAGTGGAAGCAAGTGAAGTTGCTGACTCTTTTGCCTCCCTTTGGGACCCTTTTACTTCTACTGAGTTGTCTTATACACATAAGATATAGGAGTATATACCTGATCTTATCGTAGCTTGTTATGCCATGTTTGGTTGATGTCCCTTGGAGGCCTGATCTTTTCTGGGGGTGATGGAGGGAGTTTGGTATTAGGTGAAAGGAGAGATGGTGGGAGAGACTATGAGTAGTTACAGGAGGGAAAGTGCAGCCAGAAGACCCTGAGCTGGAACTGACGCGAAAGCTTTATCCCTAAGGACTCTCTTTTATGGTAGCAAAAGTGACATGCAAGATTCAAAGGAGAGAAGCAACCAGCAGTCCTACCCAGCTATGATGCCTAAGAACCACAACAAAAACAAGCATGACAAGATAACCCTAAAGTTACAGGCATGATATGTACATCTTGGCAATAACCAATAGCTTTCTAATTATACTTAAGGCCTTATCAACAAGTGGAGACTGTGTCTGTTATTGGAAATCTAGCCAGCTACTCAGAACTAGCAAAGCCATGGAACTTGGAGAAAATGTATGACTACCACTTTACTAAAGCAGTGTATTCCCTACTCCATTGTAACTATATGTTCTCATATCCACAGATAAGTGTAGTCCTCACCACTCAACAGGTAAACTTTGCATAAGAAGGAAATCATTGCGTAAAACCACTACCAATTTTAATGCAGAGATCTAGGGCCCAGTTCCAATGGATATATCTATGGAACAGCTCCCACCCCTACAATCCAGGGAAGATTATAGAAGAGGCAAGACTGTAAGAGAGAGAAAATCAGGAACTATGCTAGGAGAATTGCATTTCCTAGGAATGGCAGAAGCTACACCCATAAAATTCTCCCAACATGACTGCCTTAGTATGTGTTGAACAAGGACAACAACAATATACATGCTAATGTAGACTTGGGAAAGCACAAGAGATCTCAATCCTAGAGGAAAAACTAGAGGGAATTAAGACATTCTGAGAGTAGGAGAAATAGTTTTCCCTAGGAAAGAGCACATCAATTGGTTAGCCAATATCAAATGCTCAGCCCTGAAAAAATACACAAAAATAACATTATATAGATAGTAAATTTATTTCTATATTTAGGAATGTATATATACATTTACACATCCATATGGCCTGAGTTTGGAGATGAGAAAATAAAAGGGAAAATAGTATAATTATAATTTCAAAAATCAGAAGAAATAAAATATTTGCAAACCAAATTCAAAAATACATCAAAAAGATTTTTCACTGTGATCAAGTTTTTTTTTATGTAATAGAAAACACTTGTCCCTACAAGTATTCTATTTCTTTTCATTTACTTTAATTAATCAATAATTCTGTTCTTTTCATCCTATTAGATTTAAATTTACATATGAAGGTTAATTATATTTGTTTATGGTACATTTAAATTTACATTTTCTATAAAAATTTAAAACGAAATAGCTTCATTTATTTCCTAGCACTTTCATTATA
Organism: Microtus oregoni; assembly: GCF_018167655.1. Classification (NCBI taxonomy): domain Eukaryota; kingdom Metazoa; phylum Chordata; class Mammalia; order Rodentia; family Cricetidae; genus Microtus; species Microtus oregoni. Next base: position 196,350 of record NW_024544713.1, read on the forward strand.
TAATTATGGAAGACTTATACTTCACTGTTATTACTGAAGCTTAGTATTGTTTTTTTTTTTTTTCTGGCATTGGTGTCAATCATTATTTCTTACATTCAAGTTTTCTTTATGGTTTGATTTTTATACTTAATTAATTCTTTACTCCCTGGGAACTCACATTTCTGTAGTGATGAGGCGAGCAGGTCTGCTTTTCGTCCTGCCCGGCTCCCGAACGGCTAGCTTAGCTCCAGAAATAATAACACGGAAACTGTATTCTTTTAAACACTGCCTGGCCCATTATTTCTAGCTTGTTATGGTCTAACTCTCAAATATTGATTAACCCATTTCTAATAATCCGTGTAGCAGCATGAGGTAGTGACTTACCTGGAAAGATTCAGCATGTCTGACCTGGCGGCTGGTTCCATGGCATCTGCCTCACTTCCCTTCTTCCCAGCATCCTGATCTGTCTACTCCACCCACCTAATTTTCTGCCCTATCAAAAGGCCAAGGCAGTCTCTTTATTAACCAATGAAAGTAACACATAGACAGAAGGCCCACCTACATCCGTGTCCTTATTTGAAAACTTTATTCTGTCCTTGTCCTTTAGTATTAATATTCTTAGTCCCAGAATCAATGAAATATGTCATGTCAATGCATTCTGGCATCCAGTGTTCCTTGTGGAATTTTACATGCCAGATTACTTTTCTTTCATTTTTTATAAAATATGTTTTTTTTTTATTTTTTAAACCTAGAGACTCACTTTTTTATTATATATCCAAAATTCCTGAAGATTTAGATGCAGATTTTCTATACCATGATTCTTATTCTACTATATTATTTTGTCATTAGTCTATACGGTATAGGAAAAGAAATACTGAGAAAAAGATCCATTGATAAAAATACCATAAAACAGAAAATTCAGACATTTATAGCTTAAAACCTACGCTGGATAAGGTATCTGATTATGGCTGAGGAAACAAAAAGAATACAACTATTCTATCGCTCCATCAGCTCCTCTTCAAGTACTGAGAATCCACTTGACGAATTCCCATCAAACTTCTAACTTTAGACCCATGAACTTTGTCTACTGTAAGATAGGACATTTTGCTGTTGGCTGCAATAATGTTAGGCACTCGCACAGCTACAGAATCTGGAAGACTGAAAAACTGGAAATCTGGAGTCTCAAGTCTGGTACTGGGGTGTTATTTAGATTATCTGTCTTCAGAGGAGCATTATCATCATAAGTGATCTAACTTCATTTAAAAATGTACATATATGACTGTGTATGCATACACATATATATATAGTTACATATCACATGTAATTTTACGTGAATATTAAATATTATCTATTGATATATGTGATATATAAAGAAAGAAAAGAGAGCCCTGAATTTAAGAGGAACATGAGAGGGCTTGTAGAGTGAATAGGGGTCGTCTTAGTATTATATTGCTCTGTAGAGACAACAAACAAGGAAAATCTTATAAAAGAAAGAATTTAATTAGTGGCTTACTTATAGCTTCTGAGGGTTAGTACATTATCATCATGGCAGTAAGTAGGCAGGAGTAGTGCTAGAGCAGTAGCTGAGAGCTTTGTATCCTGATCTGCAGGCAGAAGGCAGAGCGAGAACAAGAAGAAGATCATGTGAGTAAAGGGAGCTGGCATGGGCTTTTGAAACCACACAAGTAACACATCTCCTCCAACAAGATACAGCAACTCCGACAGGACCACACCTACTAATCCTGCCAAATAGTCCATTAACTGGTAACTAAACATGCAATATATGAGCATATGGAGGAATTTCTCATCCAAACCTTTATAGAGAGGCGAATGCTGTAATTTTGTTTAATTAAAAATGAAGCAAATTAAAAGACACTACCCAGAGTAAGTAACAGGTTTTAGGAGAGAACCAATTATTGTTACTTTACTAGATCACCATAATTCCTAACTGTATTCTAAAACATATCCTTATATACACAGATAAGTGTAGATCTCACCCCACCTCAAAGAAACTTCATAAAAAATATATACAACTACAGAAAGCCATAACAGGTCATAATACAGAGATCAATCTATTTTGTTGATGCCTGACCCAATGAACAGATATGGAACACAAATTATGTACCTGTAGCTCAGGGAACATTAAGGAAGCAGGAACACAAAGATTATAAGAACCAAAGAACAAGAAATTCTGATGTGAGATTGCATTTCCTAGAAATAACAGGGAAGTTTCATCCAGGAAACCTCAACCATCTGGCTGCCTAAAGAACACCTGAATAATGATTATATCAGGTATAATAAAGAGAAAGAGGGAATCTCAAAGGGACCCAAACCTAGTGAAAAATTATAGTAAAATAATGACTGCAAAGCAATGATTCAACTCATCTTTCATGGTGAACCTGAGTTTAATTAGGACTACTTCAGCAACATGGATAAGTGGTTATTTACATGATCATGAGCAACTTATAAATGGTTGCACCACTCAAGCAAATACCTCTACCTCTGTTTCTCTAAAAAATTATCAATTGTCTATAAGTAAATGAAAAATTGAAGAAAATTTCCTAAATGTAGAAATAGAAATCTCATACAAAACAAGAGGTACACAAAATAGCAAAAGGACTGGAAAAGAAACAACCTACATTGTATTACAGTTAATCACTGAAATTACAAAACAAAGAAGGTATAATAAAAGCTACAAGAGAGAAGGGTAAAGTCAAATGGAAAGGCTGGTATATTTGAATAACAATTGGCTTTTCAACTATAATTTCAAAGTATTAAAAGAAAGATGCGTTTGAATTGGCGTAATTCAAGTTCTGAAGGACAAAACTGCTAACCTAGTCTAATAAACTTACCCAAACTATGTGTCTTAAGTGAATTGTAAAACAAAAACATTCCACAACAAAAGAAGGTTAAAAGAATTCTTTACTCTGAAGAGAATGACAGAAAAACTCAGTGGCTAATGGAGGAAAACATAAATGATGCTTAGATACTTGTTATAGAAAAGAGGACCTAAGAGTCTCCAAACACTAGAAAATCAATATAAGAAGCAATATACACTTGAATAATAACTCTGAATATTCTCTCATAAAAAGACACAAACTAGCATATTGAATATAAAAACAGAATCTCTCATTTTACTGCCTCCAAGAATGATATTTCTGCATAATAATAAATTATCTTCGGGTAATGCTATCTAAGCAGGTGAATGACCTGTTTGACATGAACTTTAAGTCTTTAAAGAAAGAAATTAGGGCTATTGCGAAGAGTGTTGTTTCCCTGATTTCTTTTTAGCTAGTTCATTCTTTGTATATAGGGAGGATACTGATTGGGGGGGGGGGGGGGGATATTGTATCCAGCCACACTACGAAGGTGTTTTTCAGCTTTGAGTGTTCCCTGGTAGAATTTTTGGGGTCACTTGAGTATACTATCATATTATAAACAAATAGTGATACATTGACTTCTTCCTTTCTAATTCATATTCCCCATCTCATTTTTCTGTCTACTCTAGCTAGAACTGCAAATGCTATATTGAATAGACATGGAGAGAGTGGACAACCTTATCTTGTTTCTGATTTTAGTGGAATCGCTTTGAGTTTCTCTCTATTTAATTTGATGCTGGCTGTTGCTTTTCTATATATTGCTTTCATTATGTTTAAGTATGTTCTTTGTATTCCTGATCTTTCTAAGACCTTTATTATGAAGGGTATTGGATTTTGTTAAAAGATTTTTCAGCATCTAATGAGATGATCATGTTTTTTTTGTTTGTTTGTTTATATGGTAGATTATACTTACAGATTTTCTTACATAGAACCATCCCTGTATCTCTGGGATTAACCTTATTTGATTATGGCAGATGATCATTTTTGTGTGTGTTTTAACTTTGTTTGCAAGTATTTTATTATTTTTACAACAGTGTTCATGAGAGAAATTGGTTTGTATTCTCTTTATATTGAGTCTTCCTGTGGTTTGCGTATCAGGGTAACTGGAGTCTCATGAAAAGAATTTTGTAACGGTTCTTCAATTTCTATTGTGTGGAAGAATTTGAGGAGTATTTTTTTTTTTCGAGACAGGGTTTCTCTGTGGTTTTGGAGCCTCTCCTGGAACTAGCTCTGTAGACCAGGCTGGTCTGGAACTCACAGAGATCCGCCTACCTCTGCCTCCCGAGTGCTGGGATTAAAGGCGTGCGCCACCACCGCCCGGCGAGGAGTATTGTTATTAGTTCTTTGGCAATCTGATAGAACTCTGCACTGAAACCATCTGGCCCTGGGATTTTATTTATTTATTTATTGGTTTGAAGACTTTATTTTATTTTATTTTACTTGGTTTTTTGAGATAGGATTTCTCTGTGGCTTTGGAGCCTGTCCTGGAACTAGCTCTTGTAGTCCAGGCTGGCCTTGAACTCACAGAGATCTGCCTGCCTCTGACTCGCCAATGCTGGGATTAAAAGCCTGCACCACCACTGCCTGGCTGGTTTGAAGACTTTTAGTGACTGCTTCTATTTTCTTAGGGATTATAAGTATCTTGAAATTGTTTATCTGGTCTTGATGTAATTTTTGTATATGATACCTATCAAGAACTTTTTTCCATTTCTTTTAGATATTCCATTTTTGTTGAGTTCAGGTTAAAAAAAGTATGACCTAATTAGTCTCTGGATTTCCTCTGTGTTTGTTGCTATGACCCACTTTTTCTTTCTGGTTTTGTTTATTTGGATATTCTTTCTGTGTCTTTTAGTTAGTTTCGATAATGGTTTGTCTATCTTGTTAATTTTCTCAAAGAACCAACTCCACTTTATTGATTCCTTACAATGTTCTCTTTGATTTCTACCCTTAGCTTGGTTATTTTCTGTCATTTACTCCTCTTGGGTATGTTTGCTTCTTTTTGACTAGAGTTTTTAAGTGTACTGTTGAGTCACTAGTGTGAAATTTCTCCAAATTCTTTATATAGGTACTTAGTGCTATGAACTTTGCTTTTAGCACTGCTTTCAGTGTCTCATAAGTTTGGATCTGTTGTGGATTCATTTTCATTGAATTAAACTGAAGACTCATTCTACAGGAGGGAAATCATGTGTGGTACTAGAAATCCAGCAAGTTTCCAGAAGCAAGTGAAAAAAGAATCTATTATCACTGTTTGGTTTAATCTTAAGAAAGCCACTCCTCTGGCACAAATAACTCCAATTAGGCCAGACTAGACCAAATAAAAATGCCTGTGTTTAATAAATGCAGTACTCTCAGGTAGACTGAGACAGCATGGTGGGGAGAGGAGCAAAGGCAAACTCCAGGGAGACAGAATCTCAAGATTCTGTCCTCTGCCCTTGAAAATGCCCTGAAACAAAAGTTTAAAATAAACCAAAACAAAGCAAAATAAAACAAACTGAAAAACAAAACCCAAAACAAGGAAACAATAACTAAAACAAAAAAGTTAAACAAAGCTCAGCATAGAAGCCTTAGTGTGGCCCAGTGAGTCATACAGTATGCCTTTAGTTCAGATATCTATCTTTACTTGTAAGTGTTCATTGCAATGAGTCATTGATCTGGTTTGAGGCTTCTGATTCCTGCTACACTCTACACTATGGATGCTGGACCATTGCTGGGACTCTTCTTGGAGAAATAAGGAAACTAGCAGGCATTATGACTCAAGTGCTCAAACGGACTTAACAGATATTGAGAGAACATTTCACACAGAATAAAAGAATATGCCTTATTTTTACTTGCTCACAAAGCAAGTATCAATAGAAACAAAACTATATAATAACTTACTTTATCTCATCAGATTATCATGGATTAAATTTGGAGTTCAATCAGAACAGAAACTACAGAAAGCCTATAAACTCGTGGAAATTGAACAACTGTCAACTGAATTGACACTGAGTCAAGGAAGTAATAAAGAAATTGAAGATGCTAGACCATTGTACTTTTTTTTTGTTGTTCTTTGTTTTTATTTTTAGAACCAAGAAAGCTAGACTGCAGGAAAGAGGCATTCAGGTCAGAGCCAGCTTGAGTCATCTGGGTCTTATGTTCTAATTATGTGGCATCTGCAGTGATAGGGTCCTGAACCAAGTATTATCCTTATACCAAAAGTAGATAAGGATTTAACATAAAATAGAAGAAGTATAGGCCAATCTTCCTAATGATGAAGGGTGTAAAATTCTCAATAAATATTTGCAAACCAAATTCAAGCAGATCAAAAATATTATGAAGTAGGCTTAATTTAAGAGATGCAGAGATGGATCCATATATGCAAATCAGTAAATATAATTCACTATTTAAATGGACTCAGGCCAGAAACCATAAGCTGTGTCAATGGAGAAAAGGTCTTTGGCAGATTTCTACATAACTTCACATTAAAAGCAATGGAGAGAATAGGTATGAAAGGAACATATCTCAACAAAATAAAGAATATATATGACAGACCTATAGTCACCATTCCACTATGATCTGAAATAATAGTGTATAGTATACAATATCAATACCACACTTGAAATCTTAGCTAAAACTCTACACAAGAGAATAAAATTTAAAAAATGCAATAGAAATGAAAAAGTCAAAATATCCCTGTTTTCAGGTTATAGAGTTCTTTATAATGGAGATCCCAAAATCTAAATTAAAAAGTCCTAAAGCTGGTAAACACTTTCAATGAAGTGGCAAGACAAAATTAACATACCAAAACCTGGTAGCCAATTTGCATATCAAAGAGAAAGAAACTGGGGGAATCAATACTTTTCATGGTAGTTTAAAGGGTTCATTGGAATAAACTTAGTCAAGTAGGTGAAATTCCTATGTAATGAAATGTTTCAAATACTGAAGAAAGTAACAGAAGAAGACATCAGAAAATAGAGAAATACCCAAGATCCTGGATTGGTAGGATTAATTTTTTAAATGACTGTCCTAATAAAATAGTCTACAGATTTGATGTAATCCCTACTATAATTTCAACATACTATACCTCATAAATTGAAAACTAATCATCTTAAAATTCACATTGATGACCAAAACTATTCTAAATAATATAAGCTTTTGGAGGTATCACTATTCCTGATTTTGAAGTTTAGTAGTTGTAAAAACAGTATGTGTTGGTACAGAAGTAGACACATTGATCAGTGGAATAGGACTGAAGATCTAAATAAAAGTATATTCACCTATAGTCCCTTGAAGTTAAAAATGAAACCTAAAACACATAGTGAAGGAAAGACATCTTCAACAAATGACGCAGGCCAAACTGAATATCTGCATGTTAAGAATAAGACTTGATCTTTGTCTCTCACAGTATACAAACATCAATTATAAATAGATCAAGGAACTCAAGGTTAGAAATGAAATTCTAAAACTTCTAGAAGAGAAAATAGTGAGTGTACTTCAGGAAACAGGCTCAGTAAGGACTTTCTGAAAAGGATCCTGACCACAAATTAAAAAAGGACCAACAATTAACCAATGAGACCTTATTAACAGACATTTGTACTGTAAAGGATACTTTACAGTATAGACATAGTACAGTAAAAGCAATTGACTGTAGACTCAGGCTACAGAGTGGAAAAATATTTGAGAAATATATACCATAAGGAATAATGCATTTTCAAGAAACCAGAGACTGTCAACCTGAAAGATCAGTACCACATGTAGGATAGTCTCCATTTAGTTCTTGGCTAGAGGGATAGAGAAACCCTTTTCAAAACAATACAAGGCATTACCATTTCTTGCTGTTGCCCACCAGTGCCTGGAGGTCATACCCTATAGTTAAAGAAACCACATGCTCTGATAACACTGTATGGAACAATCAAACTGGTACTGTCTTGGAAGCTTGCTTTCTTTTGACTAGCTTTCATAGTACTTTAGCTATGCTAAAGTCAAGAACAGTCTAACCCTCCTGTGAAACTTTTGATCTACAGTAATGTCTGGCCTGGAAAAATATGTCCATGACTGTAATAGTGGCATAAAAATTATGAGAATTATAACCTCTTTTCTGGCTTAAATAAAGGTTTCTTTGTTAATAAGAAACATATGGCTGATATTTATAAAAAAAATGGCCAAAGGACCCATGGCTTGGGAATTCTTTTGCCATGTAGAAGAGCATCCTACAATTATTTTGCTTACTTAGACATACTATTAAACTGCTGTCTAAATATCCCTTTACCCATAAATTAATGTCACTCTCAGTTTAAATCAAAGTATTTTTTTTCTTTTTTTTGCAGTAGATGGCAATTAATACAAATCCAGCTAGCCAGAATGAAGAGAAAACATATCTGTCTTCATTCATAAATATCACATCTTCTTCCAAAGCTTTACCATGAAAGTGGAATTTGAAGGATTCTAAGAGATACAGTTATGGAAAGACTGATGCAAAATGATATCTTCTGGTCATAAAAGAACCATTGGACTCATGATCTAGCAAATATGTTGGCATGCAAAAGGCATGAACAAGATCAATCTAGTCAAATATTCATCGTGGATGGAGAAGGGGCTAAGGAGGCCCATATTTATTGAAGTTATCACCCTCCTGATAGGTTGACCATGCTCCGGTGGATGGCTCCACATCCATGAATGTAAGAGCAGGACTAAGTGGGCTCAGTGGGTTATTGCAAAAAGAAAGACAGGAGAGGGGGGAGACTTGGAGACATGACTCAGTGGTTCAACTCTCTTTCAGAAGGCCTGGGTTTAGTTTCTAGCACCCACATGGTGTCCCTCAACAATCTGTTACTTCAGTACTGAGGAAATTGATTCTCTGTCCTGGCATCTATGGCCAGTATAAGCAAGTGGTTCATTGATATGTAAGTTGGCAAAAATATTAATACACATAAAATATTAATAAATGAATAAAATAAAACAAAATAAAAGTTTCATAGGGTACAGTATTCAAGAAGAGGTGGAAGAAGTCCAGAGTTTCACTGTGAGGGCAGAGACAGAGGGCAAAAAGCAGAGATGTAAAATTCAGAGGCAGCAGAGCGGGAGCAGCGGTGTTGATAGAAGGCTGCTGTGGGAGAGATGAAGAAGAGGCATGAGGAAGTATGAGAGAGAAGTATGAGAGATGTAGAAGAGGCATGAAGGAAGTATGAGAGAATGGATAAGTGAGAGTGAGTGAGCAAAGAATGAATGAATGATGCAAAAGAAGTCTATATGAGAGTGAATGAGTGTGAGTGAGTGGGTGTGGGAGTGCTGTGTTTGTAAAGAGAAATATGTAAAGAGATGCTGTAACTAGATATAGATATATGTAACTGGGCAGGAGAGAGATGTATGTTAAGAGAAAGACATTATTTAAGTTGAAGTAAAGAAAAGATTACCATCAGGAAAGTGTGTGCTAATTCCTTTTTTCTTAGATTATCAGCAGAAAATGTGTGCTTGTTTATTTTCTCCTCTTACAGTAAAGTCTTAGCAACCCTCAGATAAGAATTTTTCCTAGGTCCAGCTACTTTGAGGCTTTCTTTTTATTACCCCGGAGCAGATCTCAGGAGCTGGCCTCCCACGGTTCATGATAAGAAAGAAAGCTAAACAAAAACTGTAAGATTGGCAATAAGCTGGGCATTGGACCTGACCTGGAGTGTTGTCAATATACTCAGTGACACTGTGCTGGAAGAAACCTTATTTTCTCTTTCCCCGTAGGAGGCAATTGCAAATAGCTTCTTGGTAAAAGGTAGAACTTGGTGTCTACTTTTCCTTATCTGTGTTAGGATTTTGAACTTGGTCGTGTCTTATGTATACTGCCACAGTCTCTAAGAGTTCATATACGCACCAGTCCTGCTGTGACTGGATGATGATGATGTCTTGGAGTTATCCTCTACATCTGGCTTTTAAAAGCTTTCTGTCTCTTCTTCTTCATAGGTCCTTGAGCCTTTAAGGGATGGGTTTAATAAAGGCATCTTAATCATAGCTGAATGCTCCTAAGTTTCTCACTCTCTGCACATTGTCCAGTTGTCTGGCCATTGTTTCCTTTTCTTCCTCTCCCCCAGTTCCTCCCCACCAACCGCTCTGTTCTCTCCATTCTCTCCCCCTCTTTTTATATTCAGAAAAGGGCAGGCCTTCCACGGATATCAACAAAATATGACATATCAAGTTGCAATGAGACTAAGAATGTCCCCTTGTATTAACCCAGTATGAGGAATAGGGTCCCAAAATCCAGTAAGCAACAAAGACAGCTCCTGCTTCCACTGTTAGGAGTCCCACAGTAGACCAAGCTACATACCTGTAACATATACTCAGAAAGCCTAGGTCAGTTCCATGTAGGCTTCCTGGTTGTTGGTTCAGTTTCTGTGAGCCCTTATGAGCCCAGGTTACTTGATCCTGTGAGTCTTGTTGTGGTCTCCTTAACTGCTCTGGCTCCTATAATCCCTTTTTTTCAGATTGCAGGATTCCTGGAACTGAGCCTAAAGTGTGCTTGTGGGTCTGTATCTGTTATAATTAGTTACTGGATAAAGCTGCTCTGATTATAACTGGGCTAGGCACCGATCTGGTCACAACCATCCTAAAATCTACAGACCAAAAGAGACTAGGTAACAAGGAATATTCATAGGAGGATGCCCGGACATCCCAGGGAAGGAAAAATAGAAGAGATTTCGTGAGTGGACTGAAGGCAGATGGGGATGGGTTTGGGGAAGGGGAGAGTACTGAAAAAAAAAAAAAAAAAAAAACTAATGGGCAGTGGTGTATTTGGGGGACAAGTAAAAACCTGGTTCAAGGGATTCTTCCAGGGATCTACAAGGATGACTCCAGCTAAGACTCCTAGCAATAGAAATGTAGCAAAAACTGGCCATCTCCTGTGATCAGTTAGTTGTCTTTTCTATTTATAAATTTCTGTTATCTTATATTCTATTGAAAGATAAACTTTCTTTGCTTTTTCTTTATTTTTTCCTTTTAAGTGGTCTACTTTTGTTTTGTAGGAGTGATTACTTCCTAACATCTTTGAGAATACTAGACATACTTGAAAACATAAGATGTTGCCCTGGAACTCATTATATAGACCAGGTGGCTTCAAACTCATAGAGATCTACCTCCCTCTGCCCCTAAGTGCTGGGATTAAAGGTGCTGCCACTATGGCTGGCTTTTATAGCATGTTATTCTATATGATCATCCTGTGTCTGCTTAGAGCAAGTGGATACCCAGCTTTCTCTGCAGTTCAATAGTATTGCTTACTTAACATTTCTCCCAAGTAATAGTAACCGAGTTCTCTAAAGATTCAGTGTGTTGGAGTGGATGTATGTCCAATGATCAACTTCATTTTAATGAGTTTGGGAAACAGAAGAGATATTTATGCACTTTCAACTTAGACCTATGTGTTTCTTTCAGTAATTCCTAAGAAAGAGTTACTGCAATGACAGTGAAAAACGTTTTTTAAAAAGTGATTTTGCTTTTATTTCCTTCACATTAAGCCAATCATGAAATTTCACAGTAATTTCTGAGGTAGGGCAGAAGGAAAGTGTATTAAGAATGAACAAGGCCATGGCCTGGTTGGCCCGAGAAGGTGCAAGCTGGGGAGGCCTCACTGGGGAAGCTGGAGGAGCATCGACTGCCCCGCTGGCAGGTAGGTGATGTTACGAGAGCAGGAGAGCTGGTAAGCAATGTTCCTCAGCTGCTTCCAGCTTCCGCAGCTCAATCAGGCCATCACCTGCCATGGCCAGTGAATTAATGATCAGCTCTGCTGCCTTGGAGTCACCCTCAGCAAAGATGATGGCTGCCTTTGTCTGCTGCCCAGCCTTTTCCACACAAATCTGCCCCCCTCTGCTTCCTGCTGAACCACCCGTTTGGCTTCCACTGCTTCTGTGAACTCCTTCCCGAAGGTCAGCTATGTCAAGGACACGTCATCCAGGATGAGCCCAAACGTTGGTGCTCTCTCTGTGAGGTCATCACTCACCTGCCTGGAGACCAGCTCTCGCTGCCTGATCAATTCTCCAGCTTCAAAGCGAGCCGCTACTGACCGACTTTAGGATCTCTCTGGTGTGATGGAAGGCAGCACTGCTCATCATAATCCTAGTCGATTCTGGTGTAGATATGAGGAAGCTGGCTGGCCACCGGCTGGAAGAGGATGGGTAGTGTGATGACATTCTGTAAATCTTTGCTACCAGTGATGACTGGTACATTTTGTGGTTGCCAGTGGCAGTCAAAGATGAGAAAATGAGTCCCTCCCCCTACCACACTGTCCTGTACTCCACAGAATCCATCAAAGATTACAGCTCTGTGCCCAGCATCCACATTATATAAGACAGAGTTCATCACGCCTCCTGCAACTGCTAAGGTTAGGCCGAACTTTACAATGGACTCAAACTCTTTGGCAGCCATGATTCCTTCTGTTGCAACCAATCACACCGGCTTTCACTCGGACCTCCACAAGAATTTCCCAGCCTCGACTACTGCCCAAAGTACGTTTTCAAACTAAAATATAATTGCATTTCCTTGCTTCCTTTTCCTCTCTCCAACTTTTTCCATGTGTTCCTCCTACAACCATGCCTACGATCCCCTCACTCCCTCTCAAATTTGTCCTATTTTCTTTAATTATTATTACATATATACATAAATATGCCTAAATATACCAATGTAACTAGATGAATCAATTTAGTGTTGCTGGTATGTATATGATTCTGGAGATGATAAACAGTTAAAGGCCTCGTTCATTCAAAAGACTAATTCTTCCTCTTTCAGTAGTCAACTACCTAGGGTTAGTGAGGTCATGGGTCTTAGAGAATCTGAAAAAAGAACTTACTACTATGAACCTACTACTGCCAACTCCTTCTAAAGCTTATATTTATATCCATAGTTAAGTTTGGTTATCACCTCTCATCAAATAAACTTCTTTTTGAAGTAGGTGGAGATCATTACCAAAACTCGCAGCTTGTCAAAATGCAGAGACCTGTTGATTATGAGGTGTCCAGACCAAATAGATACATCTACAGTACAATGCACATTTTCACATAAGACTTAGCAGACATTGCAGAAAAGTGAACAGAAAGATTATAATAGCCAGAGAACTAGAATGCTCCTGTGAGATAATATCTTCTAGAAATAACAGGGAAGTTACATGTATGATACCTCAATCAATAATATGGATACCTAAACACAAAATGAATGATGAAAACTGGAGGCCTGCTCTTTTCTGAAAGGAAATGGACAGAGAGTGGGTCTGAGAAAGAGGTGAGATTGAGGGAGTGGGAAGGATTGGAGAGAGGGGGAAAATGTGGTCAGGATCTGTTGTATGAGAGAAGAATCTATTTTCCATAAAAAAATACCAATAGATGTGCTAACACAGAAGTGAAAATTTAACTGGGGCCCTCTCCTAGATAGAATATCTTTTTCTTGAAGTCTGTTGGATAGGTTTTGGTTAATTTAACACATGCTAAGGTCATCTGGGAAGAGGAGACATCAGTTGAGAAAATCTCATCATTTTCTTGATTAATTTATCTTGGAGAATCCAGCTCACTTGGGGTAGTACCACTCTTGGGTAGGTATTTCTGGGTTTTGTAAGAAAGTAGGTTGATCAAGCAATGGTATGCAAGATAACAAGCAGTGTTCTTTCATGTCTTTGGCTTCTATTCCTACCTCCAGGTTCTTAACCTGCTTGAGTTCTGGCCCCGGCGTTCCTTCAAACTGAACTGTGATTGGGATATGAAAGCTAAATCATCTTATTTTGGTCATGGTCTTTATCAAAGCAATAGAAAGAAAATTAGAACAAACTATATTAAAGATTTGTTCTTTCATATAATGGATTATGAAACTTATTTACCTTGAATGTGTAACATATTATGTGGTATATTCTTTAAAATGATATACAGCTATTTTATAGCATATGCATTCTCGTATGAGGGAAATACATTACATATTTAAATAAAAAAATTACTTGTTAGTTTTTAAAGTATTTATAACTTCCTTCTATTTATATTTTCTTTTTCCTTTCTTTATTCATCTTCTTGTGGTTATGTATCATGCTATTTATTCTGTTAAATTATCGATGGATTTATACCTTGCTTTAAAACATGTCACGTGTTATTATACTGTTATGGTTATCACTCTTCAGCTGCAGTTGACATGGAATAGTCTAGGTGGGCCAGGCTTGCCTTTGATTTCCAGTAATCTTCCTACTACTGCCTCAGGAGTGCTGGAATTATAGGCATGCATCACATTTCTGGATCTCAGTGAGTATTTTAGTTGTTAGTTTATTTTTAATCTTCTGCAGATCATTCTAGAGTTTACTTACATCTATTTTGTTTCAATCTTGTACCTTTTTATTTTCATTTTCCTGTAGCATGAATCTAATTGATCTTAATAATAATACCCAGAGTCAGATATTAGGGGTGAAAGCTGTAAAATCAGAGAAGCTGAACAGCCAGCCACTACTTCTTACCTCTACAAAATCCTCAGACTGAATGGGGTATCTTGTCTCCACAAGGCCTCAGACTGAATGCCGTCTCTATGAAACATCAGACTGAATCCTGAGCTCCTGTTTCCTCTCACCTTATATTCTTCTCTCCACCCAGCCATATTCCTTCCTGTCTCCACCTCCCAAATGCTGGGATTAAAGGTGTGTGACTCCCAAATACTGGGATTAAAGATGAGAGCCACCATTGCCTGACTCTCTCTTTTAGACTGGATCAAATTCCTGTAGTCCAGGGTGGCCTTGAACTCACAGAGTACCTCTGTCTCCCACATGTTGGGTTTAAAGACATGCAGCACCACTGCCTGGACTCTATGGCTGACTAGTGTGTCTAGTTCTGAACTCTGATCTTCAGGCAAGCTTTATTTGTTACAATACAAACAGAATATCAACACATTTTTCTCTTTATTCATATGTTTTCTGTTTTCCCCTTGCTACTTTTCTTTTTCTATGCTAATGAAGACACTGTAATTTTCCAAATTGTTTCTTCTGAATTCTACAATTGAAATTTTCCAGAGGTAATATATTTCCTACTGAAACCTGTAAATATCATTCTGTACTTTTCTCCACACAAAAGTTCATTTTTAATTTTCTATTTACTCATGTACAGCTACCTCAAACCATTGCTACGTCAAACTAGGTGATTTCATAGCATGCATGAAGCCCTGTGCTCAATACCCAGGACCATATAAAATGTTTATGGGTGGCAAGTATATAGAATTTAACCACAAGGGTGGGGCAAATAGGAAATCAGAAGTTCAAGGTTATCCTCAGTTACGTAGCAAGTTCACAACAAGCCTAGGATAGATGAGATTTAGGCTCAAGAAAAAAGGAAATGAGTCACCTTAAACAATGAAAAAAATATTCAGACTCTGTTTATGTCTACCAACAAAACAAAAATATATCTGCTTTACACTTTTTCCTATGTTCTGACCCTTCATATTGTTCTTGAGTTCTATGGCTATGAAAATATTATTGGGCAGACATTTTCTATTCTAGTATGTGCTTACTATGAGAATAAGTGCTCTACTCTTATCATTTAATGGTTCTCTGAATAGAAGAATAAAAATTTCTGCTCTTTTATTACACCGGTGTTTTCCTTATTTCTCTGGATAGAGTATTTTAGCTGTGGAAAACGAAATGCTTCAATTACCATTAACCAATCGTCCTGGTTACCATTCCATCTTTAAAAGAAATTGTTCTCTAGAAGGCAGCATGCTTTGATTTAAGGGAAAAATTATTGTCAGGCCCTTTTCTATTTTCTGCTTTATTTAGGTAGCATGCTCAAGATTTTATTATGTCAAAACATTTGAAATCGATTTTCAAAAAGATCAAAATAGTCTCCATTCCATGCAGCTTAGTTTAATAGTTGTTATAGAAACTAGGAATCTGACTCACACACAAAAAGGAGGGCAGGTACACACTGAGCTTTATTCTGACCTTATATTTATGAAGCAAATTTTGTCATGAGGCAATGCCTAAGCAGTTTATTCTTAAATCATATTTGTGCTAGTTGTGGTTGACATCTACGTACTCGGGATAGGTAGGAACTTCCTTTGCTGTGATTGTGAGAGTTCATATATCTTCTAACTCTTTATGTATGAGTAGAATATTTATAAGTGTGTCAGAACCATCTTGAAAAGAAATTCAAGAATGAGTATCCTTATTGATGCTGTAATTAAAAAACACGATCAAAGGCAACTTAGGGGAGGAAAAAGTTTATTTCAGCTTATAGGTTATATACCATAATTGAAGGAATTCAAGTTAGGAACTCAAGTGAGAAAATGAAGCAGAATGCAAAAAGGAATGCTACTAAGTGGCTTGCTTGCAGACCTATGCTAATATAACACAGAGTCATCTGTTCAAGGAATGGTGGTGCCCACTGAGGGCTGGGTCATTTTCTATCAATTAGCAATCAAGACAGTAACCAAAAGACATGACTACATGCCATTCTGATCAAGGCAACTCCCCAGTTTAGGTACTGTCATCATATGACTTTATGCTATGTCAAATTGACAGTTAAAGGAGTCCAGAAAAATGTACTTTTGGCAACTTTACACATAAGCACATCATGACAAAACTATATATGTCTTATCTTCCAAGCTCTCTTGTGAACATCACACTGGAAGACGTGGTCAAAAATTTACAATTCCCACAGTATTTAAAAATTCTAACACTTAAAAATCCAAGGCCTCCTTAAATTTCCAAGCGTATTTTTAATTTTAACTGTGGGAGCATAGAAAACTAAAATGTAATAAAAGCAAGTTATATCTTTATTCCAAATTTGAAGAATCAGGATAAAAAATGAGATCAATTCCAAAAATTCAATAACACAAATAGGAATTCTATAGCTCAATGTTCAATATCTGGGACACAGTCATTTTGTAGGCTTTTATCTTCAGAGGATTTAAGTAATCCAATTTCTCCATCTCTGCCACACAGTTTATCTCATAGGCTAAGGTGGGCTCCATTCCACATGTGCTGATATGCTTAGGAGCTGTCTCATATTCATGGTATCTCCAATATCATAGGTTCCCCATTGAAACTGAGGCTGGAACTTTATCATTGGCCACTCCTCACCTCTGTAGACGGATTCTGACTAGACATGTCATGTAAAGTCTCAGCCTCTCTCCATGACCTATTTATGCCTTCAAAACAACTGCCATGAAATTGATAGCTTTTCTATACATGGCCAACAAAATATACAGAGAGAGGGATCATTGATGCAGTCATATTCATAACAGCCTCAAAGAATGAAGTATCTAGGAATAATCCTAATCAAAGAGGTGATAGACTTTCATAATGAAGACTTTAAACCTTTAAGGAAAGAGATAAACACACTAGAAAATGAAAGATGATCTGCCTTCATGGGTTAGTAGAGTTAATATTGAGAAAATGAACATTATATACAAAATTGTGAAAATAACCATTTTGCATAAAATTGTGTTTTATCTTATTTGTGTTTATTTAAAAACCTTTAAATAGATTCTTTGGAAGTTTCACACCATGCACCTCAATTGCACCCATCTTGAAGGTTCCCCAGATCTGCCCCTTAAGGGATATGACTGTAGTGTCTCCCTAAAGGAAAACTAAGAAAAGAAATAACAAAAATAAGATAAAGACAAAACAGAAAAACATAAATAAATAATAATAATACAAATAATACCACTTTTAATTAAAAACAAACAAAAAACAATTAAGCAAGCAAACAAAACAGAACAAAAAACTATTTTGCTTCTCCATATTTGCCTCTTCAACACCTCTTTATTCATTTAGTAATATTGGGAGCTGCTGTGTATTATGCAGTATGCATATGTAAATAATACATACTATAATATGAATTAATATGTTATATATAATATATTATACTACATAAGCATGTTATTGCATATCATATCTTATATGTATATATATATGTATTCAATGCAATCAAATTTCCTATCTAATTTTTCAAAGACATTGAAAAACCGATCCAAAAATTCATGCAGAACCACAAAGGAATCCAGTACCCAAAACTATCCATAGCCAAAAGAACAATGTTGGAAGGATTAGCATTCTAGATCTCAAGATGGTTTACAGGTCTACAGTAATGAAAACAAAATAATACTCACACATGCACACACACACACACACACATATATATATATATATATATATATATATATAGAGAGAGAGAGAGAGAGAGAGAGAGAGAGAGAGAGCACTCTGCATAAAGCTAACTTCAGGTGTATCAAAGACTGAAATTGTATACACTGAAACTACTAGAAGAAAAATTAAGCATTACCCTACATGATATAGGCAGAGAAAAAAACTTTTTAATCAGGACTCTTACTCAGTAATCAAGGCCAGCAACCAACGAGGGGGACTTCATAAAATAAAAAGCCTTGTGCAGCTAAACAAATAGTAAGGTGAGGAATAAGCCTATACAATTGGAGAGAATTTTTTGACAATTAGACACTGAAAGGATTAATACCCAGACTATATAAAGAATTTTTAAAGCATGTAAAAAAAATGAACAGTCCATTTAAAAATTAGGCCTGAAGAGGTACAAGGGACAGATTACCAAGGGAACAGGTCCAAGTCAGTGACCTCTGTGGGACTGGGCCCAAATAAGTGTACTCCACAGAAGCAGGCCCAAACAAGGGACGTCTGCAAGATCAGACATGAGTGAGAGACTTCCACTGGAAAAGGCCTGAACCAGAGACCTCCAATAGAGCGGGCCCAAGGCAGAAACCTCCACAGGAGCAGGTACAAGAGAGTGACCACCAAGAGCAGGCCTGAGTCAGAGACCTCTATGGGACCAGGCCCCAGCCAGCAACCTCTGCCAAAACAGGCTCAAGCCAGCAAACTCTGCTGGACCAGGCCCAAACCAGCAACCTCCACCTGAGTTGGCCTGAGCTAACAACCTATAGAACATTCCATCCAAACATAAAAGAATATACCTCTTCTCAGCACCTCATGGAATCTTCTCAAAAATTGACCGCATAATAGGTAACAAAGCAAACCTAAACAGACAAAATAGTTGGAATAACCTAATGTATCTTATCAGATCACCATGACTTAAAATTAGAATTCAACAGCAACACTAATTTCAGAAAGCCTACAAACACAAGGAAATTGAACAATGCTCACCTGAGTTATCAATGGGTCAAAAAAGAAATAAAGGAAGAAATTAAAGACTACCTAAAATTCAATGAAAATGACCACACAACATACCCAATTTTATGGGACACAATGAAAGCAGTATTAAGAAGAAAGTTCATAGCAATGAATGCTTACATAAAGAAGCTGGAACATCCCACACTAGTGAGTTAACAGAACACCTGAAAACTCTAGAACAAAAAGAAACAAACTCACCCAAGAGGACTAGACAGCAGGAAATAATCAAATTGAGAGATGAAATATTAACAAAATAGAAACAAAGAAAGCAATACAAAGAATCAATGAGACAAAGAGTTGGCTCTTCAAGAAAGTCAACAAAAAAGACAAGCCTTTTTTCCAAACTAACCAAAACGCAGAGAGAGAATATCCAAATTAACAAAATCAAAACTGAAAAGGGGAATATAACAAGGAGAAAACCCAGAGAATCATCAGGTCATATTTTTGAAAACCTATACTCCCCAAAATTGGATACCTTAAAGGAAATGGACAATTTTCTGGATAAATATCACTTACCAAAATTAAATCAAGACCAGATGAGCAAATTAAAATTAAATAGACCTATAACTGCTGCAGAAATAGAAACCATCGCCAAATTCTTCCAACCAAAAAAAAAAAAAAAAAAATCCCAGGGTGAGACGGTTTCAGTGCACGATTTTCAAAGCAGTACTAATATCAATATTCCTCATATTTTTCCACACAATAGAAACAGAGGGAACATTGCTAAACTCTTTTTGTGAGGCTACAATTACCCTGGTACGCAAATCACAACAAAGGGAAAGCAAGAGAATTACAGACCAATCTCACTCATGAATATTGATGCAAACATACTCAATAAGATACTGGCAGCCTGAATCAAAGACCACATTAGAAAAATCACCCACGGAAGCAGAATTAATAAAAAAAAATCAGGGTAAGGAAATTGGGGTTCAGCCTGAAGATCCAAAAAGCAAGCCAGCCAGCCACTGGTTCTTATCTCAACGTCAGTCTGAAATGATGATCCTGCCTCCTGGAATCTCAGAAGGAGACTGTGCCTGAGAGCTGTCTTCTGCCATCTTATATTCCTCTCTAGGGCTTGTAGACGTTAGCTCAATTTGGGAAATAACCAGGCTAGCTAAAAGATGAAACAGTTATATTTTTATTTATTATAAGAGGAAATTTATGAAACAGGAACGAGAAGTCCAAGCTCAGCTGTGTTGCGTGGGAACCACACAGGGAGAGGGCCCCTGGGCCATGCACCATTTTTAGACACATCCCAGAAAGCCACACCCTAACTTGGTCCCACCTCTTAATGATAATTGGTAGGCAAAGATTCCCCATCACCTCCCCCTTTTGTCTAAATAAGAGCTACCCAAACCCAAAAACTATATACAATAGTAACAGATAACAAGTATAAAATTACAACCAACAAAAACAATATTAAGCAAGGAACACATGATAAAAGTTTTAATAGACATTCTATTTCAAAGAGTCTAAGTCTTGCATCAGAAATAGGCTTAGCTAAACCATGAAAGGATGGTAACTATGACTATCTAATCTTCAACCTCATCAAAGACTCCAGAAGGATATAATATTACCTAAGTTAACAGGAAGTACATTGTAAATAACTTTCAAAACTCTAAAATTGACAGAGACATCTCACTGTCTGGGCAGTCACTCAAAGTTCTTTGTAATGTTGTGGCATACATCTCCCTATAGGCCCATAGTATGCAGCAGACTTTTCCATGAAGCAGGAAATTTCAAAGACAGTTTAACCTATATTGGCAGTTTGTCAGTCACTTTTTTGTGTGCCCTGCAGAATGTCTGGCAGATTCTTTCATGTAGCAGAAATCCTGAAGGGCCATCTCACCTTTAGGCAAGTTCAGCAGTCATTTCTCTGTGTGTCCTGCAGGTCCAGTTAATCAAGCACTCCAGACAAGAACAGTTTCTTGCCCAAACAGCTGACTAACTCCATAAGGAGCCTCTTTGATGCCTATCATCCACTTGAAGTAGATTGGTGCTGCCAGGAGCAGATGAGTCTCACTGTCACGAAAAGCCCTCAGTTCTTAAAACATTTTAAATACCATATTCTGAAAGTCTCTGAAAGATTTGAAGAATACCTATCTAAGTGAAATATATTTCTATATATCTAGAAAACCTAACAAACACGACTACAAGCTTGATTATTGTAGATGATACTCTGTTAACCTATACTTCTTAATTATCCATTACATTTTAAATGAGCTGCACAAACACAGTACCTTAATCAAGAGCAGAAACATATATATATATATATATATATATATATATATATATATATATATAAGTATAACAAAACTGACCTTAAATTTGTATAAATAAACCAAAATCCAAACCAAGGCAAATCTCTATAGCATATCCCCCTTTAAAGGTAAACAAACATTTATAAATAATATTTGGGAATAAATGTCTCTGTCAATTCTAAAGTTTTGGAAATAACATAATGTACTTCCTGTTAACTTATGTAATACCATATCCTTCTGGAATCTTTGATGGAATTGAAGAATTTATAGTTATAGTTTTCCTTAGTTATGATAAAAGATAAAGTAGATATAAATATTATAACCATAATTCTTACTTGATACCTGTTTTGTTATATGTAATTTTAATCTGTTAAAGTTAAAACCTTCCTTTTTATTTAAACAGAAAAGGGGAGGTGATGTGGCTTCCTGTCTGTATACTGTGAATATCATATATAGATAAAGAAACTGCTTTGGCCTATAGCAGAGCTATAGGGGAACAGAGTTCGGAGGGGAAATCTAAATGGAATGCTGGGAGAAAGGAGGCAGAGTTAGAGTGAAGCCATGTACCCCACCACAAATGAACACCAGAACTTTAGCCACATGGTGATAAACAGATTGATAGAAATGGGTTAAATTAATATGTAAGAGTAAGTCAATAAGAAACTAGAGATAATGGGCCAAACAGTGATTTAAATAATATGGTTTCTGTGTGTTTATTTTATGTCTAAGCAGATGGGAACAAACCAGCGGCATCCTCCTCCAATAAGGGTTGGAATTAAAGGCATGTACCACTATCATTAAAGGCATGCACTTCCTAGTTTCTATGGCAACTAGTGTGACTTCTGTGATTAAAGGTGTATGTCCTTATGGATACTGAGACTGAAGGTGTGTATCAATGTGGCAACTGGGATTAAAGGTGTATGTTACCATAATCTGGTCCGTAGGGCTAACCAGTGGGGCTATTTCACTCTGAGATCTTTAGGCAATCTTTATTTTTTAAAATACATTTAAGATGCCATTACAATCCACCATGATCAATTTGGGTTCATCCCAGAGATTCAGGGATGGTTCAACACATGAAAATCTGTCAATATAATCCACCATATAACTGAAAAAAAAAAAAGATCGTCTCATTAGATGCTGTAAAAGCTTTTGACAAAATACAACCCTTTATGATAAGGGTCTTGAAGAGATCAGGGATACAAGCAACATACCTAAACATAATAAAGGCAATATACCTCAAGTCAACAGCCAACATCAAACTAAATGTAGAGACACTCAAAGAGATCCCACTGAAATCAGGAACAAGACAAGGTTGTAAGCTCTCTCCATATCTATTAAATATAGTACTTGAGATTCTAGCTAGAGGGGAGTGGAGAGAAATATGTAACTCAATGGAAACAATTTTAAAAATAAAGAGATAGCAAGTAACAAGTCTAACGAAAAAATCAGCATGTTGTGATTTGGGAAGAGGTTTGTGGCCCAAAAGAAAAAGTGATACATTCCAACAGTTACTTTGCCTCAAATTAGTTGTTTCTCTTTTGTTATTATTAATGTACATATATTTATATGTCTCTGCACTTAAATAAAAATAAACTGCTGAGTCAAAAAAATTAATGATTGAGGCTGGGTAGTGGTGGTGCATGCCTTTAATCCCAGCACTCAGGAGGCTGAGGTAGGCAAATCTCTGGTTTTGAGATCAGCCTGGTCTATAGAGAGTGCTCCGGAATGGTCAGGGCAATCCAAAGAAATCTTGCCTGGAAAAAAGAAACAAATAGGCAAGTAAGCAAACAAACAGATAAATGAATGCCTAAATAAATAAATAAATTATTATTGTGAGAGAGATCAGCTCACTGTGGGCAGTGTCAGCCTTGGAAAAGTTTTCCTGGGTATACAACAAAGCAAAATTAGCAGGTTGGGAGGAGTAAGACAGTAAGAAGCAGTCCTCCATGGCCTCAGCATCAGCTCCTGCTTCCAGGTTGCTAACCTGTTTGAGTTCATGCCTTGGCTTCCCGTAATGGACTGTGATTCAGAACATTTGAAACAAATACACCCTTTTTATATTTTTTTAAAAAACAGAAAACAAACTATCTGTAGGAGGATGTGGTACAGTCATGGTATTGGAATATCCTGAATTATTAGGAAGCCAGGATATACTTAGAGCCGCAATATGACAGCTCTAGAGACTGGAGCTGCAGTATGACAGCTCAGCCCGGGAGGGAAAAATATCCTGACTACCAGGAAGCCAGGCTACCTGAAGCTGGGGTGCAGTGGGGGATGATCTCCCCGCAGGATATAGGGATCCTGCTCCTCTCCTGGAGAGCCACTACAGCTGAGTTCTGCTTTGCTCCTTATGGGAATGTCCTAGCTTTTTTTTTTTTTTTCTGCTAAGGGAAGTCCCCTGAAGAAATGCAGCATTTTCCTCCAGCGGCAGAAAGTTGTTGAATTTCCTCAGCAGGCCTTGCTCAGCCTCCTTAAGGAGCATCCTAGCAAGATTCTTCTTAAGGAGCATCCTAGGAAGGTTGATTCCTAATTTTCTGAGAAATCGCCAGACTGAAATCCAAAGAAGCTGTACAAGTTTTCATTCCCACCAGCAATGCAGAAGTGTTCCCTTTCCCCCACATCCTCTCCAGCATAAGTTGTCATCAGTGTTTTTGATCTTGGTCATTTTTACAGGTATAAGATGGAATCTCAGAGTTATTTTGAATTGCATTTCTCTTATGACTAAGGATGTTGAACATTTCCTTAAGTGTCTTTCAGCCATTTTAGATTCCTCTGTTAAGAGTTCTCTGTTTAGGTCAGTACTCCATTTTTTATTGGATTATTTGTTCTCTTGGTGACCAATTTCTTGAGTTCTTTGTATATTTTGGAGATCAGACCTCTGTCTGAAGTGGAGTTGGTGATGATCTTTTCCCATTCTGTAGGCTGTCATTTTGTCTTGTTGACCATGTCCTTTGCTTTACAGAACGTTTTAGGAAACAACCTTCCTCAAAACACAGTAATACAACTTTTGAGTATATATCCAAAGGATTCTCAATCATGCTACAAGGGCATATGCTCAACTATGTTCAGAGCAGCATTGTTTGTCATAGCCAGAACCTGGAAACAACCTAAATGCCCCTCAACTGAAGAATGGATAAGGAAAATGTGGTATATTTACACAATGGAGTACTCCACAGCAGAAAAAAAAAACAAACAAAAAATGGCATCTTGAATTTTTCAGGAAAATGGATGGAGCTAGAAAACATTATTTTGAGTGAGGTAACCCAGAAACACCAAAATACAATTATCACATGTATTCACTCATAGGTGGATAGGTGGTTTTTACACATAACGCAAAGAAAACCAGCCTACAAACCACAATCCCAGAGAACTTAGACAACAATGCGGACACTAAGAGAGACTTAAATAGATATAATTCACATGGAAAGTAGAAAGTAGAAAAAGACAAGATCTCCTGAGTAAATTGGGAGCATGGGGTCCTTGAGGGATACTCTACATGGGAATTAGAAAAAGACAAGATCTCCTGAGTAAATTGGGAGCATGGGGACCTTGAGGGATACTCTACATGGGAATTAGAAAAAGAAAAGATCTTCTGAGTAAATTGGGAGCATGGGGTCCATGGGGAGTTAAAGGGGGAAGAGAGAGGCAGAGAAGGGAGCAGAGAAAAATGTAGAGCTCAATAAAAATCAATTAAAAAACACAATGAAAAAATAAAATTTTGTATTTAAAGAAAAAAATAGCATCCTAGGAAGGTTCTTTTATTCTGCTCTGCCTTGCTGAGGACCCCTAGGGAGTGTCTAAGCAAAGTTTTTCAGCTTGGTCCTCTAAGGGACATCTCAGCTTGGTTCTTCTGCTCTGCCCACAAATGAAGGTCATCACCCAAGATTCTTTTGAGAAAGAGATTTATTTGGGAAGGGGAGTCTAAGAGAGTAGCTGCCTCTGCTACATAACAGCAGCTCTCAGCTGAAAGGATTGAGAGACTTATATAGGATTTCTTACAGGCAGAGTATTCATAGGGAGACAGGGGATTGGTTAGTTTTCCTCTGCTTAGGGATTGGTCAGTTTAGTTGGTCAGGGGCAGAGATGGCTCTTACTTCATGGACAAACTATGTTTCTTTCACTGATCCTTTTTAGTTTTTTTGACTCTAATCTTTGGACCAGGACAAATTTCTTTCACTAGCTCTAATTCTAGGGACAAATTGTGTCTATTTGACACTAGATTCAGAGCCAGGGCACATTGTTGTTGGGGTTTCTGTACTACCCAGTTCCCACAAACATTAAGTCCCAAAGAAATCACACAGAGGTCTACATTAACTCTAAACTGATTGTCCCATTAGCTTAGGTTTCTTATAAACTGTTATAACATATATTAGACAATTATTCTAATATGTGTTAGCTACATGCCTTGCTACCTTTTTCAGTGAGGCAGACACATCTTGCTTTTTCTGTGTCTGGGCAGTGACTGTGTCCTCTTCCCACAATTCTCCTGTTCTCCTTGAACCATTTCTACTTCCTGTCTTTTGTCCTGCCTATACTTCCTGCCAGGATACTGGCCAATCAGTGTTTATTTAAAATATAATTGACAGAATACAGACCATGGTTCCATACCACTTCCCCCTCCTTTTTTTTTTTTTTTTTAAAAAAAAGACAAACAAGAACATCCATAGTCCATTTTTTGGGAATGTGGATGTAATTTTCCAACTACTTCCTGCTGGTTGGGGGCACTGATAATCTTATGGGGACCTAAAGAAAATTTAGAGTTATGATCAAGTCCTGACTGCAGTATCCTGTGGGACTTGATCTTCTGAGGCAGCATCTTGAATCTGTTCTGGATGTAGAAATCAGACATCTGGGCCATCTGTTTCTACCAGAGATCTCTCAGGTGGTCTTCCTTGATCAAACCTGATTTTTCTTAACTCAGAATAAATTAACAGCTTCTCATTTTCTGTGGAAACAAAAGTAAAACCTCTTCTCCAAAGAAATATATCTTATGAAGTCAAGGTATTTTCAAAATATCTATCTTGAATTAATTGAGCAGCATTTACAAACATGATTTAGGAGGGTCTTCTGTTTTGTGTTGATTTCATTGGTTAATAAAGAAATTGCCTTGAAGGCATAAGTCGCAAACAATGCCACACCAGTTTGGAATTATGATTAATAGGGTGATATTTATTTAAAGGGGAAAAAACTTACAGATAAATGTCCCAGACCCTCTGCGCAATCAGGAAGGAATCTAGTCAACGGAAACAGAGCAGGAAGCGAAGAGAGTGAGAAGGGAAGTAACCGCTTTTTTAAAGGGAGAGAGGCCACGCTCCAATGGGCTGGTATCTCAGAGGCTATAGGCTGGAGGAGTGGAAAGACCTCCGGCAACACTGCCTTAGCCTTTTGATAGGCTAGCCCTTAGGTGGGTAGAGTAGACAGAACAGAATTCTGGGAGAAAGGAAGCAGAGTCAAGCCGACTGCATGAAGCTCTGGCCCAAGATGGACATAGGTTAGAATTTTCCTGGTAAGCCACCACCTCATGATGCTACACACATTAATAGAAATGGGTTAATCAAAATGTTAGAGTTAGCCAGTAAGAGGCTAGAGCTAATGGGCCAGGTGACAACAACTTGAATTCACAGAGGTCTACCTGTCTCTGTCTCTCAAGTGTTGGGATTAAAGGCATGTGCACCACACCTTGAACTTGCAGAGGTTCATCTACCTCTGCCTTCCAAGTGTTGGGATTAAAGGGGTATGCCACCACACCCAACTACTCTCTTTTTTCTTTAACCTTTTTATTTTTCCCAAGCCTGCATATATTTTTAATACACTATAAACCATTTAGAGGTTTTCTTCAACTTTGAATCTCTCTTTACTGTATCTCTCTTTTTTTTCTCTTTTTTTCTGACCACATGAGTCTTTAATTTGCTAAGCAACATGGAGAGGATTAAAGTCGTGGCTTTGACAACTGGATACAGCCCATTATTTAGCTTTCTGAGATTCAAGCCTCATGGCAGAGGTACTGGCTATAGACAAGGTTATTGTCACAACTCTATGGCGTTTCAAGGTCCCTTCCAGCAAGCAAGCTGCAGCAGTCTGTTCACAAACCACACTCAAATGCTCTGTAGTTGGACATCATGCCTGAAATATTCAGAGTTTGCCCTGGCAGGACATCCCAGAAAGCAGGCATTTTAAAAAGGTACAGCTTTTTTCCTGCTACAGCTAAAACCCAAAAAACATTCAGTCAGCTTTTCATCAACATGATTTAAGTGTTTCATGGCAAGACCTTTTAAAAGAGTTGCAAGGTCTTACAACTAAAGCTGAGTCAGGAAGCCTTTCTTGAATAAGATTGCTTGCCTGTAGCAAGCAGAGCCCATCTGAGAAAATGCTGCTATTAATAAATTGTGATTAACTAGAATTACTTCCCAAGCTCTGTCAGGCTTTATGTGGATGCAGTCATCCACATGTTGGGCACCATTTGTTGTCGGGTTTTCTGCCCTGCCTGATTCCTGCAATCATTAAGTTCCAAAGAAATCACACAGAGGCCTACATGAACTATAAACTGATTGTCCCATTAAGCTCAGGGTTCTTATTAACTCTTATAACATATATTAACCCATTATTCTAGTATATGCTAGCCACATGGCTCAGTACATTTTTCAGCGAGGCAGTCACATCTTGCTTCTTCTGTGTCTGGGCCAGGACTGTGACCTCTTCCCAGAATTCTCCTTCTTTCCTTGACCCACCTCTGCTTCCTGTCTGGTTGTCTCACCTATACTTCCTGCTGGGCTACTGTCAAATCAGCATTTATTTAAAATATAATATATAATTGACAGTATACAGACCATGGTCCCACACCAACACATATCTTTAGTTTTGAGTTAAGGGATAAAGAAGTTTCTTTCCTGGCTTAGGCCTCAAATACAGGGTGTATTTTTTTAACTAGCTCTGGGTTCAGAGTCAGGCTACTCAGTAATTGGTCAGTTTCCTACTCTAGTTGTCCCTTTTACTTCACACTATCTTTTTCATTATACATACAAATCTAAGTTTCCACTTTATCCATTCCTTCCAGTCCCTCCACATACCTTCCTACTCCATCTCATCCAATTTTCAGAGGATAAGGCACATTGCTTTGTGAAATGTCCAAGACCCTCTGTACTATATCTATACTGAGCAAGGTATCCATCCAAAGAGAATAGGTTCCAAAAAAGCCAATACATCCAGTAGGGATAAATCTTGGTGCAACTGCCAGTGGTCCCTCAGTCTGCCCCAGCCATGCAACTGTAAATTACATTCAGAGGGATTACTTTGGTCCAATGCTTGTTCTTTTTCAGTTCGGCTAGAGTTGGTGAGCTCCCATTAGCTCAGGTACACTGTTTCAGTGGATAAACTCATCATGGTCTTGACCTCTTTGCTCATATTCTCATTCCTCCCATTCTTCAACTGGACTTTGGGAGCTCAGTCCAGTGCTCCAATGTGGGTTTCTGCCTCTGTATCCATCAGTTGCTGGATGAAGGATGTATGGTGATATTTAAGATACTCTGACTACAGAGCAAGTAAGTTTGGGCCTCCCCTCTCTTCTATTGCTTAGGATCTTAGCTGGTGTCATTCTTGTAGATTCCTGAGAATTTCTGTACAGCCATGTTTCTGCTAACCCTATAATGGCTCCCTCAATCAAGATATCTCTTCCCTTGCTCTCATCTCTGTCCTTCCTGCATCTTGACTATTCTGTTCCTTCAAATTCTCCTCACTCCTCCCCTTTTCCCTCGTCTTCTCCTTTGGTCCTCCCATGCTCCTAATTTTGTCAGGTGATCTTGAATGTTTCCAATTTCCAGTAGGATCTATACACGTTTTTCGTTGGGTTCACCTTATTACTTAGCTTCTCTAGGAGCATAAACTAAAGGATCAATATCCTTTGTTTATGATTAGTATCCACTTATGAGTGAATACATACCATTTTCATCTTTTTGGGTCTGGGTTACCTCACTCAAGTTAGTATTTTCTAATTCCATCCATTTGCATGCAAAATTCAAGATGTCATTGTTTTTAACTGCTGAGTAGTACTCTAATGTGTGAATGTGCCACATTTCCTTTATGCATTCTTCAGTTGAGGGGCATCTAGGTTGTTTCCAGGTTCTGGCTATTACAAAGAATGCTGCTATGAACATAGCTGAACAAATGCCTTTGCAGCATGATTGAGCATCTTTTGGGTATATGTTCAAAATTGCTAGATCCTGAAATAAGTTGATTCCCAATATTCTGAGAAACTGCCATATTTATTTCAAAAGTGGTTGTACAAGTTTTCTTCCATAATTTTTTGAATGCATTTTCTGTGCCTTTGAATTGGAGTTCTCCTTCTTCTACCCCTATTATTCTTAGGTTTAGTATTTTTATGATATCCCAGTTTTCCTGGATGTTTTATGTTAAGAATTTGTTGGATTTAATATTTTCTTTGACCAATGATTCTATTTCTTCTATAGTATCTTCAACACCTGAGATTCTTTCTTCTATCTCTTGTATTCTGTTGTTTATACTTTTCTCTGCAGTTCCTGTTTGTTTACCCAGATTTTCCATATCCAGAATTCCCTTGTTTTGTGTTTTCTTTATTACCTCTATTTCAGTCTTCAAGTCTTGAACTGTTTCCTTCACCTGTTTGATTGTGTTTTCTTAGGTTTCTTTGAGAAATTTATTAATTTCTTCCAATTTTTTGTTTGCCCTTTCCTCCATTTCTTTAAGGGAGTTTTTTCATTTCCTCTTTAAAGTTCTCCATCATTTTCAAAAAGTTACATTTAAGTCATTTTCTTCTGTTTCTTATAGGTTAGGATAATCAAGTCTTCCAGTGTTCTGGTTTTACCATATTGCTTCTCAGGTTGGTGGATGAATTCTTGCATTGGTACCTACACATCTCTTCCTTCAAATGAAGCCGGCAGTATCTTTGTGTTTTGGTTTAATCCTTTAAATGGTTGTCTGAGTATTTGGGAGTTTTTTTTTTTTATGGTCTACTGTGTACTGTCAATGTCTGTATCTCAGGAAGCTTCTGAGGTCCCAATAAGCCTGCTCTCTTTGTCTTCTCTCCTGGTTCACTCTCTTGGTCCCCCCAGTGTTGTACCAAGCTCTTGGTCCCCTCAGCTTGTAGCAAGATCTTGGTCCTCTCAGTATTGTTGGAAGCTTTCAGCTCTTGGTACAGTGTCCTAAGAGTGGGGTGTCCCTCTGTGTGGATATTCACTCACCTCTGAAGTCCCCTCAGTATTGGAGCAAGCTGTGTTTCAGAGTTCCACTGAGGTTGCAGGAGGATAGGCAGGTTTGGGGTCAGGGTGTGGCTAGCAGTTTGGATGGGTCATTGGATGGAGTTGGGTTTGGGGGAGCCTACCCACAGAAAACTCCCTGCTGATTGACTAGAAAATCTGAGGGAGTTGGGGACGGGCCTAGAGTTATGTCCCACTGTGGAGGTCCTAGAGTGTGGGGTGTCCTGACACATGGCTGTACACTCACCTCTTATGTCCCCTTCTGTATTGGAGCAAGCTGTGTTTCCCAAATAAACCTTTTTTTCCCTAAAAAATAAAATAAAAAAATAAAAATAGGCCTGAGACTTCAACTCATTACTACACATTTTATTATGTCTCAGTAATGCATGTTGAGATCTAGAATGATAATCCCTTCAGCATTACTCTTTCAGTTCAGGATGATTTGGGCTGTGTTCCATTGTGGTTCTGCATGAATTTGGGAATTGGTTCTTCTATGCCTTTGAAAAATTAGATAGGGATTTTGATTAGAACTGTAGTGAATGCATATATACATATATAATACATATGGTATATTATAATGTATTAATACATATAGTATATTATATATGTATACTGTAAACTCTATACTGCAGTTCTCAAAAGAATAAAACATTATGGTTAAGAAATATCTTTTTTCCATTTTATTAAAAGTAGATTCTTTTTACACACAATATGACCTAATTACAGTTTTTCTTTTTCCCTCACATCATTCTTCCAAGTTTTTCGTTAGTTCCTCTTCCCTCTACATCTTCTAAGAGATAACTGCTGAACATGGCAAAATAAAATATAATAACATAAAACAAAAATCATCACATCAAGGCTGAACAAGGAAATCAATATAAGGAAAAGAGTCCTTTTGAGAGTAGGTATGAGAATCAGAGAGACATTTGTTCATATACTCAGAGTCCCTTAATCATACTCAGGTGAAACCGGATGGTGGTGGCACACACCTTTAATCCTGGCACTCAGGAGGCAGAGGCATGCAGATTTCTGTAAGTTTGAGGCCAGCCTGGTCTAAAAGAGTCAGTTCCAGGACAGTCTCCAAAGTAACACAGAAAAAACCCTGCCTTGAAGGAAAATCATAAAAAATAAAAATAAAACAAAGCACCATATCCAGTTGATAGCTATAACATATACACATAGGAACTTATGAAGACTGGTATAGGCCCTGTGTTTGCTGCTTCAGTCACTGTGAGTTTATGTGGGCCTCCCTCAGCTGACTCAGTGGGCTTTGTTCTCCTAGTTATCCCATCCCCTTTGGCTCTTGTACTCTTTCTGCCTCCTCTTCCATGGGGTTTTTTGAGCTCCAAGGGAGACTGTTAATTGTCCCTAGCAATTAAGAAAATTCAAATCAAGAATACATTGAGATTTCATTTTAACGTAGGTAGAATGGTAAATATCAACAAAAAATTACAACAAATGTTGGTGGGAGTGTGAGGAAAAGAGAATTCGTAATCACTGCTGGTGTTTGAGATGCTGGGGAGCATTGGAGATGATGATATCAGTGTATAAGGATCTGATGAAGGAATTGGGAAAAATGAGGGGTATAAATTGAAGTGGAAAGAAACAAACACAAGATAAGAAGATAAAATAGCAGTAAAAATACATCAAAAAGTCATGAAAAGTCATACTATCATATATATATTTATGATATATATATCATAAATAGGAAATAAAAATTTCCCTTCTGGACTGACAATTCTCCAGCCAAGACCATCTCAGAAACATACCAACACCAGGCATGAGAAACTTTTGAATTGTTCATTGGGGTCATCCAAGGGACTCCCAAATCATAACAGATTATTCTTATATCCCTCTTTTGACTCCAGACATGGAAGGTAAGTAACTTTTTTTTTCCATTTTTTTTTTATTGAGAAAAGGAGAAAAAAAAAGTTTCCACCTCCTCCCAACCTCTGGTATCCCTCCCCCTCCTCCCACCCCTCTTCCCCTCCTCCCACCCTTCTCCCCCTCCCCCCACTCCTCTCCCCCTCCCTCTCCAGTCCAAAGAGCAGTCAGGGTTCCTTGCCCTGTGGTAAGTCCTAGGTCTTCCCCTCTCTGTCCATTCCTAGGAAGGTGAACATCCAAACTGGCTAGGCTCCCACAAAGCCAGCACATTACGTAGGTTCAAAACCCCGTGCCATTGTCCTTGGCTTCTCATCAGCCCTCATTGTTCGACATGCTCAGAGAGTCCAGGTTTATCCCATTCTTTTTCAGTCACAGTCCAGCTGGCCTTGGTGAGGTCGCAATAGATCAGCTCCACTGTCTCAGTGGGTGGGTGCACCCATCGTGGTCCCGACTTCTTTGTCATGTTCTCCCTCCTTCTGCTCCTCATTGGGACCTTGGGAGCTCAGACCAGTGCTCCAGTGTGGATCTCTGTCTCTATCTCCATCCATCACCAGATGAAGGTTCTATGATGATATGCAAGATATTCGTCAGTATTGCTATAGGATATGGTCATTTCAGGTTCCCTATCCTCAGCTGCCCAAGCAACTAACTGGAAACCTCGGCTTGTGCATCTGGGAGCAACTCTAGGTTCAAGTCTCTTGCCAACTCTAAGGTGGCTCCCTTAACTAAGAATTGTGCTTCCGTGCTCCCCTATCTAACCTTCCTTTATCCCAATCCTCCTTTTTCCCCAAGTTCCCCCCATTCTCCCCTTCTCCCTTTTCTTTCCCCATCTCCCCTTACCCCCATCCCACCCCACCCCCAAGATTTCAATTTTCTCCCCGGCAATTTCGTCTACTTCCCATAGCCAAGAGGACAACTATATGTTTTTCCTTTGGTTCACCTTCTTACTTAGCTTCTTTGGGATCACCAATTGTAGACTCTGTGACCCTTGTTTATGACTAGAAACCAATTATGAGTGAGTATAACCCATATTCATCTTTTTGGGTCTGGGTTACCTCATTCAGGATAGTGTTTTCTATTTCCATCCATTTGCATGCAAAATTTGAGAAGTCATTGTTTTTTACCGCAGCATAGTACTCTAATGTGTAGATATTCCACACTTCTTCATCCATTCTTCCATTGAAGGGCATCTAGGTTGTTTCCAGGTTCTGGCTATTAAAAATAATCCTGCTATGAACATAGTTGAACAAATGCTTTTGTCATATGATAGGGCATCTCTTGGGTATATTCCCAGGAGTGGTATTGCTGGGTCCAGGGGTAGGTTGATCCCGAATTTCCTGAGAAACCAAAACACCGATTTCCAAAGTGGTTGCACAAGATTGCATTCCCACCAGCAATGGATGAGGGTACCCCTTCCTCCACAGCCTCTCCAGCAAAGGCTATCATTGGAGTTTTTTATTTTAGCCATTCTGACAGGTGTAAGATGATATCTCAAAGTTGTTTTGATTTGCATTTCCCTGATCGCTAAGGAGGTTGAGCATGACCTTAAGTGTCTTTTGACCATTTGAACTTCCTCTGCTGAGAATTCTCTATCCAGTTCAGTGCCCCATTTTTTAATTGGGTTAATTAGCATTTTAAAGTCTAGTTTCCTGAGTTCTCTATATATTTTGGAGATCAGACCTTTGTCTGTTGCGGGGTTGGTGAAGATCTTCTCCCAGTCAGTAGGTTGCCTTTTTGTCTTGGTGACAGTGTCCTTTGCTTTACAGAAGTTTCACAGAGGAAGATCAGGAAGAATGATAGTGACAGCCAGCCAGAGGAACAGGGATCTTGTTGTGAGATTGTATTTCCTAGGAATACCACAGTCTACATACATGAGGTTTCACCAACATGATAGCCTAAACATGAGATAAACATGGATAACATGAATGGAGTAAATCCAGGAGGTCTCACTTCTACAGTAAAACAAAACAAAAATTAAATACAATTAAAAACAATTGAGCAACACCATGGGAGGAAAAAGTAATCTTCCTCAGAGAAGCGTGTAGTAATTGGGTATTTAATACTAAATAGCTACCTCTGAAAACACTCACCCATGTATTTTTGTGGAGACTGAGCAAGATGTACTTATGTATTTAGGAATATGTGTGAGGGTGTGGGTATGTGTATGTGTTTGTGTCTATGCCTGTGTGTCTGTATATAGCAACAATGAAAAAAGAACATGGAGAAGGTATATGGGATAATTTGGTGTTGATAGAGGAAGGTCATTGGTTAAAAAATAAAGAAACTGCTTGGCCTTCATAGGTTAAAACATAGGTGGGAGGAGTAAACAGAAAAGAATGCTGGGAAGATGAGGAAGTGAGCTCATAGGCCATGCTCCCCTCTCCCGGGCAGACAGGATGAAGCAAGCAGCCAGGTCAGATATGCTGAATCTTTCCTGGTAAGTGCACCTTGGGGTGCTACACACATTATTAGAAATGGGCTAGTCCAGGTGCGAGAGTTAGCTGAGAAGAGGCTAGATATGATGGGCCAAGCAGTGTTTAAAAGAATAGTTTGTGTGTTGTTATTTCGGGGCATAAGCTAGCTAGGTGTCTGGGAGCAGGGCTGCAGGAATGCAAACCGCAGCTCCCCACAACATGGTGGGATAAAAAAGAAAGAGGTAGTGTAATGTGGTTATATTAAAATTTCAAAAATAAAAGACATAACTAAGAAAAAAGAAAAGAAAAACATAAACAACACAAAAAATGATGTACTGTGAGTGACTCTTGCATTCTGTATGTCAAGTTACATTGTGAACTTGAAATGCAGTCCAGTCCCCTTGGGCCTCCTCTGTATACTAACTTGAAGAAAATACTTTGGTATTGTCCAAATGAAGCACAGAAGATTTTATCTCATTGGTCTTGATCTCTTATTAACCACAGCCCAATTTTTAGACATAGCTGACTATATGCAACCATTCGAGGGATGCATAGATTTCATTTCAGTAACAATGAACTTTTGTTAGTCACAGTGATTTCCTTGAGCCTGGGCTATTATCACACAGAGAATCTTTATTCAGAAATATTACACAGATTATTCCTAAATCAATTCTCAATAGATACTCTGATTTTCTCTGAAGCCTCTCTTTTTCTTAGTTTTCCCATTTTCAAAGCTAATTAATTTTTGTTTTGATGATCCAATGTTTATCCCAATACAAGGATCTAAAATCCTCCGTGTCTTCTAACAAAATTATACAAAGGCATGCAGAGCCACATGCCTATGTTCATCACAACATCCTGCATCTTGGCACTAATTGCTATTCTAGTTTCCTTTCTTTTGCTTTTATAAAACACTCTGACCAAAAGCAACAAAAGAGAGGAAATTATTTATTTCAGCTAATAGGTTTTATAGTTCATCACTGCCAGAATTTAGAAAAAGAAATTGAAGTAGAAACTTTGAAGCAATACTGTCTGCTAGCTCACATGCAGACCAATAATCATCTAGGCTAGGCCCAAATCCTAAAGGAACAGTGGTATACTCAGAGGTCTTTGCCCTCCTATATAAATCAACAATGAAGACTAACTTCCACAGACAGGCCCACAGACCACTATGATCCATGTAATTCTTCAACTGAAGCTCTACTCTTCGGTAATCCTAAACTGTATCAAGTTGAGAGATAAAGGTGACCAGGACAATGAGCAATAAAATATACACACTTACATTGGGATATTTAATGAATTTTCACATACTCATACATTAAACTATCATCATAATCAAGATAATTAAAGTATTTATTTATTATTTCATGTTTTTTAATATTTTCTTACTTCTAGGTGCTTCTACCTCAACAACATTCGTAGAAAAATAATCTGTTCTGTGATTACAGTTGAATTTAAAATTTAATATGTTTTAGGACATAAAGTAATGTAGAATATTTCATTTGGATTGTTTCCTTCAACACAGTTTTTTTTAAGACTGATCCACATTTTAGTATCTGAGGGCTCAATCTTTTTTATTGCTGATTAATATTCCACTACATGTCTGTGATATCTTGTTTTTATATACTACTTTTGGTACGGGCTAGAGTCACTTGGGAAGAGAGAATATTAATTGAGAAAATGCTCTACCAGATTGACCTATGGAGCATTTTCTTATCTAGTTATTTATGAAGGAGAACATCCATTGTGGGTGATGCAATTCTTGGGTGGTTGATCCTAGAGCTGTATAAACATCAGGATGAACAGACCATCAGGAGCAAGCCAATAAGAACCACTCTTCAATCACCTCTGTATCATTTCCAAACTCTAGATTCATGTCTTGAGTCCCTGCTTTGGCTTTCATCCATGATGGACTGTTACTTGGAAGTGTAATGTTAAAGAAACCCTTTTCTCTCCAAGTTATTTTTGTAAACCCTGACTAGGACAATGGGCTCACCACAATACCTGTATTCTTTTATCTCTTTGTGGAAATTTTGATTGTGGATGCTCTTTTGGTTTTGACTTTTTTTCTTAATTATTATTGTTGCATATACATTATACATATACATGTAAAATATGTAAATACAGCAATTTAGTGTGGCTGTATGTACATGTTTTTAGGGGTGACCAATTGGTAATGCATAAATAATTATGAGCTTATCCCTTATGCAAACTGTAAAATATCCCCCATCTTCCTCCCTCTCCCTCCCTCCTCCCTCCCCCTCTCACCTGAATGTAGATCTTTATCTAGGAGTCAAACCTCATAAGATTTTCCCCATCTATGTTTACATTTCTATCAACTTGTATCAAGTGGTATTTTTTTGTTTAAACCTTGATTCGAAAATCATATTGTTAAAATATGAGTTAAGCTACCCTATGATATATAAAAGAAAAAATTACTTTTGCTATTGCAATTTTTATACCATATCTCCTATGATGTTCCATGAATAAATAAACCAATTCATGATTAATATACTGTGGTCAGTCATTTCTTCGTTTTGACCAGTTGCAGTGTTCTGCTGCAAAAGGAAGCATTTTTTATGAGCGTTTAAAGATACACTTATCTGTGGCTATAATAATAAGAATTAATAATGTACATAGACATTTTACTGGCTTATGAAAGTGAAAGTAGTAGGCTCTCTTCTTTGTTCTGTGGTTTCAAAAGCCACAGGTAGTTGGTTAGGTTTACAGTACCAGGAATGAATTTCTTCTTATTGATTAAGCCTCAAGGGGCCTTAATTCCAATTAAACAGTTATTGGTAACCATCACTATACAAGTGCTACTACTGTACCTTTGGGGATATTTTTTCATGATGGTTTTTGATGTGGTCCATAGGCCTTACAGTTGTTGAGGAATATTGGTTGCTGGTCTTCAGGGAGGAGGTTACTGGTAATAATCCAACTAAATTCTTTTAAATTCTTTGTTTGAACTCCATGATGCCTTCAGCAACACAAAATTACTTTAAAATTCTTAAAGGCAAGAAAGTTCAAGGACAGTAGTAACATAACCTTTTTGGAGTCTTGCACTCCTCTGACCAACAACTTAAAAGAGAATCATTCATGCCTGGCATTATGCTTTTGTAAGAGAGTATATGGCCTTTGAGAAGAACATTATCACCCCGATTGACAAGACTTTGTTAAACTATATTACATAGTTTAATGTATAAACTATATACATTAATGTTTAAACTTTATAATTAAATATATATGATACATTAATACTACATGTAATTATTCATTAGCACTTAAATGCATTAAAGTATATATAGATATTATATATAGCAGATATAATATAGGCATAGATATATAGATAAGTGCATAGATTGATATATTATATGTAATTTTAGTTGAACATAAAATATCATGACTTACTGATTTTTTCAATATTTCAATTTTAATATTTCAATTTCAAATATCCTCACTATTTGTAATCCCTTCTTGCCTTTCCCTTTGTATTGTTCACCTTTCTTTCTGATTTAAAGTTACTTTCCCTGTTTTCTATATTTTCACTACAATCACACTTGTGCGCTGTTAATCTCTTCTTTAAAGCTCTGTCGCCTCCCTTCATGTCCCATTTGACTTTCTGTATTTCAGTAGTTACTCCTAGTTCTATACGCAGATCTAAAGATTCAGAGCTAGCAACCACAAAAAGAAAGCATATGGTGTTTGGCTTTCCGGGTTTGGGTTAGTTCGCTCAGTTGTTAATTTACCTGAAAATTTCATGATTTCATTTTTTAAAACTGAAAATTGTTACACTGTATATGCATATTATATTTATACTATCCATTTATCAGATGGACACTTGGCTTTTGCTATTTTACTAGCTATTGTGAATAGAAAAGCACTGAACATAGCTGAGCAAGTATCTGCAGAGCACAATGTGAAGTCCTTTAAATGTATGCCAAGAAGTGTTAAAGCTCGTTCATATGGTTGATAAAGTTTTAGCTTTTTGAGGATTATCTGTACTGGTTTGCAGCATAGCTACAACAGTTATATAACCCTCTAACAGTTAATGAGTATTCCCTTTTCCCCACATCATCACCATTATTTGTTTCTTCATCTTAGCCCTTCTGACTGGGATTACATGAAATCTCGAGGTAGTTTTAATTACCTATTCCTTAATGGCTAAGGACATCAAGCAGTTTTCCCTATATTACTTATGCATTTTAAGGACTCTATGTTAAGACACATAGCCCATTTTTAACTGGGCTGTTTGTTTTCTTGTTCTATATATTAATCCTCTATTATATATATGTATAGCAGGAAAATATTCTTTCCAATTCTGTGGGAATATTCTTCTCTCCATTAATTGCTTCCTTTCCTCTACAAAAGCATTTTAAATTCATGGGGTCCCACATTTCTATTGTTTACCTCTATTCCTGGGCAAATGGAGGACTATTTAGAAAGTCCTTCTCTGCCCCTATGTCTTGTATGGTACCATCCATATTTTCTTCCAGCAGTTTCAGTATTTCATGTTCCACACTGAGCTTTTTAATCCATTTGGAGTTGATATTTGTGTGAGGTGAAAGACAGAGGTCTGATTTCATTTTTTTCCATGTGGATATCTACTTTGAAGATGCACTAATTTTTCCAGTCTACACTTTTGACATCTTCATTAGGTATCAGATACCTTTAGTTACCTCATGATTGTTTCTTCTGTTTTGTTCCACTAGTCTACAGATGTGTTTTAATACTAGTACCAGTTTGTTTTTATTACCAACATTCTATAACATATCTTGAAATCAGAAATGGTCATTTCTCTAGCATTGTTATTCTTCTCAGGGTTACTTTTGATGTCCAGGGTCTTTTGGTATTGTTGTTCCATATGACTTTATACTATTTTTCCTATTTCCATTAGGAATGGTGTTGGGATTTTGATTAAGATTACATTGCATTGGTCAATTTCAATTGGTAGAACTATAATTTTGACAATATGAATCCTATGATTTCTTGAGCATGAAGTGCCTCCTCATTTTCTAGTTTCATCCTTAAAATCTTCCTTCATATACTTAAAAGTTTTCATGGTTGATGTTTCTCACTTTTTTGGCTTAGATTTAGTCCTAGAAATTTTGTTCTCTTTGAGGTTTTCATGGGTGGGAATATGTCTCTAACCTTTTTCTTAGCCCAATACTTGTTGGTATATAAAAAGGTTACTTGGCTTATTCAAATTTGATTGTGTATCATGCTACATTGCTAAAATTATTGGTCATTATTAGAAGGTTTATACTGAAATTACATCATTTGCAAGTGAAGATAATTTGACTTCTTATTTTCTTTTTTATATACTTCAGTTTTCGTCTCTTGTCTTATTGCTTTAGAAGGGTTTCAAGAACTGTATTTAAAACGATTGAGGATAGTGGTAATCCTTGCCTCATTCTTGATTTTTTGGGGGATTAATTTGACATTTTATGTATTTAAGATTTTCTCGGTTGTGGGTTTGTCATGTTAAACTAAGTTCCCTTCAGTTTCTCCAGGGCTTTTTTGTAGCTTTGTTTTTGTTTGTTTGTTTTAATTAATTAATTTTTAAATTTCATTTTATATTCCAATCATAGTTCTCCCTCCCACCCCTCCTTCAGCTTTCCCTAACCTCCCTGCCAGCCTACCTCCCATCTACTCCTCCCAATGTGTAAGGGCTCCAATGGGAAGTCAACAAAGCCTGGTACATTAAGTTGGGGCAGGATCAAGCCCCTCTCCCCTGCATTAAGGCCAAGCATGGCATTCTACCACAGCAAACGGGCTCCAACAAGTTAGCTCATTCACCAGGGAAAGATACTGGTCCTACTGCCAGGGTCTTATTTTAAGAAGACATGCTGAATGTTGTCAAAGCTTTTTTGCGTCTATTGAGAATTTTATGTGATACTTTTACCTTGAATTCCAATTATATACTTTATTATGTTTATTGACTTATATAGGTTGAACAACCACTACTTCCTCAGGAAAAGATGAGTATTTGATCACAGTGGATTATCTCATGGATATAGGCCTGTATTTGGTTTGAAAATATCTTATTGTTTTTGATATTTTTGTTTTTGTTTGTTTTTCAGAACAGGGTTTCTCTGTGTAGCCTTTGCTGGAACTTGCTTTGTAAACCAGGCTGGCCTCAAACTCAGAGATCCACCTGCCTTTGCTTCCTTACTGCTGGGATTAAAATTGTGCCTTCATGTTTTTAGACTTTCTAGATTAATGGAAAATAAATAGGCTTTTAAAGGCATTGCCTTATAGTTGTGTGAATTTCTTTTTCACTCATTTTTTTATTAAAAAATAGATAACAATACATTCTGATTATGTCTCCCCTTCCCCAGCTCATTCTAAATCCTCTTCACCTCCCTACCTGAACAAATTTGCATGGTCTCTCTCTCTCTCTCTCTCTCTCTCTCTCTCTCTCTCTCTCCCTCTCATTAGAAAAAAAATACAGGAATCTGAACAGATAAACAAAGAGCCAAAGAAAAGCATAAGAAACATTTATAGATGCAGAGAAACACACATTGGCAGACACAGAAATCCCATGAATATACAAGATTGGAAAACATAATATATAAGCAAACGATATATAAAGTCAAAAAAGAAATATCCAGGAAAAGTATTATGAGACAAAGAAACCTCCAAAAATACTATTGAGTACATTTTGTGTTGACCATCTAGCATTGGGTATGGGGCTTACCCTTAAGAATGGTTTGCATACCCTGTGAGATTCAGTGGGAGAATGTTATTATAATTCATTTGATAGTGATTACCAATTGGAGATAGTTTGTGGGACTCTATCAGGTCTAGACATGTGTAGGCTCTGTGCATGCTGCCATATTCTCTGTGATTTTATATATTAATTTGTAGATGCAAGTTTTTGTTCCACCTGGTCCCTCAGCTGTTCAGTCCCAAAGAAATACACAGAGGCTTATATTAATTAGAAACTGTTTGGCTTATTAGCTCAGGCATATTATTAACTAGCTCTTATAACTTCAATTAACCCACAATTTCTGCCTAAGTTTAGTCATGTGGATTGGTACCTTTTCTCAAGGCAGCATTCTCATCTTCCTTCCTTTGTGTCTGATTGGTGACTGACTTTGCCTTTTCTCTTCCCAGAATTCTCTTAGTCTGATTGATCTTTGTATATTTCCTTCCTGACTACTAGTCAATCAACATTTTATTAAATCAATATGTGACAAATCATTACAGTATACGAAAGCATTATACAACAGCATGAATAAGTCCTTCTGTGTTTGAAGGGCTTGCTTTCTTTGTGTACTCCATTCCTTCTGAGTCTACAATTTTTCTTCTTCCTCTTCTGCAGGGTTCCCTGAACCACAAGGGGAGGGAAGTGAAGGAGACATCCCACTTAATGCCTTGTAATACTGAATGTGTCAAGGTCTCTCACTCTTTGCACATTGCCCAGTTATGGGTCTCTGTATTTATTCTTATCTGATGCAGGAAGAAACTTCTCTGATGATGGTTGAGCAAGACACTGATCTATGAGTATAGCTCAATGTCAATATACTCTTGATGCTGCATTTCTTTAGCAGAACAGTAATATTTAGTTTTCCCTTAGGTCTGTGTCCTATCTAGTCTCAGATTCTTGGTCACTTGAGGAGTGTCATGGATATATTCTATATCATGGAGTAGAATGTTCTAAATTCTTTAGTGTC
The DNA here is from genome assembly GCF_018167655.1 of Microtus oregoni. NCBI lineage: Eukaryota > Metazoa > Chordata > Mammalia > Rodentia > Cricetidae > Microtus > Microtus oregoni. The sequence continues at coordinate 238,802 of NW_024544713.1, forward strand.
TATTGTCATTTTTCCCTGTTCATTTATGATTTTATTAACTTTTTGTTTTCTAGACCAAAAGCTTGTTGTTCTTGTTTATATTCTCAAACAACCAGGAATTACATTTGTTGATTCTTTGTCCTGCTTTTTCTATTTCTATTTTCTTAATTTGCTCTGACTTTTATTATTTCTTGCCTTCTGCTGGACTTTGGTTTGACTTTATGTATTCCAAATTCCTGAGTGAAATCAACTGAGTCCATTATCTATGCTATTTCTGATTTTGTAGAGTAGAGACATAAACTATAAATTTACTCTTTGGACAGAATTAATTTGTCCCAGACGTTTTGCTAGAGTGGGTTTCCATTTTCATTTAGTTACTGGAATTTTTAAAAATGTTGATTTCATCTTTGAACCATTCATCATTCATTAATATGATGTTTAATACCCTTGAGTTTGTTTAATTATGAGATATTTGATTGCTTATATCTTATTGCATTATGGTAAGAAATGAAACGTAAAATTATTTTAATGTTTTTGAGCTTCTTAATATTTATCACATTTCCCAATATGTGGGCTATTTTAGAGATGCTTCCATGTGCTTCTGAGTTGAGTGTATACTTTTGGCATTTGGTTAGAATATTCTACAGCTATCTATTAGGTCCATTTGATATATGATAACATTTAATTCTGATATTCCTCAGTTTTCTGTCGGAATGACCTGTATATTGGAGAAAGAGATATAGTAATATCACCTACAATCTTTAAGTTGCAGTTTATCTGTATCTTTCCTTGCACTAATATGCTTTTAGTAAAATTGAGTGCCCCAAAGTTTGGTGCATATACATTTAGGATTGTAATGATTTCCTGGATAATTTTTTAATTAATTTATTTACTTTTAAAGGATCTTTTCTGACTTTACATACCTATCTCTGTTGCCACTCCCTCCTCTCCTCCAACTCCCCCCACCTTCTTCCCACCCCCCACCCATCCACTCTTCAAGAGGGTAAAGCTTCCTACGGTGAGTCAACAAAATTTGACACATCATTTTGAGGCAGGACAAAGGCTTTCCCTATAGTCAGGCTGAACAAGGTTTTCCTCTATAGGGAATGGGCTCCAAAAAGTCAGTTCATACAATGGGGATAAATCCTGGTCCCACTGCCAGTGACCCCACAGACTGGCCCAGCCCTACAATGATCTCCCACATTCAGAGGACCTAGTTTAGTCCTATGTAGATTCTCCCACTATCAGTTCAGAGTCAGTGAGCTCCCATTAGCTAAGTTGTTTCAGTGGGTATCCCCATCATGGTCTTTACCCCTTTGCTTATATTATTGTTGTTCTCTCCCTTCGACTGGTCTCTGGAAGCTTGCCCCAGTGTTTAGCTGTGGATCTCCTCATCTGCTTCCATCCGTCGCTGGATGAAGATTCTATGATGAAAATTAAGGTATTCATCAATCTGATTACAAGGAAAGGCCAGTTAAGGCCCCCTTTCCACTAATGCTTGGAGTATTAGCTACGGTCATTCCTCTGGATTCTTGGGAATTTCCCTGGTAGCAGGATTCACACTAACCCATAATTGTTCCCACAATCAAGATATCTCTTTCTTTGCTCTCCCTCTCTGTTCTTCCCCATTGTGACCATACCCCAGCAATACCACTCTTGGGCATATACCTAAAGTATGTACAATCATATTACAAGCACATTTGCTCAACTGTGTTCATAGCAATATTATTGGTAATAGCCCCAACCTGGAAGCAAACTACATGCCCCTCAACCAAAGAATGGATGAAAAAAATGTGGTACATTTACACAGTGGAGTACTTCTCACTGGTAAAAATCAATGACATCTTAAAATTTGTAAACAAGTTAATGGAACTAAAGAAAACCATCCTGAGTGAGGAAACCTAGACCCAGAAAGACAAACATGGTTTGTATTCACTCATGAGTAGATATTAGATATAAAGCAAAGGACTACCCATCTATAGTCCATGACCCCAGAGAAAAGAGGTAATAAGGAGAATGTTAAGAGAGACTTCTTGGTTAATTATTCTTTAGATTAGCATGGTCTTTTTATTTTATCCTTAGAATAATTTTCCCATCCTTTCATTATAAGACTGTGCTTATCTTTAAAGCTGCTTCATATAGGCTATTGAAAAATGGATTAAGTTTCTTCCTTTTTAAGTCTTTTTAAATTATTGTAATTTAATTGGGGAATTTGTAACCTATATTTCTTTCATTTTTGGCAGACACACACACACACACACACACACACACACACACACACACACTATTATCCTAAATATGTAGATGCAACCTGATTAGTCAAGTAAGCATCTTATTGAGTGTTCACTGTAGGACAGGTTTGGTGGACACAAATTCTTTCAGTATTTTTACATCATGGAAAGTTTAATATCTCCAACAGTGGTAGATATAATGAGTATAGTAGTATTGGTTGGCACTCATGGTTAAAGAGAACTTGAAGTACATTGCTCCATGTTCTGCTGTCTTTTAAAGTTTCCATTGAGAATTCAGCTAGTATTATGATAGGTTTTCTTATATATTTGACTTGGTTTTTACATTGCAGCTTTTAATATTCTTTATTTCTTTCTCTATATTTAGTATTTAAATGCAGTGGTATGTGTGGAGTTCCTTTGCAGTTCCTGCTTATTTGGTCTCCTGTGTGCTCTTTGTGTCTGTATAGGTATGGCTTTCTTTAATGTGGGGGCATACGCCTCTATGATCTTGTTGAAGATTTAGTCTGTGTCATTGACTTAGCATTCTTCTTCACCTAAGATTTTTGCCTTCCCTAGGCATACAACAGCGTGTGTGCATTCTTTTTATGCATATATTTTTTGGATTTTATGACCCAATTTTTCCACCTTATCATTCTACTCTATACTAGATTCATTCTGCTTTTTAGTTTTCCCCCTGAGTTTTGTAATTGTGTTATTGAGATTTTTAATTCCATTTTATTTTAGCTTGAGTGTTCTTTGATATTTTTATTTCTTTGTTAAATTCAGTTTTTTTAAATCTCATATTGTTTCATCATTTAATTTAACTGTCTGGATTTTGGGGGGTCATCCTTGAGGCACTGGTTGGAATATCTTTACGCTTATTGAGCTGTTTGCCATATCTTCTTAAAATTTCTTGTATTATTTAATAAAGTTTATGATTGTTCTTATAAGTTTTGTTTCCTTAGGTCCATCTAGAAATTTTTATTGAAGACTATTTCTGTAAGACCGATAGTCTTAAGTATATGTAAAGTATGGTGACCTTTCATATTGTTTATGCTTTTCCAAAAAGACCTAAACATGTATATTTCTTTCATTGGTTGTGTATCTTGTGTGTTTCTGGATTGCCTCAAAATCTTGTTTTTATGTTTATTGTCCTCCAAGCTTGGATGATTTTTGATAAGGTATGAGGAGTTGGTAGGTTCATCCTTCAGAAACTTAGTGTTGAGATTTTATTGGATAAAGCAGAATGATTCCAATTCACTGGCAAGGAATAAAACATGAGAAATGAGACAGAATGCTGAATCTGCTTAGTGTACTGTACAAGCTGTGCCAATAGAGGCATTTCTGGGAGTGTGGGGGTAGAAATGGTCTCGGGCACTTACTAGGCTAGGAAGGTGTACAGTCTATGCAGCCAAAGCCATGCTTTAGAGTTGGAGGTGATGTTGGCAGGCAAAGTTCTGTCACTCAACAGACAGAATTCACGCTCAGATGTAAGCTCAGGCTAGGTCTTCAGTTTGGGTATAATGCATATGGGCTAGGTCAATTGTTGGTGTTAGGAATAGCGTAGCTTAGGCTGATTGGATTAGGTATGTGTAGCAGGTACTGAATCTAGAGAATGGCAGTAGCTGAACAGGTGTAACTAATCAGACTAGACACAGTTTTGTGTCTTACAAAGACCTAACATCTACTGACATTTGTATATAAGAATTTGCATTGGTATATGCTTTTGTTTCTCATGAAATTGGATCCATAGTAAAATCTTTATGATATATGGTTTATATTTACCTTTAAATGAAATTATGAAAAATTCTTTCAAGATTAACTATACCAGTTTGTATTCTTAATAGCAATGGATTATAATTTTAGTTCTTTTATATCGTTGCCAAACATGTATAGTCACTATCATTTTAGGCATGCAAATAGGTAGGCAGTTTTATCTTGTCTTATTTTAGTTAGGATTTTGTGACTAACATTGTGGAATATTTTTTCATGTGTTTAGTTGCCATTGCTAGATGTTCCTGGCTGAAATTTTGTTAATCTCTTTTACTTGTTTTAGTGATAAAATATTGTGAATCACAAAGTTTATTTTTATATTTACAAGGTATGTCCTTTATCATATGCAAGTTTACAAACAATGTCTTAAGCTCTGGCTTGCTGCTTTTTCTTCTGATATGTGCTGCTGATCACAAATCTCAACCTTATGAATTCCATTTTACCAGTATTTCTTTTATAGTTTGTGCATTCTGTATTTTACTTTAAATTTTTTTTCTCAAAATCATAAAAACTTTCCTTCTATTTTTTCCAGAAGTTTTATAGCCTATGTTCTCATATTGAGGTCTATGAGCCATTTCAAATTAATTTTCTATGAAGTTAAAGCTTTCCCAAAATTGGACCAATTTTCTCTGTAAAATGTCTTTAACAGATTATACTTTAGCTCTCAAATTTCCTTAGCACCTAAAAACCTCATACAATATGGATGAGTTGATTTGTATACTCTGTATTGTATTTTACTCCTTTAAATAATGTGCCAGAAACAAACTTCCTTAATTATAATTTGAAGCAATTTTGAAAGCAGGTGGTTTGTTTAAACTTTGTTAACTTTAAAAATTGTTTTGTTAAAAGAGAATTCTCTATAGAAAAAAAAAATACTCAAATGGCTGAGAATCCCTTAAAGAAATGCTTAACATCATTAGCTATCAGGGAAAAGCAAATGAAAATTACTTTGAGATTCCATCTTACATATGTCAGAATGGCTAAGATAAATGATACAAGTGATATTTCATGCTGTGAGCATACATATGGGGCAAGGGAAATACTCTTTCATTGCTGGTGAAAGTATAAAATTGTTCAGTCACTATTTAAATCAGTGTAGAGGTTTCTTAAAGCCTGAAAGTTGATTTACCTCAAGATAAAATTATACTACTTGTCTTAGTTTAGGGTTCTATTGTCGTGAAGTGACACCATCAACACGGCAGAAAACATTTAATTGTGACTGTTTAGCGTTTTAGAGGTTAGCCTATTATCATCATTGTAGGATACGACAGCATGCAGGCAGACATGATGCCAGAGAAGGAACTGAAAGTTCTACATCTAGATCTGTAGGCAACAGGAAGTAAGCTGTGTCCCTGGGTATAGTTTGAGAATAGGAAACCTCCAAAGCCCACTCCCACAGTGACACACTCCCTCTAACAAGGACATACCTACTCCAACAAAGCCACACTTCCTAATAGTGCCACTCCCTAGGAGGGACCATTTGCTTTCAAACCACCACATCCGTCTTTGAAATATATCCAAGAGAAAACTATATACCAGAAGGACACTTGCACAACCAGGTTCATTGCTACTCTGCTCACAATATCCAGAAATTGGAAAGAATTAGATATCCCTCAACAGAAGAATGGATAAAGAAAATATGGTACATTTATACAATACAGTATTACTCAGTACTTATAATAATGACATCATGAAATTTGCAGGCAAATAGAACTAGAAAGAAAAGCTCATAGTGAGGTAACATAGGCTAGAAAGAAAAATATGGTATATAGTCGCATATATATGGATAATAGATGTTAAATAAATAATAGTGAAGTAATAATCTGTAGATCCAGCGAGTTTAGGTGTAAAATAAGGGAATGGGGGGAATGTGAATTTCCCTGGGAAGTATAAATAGAGCAGACTTATGGGTTGGAGACTAGAAAGATAGGATTAGGCAGAAGGTGGAGGGCTATGCTTTGAGGGAAGGAATGAAGGGAGAGAAAGGAAGAATTGAAAGACATTTGAGTGTTGGTATGAAAACCCAGTACAGTTGAAACTTCCTATAATATATGAAGGTGATCCTAATGAAGTCTCCAAATAATGAGGGAGACAGAACCCCAACTGGCCATCTCTTGCCACCAAATATCATTTCCAGTACTGGGATTAGGTTTCATCCCATTGAGTTGTTGGCCAATAGGATCCCATGGAAATCCCCAAACAACCTAGGCTATTGCCAAGACAATAGTTTGCTCTCCAAAAACTGACAGTAAGGCCCCATTGCTGAGGACTGCACCCACACAATTCGTTGAATGAGGAGAAGTTGAGTTTGTACCTACATAAACATTGACCCGGATGTTCTAGTGTTTTTGTCCTGAAAAGTTACTCTGCAGGATACCAAAAGAGAAATATAAACACCAGTCCAAACAAAGAACCTTTTATCTACAATCCATCGTACCTGTGAAATATGATAGGGTGACACAAAATGGTTCTTAATGATAGTCTCTAAACTCACAGATCAGAGCCTTATTCAGCTATCATCATCAAGGCTTCCTCCTGCAGCAGATGGAAACAAATGTAGAGACCCATAACCAGACAGTACACACACACACAAACACACACACACACACACACACACACACACACACAAAGAGAGAGAAAGAGAAAGAGAGAGAGAGAGAGAGAGAGAGAGAGAGAGAGACAGACAGACCATGGAAGACTTAGCTCAAAATGGGATGTCTCCATCAAATTCCTCCTGTCAGAGATCAGAGAACCCCATGGAAGAGGAAACACAGAAGGAATGAGAAAGACAGAGGGGGCAGAGCATACCAGAAAAGCAACGCCTTCAAAAACAATTGAGAGAAGCTTGTATGAATTCCAAAAGACTGAAGCATCAAGTGCAGGGTCTACAAGGGTTTGGGACTCCTGAATATGTTAACAAGTGGGATTTTGAGTCTTGTGCTTTCTCCTGGTGCTCTTTACCTACTTTTGATTTGTCTTGTCTAACATCAATATAAAGGTTTTTATTTTATCTTATATTTTATTTTGTTAAAATAAAAATAAATTGTTTTGTTAATACAGATCCTTTTTATTTTTATATGTTTTTAGAATCTTTTTTATCAATTTATGCGTGAAGGAGTGCTGAAATTTTTTTTGTAATTACTTATTTGACATAAAATTGACATGATAAAATTCTCCATTAAAAGTACAGCTCAGTATATTTCAACACACTCATGAAACTATAAAACATAATTAATATGAAACACAATGACTTTATGCAACAAAAAATCTCTATAATATTTTTTTTAAAGAAAACAAACTATCTTTTTTCATTTTACATACCAATCCCAGTTCCCACTTCCTTCCTCCCGTTCCCTCCACCTACGTCCCCGACTTACTCTCTATCCACTCTTCAGAGAGGGTAAGACACATTGCTTTTGAGAAGGTCCAAGGCCCTCCCTGCTATATCTAGGCTGAGCAAGGTATCCATCTAAAGAGAATAGGTTCCAACAAAGCCAGTACAAGCAGAAGGGATAAATAATAGTGCCACTGCCAGTGGCCCCATAGTCTGGCCCAACCATACAACTGTCACCCACATTCAGAAGAACTAATTTGGACCTATGCCATTTCCTTTCCTGGCTGTCTGGAGTTGGTGAGCTCCCATTAGCTCAAGTAAACTGTTTCAGTGGATGTACCCATCGTGATCTTGACCTCTTTGCTCATATTCTCACTCCTTCCACTATTCAACAGGACTTTGGGAGGTCAGTCCAGTGCTCCAGTACTGGTCTCTGCCTCTGTTTCTATCACTTGCTGTATGAAGGGTCTATGGTGTATTAGAGTACTACTCAGTGTTAAAAAACAATGGTATCTCAAAATTTGCATACAAATAGATGGGACTAGAAAAAAAACATCCTTAGTGAGGTAATCCAATCCCAGAAAGATGAATATGGTATGTACTCACTCATAAGTAGATACTAGCTGTAGAGCAAAGGATATTGAGCCTATAGTTTATGATCCTAGAGAAGCTAAGTAACAAGGTGAACCCAAAGAAAAGCACACATAGATCCACTTGGAAGGGAGAAAAAGACATGACTGCCTGACAAAATTGCAAGCATAGTGGTGAGGGGGAATAGAGAAGGCAAAAGAAGAAGATGATGGGAGCACAGGAGGGGTGAGGAGAACTTGAGAGAACAGGATAGTCAAGATGGAGGAAGGACAGAGATGAGAGCAAGGAAAGAGATATTTTGGTTGAGGAAGCCATCATGGGGTTAGCAAGAAACCTGACACTAGAGAAACTCACAGGAATCCACAAGGATGACCCCAGTTAAGACAGTAAGCCAAAGAGCAGAGGGGGCCTGAACTGTCCTTGCCCTGTAGTCAGACTTAAATATCACCATAGAACCCTCTCTATAATATTTTAATTACTATAAAAAATTATATACTTATTAACAATTACTTGCAGTTCATCCTTTTCTCACCCTTGACAAACACTAATGCATTTTGTGTCTATATAATTTTACATATAAAGAATATTCACATTAATGTCATCATAAAATATAAAGCATTTTGCATTATTTAAGGCTTCAAAACTTATAACAGAAAAAAAGACAACCTTTCAATAAATACTAAGAGAAAAACTAGATAGAGAAGTTACACAGAGAAGATTGGACATAGATATATATTTTTCATCATCAATTCAAAATCAATTGATGACCTTAATATAAATCATTATATACAGAATCTAGCAGAGAAAAACATAGGAAAGCACTTCAAGATTCAACTTCACAGGAATTTTCTGGAAATGATTTTTGATGCCATTAGAATTAGCTGCAAAAATTGAAAAGGGTGATTGTATGGAATCCAAAAATCCTTTAGGACAGCAAAACAAACTGTCATCAGAGTGAATAGACAACCTGCAGAATGAGAGAATATCTTTGCCAGTTAGACTTCAAAGGGAGCTAGCATTCTAGAGTACAAAACGAACCACAAAAATTAAACACCAAATGCCCCCCAAAACTGTCTGTTAATAGATGCAATAATGAACTAAACAGAGAATTCTCAAAAGAAATTGAAATGGCCAGACAATTTTTTTAAAAAGGTATCCAATATCTTTATCCATCAAGAAAATGCAAATTAAAACTACTTTGAAGCTGGGTGGTGGTGGTGTATATCTTTGATCCCAGCACTTGGGAGGCTAGATATGGGGCAGGGGGCTTGGTCTTGCCTCACAGTAAAGTGTCAGACTTTGTAGTCTCCCCATGTGAAGCCTTACTCTTTCTGAGGAGTGGGCGGGGGGGGGGGGGTGGAGGGAAGGGTAGAGCAGGAGGAAGGAAGGGAGTGAGAATGGGGATAGCTATGTTAAATGACAAAATATTGTATTAAATATTCTTAATAAAAAAAGGAAAGAGAAAAAGCAATATCACACCCAAAAGCAAATTACAATAGATAAAATTTTCAATTTCAAGCAATATAAATCTATAACATAATATCTGACCTAAATTAGTATATGTGTAAATAATAATGAATGAATGTCCTGAAATATATACATGTATTTATATTTGAACCTAGTTAGTATTTTTTTCTCAAGAGACTATTCTGTTTATGACCAGTTTTGTAGTTACATACAAAGAGATAAGCAATTAGATCCAAATGTCCTTATATTTTAATTTGTTTTACAGATCCATATTTTCATCTGGTATTATATTTATTTTGTTTAAGGAACTAAAATTTCTCTATCTATCTATCTATCTATCTATCTATCTGAGACAAGCCCTCACTATGTAGCTAAGTATGGTCTGGAATGCCCTAAATAGAGCAAGCTGGGCTTGAACTCACATTGATCTGCTTGCCTCTGCAGCTTGATTTCTAGGTTTCAATTCCTATGCTGTAATACCCAGACAAAGGGAGACTTCTGATCATGAATTATTTCATTTTTTGTATATCTAAAGAGTCTCTCACATTGTCTCTGTTTGGCTATAATATCATTATATTAAGAATATTATTTAATAGGGTTTTGTTTTACTACTTTAAATATTTTCGTCAGTGTATTTTATTTGTAGCATGTCTAATATGAAATCAAATGCCATTCTTAACTTTTTCTTTACACAGTGTATAATTTAAATATTTGTGTTCCATGTAAAACCTTTAGTAGGCAGGGCAAGTGAGATGTGGTGATCAACCTACAAGCTTTATTGGGAATCTTATTTTGCAACCAGAATAGACTAAAATACATTTGTTTTCCCCCATCCATAAGCTGTTTATCCAATCATTTTCCAGAACAAAAAGACTTAATTTTGTTCTTCTTTGTGTCTAAGTAACATTATTTTGTATAAATACTGGGCTGTCTTTATAAACCATCAATTTACAAATGATCCTATGAGGCTAATTTTATAATTTCTTTAGAATAGTGTGATAAGCCTGGGTATTGAGGTATCTCTATGTCATGCTGACTGGATTCCCTTGTGTAAACAGCCAGGAGTAGCATAGTTATAGTAAATGGTATTCTCCCTTTAGTTTTTTAGGAATCCTCAAACACATTTCTGAACTGCTTATTAGTTTTTTAAAAATACATACCTTTATTGGATTATAATTAGAAGCTTGCTATCAGAGACCTCAGAGACCTAGTTATCCTCGATGGTTGCATAATGACATAGCAAAAAAAACATCAGCAAGCAAGTTCTCAACTGATTCTGCATCTGCCAGTGCCTTTGTCTTGGATTTAAAACCTCCAGTACTGAGAAAAATTTCTGTTTTTAATTAAACACCATGAATATAATCTGTTAATCAGAGGAGCCACAATGAACTAAGATACATACCTGAGGCAGGGCAATAGCACAAGCACAAGCAGGCACATGAAAACTGACAATGAGTAAGCGAAATTGGCCAAGACAACCTGTCTGTGGACCAAAAGCACCGTAACTAATGTGTGCTCCTAGCCAATCAGAACACGCCAACAGTGACTGCCAGTTTCAAAAGCACCAACCAGAAACATCCCTGAGGCAGTTTAATTTCCCTAGTCCCATAAAACCTCCAACCTGTTTACAATAAAGAGCTTCTGTATTGGAATCTCCTAGAGTCTGTGCCATTGCCTCCACATCTTCTTACCCCCTCAGGAAATGGGGACCACACAACAGGCAGCAACAACAAGTCTACAAAAACTACTACTGGTACCCAACATGAATGGACCTTTTTCCTTTTGCTAACATTTTCTGTCCTTCTTACCCTCTTTTGTGCATTTTTCTTGCTTGCTTGCTACCCTGGTGGCCGTCCCTGTCCCAACTCTCTGCTGGCTTTGCAAGTAAGCCCCCCCTTCAGCAATTTTGGATGAGTTGACCCCTATTTTCGTTTGCTAAGCCCTTGTTGAGTTGGGGGCTTTCTTTCCTATCCCTACATTTTCTTTTCTTTATCTCCTGTTTGTCTTCATGGTGACTTTGTTTCGTCCTGCCACCTCCACATAAGGGCTGACCACCCAGAAGGTAGTACTAATAAAAGACCCTCTGACAGGTCCTTTTCACCTGGAGACACTGTGTAAGCATATGGTCAGAGCCTAACAAACTATGGAAATCCCTTATTATAAGTAGCATGCTCAGTCCATGTACAGTATTTTCCCTTTCCCTTCTGTCCTTGTCCTCACGCAGACTCACTTACAGCCTGAAAGTAAATGATGACTTTTGCCAGTGGCCACGCTCTGGGATTGCTTGAAGCTCTCTTTCTTTACAGGAAGTCCTGAAGGCTCTTGGGAGTTTATACTCTTGGACTTCCTCTCCTAGCCTTTCTTCTCAACTAATCCAGTTATAAGACCAACTATTAAAGAGCTATCAGGGCAGTGGCTGGTCTTTTAATTCACGGAAAGGCTTTACCCATTCAACTGTGGTTGAAAACCCTTTCCCTTTCAGGATTGGAACATTCTTCTTAGACAGTGGCTACCTCTACTAGCTTGACCCTGGAGCTGAGTGTTGAGACTGATATGCAATTCTTGCCATTCACCCCATGTCTTCTGGCAGGTTTTTTCTTTGCTGCCCCTCCATACAGGCTCCTCTTAAGGTCCATTAAGAATAGCACCTCTTTCCTGAGGCGGGGGAAGGTTTACCTGATTTACCCTTGCCCAGTTGTAAACATTTAACTAGAACTTGCACCACATATGCCCCATTAACCGCATTGGGACCTCTGAATAAGATAGGCAGAAACCCCAGAGGATTGGTTCCCAATGCACTTTGGCAGATGGATGTCACTCATTATGCCCCCTTTAGAAAGCTTAAATATATACATGTAATTATTGATACCCTTTCCTCTTTTGTGTATGCTTTGGCCTAAACAGGGGAGAAGGCCATATAAGTCATCAAGGCATTAACGACAGTCATGTTCCTTATGGGGGTACTCTGGGCAATAAAAACTGACAATGGCCCAGCTTATGCCTCTCAAACCTTGAAGGACTTCTTACAGAGCTGGAAAATCAAACACTCAAAAGTGATTTTCTTGCCCGGTGGTGGCGCACGCCTTTAATCCCAGAACTCAGGAGGCAGAGGCAGGCGGATCTCTGTGAGTTCGAGACCAGCCTGGTCTACAAGAGCTAGTTCCAGGACAGGCTCCAAAGCTACAGAGAAACCCTGTCTCGAAAAACCAAAAAAAAAAAAATGTGATTTTCTTTAATCACCGAGGCCAGGTTATTGTGGAAAGAATGAACTGCTCCCTAAAAGGAGAACTCTCTAAGGTCTCCTCAGAAAATAAATTGATCCTCACCAAGCCTTGGTGGAGGTTCTCTTCAAAAAATACTTCTTGGCCTTTGATGAGGAGGGAGCTAGCCCTGCTTATAAACACTGGGATTCCCTCCCCAGGGAAACTCCACTCACACTAGTAAGATGGAGGGACCCCCTAACTAATATCTGGCAACCACCCACCCCCATGTTAATAAGAAGGCAAGGTTATGCTTCTAGGTTTTAATAGAATCAAATCAAACCAATATGTGTGCCAAGTCGAGATATTCGGCCAGCCAGAAGACCAGGAAAACATCCCAGATGACTCCTTAATATGCTAATGCTACTACCCTACAAAAATTAAACTGTCCATACTCTGGGATCATTGTATTTCTCATATCTGGCTATTTGTTGTTAGGGCAAAAAGGAATTTATTTGTTTGGATGAGAGCACCCTTGGCTAATGATTCAATAAGCCCTAACATAATGTTTCTACAAAAAATCCTGCTCAGGTCAAAAGGCCTGTGTTTAGCAATTGGTCCTTCTGTGGAAATATAATGCTTGCATAGACTTTAGACCCTTCCTATTCTTACAAGGAGACAATTGCCATAATGGAATCTTTAAGGGAAATAAATCATTTGAGGACTCTGTCTAAAGAACACTAAAAAAAAAAAAATTACTTTCAAAGGCATGTCTGTGTCAAGCTTCCCCTCTTCCTTTTACCAACCAATGCTAGTACAACCAATATAAAGTGCACAACAAGCCTCTGCATGCGGGGTGCCTGCTGGAATCCTAAAGAAGCCTCTTGTGTGGCCCTGGTACATATTCCCACTTTCTTATGGGTGCCTCTCACCAATGTTACCCATTATTACAAGATATAGTTTATGAGTCCCATTAGAATAAAGAGAGACTTTGGAATAACTACAGCAGTCACCGCGGTCATCTTGCTTGTGGTAGCTGGAGGAGCAATCGCTACAGTCTCTCTTATTCAAACAGGAGCCATGGCCAATGCCTTAAACACAGACATAGAACAATCAGCTGCAGCCCTTAGCACACAACAGTTAATTAATGTTCATTTTCATATATCCATTATAAATTTACAAAAACAAATTGATTTATTACATGAAAAAATATAAACCTTTCACTATTTAGTAAGGGCCAATTTTGTTCCTCAATTTCAGTCCCTTATCTTAACTTCATATTGAGTTTCTAACATGTCCTTGGCCAGATGGCAACTAAGAAATAGCTTACTGGGACAGTGGAATCAAAAGTTTGTTAATCCTATACAACTTAACGCAACACGGGTCCATCCATTGAACCTATCTACTACATTTTCTGGCCAAGTATGGGATCATATAAAATCCTGGCTAGACTCCTCTAAACTTGCTGCATGGTGTTTTATGGGAGGGGTGGTAATTACTCTAATATTTCTGCTTAAGTGTCTCCTCCAGGTAAGATCCCGACAACAGTGGGTGAATAAGTCAACGTTGCAGGTGTTAATGACTATGGAGCATGATGAACCAAAACCTTCAAGGGAGGTGGTACATGCTTGGCTAACCCAAATAAAGGAGACCATTTAAAGCACTAGTTCTCCTAAAAGTCTCCCCTTACTTCTGACTTCTTGGGACCTTCATGGGACCCAACCCTTCAAGGAATGGTAGTCAAAGATGGGTATGAACATGTCTGACAGGCCAACCTAAGACAGGCACAGTCCAAAAATGCTGGGGGGGGGGTTTCCCTAGGTGGGGTTATGAAAATCCATAACTTCTACTAGGTCATCCAATAAAAATTAAGAAAAATATAAAAAGGTTAAGATGAGGCAGTGTAATAGTGCAAGCACAAGCAAGCTCATGAAAACTCACAATGAGTAAGCAAATTGGCCAAGGCAATCTGTAAGCAGACCAAAAGCAAAGTAACTACAGATGTGCATTCCTAGACAATTACAACATGAAAGCAGTGAATGCCAGTTTCAAAAGCAACAACCAGAAACATTCCTGCATCAGCTTAATTTACCTAGCTCCATAAAATCCACCAACCTGTTTACAATAAAGAGCTTCTGTATTGGAATCTCCTGGAGTCTGTGCCATTGCCTCCATATCCTCTCACCTCCTGAACCCCAGGAAATGAGGACTCTACAACAAGGCAGAAGCAACAAGCCCACAAAACTGACTGCTTTTTAACTATGTTTTTTTTTTCAAATGTTTTCTACTATTGTACTTACACCTTGATTTTTATTAATTCTTTGAGAATTTCATACAATGTAGTTTGATTATATTTGCCCCCTACCACTACTCTTTCCATATCCACCTTCTTTACCCTCACCACCCCACCAATCAACTTTAAGTTTCCTTCATTTCCCCCCTCAATTATAGTTTATATTTCCCTGCTACTCTTAGGAATGGGACTTACTCTGAAGTGTGGTTGACCTTCATGGGATCACCTCATTAAAGAAAGCTGACGCTGACTCTCAGAGCTACTATGAAAAGCCAATAGTTGCACAGCTACTATTGAGGTGTGATGTCCATCCAATCTTCTCTATTCTAAGATGTTGTCTTACTTTAGCTTGTAAACAAACATCTTATGCATGCTGCTGCAAATGATGTGATTTCATATTTCCATCTATCTAGTGTCCTGAGAATACTGTTTGCTTAAAATTATACAGCAATTGCCTCTCTTACAAATTTTCACCTTTACTTTCATGATGATCCATGAGCTTTAAGGGGAAGTATATCTAAGCACAGCTCCTACAGCTTTGGTTCAGGGAACATTGTAGAATGTGTAGGGGAGAGATTGTAAGACCTAGAGGACCATGAAGTTTGCTGCACAATAATGTCCTCTATATATGACAGGGAGGCTATACCTAAAAACTCTTATCAAGATATGTGCTTTAACAAGATCTAAACAGCACTTGACATCCCAAGTGGGATGGGGGAATTCTCATGGGGCCCCACACATCATGAAGCAATTATTTACTCCACAGGAGTAATTATTTACTCCACAGGAATGAGCCTCCTAAATGGTTATTCAAAGCCAAGTGGTCAGCCCTAAATACGTATACGTTAAAGTTACACTAAAGGACTCAGAGGGCTGTATTTATTTATATATGTGCATATGTATATTGTAATAATGATTAAAGAGAAAGAATCATGGACTTGAGAGGGGCTTGGGAGCACATAGGAAGAATGGAGGGAGGAAAGTGGGGAGCAATGATGTGATATTTTAGTAAACAAATTGTACTGTTTTATATTGTGATTATTATAGTAACATGACATGTCAGGGGCAAACAAGACAGAAAAGAACAGTTTGTGGTTTAATAGTGATGTATTTATGTATCAAGTTGGCAAGGGATCAATTGGGTTGGTTAGTTTTTTGTCAAATGACACAAGCTAGAGTTATCTGAAAAGAGGGAACATAAATTGTACAAATGCCTCCATCATGGTGGCCTAAAGGCAACACTTCGTGGTATTTCCTTTATCAATGATTAATGGGGGAGTGCCTAAGCCATTGTGGGCAATACCACTTTTGGAGAAATAGTCATAGGTTGCATAAAAAGGCAAGATGAGAGAGCCATAAGGATCAAGCCAATAAGAAGTGTTCCTTCATGGATTCTGCTTCAGTTACTACTCCTAGGTTCCTGCCATAAATTCCCATTATGATGAGATATAATCTGTAAACTGAAATGAACACAATCCTCCCCACTTTACTGTTTTCCATGGTGTTTATGTCAGATATAGAAAGCAAACTATGACTGTTCCTGAGACCCAGACATTCTGTAGTACTTGTCAGTCTAGCTCTAAGGGATTATTTAACAAATATTTCTGGGGTTAATTCTACTGATTGAAATGTGTTCTTAGTTGGATTACACTAGTGAGTACATATATATTATTTCAGATGGCTGCAGTTTGAAACCAGTCTCAGTTTCAATGGTCATTTAATAAGCAAAATAATTGTTAGAAGGTGCGTTGAAGTCATTTCCAGATATTCATTCTCTCTCTAAAGGATATATATATATACCAATAAGACATGTTAAGTGTTGCATATGTAGTGATTATTTACTTTTGCTTGTCTGATCATCAACTTCAGTGTAGCTGCAGACAATTTTTATTAATATTTCATTTTTCTATTTGCTACTGATTTTATTTTCTATCCTACTCAAGACTGAACAGTGTTTCCATGTTAGAGGAAATTTCAATAGAGAATATATAAAGTAGGTGACTTCAAATGATGGCCCGACCCAAAATTGGCATGACAAAGCATGGAGGCTGTAGACCTAATGCCACATATCTACCTCCATAGCACCACAGACAACATACCTGAAAGCACTGAGGGATCCTACTCTTGTGAGATCTACAGACAAATCCAAATCCTCATGTTATAGTCTATAAAGCAAATAAACAAACCCTACACAAATTGGCCTAATACAGATTACAGAACAACCATTATGTTGATAAAAATGTAATTTTGGAGCCTATTCTGAGGATGTATCTTGCCCTCTCAATGTGATAGCAGGAACTACTTCCTTGTAATAGCCGTTCTGTCCAATTTATGCTTTTCTAGTCAAGCCAGTTTTTCCCCACTCTCCCCATATCTTTGAAGTGTCCCCTGATTTTCTTAACTATAAGATAAGGTAGCACATAAGCCATTTTAGGGAAATAATTAACTCTTACAAGGCTCACTATGCTATCTACTACCTTTTCTTTCTGCAAAGGAGATTCTTGTAGTTGTGCTCCAACCAATACCTTTGATATTGGAATGCCTGGCCCCTGTCATCCAGAATCTTAACCTGAGTTTTAAGATGCTACATAATGGTTCTTCTTTGGCAAGTTTTAATTGCTATGGGGTGTCATAATTAAATGAAGGTTTGACCTTATTAATTTTTCTTATTTACTTCCTTTGATCCCAGTCTTGTAAGATAGGCAGGCAGTTTCCTGTCCCTGGGCAGACAAAAATATTCCAATTAAATGTGGTCCCAAGCTTTGGGAAACTTTAAGTTAATGTCTACTTCTATTCTCCAACATTATTCCCATGCTTTAGTTCTCCATGTTTTTCCAGAATGTGCTGAAATAGAAGGTCTTTCAAGGCTCTTTCCAGCTTTGATCTTTGATAAGTTCTAGAATTTCTAAATCAAGTCTGTATTTACCAATGGTTTTGGAATATAACATTCTAGCTTGCTGATGGAAATATCCAAAGTGGGAAATGAAATGAATACATAAAATAATAAATAGATCTTCCTGCAACTAAAAACATCCAGTGGAAATTTAGTGATGAACACATACACACATATACACAAGCAAACACACATTATATATATATATATATATATATATATATATATATATATATACACACACACACACACATACAATATAAAGATATGGACATGGACACCCATGTCAAATTTTAAAAATCTGGTTACTGATCCACTTTTATGGAATAGGATATGTTTATGCTTAAAAAATACATAAATAGGTAAGTAAAAAGAGCTATAGTTATGGAGCTATCTTCCACAGTAAAAGAACAATATACATAGAGACAAAGAATAAGAAAGAGAATATAGAATAAAGCAAAAAGGATAAGTGTTACCAAATATGTGAATATGGATAATATACATTATTAATTGTAATACTTTGCTTATACTTTTTTATAGTAATCCACTATGAGTATGATTATTTCCGAATAAACAAAAGTATTTAAGGTACATAAGAAATGCTAGAAACAGCAAAAAGACCTTAGTGATATTTACTTAGCCTCATATAAGTAAGGAATATTTTAAGAGTGCAGAGAGTGAACATTCTTGGGAAAACCTGAGCCATGAGAACAAGGGGAAGCTCTTAAAATTACTGAGTTCAAGAGTGTTGAATGGAGTATACTATGTAAAGACTTTTTTTTTGGTATCAGGAAAAATACTAGAAGCACAATCACAATGGGCACCAAGACTATATATGCTAAACTGACTGTCTGCCTCAAAAATCAATCAGGGAAAATGTAAACAGGTAAAGATGAAGGGGGTCCAAGACATTCCCAGCCCCTTAGCTGCTGAGACAAAAAACAGAAAATTCTATTAGCGAAACTCCTGTGAAAACTGTGGACCTCAAGCTCAAAGTGCTAATCTAGAGTTCCCTGATACTCCTCTAAGGAGGTTAGCATTGTATAGAAAACAGACAGAATACATTCTCTACGAACTATAGTCAGAAGGGTCACAAATGAGGATTAGAGGCAAGGTTAGCTCATTGAGCCCAAAGACATCAAGAAGTCATAGACTTATGTGTTGAAAATAGGAAACCTGAGCCAAATACTGAAGTGTCAGTGATAAGGAGGTTTCCCACAGGGAATCAGGCATATAAGAGATATGAGTAAAAAGATGAGAGTCCATTCAAGAGTATAGGAGTAGAAGAATATAAAAGGTCTTCAGAAGATCACAGTGGTGTTCTAGATAACAAACATGCTGAACATTCCAAAGGGATATTGACCTACAGGCAACAGATTAAGAACCAATGCACTAGAAGAATAGAATCAATAATATATAGTCAGAAGGGTCACAAATGAGGATTAGAGGCAAGGTTAGTTCATTGAGCCCAAAGACATATGTATATGTATATAGTTTTTATTTTTATACCATGCTTTGATCATATTATTTACTCCCTAATTTAACTTGTTCAGAACCTCTCTATCTCCTTCTTAACCTCTCCATGCCCTTCTTGTCTCTAAAATTTGAAATCCTAACAAAAACTGAAATGAAAAGAAAAGCATACAAGACAGAAATATAGACACAGCAGGGCTGGTATACATACTAACTCTCACAGAGACTATGAGAGCACACACAAGACTTGCGCAAGTTCAAACTGGACAAAATTCGAGCATGGAGAAGTCCCGTCCCTTACAAAGGAGCTATTTGCAATTGATAATTTCTGAGAAGCTGAAAATCAGTTTTCTCCAATTGAGTGTCACTTGGTGTATCCACTACACTCCAGGGTAAGCCCCATGCCCAGGAGTAGTTGCCTCGCCCAAAACTCACTCCACATTCTTATGTGTTTTGCTATGTTTGGGTGGTTTTCTTTTGTCTTATACATGAATTGATTGTTAGCTTATGATGACATAGTAACAACATCTGACTCACATCTAAAAACACTGAGAATCCAGTAATTGTTTGGTCCTTAATGCTGGATCCCTAAGCAATCAGAGCAACCCAAAAGTAACTGTCACTGGGAAGCCCAACAACAAGGTAGATTCTCAGTCTGCAGAATGAGCAATTCCCAACCCATTGTCTTTAAACCACAATGGAAGTCTGGAAATGTTGGCTCTGCTATCATCACAGGAATCAGCAGTGGCAACACAGTAAATCAACCTGATGACAAGACAGAAGATGCAGCAAGAAAAAAGCAAGTAACCTTCCTCTACCTTATGAATTTTTGTTGTTGTTTGTTTTTAAATTTGGAGTGCTAGAAGATGCTATATCTTCTCATGTCTACTGGAAACAATCAAGGCAGTTCTTCAATTGAGGATTCATCTTCAGATGATTTTAATTTGTGACAAACTGCTGTTAAAACTATCCTGCATAGTAAGGAACTAAAACAAGTCCCCCTGCCACTTTTCATTTACAAACTTTTTCACAACATAATAAAGTTGCTGTGTATATTTTTATGAGGCACTTGATATCTCTGAATACAGTTTTCTACATCTTTAAAATCTATGCAGTAAATAAATGGCCTATGTTCTTCAAAGGTGTGAATGCAAGGTAAAAAATTTCTGCTATATGTTGAAGGTTTGGCTTCTCTCTTTAAAGCCCAGAAAGCTAAGTTTCATTTTAAAAAGGTGTACTTACCACAAAAAGTCTCTCAGCTATCCCATGCCCTCCTGCAAGAAGTTCCAAGCCTGGGAAAG
Organism: Microtus oregoni; assembly: GCF_018167655.1. Taxonomy (NCBI): domain Eukaryota; kingdom Metazoa; phylum Chordata; class Mammalia; order Rodentia; family Cricetidae; genus Microtus; species Microtus oregoni. The sequence continues at coordinate 259,337 of NW_024544713.1, forward strand.
CTGTCATAGAGGAAATGCTATTCAATGCCAGCTCTTTAGGCCTCACTAAGAAGCAGCCATGGAATAGAAACGTGAATATATTATTTGTGCTCACAAGTGTAAGAGGTAGATTTCAACCCAAACAAGGAATAGCTTTGTGAAAGATCTATCTAGACACAGAGGAAACGGAAGAGACAGTGGGAAAATTACAAAGGAGTAAGTAGCAAACAATGCAAAGCTAGAGGCTATTGGACAGTTGTGCTCACAAAGGAACTGGATTCCAAAGGCTTTTCAGAGAATATGGCTCAGTTTTTTTCTGGGTCTGAAATGAGTACATGGCACTGAAAAAAAAAAAAAAAACAACTTAAAGTAAGCAGAACCTAAGTCAAAGGCAGGAGTACATGATGATACTTGTTCATTCTACTTTTGGTCTTTTCTTCTAAAAGAGGCAGTTTGTTTCCAATAATATGCTATTGACAAAGACAGGAAAAAAATTGTGCTTTTCATTCCTTTATATAGCCTCTAAAATGATCCACCAAAACCTTAAAAATCTACCTGAAGGAATCTTCTACCTAATAAGGAAATATCTCAGGAATTGTCCAAATGTAGGGTTTGAATGAAAAAACATCACAATTGTTTTTCTAACTAAAAAGAAAAAAAACACCTACAAAAGTTGACAAATCTTGTAATCTGTGGGAGGGTGGAATTAAATGTGAGCAGGCCTTTGTGGTCTCAAAGTTGTTGACATTAAATCTGATCATGCCAGTTGTATTTGATCTTTTAGGAATTATCAGGAATATAGAGCCTTTACATTTTTGTATAGCTAGCTATTGATGGCTCTGAAAGGAGATTTGGAAGTAGATATTAATTGTGGGTGGAAATTGCAATGTCAAATATTCATGAGAAACAGAGACAGCCTCTCCTCCATTGTTGTCTTGCCTTCTAGTCCATAGTCCCTGGCCGTGGCTAAACAGGCAATATGCAAGAGCCTTTTGTACACAAAAAGCTAATCTTAAGTGAAAATATCACGAAGGTTTTGCCAACTTCCTCCCTCAAGGCAATGGGTGGTCACTGCAGAAACTGGATAGTCACCATGACAACACTTTTAATGACTAAACCCAGCAATGGGACCTTACATAAGGCCCCCACAATGGATCCTGGGAAGAAATAGAATAGAAAATTTGAAGTTTAAAAGGACAGTTTTCATATGTAAAAGAAGGCTGCTCTGGACAACAAACCACAGGCAGGACTCAATGCCCACATTTTGACTCCAATTCTTATGTTGTATAAAAGCTCCAATGCTACCTATTACATATAGAGAACAGACATTGCATTGTGTGAATTGGTATTCTGTCAGAGAACACAGGGTACCCCAACAATTATTCATTTATCCCTATAGGAATTTTAGAAAATGTGGCAACAATTAAATATCTAAGGCCCATTTCTCTGCTTTCAAGAAAAGAAGTGAGATCAAAGCAATGGAAACTTGACTATAATAGTAGCTTCTCTTTATTTATTTATTTATTTATTTATTTATTAAAGATTTCTGTCTCTTCCCTGAAACCGCCTCCCATATCCCTCCCCCACCCCCAATCAACTCCCCCTCTCTCATCAGCCTGAAGAGCAGTACGGGTTCCCTGCCTTGTGGGAAGTCCAAGGACCTCCCACCTCCTTCCAGGTCTAGTAAGGTGAACATCCAAACTGCCTAGGCTCCCACAAAGCCAGTACGTGCAGTAGGATCAAAACCCAGTGCCATTGTTCTTGACTTCTCAGCAGTCCTCATTGTCCGCTATGTTCAGCGAGTCCAGTTTTATCCCATGCTTGTTCAGACCCAGTCCAGCTGGCCTTGGTGAGTTCCCGAAAGAACATCCCCATTGTCTCAGTGTGTGGGTGCACACACTGAGTTCCTTGCTCGTGTTCTCTCTCCTTCTGTTCCTGATTTGGACCTTGGGGTTGTAGTCCGGTGCTCCAATGTGGGACTCAGTCTCTGTCTCCTTTCATCACCTGATGAAGGTTAATATCCAGGAGGATCCTAGCATTGTTTGTAATAGCCAGAACCTGGAAACAACCTAGATGCCCTTCAATGGAAGAATGGATGAAGAAAGTATGGAATATATACATATTAGAGTACTATTCAGCAGTAAAGAACAATGACTTCTTGAATTTTGCATGCAAATGGACGGAAATAGAAAACACTATCCTGAGTGAGGTAAGCCAGACCCAAAAAGAGGAACATGGGATGTATTCACTCATATTTGGTTTCTAGGCATAAATAAAGTACATTGAGCCTATAATTCGTGATCCTAGAGAAGCTAAATAAGAAGGTGAACCCAAAGACAAACAAATAGTAGCTTCTCTTATGCAACACCCTCATTGGTTAACACAGAAAAAGGTTATAAGTAACCTGAAGGAGGACTCTTCTTAACCAGTCTTTCTTAGACAAACCAGAATTTTCCAGAATGTTTGATAATTTTTCATAATTAGTAATCAGTGAAATCATGTTTTCAACTGCATAATTATTCTCCTTAGTGTTTAGAATGATATTTTTAAAAATTATGAAGAAGTTTGAAAACCAAGCCATATTTGAAGAACATTCCTAAAATAGCTCTATAAAAACCTTATTCAGATTATGCCTGCATTTATTAATTATGTTTTTGTTGTAAGTACAAACTTCCTAGCCTGCCTTCATAACTGTTCTCTACTTGTGTCTCTTCTTTACTCTCTCATTTATTTTATTTCCTTGAAGCAAATCCTGCAATCTTACTGAAGTTGTCATGTATTTTGTGGTTTGCTTTATTCTCTGACATGTTTTGATGAACAAATTCTGCATAGCAAATTTCTCTCTTTCTTCACTGCCTGATGGCCTCCCACTTACATTCTGAGACCTTTTGAATTTAGTACTTTCCTAAGAGTTCCTGTTTGAGTCTCACTATTTTCTTTTTCCTTTTTTAATCTTACACCCCAAATTTTCCTGGAGTTGGGTTTAATTGTTTTTATGATATCTATTGAAGAAAACTAAACTAGTAAGTAAATGCAAGAATTGACTTTGTAGTACTATCCTAACCAAATCATAGCCATTACAGTAACACCACTAAGCAAGTATTATTCTCTAGTTGATGCTCCATGTTTACGTTTACATTACATTGCATGTAACAGTGATGCCTTGGCATGTGGAAAACATGGATTAAAAACTATCCTTGACATCATTAGCAATCTGATTTAGTAGAAAATATATAGCAACTATGGTCAGTAAATATACTCAAATATGTAAATATTTCTTGTCTGTAACAAGATTTGTTTCTTCAACTTTAGAATGCAGCTAAATCTATAAAACATTGACAGAATAAGTTTTAAAAGGCACTAGAAAATTGCAAGATGCCTATAATTTTGGATTGGAAAACGATATTATTGATATGTCAACATCACTCAAATTTATAGAGTTATGCTGAGGTTCAATATATTCCTACCAAATTCTGAGTGATTTTTTTTTGAAGAAAGAAAACATTGAGTTGGGCATGGTGGTGCTGGGGCACTCAGGAGGCAGAGGCAGAAGCAGGCAGATATCTGAGTTCCAGGCCAGGTTGGTCTATGAAGCAAATTCACAGACACCTAGGGCTACACAGAGAAACTCAGTTCTGATGAGCCAAAACAGAAAAAGAAGAAAGAGAAAAAAAGAAAAAAATCATCCAAAATTCCCAAGGAATTAAAAGAATCCAAGTAACAACAATAATCTTTAAAAGGAAAGAAAGAGTTGGGGTTTCATACTTCTGATTTCAACAATTAGCATAAATCTCCATGAATCAAAATAGTGCAGTGCTGGACCAAAGTCAAACAGACAAGACAAAGAGACAAAATCAAAAACCCAGAGACAAATCATCACATATATAATCTTAAGTTTAGAGCACCAGAAGATCCAATAGGTCAGAAAACCAACACATTCCCTCAATACCAACTCACTACAGCTAGTCTGTGTAGCGCCTCAACCCTGGAGTTCCAAATCTCCTGCCTCTTTTTTCATGGGCTTCAGCTGTTCTACCTTGTTTTGTTTTGTTTTGTTTTGTTGGTAGGAACTGGATCATGTCCCACCCCACCTTTGTTTCCATCTCATAATCACATCATGTGTTTTTCCCAGTAAGACTCTAGAGTGCTTGACTTCTAGACTCTCCTACTATAGCCACTGCAATTACTGAACTTGGTCCCTCCAGCCATGATCCAGACAATGACCCCAACCTTTTCCACCTTTGGTCCTGCTCAGTGGAATAGTACCATGTCATGCCTCTGGCCTCATTAAGTAATCTTTCCTCAACCCATGCCCTCACCCCAGACTCTGATCCATGCTGTCTGTGGACCTGTTACCCATAGGTGCTCAAAATTATCCTCTTGGATCCAACCATGTTAAGTAACATTAAGTCTTCATTGATATGCCTCATCTTTGGATACTGTACGTCCCAGAGACTGCAAATATTCACTTCAACAACACCATTGCTCCCAGTTATTCTGACACGATGACGTAGACTTGGTAACCAGTACTTTATCAAGACCTTAGTCTTGCTCTGATCCCTTGAGATTCCTCTAAGCATCCTAGCATAGTACTTTACATTGGGATTCTAGCCTGATAGGCTAAAAACTCATGCCCAGCATATATCAATATCCTGCTTCCATCAGTTATTAGATGAAGGTTCTCTGAAGACAATTAGGGATGTCACATATCTGATTACAGGAGAAGGCCAGTTCGGGCACCCTCTCCACCATTACTAAGAGTCCCAGCTAGGGTCATCCTTATGAATTCCTGGGTTTTTCCATAGCCCTAGGTTTCTCCGTAACCACATAATGGTTCCCTCTATCTAAACCTCTCTTTTATTGCTCTCATTCTTCAGTAACGGTTGGAAGCAAATGCAGAGATCCACAGTCAAGCACTGGGCAGAGCTCCTGAAGTCCAAAAAGAGGAAAGAGGGATCATATGAGCAAGGTGGGCAAGACCATGATGGGGAAACACAACAAGACAGCTGACCAGAACTAGTGGGAGCACATGGACTGAGGACTGACAGCTGGGGAGCCTGCATGGACCAAACTAGGCTCTCTGAATGTGGGTGAAAGTTGTGTGGCTTGGTCTTTTAATGGTATCCCTGTCAGTGGGACAAGGATTTATCCCTGGTGAATGAACTGACATTTTGAAGCCCATACCCTATCGTGCGATACCTTGCTCAGCCTTGATACAAGTGGAAGGGGCTTAGTCCTGCCTCAACTTAATGTGCCAGGTTTTGTTGACTCCCATAGGAGGCCTTACTTTCTCTGAGGCATGCATGGGGGGTGGGGAGAGGTAGAAAGAGGGGAGGAATAGGAAGGGCTGGAGGTGGAACTGTGATTTTTATGCAAAATGAATTAAAATTTAAACAAAATATTAATGTCCTAAATCCAGATTCCCAAGTCCCTTCACTAAAACACATATAACATCATAAACTAAAGCAGTATGTCACATTACAATTATCTATCATTAAATAACATAATATAAGGAGAAGAATTAAAATGAAATCCAAGAAACACAATAATGACTATTATGGCAAGATTTCCCAAAAGGCTTTCTAGTAGTGGTAATATCTTTGAAGCAATTAATAGCTATCTAACTTGATGGAGGAAGGTCATTGGCTAATAAAGGAACTGCCTTGGCCCATTTTATTGGTTAGAACATAGGTAGGTGGAGTAAACAGAACAGAATGCTGGGAGGAAGAGGAAGTGAGCTCAGACTCCATAGTTCTCCTCTCGGGAGCAGACGCCTCAGAGAGACGCCATGCTCCCAGCTCCCAGGCAGACGCACACGATGAAGCTCCGACCCAGGATGGACATAGGCTAGAATCTTCCCGGTAAGTGCACCTAGGGCGCTACACAGATGATTAGAAATGGGCTAAATTAATATGTGAGAATTAGCCTAAAAGAGGCTAGATAGAAATGGGCCAAGCAGTGATTAAATGAATACAGTTTGTGTGTTGTTATTTCGGGTATAAGCTAGTCAGGCAGCCGGGGTGCTGGGGATGCAGCCCCACCGCCCTTATTACTACACTAACTGGCTATGAGGCCTGAACAAAAGATAGGAAATCATGGCTGATATTGGAAACATAAAGAACTACATGTGGATAGAGAGGTCATAGAACTTAGAAAAGAATCCTATACTGCCACTTTCCTAGACTAGTACATGCTAAATACTTATTTTTATATACATATATAGCTCTCACATCTCAAAATAGATGTTTCTTTTTGCAGCTAATAGGGAAAACTACAATCCATCAAAATTCAAAGAATACCTGAATGTGCCCAAGTGGATAAATTTACAACACAATTTCTGTGCTTGAGAGTCAGGGAGTATCATGAAAGAGAGAGCATTTACATTGTATGATATCAGGATTTCTACTTTAAGACTGTGCCTTCTAGCTATGACAGAGAAACTATACCCATGAAATCTCAGTAATGTTGCCTAAAAAAGACCTGAAAAATTCCAACAAGTCTGAGGTCAATATCCCAACATAAATGAGAGCTACAAGTAATTAACAACAACTGCTGAGAGGAGGATAATTAGTGTTTCCTGATATGGAGTCATCATACCTGAAATCAGGTGCATATGAAGAACACTAAATGAACTGATCAAGTTGTATTTATATATGTGCATGAATACATACATATATACATACATACATACAAAACACATATATACATACATACATATTTGTGTGTGTACATGTGTGAATGTGTGTGTATAACAACAGTGGTTAAAGAATAGGCCATGCTTTTTGGAAGGTGGAGACATGGGAGGGGTAGAACAGAAGGGCGGGAGAAATTATGTAATTATATTTTAATTAAGTTTAAAAATAGACACAGATTCAAAAGAACAGCTATAAGCATGTTCATTAATTTCAAAGCATTAAAAATAATACCAACAAAAATAGAAGAGGAATGAATCTAAGGAAACACTAGCAGATATCTGAGTGAAATATTAAAGATAATTCAGGTTATGAAAATTAAATTCAAGAGTAGCAAACACTAAAGTAAGTTCAAAGAGGAATAAAGCAGGAAATTGAAAAAAAAATCATCAAGTGTAATTTAAAAAAAAAACATCTCTGTGGAAAGCTTCTCCATTAGAATGGATAACGTAAGATACAGAATACCAGGTCTTAAAGACAAGATAGAGAAACTACATCATTTAGAAAAGAAAATAACAAATTAAAATGTGAATATTCATGAAGAAAGTTTAGAACACCATGGAAAGTTAAAACCAATGAATTAAGGGTAAAGATGGAACAGAACAAAAAATCATGGAAAAGGCATAGCTAATTATCTGAGTTAGGGTTTCTATTGCTGTGAAGAAACACCATAACCACGAAAACTGTTATAAAGCAAAGCATTTAATTGAAGTGGCAGCTTACAGTTCAGAGGTCTCGTTCATTATCAACATGGCAGCATTCAAGCAGACATGGTGCTAGCTACGTCTTGATCAAAAGGCAAGAGAAAGTGGAATGAGTATCACACTGAGTGAATTTTGAGCAAAAGGGACCTCAAAGCCTTCCCCCATAGTGACACACTTTCTCCAATAAGCCCACACCTACTTCAACAAGGCCACACCTCCTAATAGTACCACTCTCTCTGGGAGCCATTTTCTCTCAAACCACCCCATACCACTCTCTGACCCCCAAAGCTTAGTAGCTACATCATAACACAAAAACACTCAGTCCAATCTCAAAAGTCCCATAGTCTATAATAGTCTCAAACTTATTTCATAGTCAAAAGTCTCTTTTGAGACTCATAGCCCTGTCTGAACTATAATTATTTGTAAAATTAAAATAAGAAAAGATCATATACTTCCAATATATAATGGTACAGGATATATATTACTTTTCTTAAACAAAGGGAAGGGATCATAGTGAGGAAATACTGGACCAAAGCAAGACCAAAAACAAGCTGGGTAAACACGAAACTCTGCACTTCTATATCTAACATCAAAGCACTCTTCAGATCTCCAACTACTTTCAGTTTCTCTCTCTTGGGCTGGTGTTGCAGAGAGGTATTTTGAAAATACCTTTGCTTCAAAATTGAAGTCAAAGGTATGTTACTTTGGAGAAGAGATTTTGCTTTTGTTTCCACAGAAAATGAGAGGCTGTGGATTTATTCAGAGTTAAGAAAAATCAGTTTTGATCAAGGAAGACCACCTGAGAAATCCCTGGCAGAAATAGATGGCCCAGATGTCTGAGTTCTACATCCAGAACAGATTCAAGACTGCTGCCTGAGATGATCAAGACTCTCAGAATACTTCAGTCAGGACTTGATCATAACTCTAAATTTTCTTTAGGTTCCCATGAGATTATCAGTGCCCCGAACCAGCTGGAAGTAGCCTAGAATACTACGCCTACATTCCCAAAAATGGACTATGGATATTTTCCTCTTTTTTTTAAAAAAAGAGGGGGAAGTGGTGCAGGAGAATTGTCTGTATTCTGTCAATCATGTTATAAATAAACGCTGATTGGCCAGGCAGGAAATATAGGTGGGAAAACCAGATAGGAAGTAAAAATGATGCAATGAGAACAAGAGAATTCCGGGAAGGAGGAAGTTGATTTTTCCCTCTCCTGCCCAAACCACCGAAGCAGCAGGATGTGATCTGCCCCACTGAAAAAAGGTACTGAACCACATGGCTAACATAGATCAGAAAAATGGGTTAATCAAGATGTGAGAGTTAGCCAGTGAGAGGCTAGAGCTAATGGGCCAATCAGCTTATAATTTATGGAGACCTATGTGTGATTTTTCTCTGGGACTAAATGGCTGTGGGACCAGGCAGGACAGAAAAAACAAACAAGCAGGCCTGGCCCTCTTCATGTTACAGATTGGCACCCACTTGGAAAACTGCATCCACAGAAAGCCTGAGAAAGCTTGGGAAAGACTAGAGTAAAGCATTTTGGTTTTCAGCCATAGCAAACAAAAAAAAGCTATGCTGTTTAAAATGCCTGCTTTCTGTCTCTTCCTGCCAGGGAAAACTCTGACTCTTTCAAGCAGGCAGTCCAGACCATGGAGCTATGGATACAATGTTGCAGCTTGCTTCCTGGCAAGGACCTTGAAATGCCATCTAGTTCTGGCAAAATCTTCTCCATATTCCTTAGCAAATTAAAGACTCATGTGCTCATAAAAAGAGAGATATATAGTAGAGAGAGATTCAAAGAGTAAGCAAACTTCTAAATAGTCCATTAAAAATATATACAGGCTAAAGATTAAAGTTCAAGAAAGAAAGAAAGAAAGAAAGAAAGAAAGAAAGAAAGAAAGAAAGAGAAAGAAAGAAAGTAGCCTGGGAGGCAGAGACAGATGGATCTCTGTCAGTTCAAAGATAGCCTGGTTTACAGAGGGAATTCCAGGTCAAAGATATACAGAGAAACTGTCTCAAAAAGCCAAAAGTTAAAAGTAAAAATAAAAAAATAGAGGTTAAAATAAAGCCACATAAAGATGGAAAATACACAGAGAATCTTGATACTGTATGTTATTATGCTCTCTTTGAATTGTTTAAATGCTGAGGAAGGATCAACAGCTGCTAAAAGATATTTGCTTATAAATGTTGCAGATAGGTATTTTGAAAATACCTTGGGAGGCAGAGGCAGGCGGATCTCTGTGAGTTCGAGACCAGCCAGGTCTACAGAGCTAGTTCCAGGACAGGCTCCAAAGCCACAGAGAAACCCTGTCTCGAAAAACCAAAAAAACAAAACAAAACAAAATTGAAGTCAAAAGGTATGCTATTTGGAGAAGAGATTTTGGCCCAGTCCATGTTACAGGCTGGTTCCACTCCCTGCTAGGACCTTTCCTTAGCTGGTAGGCAACAACTTTGGCATCTCCAGGGGTCTCCAAGGCAATCTAGGCTTTAATTCACAGCTTTATGAAATGACCTCTCTAGGACTTCATTTAGTCAGATCCCTGATACATGACCTGGTGTCAGCTGCTTTCCTTAGCGGCAAATGCAAATTCATGACTGGTTTCTTCTGTTCTTAGCTTGCAAGCCAGAACCATGTAGCTGAAGCTGTCAAGTTTTACTGCTTGCTGGGGCTGGAACACGGTCCCCTCCTTCAATCGTATCATCACCAGTTTTCTGTTTTTGATTGTTACCTTCATTCTTTGGATTTCCTGGAACTTTCTCTGTAGACCAGGCTGGCCTCAAACTAAGAGATCTGCCAGCCTCTGGCTTCCCACTGCTGGGATTAAAGGTGTTTTCTTTAGTTCCTTTTCACAATTGGAAGCTTTGTTGGGTGGGATCTTGTCCTGAGCCTACAATTCCCTTTATTCTATTTCTTGATTATTGTATGTCCCTGAACACAGTATTTACTTCTATTTTAATTTCTGGTGCTCCTTTTTCAATATGAACATTTTATATTTTACTTGATTAGCTTGCTCCTTTTCATTTTAAATTGTCATTAGAGTAAACACTAATAACCACACAACAGAGTCTATCTAAATTAAGTTCTTTTGAGATATGGCTCAGTGGTTAAGAGCATTGCCTGCTCTTCCAAAGGTCCTGAGTTCAATTCCCAGCAACCACATGGTGGCTCACAAACATCTGTAATGAGATCTGGTGCCCTCTTCTGGCCTGCAGACATACACACAGACAGAATATTGTATACATAATAAATAAATAAATAAATAAATATTTAAAAAAAAAGAGATTTCCTCTGCCAATGGCATTAATCCAAAACTCTTCACTTTAGCCTCAGGCAGAATATTCAGATAAAGGCAAAAAGCAGCCATTTTCCTCAACAAAATATTAGAAGAATGATCTCTAGGCAACATACTAAAATTCTCCTCCTCTGAAACCTCTTGAGGCAGTCCAGAACAGTTTATCAAATCACACTCAGCATCATTGACTTCCATGTTCCTACTAGTAAGTCCCATTGACTATTGCTTATAGCTTTCAGATACAGCAGGGCTAATACACATATGAACTCACAGAGACTGGGACAGCACACAAATGATTTTCGTAGCTTAAAACCAATAAAAAATTCCAGCACTGAGAAGTTGACACCAAGTCCAATCCCTTTCCAATAAGTTATTTGTAATTAATACCTCCTAGGAAAGAGAAAATCAATTTTCTTTGGAGTATTACTGGTTATAACAACCACACTCCAGGATAGGCCTCAGGCCCAGGAGTAGTAAGACAGACTCAAGCCCAACATAACACAGACTCCATGTTTCTGTGTGTCTGTGTCTGTGTGTGTGCTCACTTTTGTGTTTGTTTTGGTAATTTTTGTCTCACTTGGTTTTTTGTTTTGCTTTGTTTTTTTGTTTCTTTTTCCCTCTTTATTGTTAATATTATTATTTTTATAGAGTAATGATGAAGTGGATGGGTGGGGACATAGGCAAGATCAGAGGAGAGTTAGGGGCAGGGGAAAAATCTGATCAAACTGTAATATATCAAAAATGGAAGACATTAGTTTCATAGTGTATTTATCATATTATATCCTTGACTCTTTTCTTAGACAATATGTACTGATTATAGTTTCCCCTCACTCTGCACCTTCCAATTCCTCTCTACCTCCCTTCACATTTAGATACACCACCTTTCTGTTTCTGTTGCTTCTAACAGATAATGGAAAAATAAAACATAATGTAATATAATAAGATAAAACAAAAATCATCATACCGAAGTTGGACAAGGAAAACCAACAGAAGGAAAGAGCCCCAAGAGAAGTCATAAGGATCAGAGATCCACACCTTCATACATTAGGGAGTCCCATAAAAACATAAACTGAAGGCGATAATATATGTGTAGAAGACCTGTTAGTGACCTTGTCTGCCCTATGCTTCCTTCTTTATTCTCTGTGAGTTTGTATGAGCTTTTCTCTGTTGATTTAGTTAGGAATTGTTTCCCAAGTATTATCCATCTTGTCTGGCTCGCTGATTCCTTCTGCCTCCTCTTTCACTGGATTCCCTGTGCTCTGACGGGAGGAATTTGATGAAAACATCCCATTTAGAGCTGAGTGTTCCAAGCTCTCTAAATTTCTGTAAAATGTCCGGTTGTGGGTCTCTTCATTTGTTCCTTTGTGATGCAGGAGAAAGCCTCTCTGATGATGGCTGAATAAGGCACTGGTCTGAGTGTACTAGCTAGATTTATGTCAACTTGGCACAAGCTATGGTCATCTGAGAGGAGAAAACCACAACTGTTAAAATGCCTCCATAAGATTGGGCTGTGGATCAGTTTGTAGAGCAATTTCTTAATTAGTGATTGATGAAGAGGGAACTATCCATTGTGAGTGGAGCCATCTTTGGGTGCGTGATCCTGGGTTCTATAAGAAAACAGGCTGAGCAAGACAGTAAGCCTCACTCCTCCATAGTCTCTGCATGATCTCCTTGCTCCAGGTCCCTGCCCTGTTGAGTTTCTCTTCTGACATTCTCCAATGATGAACAGTGATTGGCAAGTGTAAGCAAACTATACTCTTTCATCCTCAACCTGCTTTTAGGTCATAGTGTTTCATTGCAGTAATAGAAACACTATGTCAATGAGTATAGCAGAATATAATTAAGTATTGTTTGTCCAATTTATCCTGTCCTAATATTCTCGAATATGTGGCCTCTTACTGGATCATAGTCAACTTACCAATCACTCCAATATCAGGGAAAATTGACTCTCCCTCTCCCAGAAGCTAACAACTTCCAATAGTTCCCAAATGAAGGATGAGAATCTAAGTCAACTTTATCACTCCATGCTAGGATTTGGTGTGGCTTGAGGATGAACAGGTCTTGTGTATGTTTTCAAAACTACTAGGGACTCATACATTTAGTTTATTCATAGATTGTCAATCCAATAATGGTGCCAGGTATATGTTTCATCTTCTGGAGTGGGGCATATATTCAATCAGAAAGTGGCCAGTTACTTCCATGGTATCCTTGCCACTATTGCACATTTTTTTTCCTGGCCCCAGTCATTATTGTTGCTTGCAGGGATCACGCCTGGGTAAGACTGATGATTACTTTTATCCTCTTGTGGTGTGCACAATGCTTTCCAGCACCATAAAAGCTAACCAGTAGGAATGAAGCTTCCAGGAGAGTACCAGTTGATTTCTCCATGTTCTGTAACCCAATTATGGGTGGCTTCAGCAATGGAGCCTTATACTACAAAGTTCTAAAGGGTAACTAATAACATTGGCAGCAGTCTGTAATATTTGGGGATGCTGTACAGGAATGTCCTTGGAGCCAAACTGCTGTAACTTTTACCAGATAAGTTTGACCTGGTCGTAAAAGATGCTCCAGCCCCAAACTACTCACCTACTGCTCTGTAAATAAGCTTGATAAACTCATTGGTACTGCAGAGTAACCTTGGTGGAATGTTACCTTACTTTGTCAATGAGGCAGTAGGAGAAGGGATAGACATTATTTATATCTTGTTAATGGGGAGAATGTCAGCTGAAGAGTTAGCAAGGTAAGAGTTGGCTGTGACTTGCTTCTTTCTCTCTCTGCTATCTGGCTCCAGGTGTTTATTATTAAGATCAATTAGAACGCAAGCAACAGATTGTAGCAGCAGGACAACTCTAGGAATTCTCTGGTCAACAACACAAAAATAAACAACTCATACCTAGCACTGGGATTTTTATTTATTAACCTGAAGAGTGGAATAGAGCATGAGCATCCTATCACTGAGTAAATTTATTTTATTTTTAACCATTATTATGTGTGTATGTGTTCATGTCTGGTTCTTCTATTTTATTCCATGGGTATACATATCTGGTATTTCCAGTATCATATAGTTTTTATTAATATACCTCTGTGATATATCCTGAAATAAAAAATGATAATCCCTCCAGTATGGTTCTTTTTTGCTCAGGATTGATGTGAATATACAACATATTTTGTAATCCCATATAATTTTCAGGGTTTTTTTTTTCTGTTTCTATGAAGACTGTTGTGGGTATTTTGATTGGGGTTGCATTTGAACCAAATCACTTTTGGTAGAATGGTAGGTTCACAATATCAATTCTACTGAAACATGCACTTGGACCATTTTATTTTATCTTCTTCAATTTTTTTTTTCTTCAGAGAATTGAAGTTTTCATTGTATATGTCTTTCACCTTCTTGGTTAGGGTTTTTGCAAGATATTTTATTGCCTTTGAGTTTTCTGTAAATGTGAGTATGTCTATGGTCTAGTTTCTTACATTATTTTTGTTGGTGTACAGAAAGGCTACTAATTTCTGTAAGGTGATTTTTGTATCCTGAAACTTTCCTGAAATTTTTGATTATTTCTGGAAGTTTTCTTGAGGATATTTTTGGCTCTGTTATATATAATACCATATTGCTTACACATAAGACTCATTTGACTTCTTTTTCCTAGTTCTATCCAATACATTTCTTTCTCATGCTTGATCGATGCAGCTAGTAGTCCCAGCACCATACAGAAATGGAGTGGAAATAATGGGAAGCCCTGTATCACTGCTGATTTTAATAGGATAAACTCAAGCATTTTTTTTTCATTTAAAATCTTGATTGTGGGTTTGCCATATATAGTCTTTATTACTTTGAGATGCATTCCCTTCAGATACACTAGGACTTTATCATGAATGTATGTTTGATTTTTTTAAAGACCTTTTTTGCATCTATTGAGATTTTAATGCTTCTTTTGTTTCTACATACAATTCTATTATTTCTTACATTTACTGACTTGCTTATACCGAACCAACCCCATATTTCAGAGATAAAAACAATATGATTAGAGTGGATTATTCAATCTGATAGATTTAATTAAACTGTATCAAGGTGGATTAAATAAAAGGCAAATTACTCAAAAATTATTTTTTAAGAATAAAAGTATTATTTAAATAAGGCAACAAACCGTTCAATAAATTAAGACAAATTATTTATAAAGATACAGGTGTTTTGAAAAGGAATCAAACAGAACCCTTTTTAAATAAAAGCTTAATATGTCAAAGAAGGCTCATTATAAAGTTCTACTAAATGACAAGATTTAACTTCATAATGAAAATGATGTTTTAAAGGCAAGTTATAACGTTCAAAACCTAGGGCACTTAACAAAAACACAAATTTATGAAAAATGTATACGAACCAAAAAGAGACAAAAAATTCCAGTACTAGAAACACAAATTAAAAAATATATCAAAAGATAATTTAGCATGTTCAAGTCCAGTTAATTGCAGGGAACGTCAATATACATAAATGGTACATTGAAATTAATCAAAAATAATAAATGAGAGAAGAACATGAGAGTGACTCACCTACCTGTCAGCAGGTTGGTCCCACTCCCCAGGTTGTGTTTAGAAAGTTTCATTCCATAGACCAGGTCCCACCTTATTACCCCCACCACTGTTGTGACCTGTCCCCACCCTAATGGACTTCCACTGCTCAGGTGTAGACCACACCAGTGAGAAGAACAGATACCCCTTGCTACACAAAGGCCAAACTAACTACAAGAAGGCCAGCTGCTAACTTGGACACCCTACTAGATCAACGATGACGCCAGCTGTCAGTAACCCAGGCCACAGACTAGAAAGTCAAATGAAAACAGAAACGGAGGAACAAAATACTCATCCAACAAAGACAAACTCAGAAATCAGGACCTAGAACCAGCGTTAGAAGACAATCAATAACAGTCACGGCAATTTGGCATGACCAGAGCCCAGCTATCCTACCATGCATTAGGACCTGTCATGAAAATTAACTAGTGGAAATGTTTATATGTTTGAGGTTTCACATAAGTGACAGAGAATATAATCAGTTGAATCTAATATGCTCTTTCTAGAAAGTCATGTATATTTAGATATTAGGCATCAGAAGTATATGCAGCAGGGAATCCCACCCTTGATACTTCTGATTTTCCCCCTTTCCACTTCCTCAGTTACTTTATAATTTTGAAAATGTGTATGGCCATATATGGTCCAAATTAGCCAGTGTCAGGATGCAGGGGACAGCAAGAATGAAGTAAGTGTAATAGCTCAAAGATCCAGTAGTTCACTTTACATTTTACACTGGAAAGTGGTAAGATGCAGACTGTGAGATTTGAAAGTGTCTATATGCAAGAATTAAGTTGATATCTTTGAGGTGTTAACAATGTATACAAAATTGTGATTACATTGCTATATATGAATTTTGGCGGAGGAAAAGAAGTAAGGTAAACCTCAGATTATTTAAAGCAGATTGTATCCGTCTCTTTTAGAATATCAGTAAAGGCACTTCCCTAAAAAATTCCAGAGACCCAAATACTTATCGTAAAACATTGGAGGAGCTAACTACTACTAATAAGTTGCTGTATGGGATCCCCTTGGGCCTCAGATTACATATCTGTAAAACAAAGAAGCTGAATTATATAGTCTCCAAGGTCCTTTAGAGCTATAAAGATCAGAGTCCATAAGAATGAATTGCTCTGATTTGCCATACCCTTGGGATGACTCTGTAAGTCCAATTTATATAAATGAGATCTGGTAAAACATACCTCAAGGATTTCTCAACAGAAGGATTTATGGCTTTTCTTTTATTCCACTTTATCCACTGAAGTCTCATGAAAGAGAATCAGGGGGTGGGACAATTGACTTTTCCAAGTCAGCCTCCATCTGCACAGGATGACTTGATGTATTTTACATCAAGATGACTAGTCACAGTTTTGTTTTATTTTTCTAGCCTCAAACTGACTTGTTGGAATGCTCTGTATCATAGACAGTGAATCTCCAGTCAGCTTATTCTCCTTCAACTCAAAAGAGTTTTTTATCAGCATTTTTTGACATGAAGGACTAAACCCTTTTCAGTATACATTTCTTTTTGTTCTCTGAAAATTTCATATGTATGTAACATGTGTTCTGATTATTATGGCTCCCATCTCTCTAAACTCCTTATACATCTAGCAAGTCCTCTTTTCCCTACAAGCTCTTTTCTACATTTTTGAGGTATTTTGTTGTTTTTCTGTGCTTTTGTTTTTTGTCAGACAGTGTGTTTTTCCAAGCTCATCTGTGTGACCCTAGATTTGTAACTATTAGAGCCTAGTGAGCTTTTCAGTGGGTACTGTACTCAATACAATGACTGTCCTTCCCCAAGAATCTATCAGTAGTCAATAGTTATTAGGGTGGGCAAGGTCTTTTCAGCCCCTCCTCAATCCACAACTACTGTGAAGAGGCTCAGTTTCTTATTAATGGTTCCATTGCAAATAGCCAGAACTGCTGTGAGGCTGCGACTGCATTGACCGTGTCATGCCTAAAAGGCAGCATTCATGGTACAGCCTTTCTATCTTCCAACTTTAACTTGTTCTACCCCCTCCTCTGGGAGATCCAGAATTCTTACAGAAATGGCTATAAATGTCCTATTAGGAGCAATCATTCCTTTTTCTCAGCACCTGCATTCTCATTCTCTGCAATTACTGCTATTATTGTAAAGAAAGGCTTCTTTGATAAAACCTTGAAATAGCATTTTTCTATATGTATATACAGGTATATTTAGAAGACAGTTTTGTACTGTCACAGTTTATCTAAAAAAATAATATCAAAGTTAGGGTTTCTATTGCTGCACCAACAAGGAAGTTGTAGAGGAAATGGTTTATTTGGTGTATACTTCCAGATCATAAAGGAAATCAGGACAAGAACTCAATGAGGGCAGGAACCTGGAGTCAGGAGCTGTTGCAGAGGCCATGGAGGAGCGCTGTTTAGTGGCTTGCTTCCCATGGTTTGCTCAGCCTGCTTTCTTGTAGAACCCAGGG
This sequence comes from Microtus oregoni, assembly GCF_018167655.1. NCBI lineage: Eukaryota > Metazoa > Chordata > Mammalia > Rodentia > Cricetidae > Microtus > Microtus oregoni. Next base: position 277,015 of record NW_024544713.1, read on the forward strand.
TCCTCCCAGGACAATCACTAGAAAATGTTTTCCAGCTAGACTTCATGGAGGCATTTCCTCAGCTGAGGCTTCTATCCTCTCTGATTTCTCTAACTTGTGTCAAGTTGACACACAGAATCAAACAGTACTAAGTCTGACCCCAAGACTTATGAAAACTTCAAACAATGTGTGTTTGAGGAGTTTTGCAATAACATGTATGAATTTCCTCATATGGAATATACCGCAAGTACATTCAGAGAATGGTTGCTTACTCCCACATCTCTTTCAGTAGGGAGAACATTTTGCCTAGTAGGTTGGTATTGTAGATAATATAATGTATAGCTTGGCAAGAACGTTACTTTTTATTTTTCTTCACAGCATCCTGTACAATGTCTTCTTGACCTATGAAAGCTAGCCAGCAGGGAAGAAACTTCCAGCTTAGTTTCAGCTTTATTTCATAATATAACTATGATAAGTGGAGTTTTATCATTTAGTCTGGAGCACAACCAAGTAGAGTGGCAAAATGAGATTTTGAAGGACTCTGGGGCTCCCCTAAAAAGCAACTCATAAGTACATAATTTACACCTGGCTCTGAGGTTTTGTTTAATTACCTTCAGTTTTTCAGGCCAGTTTTAGCAAGAAAAATTGGATGCCTGCCTTTTAAAAAACACACATGCACACACATGATTTTAATTTAACAAATAAGCCTCAAGTCTATGGTAAATACTCTAAAATATAGCAAAAAGTTGTTACTCATCTTGCTGCCATGATGCAGTTCATTCAGTAATGGCAACTCCTCTCCAGAAATTTCCACATATTTTAGAAATCCTTAATTAAAGAATGAGACTGAGGCATAAGGGTAAAGGGTCTAGCATGAAGTCAGATTTCAGGGATAACACATTTTAATTGTTTTACACACTACCAAGTTTCTATTATGGGTTGTTATCAAAAGATTTGGATTAATCATTTTTGCATTAATTGTAAGATAAATCCAGATTTGTATTAATTCTTGACATTTTGTTGATTTTTGATTGCTCTTACAGTCTCTCCACTCCCTCTTTTGCATACATTCTGAAGTGGGAAGCAGTGTGACAAAGACATCCATTTCAGGGCTGAAGGCTGCACATATTGTCCCATCATGATTCTCTGACTGATTTTTCACCTATTGTTTGAAGAAACTTGTCGGAGAAGGGTTGACTGATCTATGGGTATAGCAATATGTCATTAGGAGCCATTTTCTTGCTGTTCTTTTCTTCCAATGATATAATAGTAGTAGAGTTTCCCCAAGTCACACGGACTATATAGACTCATGTCCCTGACAACTTTAATAGTGTCAGGTATGGGTTCTATCCCATGGAGTTGGTCTTAAATCAAATTGGAAAGTGATTATTGCAGATTGCAGGGTTTGTAGCTAGGGGGTTGATACTGATGATTGCTTTTATCTTTCTACGTCATGCAAAGTATCTTCAAGCACCATGAATAATGGAAGGGGTGAAGCTTCTAGTTGGAGAACAGTTCAACTTCTCCATACTCAATGTCATACATAAGAGGTATATGTCTTCTTCAGGACCTTCGGTTCAAGTTTTGGAGGGTAATTAATAGTCTTGGCAATAACCTATATTGTTTTAAGGGATGGGTCTAAGGGACCCCTTCGGCCAATGACTTGAAAAAATATAACCCATTCTGGACACTTGGGGTTTTACTTAACAGCATAAGATGTCTAGTTTGGACAGTTTCTTTCCCATAATATAGTGACTATATTTGTTTTTGTTTGTTTGTTTTGTTTTTTTTTCCGTAGTCATCAGAGAAATGCAATTCAAAACAACTCTGAGATTCTGTCTTACACATATAAGAATGGCCAAGATCAAAAACACTGATGACAACTTATGCTGGAGAGGTTGTGGGGTAAAGGGAACACTTCTGAATTGCTCGTGAGAGTGCAAGCTGGTACAACCCCTTTGGATGTCAGGGTGGTGATTTCTCAGAACATTAGGAAACAACCTTCCTCAAGACCCAGTGATACCACTTTTGGGGATATATCCAAAGGATGCTCAATTGTGCCACAAGGACATGTGCTCAACTATGTTCATAGCAGCTTTGTTTGTCATAGCCACAACCTGGAAACAATCTAAATGCCCCTCAAGTGAAGAATGGCTAAGGAAAACATGACTGTATTTGAATGCCTTAAAGATACATATGTATTTTAGTAAATTGCTACAGGAGTATGTTTCCATATGCTTTTTAAAAACAGCCTTTAGTGTTAGTTGTTTCACCCCTCATTACTTTCTTCTGTCCTCCCATCCCTATCCTCATTCAACTGTTCCTATTTTAGTTTCCCCTTTATCTTTTTATAACACTATGTTCTATTTCCTCTTCTTTGGAAGATACCATCTCTGCCCTGCTCCCTTGTCATATAATTAAGCTCCCTGGTTAGTCTGATCAAAATACACATATTTTAAGTTTTAAAGCTAACATCCACATACAAGAGAATGCATACAATATTTTTCTTTTGTGTGTGTTACCTCACTAAGGATAACTGTTTCTGGCTTTATTCATTTACCTGAAAGTTTCATAATTTCATTTTAAATATTTGAAAAATATTATATACATATACCATAGTTTTGTTATCCCTTTGTCGGTTTATGACCATCTAGGCTGGTTCAAATTTCTGGTTATCATGAACAGAGCAGCACTGAACACCGTCGATCAAGTAACTATACGAAGAGAAGAGTCTGTTTGGAGGATTTTCAATAGTGGATGTTATAATAGGTGGATTTTTAAGAAGTTTGAAAATCATCTATACTAATTTCCATGGTGGGTGTACCAGTTTGTACCCTTACCAGTAAAAAATAAGTGTTACCCATTCACTAAATCCTCATCATCCTGAGAAGTATTTATTTTTAATCTTTGCCATTCTGAGTAGGGTAAAATGAAATCACAACATAGTTTCAATTTGAATTTTCCAGATGGCTAAGGATGTTGAGCGTCATTAACTGTTCCTCAGCCATTTGTGTTTCATCGTTCAGGAACTCTTTTGTTAATAGTAGTCCCCATTTTGAATAGAGCTGCTTGTCTTATTGATGTTTAGATTTTTAGGTCTTTACATAGTCTAGAGACACTAATCCTTTGTCAAATGTATAATTGGTGAAGAATATTTCCATTCTGTAGTCTGATGCTTTGCTTGAATGATGGTGGCCTTTGTTGTTCATGGGAGAACACTTAGCAATTATTGGTTTTAGTATACTATTCACAAAGTCCTACCTGTGCCAATGAGTTTATGCCTATTCACTGCTTTCTCTTCAGTCAGATTCAACATATCTTGTCTTATGTATTTGGTTCATGGGGAATTGAATTTTTTACAGAGTAATAGGTATGGCTTTGCTTTCCACATTCAGCTACCCAGCTTGACCAGCACCACTGTTTGAAGATACTGTCTTTTCTCCACAGTGTATTTTTGGCTTCTTTTTAAAAAATCTGATGTCAATAGTTGTCTATATTTATGTATCTATTTTCAGTTCTGTTTCATTGATAATTGCCTATGGTTTTTTTTTTTATTGCGAAAAGAAGAAAAAAAAACATAAACAAAAAACAAGTTTCCACCTCCTCCCAGCCTCACATTTCCCTTCCCCTCCTCCCATCCATCTCCCCCTCCTCCCACCCTTCTCCCCCTCCTCCCACCCTTCTCCCCCTCCCCCCACTCCTCTCCCCCTCCCTCTCCAGTCCACAGAGCAGTCCGGGTTCCCTGCCCTGTGGTAAGTCCTAGGTCCTCCCCCCTCCGTCCATATCTAGGAAGGTGAACATCCAAACTGGCTAGGCTCCCACAAAGCCAGCACATTAAGTAGGATCAAAACCCCCTGCCATTGTCCTTGGTGTCTCATCAGCCCTCATTGTTCGCCATGTTCAGAGAGTCCGGTTTTATCCCATGCTTTTTCGGTCACAGTCCAGCTGGCCTTGGTGAGCTCCCCGTAGATCAGCTCCACTGTCTCAGTGGGTGGATGTACGCCTCGTGGTCCCGAATTCTTTGCTCATGTTCTCCCTCCTTCTGCTCCTCCTTGGGACCTTGGGAGCTCAGTCCAGTGCTCCTGTGTGGGTCTCTGTCTCTATCTCTATCCATCACCAGATGAAGATTCTATGATGATATGCAAAATATTCGTCAGTATTGCTCTAGGATAGGGTCATTTCAGGTTCCCAATCCTCAGCTGCCCAAGGAACTAACTGGGAACCTCATCTTGGGCACTAGGGAGCCCCTCTAGGGTCAAGTCTCTTGCCCACCCTAAAGTGGCTCCCTTAACTAAGAATTGTGGTTCCGTGCTCCCCTATCCACCTTTCCTTTATCCCAATTCTCCTGTTTCCCCAGGTCCCCCCACCTTCCCTTCTACCTTTTCTCTCCCCATCTCCCCTTACCCCCATCCCACCCCACCCCCAAGATCCCATTTTCTCCCCGGAAATTTGGTCTACTTCCCTTAGCCAAGAGGATAACTATATGTTTTTCCTTGGGTTCACCTTCTTACTTAGCTTCTTTAGGTTCACCTATTGTAGACTCCGTGGTCCTTATTTATGGCTAGAAACCAATTATGAGTGAGTACATCCCATATTCATCTTTTTGGGTCTGGGACACCTCACTCAGGATAGTGTTTTCTATTTCCATCCATTTGCATGCAAAATTCGAGAAGTCATTGTTTTTTACCGCAGCGTAGTACTCTAGCGTGTATATATTCCATACTTTCTTCATCCATTCTTCCATTGAAGGGCATCTAGGTTGTTTCCAGGTTCTGACTATTACAAATAATACTGCTATGAACATAGTTGAACAAATGCTTTTGTCATTTGATAGAGCGGTATTGCTGGTTCCAGGGGTAAGTTGATCCCGAATTTCCTGAGAAATCGAAACACTGACTTCCACAGTGGTTGCACAAGATTGCATTCCCAACAGCAATGGATGAGGGTACCCGTTCCTCCATAGCCTCTCCAGCAAAGGTTTCCTTGGTGTTTTTGACTTTAGCCATTCTGACAGGTGTAAGATGATATCTCAAAGTTGTTTTGATTTGCATTTCCCTGATTGCTAAGGAAGTTGAGCACGACCTTAAGTGTCTTTTGGCCATTTGAACTTCTTCTGTTGAGAATTCTCTGTTCAGTTCAGTGCCCCATTTTTTAATTGCGTTAATTAGCATTTTAAAGTCTAGTTTCTTGAGTTCTCTATATATTTTGGAGATCAGACCTTTGTCTGTTGCGGGGTTGGTGAAGATCTTCTCCCAGTCAGTAGGTTGCCTTTGTGTCTTAGTGACCATGTCCTTTGCTTTACAGAAGCTTCTCAGTTTAAGTAGGTCCCATTTATTCAATGTTGCCCTTAATGTCTGTGCTTCTGGGGTTATACATAGGAGGCGATCTCCTGTGCCCATCTGTTGTAGGGTATTTCCCACTTTCTCTTCTATCAGGTTCAGTGTGTTCGGGCTGATATTGAGGTCTTTAATCCATTTGGACTTGAGTTTTGTGCACGGTGAGAGATATGGGTCTATTGTCATTCTTCTACAGGTTGACATCCAGTTGTGCCAGCACCATTTGTTGAAGATGCTTTCTTTCCTCCATTGTATACTTTTAGCTCCTTTATCGAAAATGAGGTGTTCATAGGTTTGTGGGATAAAATCCGGGTCTTCTATACGATTCCATTGGTCGACTTCTCTGTTTTTATGCCAGTACCACACTGTTTTCATTACTGTAGCTCTGTAATAGAGTTTGAAGTCAGGGATGGTAATGCCTCCAGAAGATCCTTTATTGTATAGGATTGTTTTGGCTATCCTGGGTTTTTTGTTTTTCCATATAAAGTTGATTATTGTCTTCTCCAGATCTGTGAAGAATTTTAATGGGATCTTGATGGGGATTGCATTGAATCTATAAATTGCCTTTGGTAGAATTGCCATTTTTACTATGTTGATCCTCCCAATCCAAGAGCAAGGGAGGTCCATCCATTTTTTGGTATCCTCTTCAATTTCTTTCTTCAATGCCTTAAAGTTCTTGTCAAATAGATCTTTCACTTCCTTGGTTAGATTTACCCCAAGATATTTTATGCTGTTTGTGGCTATCGTGAATGGTGAAGCTTCTCTGATTTCCCTCTCTGCTTCCATATCCTTTGTGTATAAGAGGGCGACTGATTTTTTGGAGTTGATCTTGTATCCTGCCACATTACTAAAGCTGTTTATCAGCTGTATAAGTTCTTTGGTGGAGTTTTGGGGGTGGCTTATGTACACTATCATATCATCTGCAAATAACGAAAGTTTAACTTCTTCCTTTCCAATTCGAATCCCCTTGATCCCATTATGTTGTCTTATTGCTATTGCTAGAACTTCAAGCACTATATTGAAGAGGTATGGCGAGAGTGGACATCCTTGCCATGTTCCTGAGTTAAGTGTGATGGCTTTGAGTTTCTCTCCGTTTAATTTGATGTTAGCTGTCGGCTTGCTGTATATAGCTTTTATTATATTTAGGTATGACCCTTGTATCCCTAATCTCTACAAGTCTTTTAACATAAATGGATGTTGAATTTTGTTAAATGCTTTTTCAGCATCTAATGAAATGATCATATGGTTTTTTTCTTTCAGTTTATTTATATGCTGGATTACATTGATAGATTTTCGTATGTTGAACCAGCCCTGCATCTCAGGAATGAAGCCTACTTGATCATAATGGATAATTTTTCGGATGTGTTCTTGGATTCGATTTGCCAGTATTTTGTTGATGATTTTTGCGTCGATATTCATGAGTGAGATTGGCCTGTAGTTCTCTTTCCTGGTTGAGTCTTTGAGTGGTTTTGGTATCAGAGTAATTGTGGCTTCATAAAAGGGATTTGGTAATGACCCTTCTGTTTCTATATTGTGGAATACATTAAGGAGTATAGGTATTAGGTCTTCTTGGAAGTTCTGGTAGAATTCTGCATTGAAACCATCTGGTCCTGGGCTTTTTTTTGGTAGGGAGGTTTTTGATAACAGCTTCCTATTCTTCGCGACTTACAGGTCTGTTTAGACTGTTCACCTGGTCCTGGTTTAGTTTTGGTAAATGGTATTTATCTAAAAAAGCGTCCATTTCTTTTACATTTTCCAGTTTTGTGGCATACAGGCTTTTGTAGTAAGATCTAATGACTCTCTGAATTTCCTCTGTGTCTGTGGTTATGTCCTCCTTTTCATTTCTGATCTTATTAATTTGCGTGTTCACTCTCTGTCGTTTGATTAGTTTGGATAGGGGTTTATCAATCTTGTTGATTTTCTCCAGTAACCAGCTTTTTGTTTCATTGATTCTTTGGATTGTTTTCTGTGTTTCTATTTTGTTGATTTCAGCCCTCAATTTGATTATTTCCAGTCTTCTACTCCTCCTAGGTGAGTCTGCTTCTTTTTTTTCTAGAGCTTTCAAGTGGGCTGTTAAGTCTCCAATATGTGCTTTCTCTGTTTTCTTTAGGTGGGCACTTAGTGCTATGAACTTTCCTCTCAGGACTGCTTTCATAGTGTCCCATAAGTTCGAGTATGTTGTTTCTTTATTTTCATTGAATTCAAGGAAGACTTTAATTTCTTTCTTTATTTCTTCCTTCATCCAGGTATGGTTCAGTAGTTGACTGTTCAGTTTCCACGAGTTTGTAGGCTTTCTGGGGGTAGCATTGTTGTTGAATTCTAACTTTAATCCATGGTGATCTGATAAGACACAGGTGGCTACTAATATTTTTTTGTACCTGTGTAAGTTAGCTTTGTTACCAAGTATGTGGTCAATTTTCGAGAAGGTTCCATGAGCTGCAGAGAAGGTATATTCTTTCCTCTTTGGGTGCAATAATTTATAGATGTCTGTTAAGTCCATTTGCTTCATTACCTCCATTAATTCTCTAATTTCTCTGTTAGGTTTCTGTCTGATTGACCTGTCCATTGGTGAGAGAGGAGTGTTGAAGTCTCCTACTATTAGTGTATGCAGTTTGATGGATGCCTTGAGTTTTAGTAATGTTTCTTTTACGTACGTGGGTGCTTTTATATTAGGGGCATAGATATTCAGGATTGAGACTTCTTCCTGATGAATTGTTCCTGTTATGAGTATAAAATGTCCCTCTCCATCTCTTCTGATTGATTTAAGTTTGAAGTCAACTTTGTTAGAAATTAGTATGGCCACACCTGCTTGTTTCTTAGGTCCATTTGCTTGATAAGCCTTTTCCCAGCCCTTTACTCTGAGTAGGTGCCTGTCTTTGTGGTTGAGGTGTGTTTCTTGTAGACAGCAGAATGTTGGATCCTGTTTTCTTATCCAATCTCTTAGCCTGTGCCTTTTTATATGTGAGTTGAGCCCATTGATATTAAGTGATATTAATGACCAGTGGTTGTTAACTCCGGTCACATTTTTAGTAGTAGGGTTTGTGTGTTTTCCTTCTTTGATTTGCGCTGGTGAAGAGTCTCTAGATGTCTGAGTTATTGTGGTCATTGTTGGACTCCTTGGTTAGTGATTTTCCTTCTATTATTTTCTGTAAGGCTGGATTTGTGGCTACGTATTGTTTAAATTTGTTTTTATCCTGGAAAATTTTGTTTTCTCCATTTATAGTGAATGAAAGTTTGGCTGGATATAGTAGTCTGGGCTTGCATCCGTGGTCTCTTAGTTTTTGGAGAACATCTATCCAGGACCTTCTGGCTTTCATGGTTTCCATAGAGAAGTCAGGTGTAAGTCTGATAGGTTTACCTTTATAAGTAACTTGGCCTTTTTCCTTTGCGGCTCTTAATATTCTTTCTTTATTCTGTATATTTTGTGTTTTGATTATTATATGGCGAGGGGATGTTTTCTTTTGATCCAGCCTATTTGGTGTTCTGTATGCTTCTTGAACCTTCATAGGTACATCTGTCTTCAGGTTGGGAAAGTTTTCTTCTATAATTTTATTAAGTATATTTTCTGTACCATTGAGCTGCACTTCTTCTCCTTCTTCTACTCCAATTATTCTTAGGTTTGGTCTTTTTATTGTGTCCCATATTTCCTGAATGTTTTGTGATGAGAGTTTGTTGGACTTGCTGTTTTCTTTGATCAGAGTGTTTATTTTCTCTATGTTATCCTCAGAATCTGAGATTCTTTCTTCTATCTCTTGTATTCTGCTGGTTATACTTGATTCTGTAGTCTCTATTCGTTTACCTAGATTTTCCATGTCCAGCCGGCCCTCTGTTTGTGTTCTCTTCTTTGCCTCCATTTCAGTTTTCAAGTCATGAACTGTTTCCTTTATCTGCTTGATTGTTTTTCCTTGGTTTCCGAGGGTATCATTCACTGATTTACTCAATTCCTCGAACTTTCTATTATACTTCTCATCCATTTCTATAAGGGCGTTTTTTATATGCTGTTTAAGGGTGTCAATCACTTTCATGAAGTCAGTTTTTTCTACTTCTTCTTGATTAAGGTGTTCATGTCCTCCTGTTGTGGGGTCACTGGCTTCTGGTGGTTTCGTGTTGTTTTTCAGATTGTTGGGAGAATTCCTGCATTGGCGTCTGCCCATCTCTTCCTCCCAATACTCCCCTTTGGATCTTCTTTTACAGGATCAGGTCTTCTTGCCCCCTGATGTACCTTCCCAATGATGTCACTCCCCAGAGATGTTTCTCCACAATGATGTTTCACTCGGTGCCCAGATCGAAACTCCACGCTGCTTGGTTAGCTCGTGAACAAAGGGCCCACCCTGCTCGCTGTGGGCAGGCTATGGGAACAAAGGAGCTACCGGCCACTCCTCTGTCCTCCCGGTTCGGGTTCAGTCCCAGCACCCTAGCAGGCTGAGCAGGGAGGTGCTATGCCCCAAAGAAGGGAGGGAGGGAGGGAGACAAGGGGTGTGGGGATCTGGATGTAAGCTGAATGGGATAGGAAGAGAGAGGCGGTTTGGGCAGTATAGCCCCTGTAGGATGGCCAGGAAGTGTGGGCAGGCTGAGGTATGTTCCCAGCTGCCGCAGCACTCACTCACCACAATGATGTTTCACTCGGTGCCCAGATCGAAACTCTGTGCTGTTTGTTTAGCTCGCGAACAAAGGGCCCACCCTGCTCTCTGCGGGCAGGCTATGGGAACAAAGGAGCTATCGGCCACTTGCCTATGTTTTTATACCAACACCATGATACCTTTATTACTACAGCACTGCAATATACCTTGGAATATGGATTTGTTTCAGCAGTTCTTTGTATTATTTAGAGCGGTAGTTTGAATGTGACTGGGCCCCATAAGCTCATAGGAAGTGGCACTATTAGGAGATGTGGCTCTAATGGATTAGGTATGGCCTTGTTAGAGGAAGGATGTCACTGTGGGAGTGAACTTTTGAGGTGTCATATATACTCAAACTACGCCTAGTGTCTCAGACCACCTTCCGTTGCCTACACATCAAGATGTAGGATTCTTGACTCCTTCTTTAGCACCATATCTACTTGTACACTTTCATGTTCCACCATGGTATTAATGGACTGATCCTCTGAACTGTAAGCTGCCCAATTAAATGTTCTTCTTTGTAAGAGTTCTGTGGTCTTGGTATCTTTTTAAAGCAATAGAAACCTTAACTAAGACCTTTAGTATTCTTTGTTGGTCTCCCATATGAATTTTAATATTTTTAATACAGTAACTAGTAACCGTATATGGCTAATACACTCTTAGAATATAGCTGATCTTCATCGAATTGTGTTGTAGTTATTATGATTTATATGCCAATTTAAAAGACATAGTATGCCAAAATCATAAAATATTATCTTACTATCTTAATATATTAGGTACATTTAAATATTTTGTTTTCTGGAGTAAAATAAATTGCATTATTATTTCATTATCTTTCTCTAATTTCTTTTCATTTTTAAATGTTACATCTAGAAAATTTAATATGTGATTTGAGTTTTTCATAATACTGATCTACATAATTATTAAATAATAAGAAGAAAATTTTGCACAATATAATAATTAGCTGAGGTTAATAGCTCACATTATTATGTCTTCAAGATGTTCCTATATTTAGGTGTGACATTAATTAAGAAACAGACTTAAAAGTCACACTTCTGTGCTCTTAAAGAAATTGTACAGGTTTGTGGGAGATAAAAATTTTACTTAAAGATTATTGAATTATATTAAGTCACAGAAGCAAGGCAGCCAAACTCATCAAACCTCTCAAGTAAGAAGCATCACTGCTTGATATCTACAACTGCTATTTAAACAACTTCGTGAGTGGTAACTTACCATGTTTTCAGATAATGCCTGTTTAGGATCTCAATAAATCTACTTTTTGTCTTTTAAATGAAGAAGAAATCTTTATTTAATGGAATTATCTTGAAGTTATTAAAAAACAGCCCTTTAAAAAATTTCTTTCTAACCTCATTTACTCTATGCCTTACATTTGATTTTCTTGTATCCAATATGGGAGTGATTGCTTTTTTTTTTTACACAAAGAATATTTTATGAGTTTGACTGTATTAGTTTTTTTTTACTTTTTCTTTTCTTCCTTCATTCCTTCATACCTTTCTCCCTTCTTACCTTTCTCTCTTTCCTTCTTTCCTTCTTTCCTTCCTTCCTTCCTTCCTTCCTTCCTTTCTTGCTTACAGTTTGCTTTGTTTTTTTGTTTTTGTTTTTGTTATTTTTTGAGACAGAGTTTCTCTGTTAACAGCCTTGGGTGTCGTGGTACTGAACTTACTTTGTAGAGCATGATGCTTTCCAACTCACAGAAATCCACCTGCCTCTGACTTCCAAGGGCTGGGATTAAAGTCATGCATCACCATGCCTGCCTTCATTATAGGCTTTTAAGTAGTCTTTCTGGATCATCTCATCACCCTAATCTTAAATATTTCCTGCCACAACACCATTTATTGATAAGACTATATTCTGGTGATATTCATCTCCTGCTTTCTTATTGAAACTAGGACTACCAGCCCAGGAATAACTCCATGCACATGGGCCAAGCACTTCCACATCCATCAATAACCAAGAAACTGCTCTACTGGCTTAACTAGATCCTAATCTTATGGAGGTATTTCCTTATTTGGGGTTCCCTCCTTTCAGATGACTCTAGCCTGTGCCAAGTTAACACAAATTTTGGCAGCTGGAGAGCCAGAGGCAGGTCCATTTCTATCAGTTTGTGGTCATTGTCTTTGACATAGCAAGTTCTAGGCCAGCCAGGGATAAATTTTGTGACCCTCATGTCAAAATCATTACTGGATGCTAAAAATTTCTTAAACATTTTGTTAAGCACATGCACACACACACACACACACACACACACACACACGCACACACACTTGCCCCCCACATATGCACACAAGCACAGAATCTCCCTTAGCTCTCATAGAAGTTTCATCCTCAGTGACATTATCCCCATACTACAAATACATGTCTCAACTTCCCTGAAAGGAGGTAATTTATTTAGAGTTGTATGAATTGATGACTTGGAATTTGCTTTAACTTGTAGGTATGATACAAACTTATAATTTTGAAATGGAGATGAAATGTCATAAATACACACTGAGGAAGCATAATCCAGTAGCTCTGATATCAAAATGCATGCTACTATTAATGAAGTCAGGAATACATACTTTTTATTCTTTTTTAAGAATTGTTTTTTTTTAACTCTATGTGCTGTGTATGCACGTATGTGCACACGGCTGTGTTTGTGTGTAGGTGTGTGTGAATGCACGCACACGCATGTGTGTGTAGGCATTTGTATGTCAATGCAAGTGTCTGCAAAGGACAAATGGAATCTTAGGGTTGTGAGCTTCCTTACATGGGTTCTTAGGAGCCAAATTATTTTTCTCTGCAAGAGAAAGTACATGCTTTTTAACTTCTGAATGATCTCTTCATCCCAAGTTTCTAATTTTCAAATCTTTACTGTCTCTCTGAAAACCTTGTCTGGTACTTTAAGTTCTTCACACAAATAAAGAAATAAGTAAAATCTCTCAGACAGGTTCATGTTGTTCTTCTTCTTCTAAGAAAGAAGGTACAGAAGGTTTATTCCTCTCTTAACTTTCTCTCAGTATGCATTGTCTTAAACTCAAATTATGCCTCCTTAGTCCCAAATTAGACTGAAGAGTCATGGTGAATATTCATTTTTGTTCCACATAGCAAATCTTTAGTGTTTGAAGGCAGACATATATACTACTCCTGCTATGTTAATAGTTTACCTTTTGTTTCCTCTCTTCTAGGCCATAACTTAATATGTGTTTAAAATCCTTTAGACACTTTTTCTATGACTTGAACGTTGTTTCTAAGTAGAGCCCAGATCATTTGCAGGACTCTCAGAGAATGTAGCACTGCTCTGGCTATCGCAAACAAGCACGCCACTGACGTTAGAATCTTCTTAGAAGAGTGTAGACACTTCTGCTAACTGTGTTACCATTTCAAACCTTAATTGATTACAAACCTACTGTTGTTCCATTTGGCATAATTCCACCCCTTTCACCTCTTAACTCATGAAGAAACATAGGATCTCTTTGGCTCCTGATTTAAAAAAAAACTTTTCTTCCTTCACCTACTGCATAATTGTATCCACAAACAATTCCTAATATTCCCAGCCAGACTTCTTGGTTCTCTCACTTGTTTGAATCACCTCTAAGCTCTGCTCTCTTTCCTACCTACTTTCTGTACTAACTGGCAGAACCGGAGCTTTTCCACTGGCTATGGTGAGTTGCTTCTATTCTTAAGTAATCAGCCAAGGTTGGGTAAAAGCAGCATAAGAAAAGAGCAGAGGCAATGAAGATTTGAAGAAAGACAAAATTTAGGACAGATACAATTAAAGTACTGGAACAAAAATAGTGCTAAAAGGAAATAAAAGGAGGGGCAAACTGAGAAAGGAAAGGAAGCCAAACAGACTTTATTGGATGTTTTTGACAGCGGTAAGGTACAGTAGAACACTGTGTCCCTGGCAAAGCTGAAACATTGGGCTCCGGCCAAATAGTTACATCCTAGTGACCTTTGGATAGCTAACCATGTCTGTTCAGCACAGACACATGAGTAAATAAATAAATAAAATTAAAGACAAACACACACATGCACACGCACACGTACACACACAGAGGCACCCCAAAACCAAAAGAGCAGAAGAAATTCAATAAACAAATGCAGTAACAGGGAACTGATCGAAGGTCATCTGTCCCTCACCATAGCCTGTGATTAGCTTGTTGTTCCAACCTACAGCTACCTACTTCCTTGCACTCATTTCCTGGGGGCGGGGGGAGGTGGAGCAAACCAAAATGATGATGCATGCTGATAAGTTCTGAAATGTCCTTCTTTTGGCACCATCCAGGCTTGATGAAACAGAAGCAAACTAGCAAGCCTGGTGAAGACATGGCCTTAGCAAATGGAAGGGTACTCTGGAGAGCCAAGAATCATTTGGCTACAGAAAGGTTCACCTTGCCCAAATAATAGTAGGGCACTTGAAAGGGAGAGAAGCAACCTAATGGCCATACAGTTTTCTCTACCTCTGTTTAGACAGTTTAATGAAGGCTGACCTTTGCTACAAATTTTTCCTGGCAGTCTTTTGCCAATGTAAGCCAAAATTTCTGCTTTTTTATTATTATTTCTCCAACTATCTCCCAATGCATATTTGTTCAGTGGTTAGTCTTCTCTGTCCATCTGTCTAAGAAAAAAGGTACTCATTTTCTCCAGAGTAGATGAAGGACCCTCACTCATTCCAGATGGCATAGGGAGCACTGGACCTTGGTGACACAAACTTTCTTGAAATGAACTGCACAATAGAAATAGAAAGTGTTTGAACTGGTTATTAAAGGGAATTGATCTTGGAGATCATGCATTATATGCCATTTTTTCCAGCCCATTTTCAAGTTGTCAGATAGTGTTACCACCTGACCACCTCAGATCTATTCTGTAAGCCCCCTTCAGAAGAATCCAGATCCAATGTTCCCAAGAGAAAGATTCAGCATCAGTATTTTCTTATTAATTTCAAGTTAAAATTATGTCTTTATAAAGTCATAAGTCATAACTGTGGTTTCTTTTTCATATTTCTGCCTAAAAGAAGACCTCATCACTCATGTACTGGCTAGTTTGTTTGTTTGCTTGTTTGTTTATTTATTTATTGTGTGTGTCAACTTGACACCAGCTAGAGTCATCAGAGAGGAAGGAGCCTCACTTGAGGAAAAGTCTCCATGACATCTAGCTGTAAGGCATTTTCTTAATTAGTGATTGATGGAAAAGGGCACAGCCCATTGTGGGTGGAGCCCTCCCTGGGTGGGGCCCTCTCTGGGCTAGTGGTTCCTGTGGTCCTGAGTTCTATAAGTAAGCAGGCTAAGAAAGCCAAGGGAAGCAAGCCCATAAGCAGCACCCCTCCATGGGCTCTACATCAGCTCCTGTCTCTAGGTTCCAGTCCTCCTGGAGTTCCTATCCTGACTTACTCCATTTATGGACTATGATCTGGAAGTGTAAGCCAACTAAAGTCTTTCCTTCCCATCTTGCTATACTACCATGATGTTTCATTGCAACAATGGAAAGCTTAACCAGAAGAACTCATTTAAGATATTTCACTTCACTTTGTAGCAGTACAATCAGTAATGATTTAGAGATACATTTATTTTGTGTTTTTCCATAGGAGATTGCTCTAGAGTGTTCTCTTACCCCTTATATTAGCCACAGCAGATTTTGTGCAGGGGAGAGGTTTTGAAACATAGACAAGTCTCTTTAATAGTATTTTACATCAAATCCCAGAGACTTTTTGTACTTCTTCATGTCACCACACAGCAATATTCTTTCCCTTCGGTTATGCCATTCAAAAACACTTAAATGGGGATATATCCATTTGAAATATAATATTTTGGTATGATTATATCATGTTTTATCAGTATACCTCATAATAGAGGTATACAGACAGTGGTTCACTGGAAAATGATGCAGTTGAGAAAATTTTTTTAACAAATATATCTTGGCTTTAGTATGGGCTATATTATTTGTTTGCACAATACAACTTGAGCCCTTATTTTTCTGTAAAATACAAATAACAAAATGTAAGACAGTTGTACAAAGGAAGAGGACCATGAAGGAGAGAGAAACATGATTATTATCAGTCTAGAACATCAATCACAACATATATAGGGCATAATCACGCTTAACCATCTTTTCTAGTGAAATCTTTCCTCTAAGCATAGAAAAGGCATAAGTTTCACTTCTGATTTTTCCACAATTGTTCTCTGATCTCTCTACTGTCTTTCTACTGAAAATACCCAGTACTATATTAAGTGTCTAAATCTATTAGAAAATCTTAAGATATATGTTGATAAAATTTCAAACAGTTTGATGACCATTTTCAATTTGTTTCCCTTAAACAACTCAAACTGAAGTGTACCTTCATGTGATTCACTACCTTGGGGTTGTCGTTTTGTAATTTCCAACATGACCAGTTTTCCAATACCTTGCTAAATCTTCCATCATGACTGCTTCAGACCCATTCTTGATTCTCCTTGTGTCATGGTTTTTGTTTTGTTCATTATGTCCTTTCCATAAGTTCATATTTTCCTTTTCTTAAACATTAAATTCAATATATTCTCATTTTATTAACTACATTTTGTACTATGTACTAAGAAATACTTTAGAAAATGTTATTTTAAAACATAATATTTTCTTTAATGATTTTTAAAATGACTTTTCAACCATCAGAATGAATATTAAACAGTGGTATTCAGTGACTACCATGATTTAGCATAAGCCCATATTCATAAAAAGAAATAATCCATTTTCATTAGAAAAATTACAGGTTAACAATGAAGCTTAGGTGAAAGGTATCTAACTTACCTGTTTGCTAAAAAAAAAAAAATCCATTTGAAAAATGAGAAAATTTGCTTAAGTAAATGTAGGATATGGAGGATGTAGATCTATATGAGTTGAAATAAAGCTCTACCACTCTCCCTCTTCATGTCCTCCAGCTAGCATCTGCCAGCTACCCAGCTAGCCTCCATCAAAATTCTCCCATGTCCTTGTCATTCTCAAGTTGATTATTATTGTTATATACATACATATCCGTGGTATGTATGCATGTATATGCTGCAGTTTAATAAATACAACTTGCTGGGTCTTTTTTCTTTTTGATTGTGTGTATACGGTATCAAGACTAAAGACTCTGCCTTAGACAATGAATAAGTGTGCTCACCTCTGGGAGATGCTGATGCTTTTTCCCACAGCCATTATTATTGCCTGTAGATGAATGTTTAAGGGTGAGAACCCACAAAATGATCCCATTTAGATTTTTTGAAAAAGAATACTCTTGATTTATTTATTGAATTCCCATTTGTTGAATATTTGCATTTATGTTAGGTGCAGTATTGATACTAGTTATGCCATGGTAGACAAATCATGCCAGTTTTATCTCTTGAGAAACAAATGTTCAAAGGCATGCTTATTTCAGGTCATTCTGAATAAAACTATGAAGGAAGATAAAGGATTGAAGATAATTGAATAATGTATGTTGTAAATAGAATTGTGATGAAATTTGGACAGAGTTGTAGAGGAAGACTCATTTGATCAATGGTACAGAGTGTTTCTCACGCAATCACAGCAAGAAAAGGGATAACAGTGGCTGGAGCAAAGAAATGTCAGGCTTTTTTGTTAACACTGGGACTTTGGAACACTGAAAAATGAACAAAGGGGAGGAGAAATAAAAAGTAATGATAGAAAGATTGATGGATAGATAGATAGATAGATAGATAGACAGATAGATAGAATTGTAATCAAAACTTAAAGTACATCGATTTTAATGAAGTATAGTTTGCATGTAAGAAGCAGCCAGAGATAAGACTGATGTGGAATTCAGGTATCAGTTACACCTGGCCTACAAGCCACTTTGAAAGAGTCTTCTCCTTCATTGTACCATACACAGGATAATAGGTCACTAAAGAAATTTAAGCCAGAAAGGGGCATGATTCAATTTGCACTTCAGAAAGGTCATTACTAGTAACAGTGAGGAGAATGAAATGCAATATAGTGGTATCAATTAAGAGGCTGTTATACTGACCTGGTGACAGACAGCTGAGTTTCTAAATTAAGGAGGATATTTGAGACAGTTAACAGGTAGATTAGGCAAGATTCCGTCTTCTGTTTGGTGTAAGGGATTAATGACAAGGAATAAGTGGGATGATTTACATATTATAGGAGCAAAATCTCACAATATATTGCTGTTTAATAGTCTATAAATGTTAATTTTTATTCTAAAATGCTACTAGCCAGAGTCTATACATTTCAGTAGGAATTATAATTTTTGATTATACTTAATCCATGGTATGAATTTATTGCCTCAGTGAACAGATAAAATAGGTTGAAAGCTAATATGCATGAGGGCAACAATCATGATTAACATTATGATAAAAGTTTTATATATATAATTTCAATTATCATATTTGCCAGGCATATTTGCATATCATAGATGAAGAGAGAAAATTTCCAATGTTTATTTCAATATCAAATGACTAAAAATATAAGGGATAAAACTTTTCATATACAGAAGAGTAAAAATGTAATGCTTCAGATTAGTAATGTGTTATTCTGGTTTAGAGCGTTTAGCTTTCAGACTTGAAGGAATGACTGTGTTAGAACTCATGTACAGTCTTTTGTGAAATAATAAACAGTAAAATATATTCTCACAGATGATAGGGATTTAGATAATCTAAGTCACAAGATATACTTTGATTTCTTATCACCAATTGTCTTTTTGTTTGCTTTACCATAAAATCTAATTAAAAATACATTGGATACAATGCTTAGTGTAGCATATCTAAACTGTGGTATATTTATTTTTCATTGGAGTTAACATTTTTACTGTACTAGAAAGCTAAGCTACTTTTTAATATATACCTGGTATACCCAGTACAAACATGTTTCCACCTAGGACAACGGCACACAAAAGAGATTTTCTGCCTTTCATGAAGTTTATACATATTTCTGCACTTGCTATCTGAGTGGGAGGGAAATGATAAAATATGTGGACTCTGAAGTCTGATTGCCTGCCTGAGACTGAATTCTGGCTAATGCCTAGCTTTATGTATGAAGAGAAGCAATGCAGACTGGTATACCTAGAGTTGAACAGTGAAGAGATCCATTTGCTTTAAGCATTGTAAATATGCTTTCAAGAGAGGGGGACCAAAATCAAGCTTCTTCTGAAGGCCAGCCAAAAGGCCTTGGACTTTATTCAGAATACCAAACCCGGTGTTGCAACTCACTGATGTGTCAAAAGTAATCTGTTACCCATAAGAGTTAAAGTACCAATGTCTGCAAATGATTTACCTAAAAAGAAAATTGAGTAAAGTAGACTCCAGGTTATCCTATAATAAGATCCTCTTTACTACGTTGTTATACAATATGTTTCTTTTTAAATCAGACACAATGCTGGGCGTAGTTGTAAGTTACTTACTGAGATTTACACAAAACCTTCCCATGTATGCAAATTCATTCTATAATGTGTGACAACAATTGCCAATATTTTAATGCTAGAATATTTATAAGGTATAACTTTGCAGTAACTTATATACCTTTTCCCTGTTTAACGCCTCCACTTAGGAGTCTTTATTATTAGGAAGAAGACAAGGATAGGTAAAAGGATGTTCATTCATACTTTGGTGATAATAAGCACAGTTGTTTCTGTGATATTATCACAAGATATGTTGCAAAATACATGGTCAATAAATATATGTAATACTCAAAATTATAAATGCAAAGGAGATTCTTTTAAACATCGGGGTCATTTTAGCTGTTGTGTAAAGCAAATGCATTTATATGGCAGCTAAAGTCATGGATGACTTTGTGATTTCAACAAGTTAAAGAGACGTTTCTTTTCAAATCTTGAGAAAATTACCCAGAAACTAGCAGATTACTTCCACCAAATTAGCACTTAATTAAGAAAATAAAATCATCATTGAAATTATTTTAAAACTTTAATTTTCTATGTGAATTTATTTTGATATCAGAACTCTAATAAGTTCCAACAGTTAATTTCATTATTCAAAGTTTTAAATGGTCCTATTAATAATAAACTGTTACATCAAATTTTTTTACTTACCTGTAAAAAATTTTGTTGTATAATAAAATTTGTGTATGTTGGTTAGATTGAAACTGTTACATCAAATTGATTTTACTTACCTGCAGAAAATTTTGTTATATAGTAAAATTTGTGTATGTTGGTTAGATTGAAACTGTTCAGAAATTACTATTATATATTGAGTACCAACTACGGTGATGAAGATTGTTCTTATAAATTGGAAGCAATTGGTGGTCTCTGAAGACATAAAAACATACCAGATGATTTGGACATGATTTCATAAAGCGAATACATGCAAAATGCATCATTTTATAGAAATAATTGATCATTAGGGAGATAACTTTGATGGCTAATTGCAATGCAAGTCAAGTCTACTGATGGGCAAAAATAAAAATATTTCTTAAATGTTTTACAGATATTAGATAGAACCATATGACGTGACTAGTGCACAACTAATCTAAGTCAGAACTTTATCCGTACACAACTGTGAGAAATAAGCTAAATGACAGAGGTGAGTACTGATGGGCAGGTCATGGCCTGGTGGCTTAAAGAATAGAAATGATTCTAAAATAATAATTATAACATTAAACTGTTATTATGTGCTAGTTCACATGTAAGCATGTACATGTGTTAGGCCATCCAAACCATTAACCCGTAAGGTAAGTACTCTGTTAGCACCAATAATAGAGGAGAAAAGCAAGGTGTAGAAACATTATGTAATTGTGCACTGTTTAATGGGCCATCTAGTAGAAGTCTGAAAGACAGTGGTGCTCAGGGTGATTTGAGCTGAGAGACCTTGCTCAAGAGGCTTCAGAAGAAAAACTGTAGTATGTGGCCTAGAGAATGTACTTGTGATATTTTGGCAAGAAATGCAGCTGTTTTTTTTTTTCCCCCTTGTCTGAAAAGTCTGCCTGAGAGTAAAGTGACGAGTTTTGGATTAATTTCACTGATAGAGGAAATCTCAAAACAGCCTAGTATAGACTCTGTTGTGGGTTGTTAGTGTTAACTCTAATGAAGATTTATAATGAAAAAGAGCAATCTGAGCAAGGGAAAGTGGACAATTTGAGGAGAAACGGAATACCAAGATGTGGAATGGAGCTAAGTACTGTGCTTGAGGAGATAAACGGATTAAGAAATGGAATAAAGGTAGTGGTGACCTCAGGGCAAGATCTCACCTTCCACTTTCCAATTAGGGGAAAGGAATTAAGTGAAAGCTTAAAGCCAGGTGTGCTGGGGCATGCCTATAATTCCTGCCCTCCAGAGGCAGAGGGAGGTGGATCTCGGAGTTTGAAGCCAGCCTGATCTACACATCCAGTTTCAGGACAGCTAAGCTTAGGCAGTAAAGGAAGTCATCAAAAACAGCAAGCTAGTAAAGATATAATTGAACAAGGGAATCATGTTCCAGCCCCAGAATGCAGCAGAATTTGGCAGCATTAGTCACATAGTTCTGGATTTAGAGTCAGGATAGAAGAAGGCATAATAGAATAGTCTTCCACGACTAAGAAAAGATGTTGAAGCCACACATGTGTCAGGGATGTCCCCTGAAAGGAGGCCAGGAGAGGCCATTGTGCAAAGATAGGAAAGTGAAGTATGGATTGATTCATAGATGCCAAAGTTGTGGGATACCTAACAAGACTGCTAATAGGAGTTGAACCAGCAGCCCAAGCGAAAGAAGTGTGTTGCAGTCTCTGGTTTTCTGTCTTGCTTTGGTTCATTATTTCCTCACTATCTTCCCTTCCATTTTGGAATGGTAATGTATATCCTGTGCCATTATATGTTGCAAGTATGCAATCTGTTTTCTTATTTTGATTTATAGGGATCGCAGTTAATAGATTGCAAGAATCTCAGAAGGGACTTTGAATGTTGGACTTTTAAATACTGTTGAGACTCTGATAAACTATAGGGACTTTTGCAATTAGACTAAATGCATTTCTACATTATGTTATGGCTACAAGCCCATGGGGTCAGGGAGAGAAACATGATGGTTTGAAGAGGAATGCTCCCCATAAACTAATATGTTTGAATGCTTGGCCTTCAGAAAATGACATTGCTAGGAGGTGGGACTTTGTTGGAGAATGTGTGTCACTGTCAGGGTGGGCTTTGAGGTCTCAGAAGCTCAGGTCAGTCTCTTCCCTACTGTCTGCAGATCAAGATGTAGAACTCTCAGTTCGTTCTCCAGCACCATGTCTCCCTGCACACCATCATGTTTACTGCCATTATGATAATGGAGCAAAATTCAGAGATGGTAAGCAAACCCCAATTAAATGTTTTCCTTTATAAGAATTGCCATAGTCCAGTGGGGCCAGGATTTAACCCCAGTGCATGAACTGGTTTTTGGTGTACGTTCCCTATGGAGAGATATCTTGCTCAGCTTCAACATACGGGGAACGGCTTGGTCCTGACTCAAATTGATATGCCAGATTTGTTGACTCCCCATGGGAAGCTTGACCCTTTTTAAGGAGTGGATGGGAGATTGTGTGGGGAAAAAGTAAGGGGGAGTGGGAGGAGTGGGAGGAGGCAGAACTGTGGTTGGTATGTCAAATGAAAAAAGAAACTTTTAAATTAATTTTTTTAAAAAGAATTGCCATAGTCATGTTGTCTCTTCACAGTAATAAATCCTAAGACAGAGTTCATTTCTCAAAACATTGACTTGCGTACCTATTATTTGCTATATTAAAGTGCTTAAGCAATAAGTTCACAGCTTAAAGCATATGTATCAGTTACTTTTCTACCGCCATGGCAAAACAAATGCCCTGACAAAGATAACTTATACAAGAAATTATTTAATTCAGCGTTTCATGGATCCAGAAAGTTCATAACCACCATGGTGGGGAGTAAGGCAGTGGGAAAGCAGACATGGAATTGAAACAATAGCTGAGATCTCACACCTGATTTACAGGCAGAAGGCAAAAAGAGAGGTAGAGCACTGACTGGAAATAATGTTGGCTCTTTAAATCTCAAAAGTCAATTCACAGTAGCACAGTTTCTCCAACAAACACCTTAATCCTTCAAATATTAGTCTATGGGGACCATTCTCTTTCAAACTACTACACGGTAGAATAAATAGACAACAGGAAACTCAATTTTACCAGGAGGAAGATTTTAGAAAGCAATGTCTTGTGCCAGTTAAAGTAATAAGGGATTGATTAAAATTTCTGCCCTTTAGGGATAGCATTATGTTTCTTCTTCTTTTTAGAAATATGAGTACTGCATTTATGCTATCATAAATTTTTGTTTCTTCGTGCTCTGTAGTCTCATAAACTTCAGGATTTCCACTTGGGACCTAAAGTGCAGCCCACTCTATGACTGTGACATTTTGTATTCATATCATCCTGGGATTAGGAATAAAGTGTGGACTAACATATTATTTTTTTCATTACTAATCAGAGAGGTAATTGTATGGTACTTTATGTAGGTGAATTTGACATTATGATTATCAAATGATTCAATAGCTGTCCACTAAATATATACCTTACAGAAATTACAGCGTCAGGGCTAAGAAAAAATGATTAATAGATGGATAAATAGATCTAAGAGATAGCTAAGTGTTATTTATCAGAGCAAATAACCTGAGAAACTAAACTGCCCACTAAAAGAATTGATCCAAACAATTATATGTTTTGAAATAAAATGCTACCACAAATATGATGAAAGTATATTAGTATAATAATGTAGAAAGGTGCTTAATGTATATTAAGTGAAAATGTGAAAAACAATGCATACGGTATCTCTTCATTTTCTGAAAAACTGCATGTGATTATTTTTATATAAAGAGGTAAATTTTGTGAGATAAGCGGTATCTTAAAGATACATTCTCCATTAGCTGGGAATGTTTTTGGAAAAGTTTTTAACATTTTGTGTCATAAATAAATTGGTTTTAAAAGCAAGAGTTATATTTCTTTTTGTACTTTTAATTGAAAGTTAATATATTAAATTATGATCATGTTTCCACCTCCCACATCTTGTCCCAGATCCTCCCTAAATCCCCAGCCATCCAATTCCATACCTTCTTTCTCTGCCTTTAGATAGCAATCAGGACAATTAAAGCAAATATAATTGAAAAAAAAGAATAGAAAAACCACAGAAACACACACATGCATGCACACGCACATAAACATACAACACACACCAAACTGATAAGGACACAAAATTATAAACCACAATATGCAAGATCAGAAAGATTTTTTTAAATGCCCTAGCAACGTAATATGAGACAAAAAATAATAAATCACCACTGAGCTTGTTTTGAGTTGGCCATCTACTGCTGGGCATGGTGCCTACCATTAATGGTGGTTTATATACCAAGTCAAACTCCACTGGAGAAAACTAATTTTTTCTTTGCAAGCACAATTGTTGATAGCTTATTGTTTTGGGAGGTGGCTTATGTCCACTTTACTCTGTCTGTGCTGGAACTCCATCTGACTTGAATCTGCTCAGGCCCTGTGCATGCTGCTACAGTCTATGAGCTAATACGTGAGTCAGTCCTATTGTGTTTGGAATAGGAATGTGTCCTTCATGTCATTCATTTCCCCCGACTCCTTCTATCTTCCAAACTCTTCTTCTGCTTAGACCCATGCACCGTGAGGGGAGGGATTTGATGAAAATATTCCATTTAGAATTAAGTATCATAAAATCTCTGACTGTCTCCATTTTCTAGTTGTGTGTCTCTGTGTTAGTTCTTAACTTCTGCAAGAGGAAGCTTCTCTAATAAGCAGAACATTGTTAAGAGACTTTTTATCATTGTGTTCCTTTAGCAGAACATCGTATTTTGTATTCTTCTACATTCATGGCATATCTAATCTGAGGTTCTTTGCCACCTGAGCAGTGTCAAGCATAGGTTCCATCTTGTGGAATGGTGCAGGCAGAAGTTTCTGTACCACCAGTCAGTTCCCAAATAACCACATGGAGACTTATTATTAAGTATAAATGCTCAGCCAATAACTTAGGCTCTTACAATTTAAAGTAACCAATTTCTGTTGATTTGTATGCTGGAATGTGGCTCAAGGCTTGTTACATCATTTTCTACAATCCTCCTCCCTCTGCATCTGAACCCCACCATTCTACATGGGTTAATATGAATTCTCAAGTTAGTTTTAATTGCAATTTCCCCTGATGAATAAGGATGTTGAAATTTTAAAATGCTTTTCAGCTATTTATATTTCTTTTATTCATTTATTTATTTTGAATACTATTTAATTTTGTGCCCCATTTTAAATTGGGTTGTTTTCCTGGTGTTCACACTTTTTCTTTATATTTGAGGTACTGAACATCTATCAAATATATAGCTGGTATATAAAGAACTTTTCCATTCTTTAGGCTGATGAATTTTTCAGAATGATGGCGTCCTTTACGATAGAGACACCTTTCATCTTAATGAGGTTCTAATTATTAATTATTGGTCTCCTGTTCAGAAAATCTGTTCCTATTCCAATAAGTTCAAGTCTATTCCTCAGCTTATAGTCTATCAGAATCAGGGTATTTAATTTTATATTGATCCTCTTGGAGTTGAGTCTTGTATGGTTGACCAATGTGGATCTATTTTCATTCTTTATATGTAGTCATGCTGTTTGATCAACACCAATTTCTGATATTGTTGTCTTTTCTCCTTCAGTTTCTATTTTGTAGGATAGTTTCAGGTACTGGTATTGGTATTTCTTTGAAGAACTGGTAGAATTCCATTTTGTCTTTTCCTAGGCCTGGGCAGTTTTTTTTAGTTGTGAGTTTTAAGGTTTTTTATCCCTAGGGATTACCTGTATATTTAAATTGTTTATTAGCTTTTATCACCTTTAGGTTATTCATATATATATATATACATATACATACACATACATACATACATACATTTTATTATTCCAGTTTGCTAGAGCACAAGATTTAAAAGTACGTGTTTATGATTCACTGGATTACCTTGCTGTCTATTTTAATGTCCTCCTTTTTATCTCTAATTTTATACTTTGATTATCTCTCTGAATTTTTACTAATTTGACTGAGGGATTGTCAATACTGTTAATATTTCTCAAAGAACAATTCTTCCTTTCATTGATTCTTTTTATTTTTCTTTTGTATTACTTTGTTCTGCTGGTTTGCTTCTTTCTATTTCATCTAGTTTAGCACTGAATTTAATTATTCATTTACATATACTCATTTTTTGAATTGTTTCTTTTTGTTGTTCTAGAACTTTCAGGTATCCCATGAAGATGTTAATATGAGATCTCTCCATTTTTTTTTTTTTTTGCTGTAGGCACTTAGTACTATAAACTTTGCTGTTAGAACTACCTTCATTTTTCTCATAGTTTGGCATATATTACAACTCATTTCCATTAAATTCTAAAAAGTTTTAATTTTTCTTGCTGATTTCTATCTGGACTAATTTTAATTTATTACTTAATTTTTTAGTTTCCAAGAGTCAGTGTACTTTGTATCATTGATACCCAGTTTTAGTCCACAATGATCAGATGGAATGCTTATTAAGTAAAAGTTTGATCTTTTCATAGTGTCTCAGATCAGTTTCTTTGACTAAACTATCCATTTATCTTGACTTTAAGACCTGAAGTTCTCTCTTTCATGTCGTTTTTTTATACATGTAAAACTTTATTGACACAATAATATTGGACTATCATCTCTCCTGAGTCTCATTGAAGGTGTTAATATATAGGGATAAAATTAGTTCCTCTTGTATATATGTAATATAATATGAATAATTGTTTCATTTTTGAGTAATTATAATTATTTAGCATTGCAATCATTAGTTTAATCAGTAGACAAATTTGTGAAAGGTTATCTGTAAATTATATTTCTCTAGGAGCTGATGAAAAAACTTTGGGGCCACCCACTTAGGGACAAAGGTTAATATCGTTTAGTGGGTCATCTAAAGAGAAAATTCTCCACTGCTGTGTCTTCTTTTTTTTCTATTTTTTGTTTTATTAAATATTTTTAATTAAAAAATTCTGCCTCCTCCCCGCCTCCGATTTCCCTCCCCCTCCCCCCACACCCCACTCCCCACACCCCACTCCCCAAACCCTACTCCCCTCCCCCTCCCTCTCCAGTCCAAAGAGCAGTCAAGGTTCCTTGCCCTATAAAAATCAGTGTGGCGGTTTCTCAGAAAATTTGGGATCAACCTACCCCTGGACCCAGCAATACCACTCTTGGGAATATACCCAAGAGATGCCCTATCATATTACAAAAGCATTTGTTCAACTATGCATATAGCAGCATTATTTGTAATAGCCAGAAACTGGAAACAACCTAGATGCCCTTCCATGGAAGAATGGCTGAAGAAAGTGTGGAATATATACACATTAGAGTACTTCTCAGTGGTAAAAACAATGACTTCTTGAATTTTGCATGCAAATGGATGGAAATAGAAAACATTATCCTGAGTGAGGTAACCCAGACCCAAAAAGATGATCATGGGATGTACTCACTCATAATTGGTTTTTAGCCATAAATACAGGAAAGTGAGCCTATAATTCACGATCCTAGAGAAGATAAATAAGAAGGTGAACCCAAAGAAAAACATAGTTATTTCCCTGGATATTGGAAGTAGTCTTTCATGTCTTTTAATTTGTTTGGTGATGCTTACATTGGATGCTTTTATTTGACTTCCTGAGATTTTAATTTTCAGTTTTATTTCAATTTGGGTTTTCTTTAGTGATTCTATTTCCTTGTTAAGTTCTAGTTTCATAGTTGAAAATGTTTTCCTGCTTTCAGTTTTCATTAAGGCATTTCTCCATATTTTATTTGGGGCCCTTGAACATATTCATAATTGCTGTTTTCAAGTCCTTGTCTTGTGCTTCAGCAAATTGCTTTTCTGGGGAATTTTTCAATCATGTTGCTGCCTTGGAGGGAAGACATGTTTTCCTGGCTGTTTGTGTTTGTCTTTCTGAGCTTAGTCTAGAAATCTGGAGGTTTTGGAGTTTTTGTTCACCAAGATATTTGGTTCCATCTTTGTAGGGAAGGTGTTATATTCTTTGATTGCTGTTGTCTACTCTGGATTTTAGGCAGTGTTGTGACTGGGGGTGGGTTTCCATGGTGTAGAATGTTCTAGCAGGACATGTGTCACAAAGGAATGGACTAGAATGAAAGCCTGAAACAAGCAGTGTTAAAGAACTAGAGGAATCCAAGAGTAACATTTAAAAGGCATAGTCTCCAGGGGACAGTGATGGGATGGGAGAAGTGGCTCCTACAGTCAGGCTTCAGCAAGACTAGGAGTAATTCTGGGAAGACTAGAGTGGAATGGAGAAAAAAAGCAACACCACCATCTCATTAGATGAAGAAAAGATATGTGAAAAAATATAACAGCACTTCATGAAGAGATTAGGGATATAAGGGACATATCTAAACATAATAAAGGCAGGTTACAGCAAGATCATAGCCAATATCAACTTAAGAGAAACTCAAAATCTTCAAGAAGACAAGGCTGTCAAATCTCTGTATCAATTCAATATAGTACTTGAAATATTAGCTAGATTAATAATACAATGAAAGGAGATCAAGGGGATACAAATTGGAAAGAGAGTAGTTAAAATATCTTTATTTGCAGATGATATGACAGTATACGTAAGCAATCATAAAACTTCTACCAGGGAACAGCTACATCTGATAAGCTCTTTCCGCTAAGTAACTGAATACAAAATTAACTCACACAAAAAAAATCAGTATTCACTTTGTATACAAATGACAAACAGACTGAGAAAGAAATCAAGGAGAAAACTTCTTTCATAATAATCTCAAATAATTTAAAATATCATTAGGTAACTCTAACCAAACACGTGTAAGTTTCATAAGATAAACCTTAAAGTATTTGAAGAAGGTATCCAGAGATTGAAGTATCTCCCATGCCCATGGATTGGTAGAATTTTCCAACACAATTCTTAACAGACCTTGAAAAAACAAGTCTCACCTTCATATCAAAGAACAAAACACACAGGATAGCTAAGCAATCTGGAAAGAACCACTGGAAATTTTACCATTCCTGATTACTTCAAGTTGCACTACAGAGCTCCAGAAAAGAAAAAAAAAAACCCACATTAAAATCATTAAAAACAGATGTATTGATCATTAGACTCAGACCAAGATATAAATAAAAAGAAGACCCAGATATAAATCCATACACCTGTGGACACCTGAATTTTGATAATGAAGCAAGAAATGCACACTGGATAAAAGGACAACATTGCTAAAAATTAAATGGTGCTGGTCAAACTTGAGGTCTCTATGTAGATAGATGCAAATAGATTCTTATCTTTTACCCTTTGCAAAACTCAAGTCTAATTGGCTCAAAGACCTAAACATAAAATTAGATATACTGAAGTTGATAGAAGAAAAAGTGGGGAAAATAACCTTGAAATCATTGGCAGAGA
The DNA here is from genome assembly GCF_018167655.1 of Microtus oregoni. NCBI lineage: Eukaryota > Metazoa > Chordata > Mammalia > Rodentia > Cricetidae > Microtus > Microtus oregoni. Next base: position 306,323 of record NW_024544713.1, read on the forward strand.
AGACTTCCTGAAATGAACATCAATAGCACAGGCATTAAGACTAGCACTTAATAAATGGGACCTGCTGAAACTGAAAAGCTTCTGTGAAGCAAAGGACACTGTCAGACAAAATGACAGCCCACAAAATGGGAAAAGGATTTTTACTAATTCCACATCTGATACAGTACTAATATCCAAAGAGGTTGTGGAGTAAGGGGTACAGTCATCCATTGCTGGTGGGAATGCAAACTTGTACAACCACTTTGGAAATCAGTGTGGCAGTTTTTCAGGAAATTCGGGATCAAACTACCCCAGGACCCAGCAATACCACTCTTGGGAATATACCCAAGAGATGCCCTATCATATTACAAAAGCATTTGTTCAACTATGTTCACAGCAGCATTATTTGTAATAGCCAGAACCTGGAAACAACCTAGATGCCCTTCAATGGAAGAATGGATGAAGAAAGTGTGGAATATACACATATTAGAGTACTACTCAGCGGTAAAAAAACAATGATTTCTCGAATCTTGCATGCAAATGGATGGTAATAAAAAACACTATCTTGAGTGAGGTAACCCAGACCCAAAAAGATGAACATGGGATATACTCACTCATAATTGGTTTCTAACCTTAAATAAAGGACATTGAGCCTATAATTTGTGATCCTAGAGAAGCAAAATAAGGTGAACCCAACAAAAAACATATAGTTATCCTCCTGGATATTGGAAGTAGACAAGATTGCCGGGCAAAAATTGGGATCTTGGGGGTGGGGTGGGGATAAGAGGAGATGGAGAGAGAAAAGTGAGAAGGGGAGGATTGGGGGAACTTGGGGGAATGGGATGGTTGGGACCAAAATATACAAAGAACTCAAGAAACTAGATATTAAAAAACAAAATCCAATTTTAAAATGTGGTATACTAAACAGAGAATTCTCAATAGAGGAAAATCAAATTTCTGAGAAACATGTAAAGAAATGTTCAACATCTTTCACCATCAGGGAAATGCAAATCAAAACTACTTTGAGACTCCATCTTATACCTGCCAGAATTGGTAAGGTCAATAACACAAGTGGCATTTCATACTTGTAAGGATGTGGAGAAAGGGGAATACTCCTCCATTGGTGGTCAGAGTGCAAACTTGTACAGCCACTATGGAAACTATTATAGTGGTTTCTCAGAAGGTTGAGAATTGATTTACCTCAGGATCCAGCTATACTGCTCTTGAGCATCGACGCTAAGGACACATAATCCAACAAGGAGAATTGGTCAACCATGCTCACTGTTGCTCAATTCACAATACCCAGAAACTGGAAGCCACCTAGATGTTCCTCAACAAAAGAATTGATAAAGAAAATATGTGGTACATTTACATAACGGGGTGTTAATCAGCTGTTACAAAAATGCTATCATGAAATTTGTAGGTAAATGGATCAAACTCATTAGCATCATCCCAAATGAGGTACCCCAGATCAAGAAACATAAATATGGTATGTATTCACATATATGTGGATATTAGTCTTTAAATAAATGATAAAAAAGCTACAATCCATGGGCCCAGAGATTTTAGGTGTTAAAGAAGGAACAAAGTGGGAACACTTGGATCTCTCTGGGAGGGGGTAATAGAATAGATTTTATGGATCGACTGGGAGTGGGTGGGGATGTAAAGCAGAAGATCAAGTGGGGTGCAGAAGAAGAGATAGGATAGAGGGAGAAAATATGGGGAAAGAGAGCTGAAACTGAGGGACATTTGAGGCACGGTATAGAAATCTAGTGCAGTAGAAACTTCCTAAAATATATGAAGGTGATCCTAATGAGGTTTTCTGATAATGGGGGAAATAAAGTCACAACTAGCCATCGCTTGCCATCAAAGAAGTCTTCCAATAGTGGGATTGGGTTGAATTCAGTTCAGTTTTTGGCTAAGGGGTTCCATGAAAATACCCAAACAACCCAGGCTGCTGCTAAGACAGTTTTGCTCTCCCCAAACTGATAGTGATCTCCCAATGGTTAGTACACCACCCACGCAACTCACTGAACATGGAGAGGCCAAGCTGATGCCTACTTGGAACCTTCACCTCTATGTTCAGTGTCTTTTGTTTCAGGAAGGTACTCGGCATCCTACCAAAGTATAATCATAAACAATGACTCATGCACAAACATTTTCATCTACAATGGCGTCCTCTAGAAGATGTGGTAGATCAACGGTGCCACAAAACTTGTAGGAGTAGCTAATATATGTTTTTATTTGACTTAAGGAGTACTCCCTGAGATGGAACCCATACCTGAAACTGCTTGGGTGACCAAGAACCAGGGACTAGATAGGACAGAGAGCTAGGCTAAAACCAAACATTCTAATCTAAACAAAAGTATCACTAAAATAACTCCTAGTGATATTCTGCTATACTCATAGATCAGTGCCTTATCCAATCATCATCAGAGGAACTTCTTTCTGCAGCATACAGGAATAAATGCAGAGAGACCCACAGCCAATTGTGAGGCAGAGTTAGTTCTTGGAACACATGGCTCTGAATGGGATATCTCTAGAAAATCCCTCCCCTCAGAGCTCAGGGAGTCCTGCAGAAGAGGAGGCCAAAAGAGTGTAAAAGCCAGATATGCTAGAGGACACCAGGAGAACAAGGCCATCTGAATCAACTAAGAAAGGTACATCTGAACTCCCAGAGACTGAAGCAATAAGTACAGGCCTACACAGCTTTTCACCAGGTCTTCTGATTAAAGATTATACCTTTCAGCTTATTAGTTTTATGTAACTTCGGACTGATTGTAAGAACTACTGTGTCTCACTTGGAACTCTTTTTCTCTTGTGGACCTGCCATGTCTAACTTCAATATGATAATTTTTGCTTTATCTTATTATATTTTTTTCATGTTTTTTGGTTATCTCTTAGAAGCCTGTTATCTTCTAAAGTAAAACAGAAAGGGAGTGGATCCAGAGGAGAGGGGAAGTAGGAAGGAACTGGCAGGAGTAGAGGGAGAGGAAATTGCAATCGGGGTAAATTCTGTGAGAAAAGGATCTACTTTCAATAAGATGAAAGTGTAAGAAAAAAGCCTTCTTTGCTGTTGTCATACAGACACTTAGAGCTACAGTGTTCTCTCTTGGGACTGCATTCATTGTGTCCTTTAAGGTTTTGTTATTTTGTACTTTCCTTTTCATTTGTTTCTAGTAATTTTCTACATTTTTCCTGATTTCTTCAATATTCCAATAATTGTTCAATAATGTATGTTTAATATCCATGAATTTGTATGTTTTCTACTGTTGATTTCTATTTTCCTGTGTGGTCATATAATACATGAAGTTATTTCAGATTTCTTTTATTTTATGCATCATGTCTTAACATGTGATCAACTATAGTGCAAGTTCCATGGACTGCAGAGAAGGAGGCATAGTCTGTAACGTTTAGGTGGCATGTTCTCTAAATGCTGATGAAGCTCATTTGATCTATAGGATAATTTAAACCCAGTGTTTCTGTGGTTTTTTCCCAATAGCCTACAGGATGCAGTACCTACGTCATCTCCTTTTATATGTTGGGGTTACTCTGTGATTTTAAAGTCTTTAGTATTGGTTTTATGAGTTTTTGTGCAACAGTGATCAGTGTGAATGTGTTTCAAATTATAATATTCTCTTGATAAATAGCTCTCTTAACTAGCATGAAGTAACTTTGTCTCTTCTGACTAATGTTTGTTTGAAGACTGTTTGGTCTGATATCAGCATAGTGACACATGATTCTGGGTAATATGGCAGACAAGAAATCAGATAATAACAAATGGTTGATTACAGATTGCTTATTAAAGAGAGCACAAATACTTAATCACCCCATCTGCTACTTTTGCAATCCCCGAACTAATCGGATCAACAGCCTAATAAACCTGTTTTACCATATACCCCACAAAAGTTCTCTATCATAGGACTGGGCTTGCAGCTGGAAGAACAATGAAAGGAGCAACCACTACCATAGTGGCATGTTACCCCAGATAAACTTGATTAAGAGACACTATCAGGAAATCTAAAATATTATTGTTGGAAGATACTTCACAGAAAGTGCTCCAACAACTTCTGCCATGGCTACCATCAGTGCCCAAACAGGGATAGTTAAGATTTAAGGAAATAAGTCTGTATTTAAACATGGTTTTGGCATCACACACTCACAAGCTGTTTCAAACTCCCTATGAATGTAAGAATTGTGGCTGAGCAGAGTTTGATTCCGCTACCCATAGCTCGGAGAACAGTCAAGATATCTCTATACAAAACAGAAACTGAAAAGAATGACACTTTTTTATTATTACAGGGAGTACACTCCAGTCCAGGAACAATAAAATGAAGCAATGGATTACTCAAAGAAAGGGAATCAGTTTTTAGCCCAGGGATGTCATTTGCTTATATTTCTACCCATGTCTCATCTTTCTCAATGGATATTTTTTGACTACCATTGACTCCATTTTTTTTATATCTCTATCCAAAATCTCCTTCCTCCTCTACAGTTATTTCTTTTCTACATAGAGGAGGAAGGAATTGTAGCAGGCCAACACTGTCCCCTACTGTTTGTACCCTTTGCTATTTTGTTCTCTAACTCCTTTTCTTTCCCTTTCTCTTTGAAAACTTTCTTCCTTCTTTTCTTTTTTCCTGTAGCCATTCCTCTTACTGTTACATCTACCAAAGCCTCACAGATGAACTGGGTTATGAAAATGGGCACATATCTTATCTTTCCCTCCTTCTTTTAGTTTTTATTCAACAACACTCTCATGGATCTACTTCATTTGTTCCTTGTGCTGAAATATTCCTAGTTCTATGTAATCTCTCTGTCCTCAATTTCTTCCTTTCTAATATATATATATATATATATATATATATATACACATATATATAGTGATATATATACATATACATATATATCACTATCATTGCTTCCCTCTTCTATTTCCTGTTACATTCATACTAACATAATCATATACAAATTACCTTCGAGGTCCTTTGGTTCATCAACCAATTGGTACATTTTAAGCATCGGTTTTGTAGTCACTTGTTACTCTGTTTTTCATATGGCTTGTCTATTGTACAATGACTCTTGCTACAGACTTTTTCCAGCCCACAGGAACAAACAGAACTCAGTACCTGGAGTGTCAATCTGTCATAGCAAAACATTTACACAATGATACAACAACCTAGTCTATCCTGAACACATTCACTGAAAGAATAGAAAAAACTAGAATTAAAAGGGAAAAAATCACAACAGATCATAACAAGTACTCTAATACCACATTAGAAGACCCAAATCAAGTCTCACTCAATACATAAAAATTGAAACATCATGCATGTTTATCTCACCAAAATTGAATAAAACAAATCAACAGAAAAAGGAACTACTGAAAATATGTAAATCTGAGGATATTAAACAATATACTATTAAATGATGAATGTGATTTTGCAAAAATCAAGAAGGAAATATAATTGTTCCTAGAAAGAAATGAATGCACAACATATTTACAAAAATGGGAATCAATGAAGAAGGAAGTTTATAGTTCTAAGTTCCTAAATTATATAATTGGAGATGTCAAATAACCTGATGATGAACCTTAAGGCATTTTTTTTTTTTTATTTTCGAGACAGGGTTTCTCCGTAGCTTTTGGTTCCTGTCCTGGAACTAGCTCTTGTAGACCAGGCTGGCCTCGAACTCACAGAGATCCGCCTGCCTCTGCCTCCTGAGTGCTGGGATTAAAGGCATTCACCACCACCGCCCGGCTCCTTAAGGCATTTTTATTTTCCCCCCCCCAAGGCATTTTTAAAAATAAGAACAAACTAATCTCCAAGGGAATAGGTGAAGTTAAATAATGGAGATCAATGCAGAAATTAATGAAATATAAGTGAAAAAATAAAGAATGGTTCTGTAAAAAAATAAAGAAAATTCTTAAACCTATAGTAAAACTAACCAAAAGAATAGGAGAGAAGATTTAAAATACTAAAATGAGATTGAAAATGGAGACATTACAACAGATACTGAGGCAAATTTAGAGAATCATAAGTTCACACGTTGAAAGTTTATATTCTGCTAAATTTAAATTTCTAAAACAAATGAGTAAATTTGTAGTTGCATTTAACTTACTGAAGTTAAACCAAGATGAAATTAGTAATTTAACCAGCTCTATTTAATCCAGTGCAATAGAAATAGCCACTAAAATTTTCAATAAAAACACTCAACACCTGAAGGATTCAGCACAAAATTCTACCAGATGTTCAGTGAAAACTGGCTTAGTACAGAAACTATTCAAATTATTCCATAAAATATAAAAGGAAGAGACATTTCTGAACTCTTATTAAGAAGCCACTGTTACTCTGGTACCAAATGATCTAATAAAATAAAAGAATTATGGGCCAATCTCCCTGATGAATATGAATATGGAAATATTCAATAAAATATTTGCAAACTATTTCATAGACCTATTCGACAATTCATCATGGTCAAGTTGGTTTCATCACAGAGCTACTAGGATGATTTTATATATATGACTTGATTCACAACATAAATATACCCAAGAATAGAAATTGTATGATCATTTCAAATGATGTAAAGATAGCCTTTGATAAAATTCAGCACTCTTTCATGAAAGAAGTCTTGGAGAGCATAGGGATGGAGGATATATATCATAGCATAATAAAGATTGTCTATGATAAACTAATAGCCACCATCATGTTAAATGGAGAAAAACTCAAAGCTTTCCCAAGAAGATCAGGAAGAAAATATGGCTGTCCATATGTACCAAACCTATTCAACATAATTCTTGAAGTCTCAGATAGAGCAATGAGACAAGATAAGGAAATACAAAAGGGCATGAACAGCAAAGTAACCCTATTTGTATGTGATATGGTTCTATACATGGCAGATGCCAAAGAGTCTATCAGAAAAGAAAGCAAACTCTTAGAGCTGACAAATGCTTTCATCAAAGTGCCATCTTACAAATTTAATATAAAAGTCACTAATATTCCTATATACCAAGATAGACTGAGAAAGAATTCAGGGAAACAACCCCTTTCAACATAGCTTCAAAACTATAAACTATCTTAGAATAACCTAACTGAGGCAGTAATCCCTCATATATTGAAACGTCTAGAACAATAAAGAAAGGAATTAAAGAATAAATAAACAGATTGAGAAACTACTCATATACATGGATTGGTAGGATAAATATAATGAAAGTGACCGTCTTACAGAAGGAAATCTACAGATTCAATGCAATCACCAACAAAATTCTAACATGACTCTTCACAGAAATTGATAAAGTTAATAAAGAAGTAACAAAATTCATGTGGGAACACAAAGAATTCTGAGTATCCCAGACAATTCTGGCCAATAATAACACTGCTGGAAATATCACCATTCCATATTTAAAGCCATACTTCAGAGCCCTACTAGTAAAAGTGGCATTGCTTCTGGCCTAAAAGAACCAATAAATAGACTAGTGGAATAGAATTTATAAATTCAGATATAAGTGAACATGTGTGCACTTACCCAAGTTTTTCCTGATAAATCAAAAACAAGCTAGAGAAATTCATCAATGATTAAGATCACTTGCTTCTCTTTCAGAGGACCCTAGTTTGGTTCCTCACACACATAATGGATGACTGTCTTAGTCAGGGAGCCTATTTATATGAGGAGACACCATGAGCAAATCATAATGAAAAACATTTAATTAGAGATGGCTTACAGATTCAGAGGCTTAGTTCATTATCATCATGGCAGGAAGCATGGTAACTTGCAGGCAGACATGGTGTTAGAGAAGGAGCTGAGAGTTCTCCATCTTGACCTGGAGGCAGCAGAAGGAGACTGTCACACTAGACCTAGCTTGAGCACATAAGACCTTAAGGCTCACCCCCAGAGTGACACAACTCCTTCAACAAGGCCACACCTACTCAAGGCTACACTTCCTAATAGTGCCACTCCCTATGACCAAGCATTCAAACACATAAATCCATGGGAAACATTCCTATTTAAACAACCACATTCCACTCCCCAGCCTCATAGTTTTGTAGCCATAACATAATGCAGAAATGTATTGTCTAATTTCAAAAGGCCCCACAGTCTATTACAGTCTCAACAATGTTTAAAAGTCCAAAGTTTTTTTCTACAATTTATACAATCTTTTAACTGTAACCCCCTAAAAATCAAAATAAGACAAGTACAGATCATATACTTCCAACCTATAATGACACAAATGGGTGGAAAGGGAGCATAATGAGGAAATACGGACCAAAGCAAGACTGATCCACATCACCATGTCTGATGTCAAAGTGCTCTTCAGATATCCAGCTTTCTTGATTGCAACACACTTCACACTCTTGGGCTGGTTCCTCTCCCTGTGAGCAGCTCTCCTCAGTAGGTATCCCATGGCGCTGTCATCTTCAACATTTTGGGATCTCCAAGGCAAACTAGGCTTCACCATCACAGCCTCACACAATGGCCTCCCTGGGCCTCCATGCAGGGACACCCCTGAATCATGCCTGGCCTCGTCTGCTTTCCTGAGTCACAGAGGGAGATTCCATAATTCTTTTATCTTTGACTCTAAACCCAGAACTATGTGGCCAAAATTCTGCTGCTAGCAGAGGCTGGAACATGGCTCTCTCATTCAATTACATCACTAGTTTTCTGTTTTGGAAGATTTCCTTCATTACCTTTGCTTGGCTGTCCTGAAACTTTCTGTGTAGACCAGGCTGATCTCAAACTCAGAGATCCACCTGCTTCTGCCTCTGGAGAGCTTGGATTAAAGGCATGCACCACCATATCAGGCTCAGATCTTCCCTTTAATTCCTTTTCACAAGTTGGAAGCTTAGCTGGGTAGAACCATTCCCTAAGGTCTCCATTCCCTTTATTCCACTCAACATCAAGTTTTCCTTTAAATTTCTTTATCTCCTTGAACACAGGATTTATTTCCATTGTACTTCCTGGTGCCCCCCTTCTCATTGAACTCTACACATACTCTAATTAGTGAGTCTATGGCAGCCTTTACTGTTGAAATCACCACATTGTCTCACAACCAATCATATCTGACACCAGCTCTAAAGAACCTGGTGCTCTGTCTTGACTTTTATGGGTACTATAATCAAGTGAATATATCTAGACAGAATCACAAAATTACACATGGTTAAGGATAAAGTATGTTTTTAAAGAATCCAAAATTATGCTATTGGAGAAAAAGAAGCATCTTTAGCAAATGGGGAAAAGAAAATTATATATTAATTAAGATTGATTCTTCTCTCTCAGTCTATATACAAATCATTTCTAAATTAATTTCAGACTTTGTTACACTTGAAACTTCTAGAAGAAAGAAAAATATCTGCTCAGGTAAGACTTTCTGAATAACCCCAGAAATAATACCAATAAACAACACCAATAAGTGGAACATCATAAAATTTAAAAGCTTCTATATAACAAAGAGCACAGTCATTTGAGTTATGAGGCAGACCTCAGAATAATAATAATATATATTAGTCAATTAGACAACTGACAGAAGATTAGGGTTTTGAATATATAAGGAACTCAAAATCCTGAACTCAGAAGACAAACAACCAAATTATAAAGTTAAACTTAACTGTGAGTTCTCAGAAGAAGATACACAATGGCTAAGAAATACTTTAACAAATTTTCACCATCTTTAGCCATCAAGAGATTGCAAATTAAAACAGATTTGAAATTTTGTCTTACTACAGTTAGAATGATTACAATTAAGAAAATAAAAGACAACAAATGCTGGTGGGGATATGAACAAAGTGAAACCCTTATGCACTGTCAGTGTGAATGCAGATTGGTGTAGTCAATATGAAAATTCTTATGGCAGTTCTTCAGAAAATTCAAGCTAGATATACTGTTCGAACCAACTATTCCACTCCTTGGCACACAGCCAAAGGACCCTATGTCTCACTAACTAGACACAATTATACCAATGTTCATAGTTGTTCTATTAATAATAGTAAGGATATGAAACGAGCCAAGATATTTATTAACTGATGAATAGGGAATAAAAAACGTGGTATCTATGTGTGGTGAAATTTTGTTCAATTGTTATGTTGCTCGGGGTTCTCTAGAGTCACAGAACTTAGGACATGAATATATATGTGTGTGTGTGTGTGTGTGTAAATTGATATATACATATATATATAAATATATATGAATGTATAAGGGATTGATTGCAATGACTTACAGACTGCTGTTCAACTAATCTAACAATTGCTATTTGTGAATGGAAAGTCCAAGAGTCTAGTACTATCTCAGTTCCAAAAGGGTGGGTATCTCAGCTGGTTTTCTGTATATGCTGGAATTCGGAAGAACTAGGCTCCAACAACAGTAAAGGAGTGGATATGCTGGCAAGGCAAGGACAAGTGGATAAAGAAGAACTAATTAATCCTTCTTCCATTATCCTTACATTGGCTTCCAGTAGAAGGTGTGACCCAGCTTAAAGGTGTGTCTTCCGATCTCAAGATCTGGATTAAAGGCATGTGTCATCCTGCCTCAACATCTGGATCAAAACCCTGTGTCTTCCAGTCACAAAATCCAGATCAAAGGCATCTTGTTTTCCTGTCTCAAGATCTATTCATTCCAGGTGTAGTCAAGTTGACAACCCACAATAGCCATCACAGTTTTAAAGACATAATACATGAAAATAACAGGTTAATGGATGCAGCTTGAAAACATTAACTAAGATTACTCAGACTCAGAGAGATGAATATACATTTTGTCACATATGTATGTATCATAACTCGAATCCTGAGGTTTGTGCATTTTATTTTAAGAGCCTGTAGAATTCAGGAAACTAGAAAGGTACTATTTGTGGAGAAGAAAAAGGAAGATATTAAGGAAAAAGGTGCCAGTAGAATTCTGGCATTATAAGATATACCCATAGATGCCATACTGACACAGACGCTATGACTTTCTTCAGTTGATTTTTAACTAGGTTTAAAGTCAGTTTCACAGGAAGAAGCTCACTCCAGTATCAGGTCTGAGAAACCTCCCTTTGAGTTGTTTATTAAGAGATACTAAGATACATCCAAATCAGTACAGCCCTTGTTTTCTTTACTCACCTCCCAAAGATTAAAGATATGACCTTATTGCTAGAGACACCATGTCATTTGGACACAGAATTTGGAACATTAAAGCTTGAGTTAACCTGAATGCCTTATATTCTTTTTTAATTAAAAGAATAGGAACTAATTTTCATAATACATATTAAAGGAAAATACAATGGGATATTACAGTCCTAAATATATGCATGAAATATTGGGTTACCCAGTTTTGTAACAGAAATATGAAATTTAAAACCACAAATTGACCCAAACACAATGATCATGGGTTATTTCAATGCACCACTGTCACTAATAGACAGATCATGTTGAAAAAATAAACTAACAAACCAAAAATCTAAGTACAAAAACTCTGAGGTTAAATGACATCAGAAGCCAAATGGAACAAACATGCTTCCAAAACATTCAACCAAAATGCTAAAGAATACACATTCATTGCAACATATCACATAACTTTCTCCAAAATAGACCACAGATTAGCACACAAAGCAAATTTAACAAATACAGGAAAATTGAAATTGCAACCCACTTTCTTTCTGACCATTGTATATTATGCAGGGCATCAGCAGCCAAATGAAAAGGCAGAAAGTACACAAATGTGGAATCTTAACAACAAACTACTGAAGTAAAACTGTGTGTAGAAAAAGCAGAAATAAGCTTAGGAATTCCTATGACTGAATGAAAATGAAATGCCATTTCCAAAATCTATAAAACACAATTATTACACTCATAAGTGAAAAGTTTATAGCAATTTGGCATATATCAAAATCCTGGCACAATCTCATATTGAGAACCCAACTATCCACCTGAATGTCTTAAAAAAAGTAAAAAAAAAATCAACTCTAAGAAAGGTTGAAAGTAGGAAGAGATAATCAATAGAAAGGGGAAAAGTACAATGAATCAGTGAAACAAAGAGTTTATTCTTTTAAAAAGGCTAGCAACATTGGCAAACTTTTAGTTGAATTAAAAAAAGAGAAATACAGAAAGAATACAAATTAATAAAATTAGAGATGAAATATAAGACATTACAACAGATACTTAGGAAATTAAGAATCTCATAAAGACATACTTTAAAATCTATATTTTACTAAACTGGGAAATCTAAAAGAAATGAGTGATTTTCTAGATACACAACAATACTTCACATCAAAGTTAAATCAAGATGAAGTTAATAATTTAAACATTCCTTACTTCCAATTAAAAATGCCCATTAATATTGACATTGTTCCAGGCTTCATTATGCAATCATTCCTAGGAGAGACCATTTCAAAGTAGATTTTCTGGCATTATAGCTACTACAATCTTTTCATCCCCAATTCCAAAATGTTCCATGAGCCATAGATGCAAGAACTGTGTCACAGGTGTATTTGCTGTGCTCCCCACAATCTGCTGATCTCTTCGTTGTGTGAAATTGTTATTTTCTATGGTAGTATCCATTTGCTCTAAAGAGAGGCATCTTTTAGTTGAAACTGGTGGCACAAAATGTTAGTCCCAGCACTCTAGAGGCAGAGGCAGACAGATCTCTGAGCATGAGTCCAGTCTGGTCTAGGGAGTTCCAGGACAGCCAGGGCTACACAGAAAAATCATGTCAGGAAAAAATAAAAGTGGGGAGAGAGAGAGAAGGGAGAGGGAGAAGAGAGAAGGAGATGGAAAGGAAGGAGAGGAGAGAGTTTTCTTTCAATGGGTGTGGTAGCTCCACTTGCCTGTAGGTATAAAGATAAGATTTAGAATGTAGATGCTGCTCTACTCAAGTGGTGGTGGTAGATTATTTCTAAGGTTCATGATGTCACTACCATCAGAAATCTTACTAGGTTTTCAGGACCCAGGCATGATGGCTGTTATTGCCACTGATATGAGCACCACTTCAGTCCCAGCTTGAATCATCTGAGGCCTGTGTTCTAAGTGTGCATTGCCATTAGCAAAAGTGGCTTACCTTAATTCTCCGAGAGTCTGTAAAGGGTACATCCATAGTCTATATTATTTGGAGATTAACATAGACAACCTGACAAACAATTTGAAAGGAAGTATCTTTTGCCCACTGGGGTTTCTGGTACTCTGATTCTTGATAGGAGCATTGTTAGTCAAGTGGTTTGATCTCATTTAATAAATACATAGTAAAATTTAGATGAATATTAAACAATATGGTTACTTGAGTCTTTACCAAACAACCATGGTATTGTCTCTCATCTATCCTTCTCTTTCCGTACTGAACTCCCGTCTTCTTCCCCATTTGAACACCCCACTTATTATTTTGTTTTCCACTTCAAATCATCTGTATCCTGCAGTTCCACTGACAAGTTCGCCTCCACCTTTCTTGTCCATTTCTCTTATTTCTTCATGTTGTATACTCACATCTGAGGATTTGAAGCTAGGAGCCACAGATGAGACAGAATTTGTGATGTTTGTCTTTCTGAGTTGAGATTACCTCCCTCAATACAATCTTTTCTATGTCCTTCCACTTACCTGCAAATTTTATGGTTTCATTTTTGTTTATAGGTGGAAACTATTCCATTGTGCCAAAAAGAGAGTAGAATTTCATAGGAACCCAGACCTAGACAAACAACTGTAGGCAATTAATTACTACTGCTAGAAGAATAACACATCCTTTTTAGGGGTAATTGTCTTATTGTCTGCTTTATGCAGAGTGGTCAGCCCATAAACCATTTATAATATAAACAACAACAACCACAACAAAAGAATCTACCAATTTTAAGTATATATAGTCTTTTTTGTGGTTATAGTTTGTATATGTGTGCGTATATAAGCATATATGTGTATTAAACAACACTAATAAGACGAAGGGACTATCAAATTGGGAGATGGAGAAATGTGGAAGGGTATTGAGGGAGGGTATATGGGAGGGGCTAGAGAGAGAAACAGTAGGGGGAAAGTGATGTAAATGTATTTCATGTAAGAACATACTTAAAAACAAACAAATAAATAGAAAATGTTTAAATAGATTCACAATTTCCAGTGAGATAGACACAGTAATCAATATTCTTCCAATAAAACAACCCCAGGGCCAGATGGATTCAATGCAAAATTTTACCAGACTTTCAAGGAAGCGTTCTTGCCAACATTCCTCAAAACAGAAAAAGAAAGAACATTTTCAAATTCCTATTATGGAAGCACTATTATTACTTGATATCAAAACCAATCATTCATTTGCCTTATTGCTCTAAGGTCTCAAGTACCATACTGAATACTTATGAAGAGAGTGAGAAACCTTATTTTGGTCCTGATTTTAGTGGAATTGCTTTGTCTTTCTCTTCATTAATTTTGATGTTGACTATAAGCTTTCTATAAACTTCCTTTGTTGTGCTCAGGTATATCCCTTTTATACCTAATCTCTCCAGGACTTTTACCATAAAGGAGTATTGGATTTGCCAAAGATCTTTTCTCCATCTAATAAGATGTTCATGTAGATTTTGTCTTTGAGTTTGTTTATATGGAGGATTATATCCATTGACTTAAATATGTTGAACTATCCATGAATCTCTGGGACAAATATAACTTGTTAATGGCCCATGTTCTTTTTGATTTGTCTTTGGATTTGGTTTGGAAGAATTTTATTGAGAATTTTTACATCTATCTTCATAAGGAATTCTCATTGTTTGGTCTTTAATTCTCATTGTTTGGTCTGTTATTTTTGGGAATAATTTAAGACTATTGGCATAAACTCTTCTTTGGAAGTCTTGTAGACTTCTATATTAAAACCCTCAGCTTTTCTTCGGTTGGGAGACTTTATGACTGCTTCTATTTCATTAGCTGTTATTGATCTGTTTAAATTGTGTATCTGATCAATATTTAAGTTTGGTAAGTGGTATATGTAGAAAAAAGTATCAATTACTTTTGGATTTTCCAATTTGATGGAGTACCGATTTTTAAAGTATGACCTAATGATCCATTTGATTTCCTTGATGTCTGTGGTTACGTTCTGCTTTTAGTTTCTGATTCTGTTAGTTTTGATATTTTTCTCTGCCCTCTAGTTAATTTTGTTAAGGGTTTATTAATCTTACTTTATCAAAGGACCAATTCATTTATTTCATTGACTCTTTCTATTGTTTTGATGTTGTTTGTTTTTATTTTATGATTTCAACCCAGAGTTTGACTGTTTTTTGTTTCTTTGTTTGCTTTCTTCCCATCTCCTCCTCTTAGGTATGATTTCTTCTTTTTGTTCTAGAGCATTCAAGTGTGCTGTTAAGTTACTAGTATGGGAATTGCTCCCCTTTTTATTCAAGTATTTAGTGCTGGGGACGTGTTTCTTAGAACCTTCTTCATTGAGTACAATAAAATTTTGATATATTCATTTTCATCATTTCTAGAAACATTTTAATTTTTCTTAATTTCTGTGAAGACTCATTTTAAATTAAGTAGTGAGTTTTTCAGTTTCCACAACTTTGTAAGCTTTCTGTTGTGGCTGGTAGCAAGTTTTAATCTGTGTTATCCAGATAGAAAAGAGTTATTTTAATTTTCTTGTTTCTGTTGAAATTTGCATTGTGTCCAAATACACGGTCAATTTTGGAGAAAGGTCCATGAACTATTGAGAAGAAGTTGGGTGAAATGGTTTGTCACCATCTGTTAGGTTCATTTGGTTTATAATGTCAGTTAGCTGTAGCCGTTTTCTTTTGTTAATTTTTTGACTGGATGACTTGTCTATTGGCAAGTATGGTATACTGAAGTCTCCTGCTCTCGGTGTGTGAGGATCTATATGAGATTTAAGCTTGTACTAGTATTTCTTCTATTTTTAAATTTATTTAACTTATTTATTTTATGTGCATTGATATGAGCATGTCAGTTCTCCTGAAGCTGGGGTGACACACAGTTGTGAACTGCCATGTAGGTGCTAGGAATTGATCCAGAGTCATCAGTAAATTACTCAGTATTCTTAACCACTGAGCCAAGTCTCCATCCCCTGTAGTAGTCTTTCTTTTGTAAATTTTGGTACCCTTGTTTTTGGTGCATCCATGTTAGCAATTGTGCTGTACTGTTGGTTGATCTTTATTTTTGATCAGATTGTAGAATTCTTATTTATATTGCTTGATTAGTTTCAGTTTGAACTTTATGTTGCCAAATACTAAAATTGCTACACCAGTTTGCTTCTTAAGACCACTTACTTGGAATATATTTTTCCATCCTTTTAGTCTGAGTTCATGTCTATCACTGGTGTCCTTCTTGGGTGTAGCAGAAAGACATTGATTCAGTTTTCAAATCCATACTGTTACTGTGTATCTTTTTTATTAGGGTAATTGAGACCATTGATGTTGAGTGATATCAATGAGCAGTGTTTGTTATTTTCTGTTATCCCATTATTGTGATGGCTTTATGTGTATGTGTGTATTTTTTTGTGTGTATGTCTTTGTAGTGCATGCATGCGTGTGTGTATATTTCTATTTTTCATTTGCTAGTCTGTGATTATGGTTTTCCCCTGTTTTCTCTTTAGGTTGGAACTTTCCTTAGAGTACCATCTGTAGGGATCAATTTGTACATAGATACTGTTTAAATTTAGTTTTAATCATAGAACATCTTATTTTATCAATCTACGGTGATTGAAAGCTTTATTGAGTATAGTTATGTGTTCTAGTATCCGTGGTCTATTAGAGTCTGCAGAATATCTATCTGTTCAGGCCCTTCCGAATTTTACAGTCTCCACTGAGAAGTCAGATATAATTGTAATAGGTCTGCCTTTATATGTTACTTGGCATATATTCCTTGCAACTTTTAATTTTTTTTTGTTCTGTACACTTACTTAATGTTTTAATTATTATGTGCTGAGGGGACCTTCTTTTATGGTCCAGTATCTTTGGTGTTCTTTATGCTTCTTGTACCTTAATAGGTACATTCTTCTAAATTTTCTTCTACAATTTGCTGAAAACATTTTCTTTGCTTTTGAACTGGGTGTTTTCTCCTTTCTCTCTTCTTATTTTTTTTCATTTAGCGAATTTTATTTCTTACATAAAAGATCAATGAAAGAATTTTAATCACATGGGAATAATACCTTGCCTGATGCTGAAGTTTTACAAACTATATGAATCCTAATATGTAGTTACACACAAATACAAGGATGAAACAAGGACTTAGTAGAATTCATGAACAGCTAAAGAGTTATACAGATTGATTTTTAGAAAAAAAAAACATTCTGGTTTTACATGAAAGCTAACATTTTTCCTTAATGAGAAAGTTGTCATTGCCCAGCTTAATTCACCATCCATATTGGCAGTATAAGTTATACAACAAAGTCAAAGTGAAACATCTCTGAGTATAGTTTGTACTGAAGATAATGAAGAAGTTTGAGTATCCGATAAGAGGTTGTGTTGCTATGGGATACAGCTGGAGAACACTCAGTAACCCATTGTCTACTGACAGTGGTTAACATTGTCATGCTAACACCACACTGGAAAGTTAAACAGCACTGGGGCCTGAAAGCAAGCAGGTATTTGAATAATGCAAAGTATTGTACTTATGGTGAGAATGAACACTTAATTATTCTTAGAATTTGGCTTTTCTTGTTTACTAAATACTTTGTGTTAGGATTTTTTTCCATCCCTCCTTTTTTCCTTCCTTTCTATATTTCATAGTTTTTTTTGGTTTTTAAATTATTTTTATTGAGCTATATATTTTTCTTTGCTCCCTCCCCTTCCTCACCTTTCCCCTTTACCCTCTCCTGTAACCTTTATGCGCCCAATTTACTCAGAAGTTCTTGTATTTTTGACCTTCCTATTTAGATCCATGTATATCTCTCTTAGGTTTGTCTTTGTTGTCTAGGTTTCCTGGGGTTGTGGGCTGTGGGCTAGTTTTCCTTTGCTTTATGTCTACAAACCACTTATTTTTTTAAAAAAATATTTATTTATTTGTTTGTTTGTTTATTTATTTATTTATTATGTATACAATATTCTGTCTGTGTGTATGCCTGAAAGCCAGAAGAGGGCACCAGTCCTCATTTCAGATGGTTGATAGCCACCATGTGGTTGGTGGGAATTGAACTCAGGTCTTTTGAAAGAGCAGGGAATGCTCTTAACCACTGAGCCATGTCTCCAGCCCCTACAAACCACTTATGAGTGAGTACATATTATATTTGTCTTTCTAATTCTGGGTTATCTCACACAGTATTTTTTTTTCTAGATCTATCTATTTGCCTACAAGTTTCAACATGCCATTTTTTTTTACCACTGTGTACTATTCCATTGTGTAAATGTATCACATTTTATACTTGACATCAAAAGAACAAATAATCCAATAAAAATGGGGTACAGATGTAAACAGAGGAGAGCTCTCAGCAGAGAAATCTAAAATGGCTGAAAGACACTTAAGGAAATGCTCAACATCCTAGACATCAGAGAAATGCAAATAAAATCAACTCTGAGATTCCATCTTATATCTGGCAGAATAGTCAAGATCAAAAACACTTATGACAGCTTATGCTGGAGAGGATATGGGATAAGGGATGCTCCTCCATTGTTGGTGCCAGTGTAATATTTTTTTGTTTATTTTATGTTTATTATTTTTTTTTAGTTGTTGAAAAAAAATTTCTGCCTCCTCCCCGTTTCCCATTTCCCTCCTCCCACACTTCACCCCCCCTCCCCTCCTCCACCACCCCTTCCCTCACTCCATTCTCCCTCCCTCTCAAATGAAGAGCAGTCCAGATTCCCTACCCTGAGGGAAGTCTAAGGTCCTCCCACTTCTATCCAGGATCAGGAAGGTGAGCATCCAAACAGGCTAGGCTCCCACAAAGCCAGTTCATGTATTAGGATCGAAACCTAGTGCCATTGTCCTTGGCTTCTCATCAGCCTTCACTGTCCGCCATGTTCTGAAAGTCCGGTTTCATCCCATGCTTATTCAGTCCCAGTCCCGCTGGCCTTGGTGAGCTCCCAATAGATAAGTTCCACTGTCACAGTGTGTGGGTTCACCCCTCAGGGTCCTGACTTCCTTGCTCATGTTCTCCCTCCTTCGGCTCCTCATTTGGATCTTAAGAACTCAGTCTGGTGCTCCTATTTGGGTCTCTGTCTCTATCTCGATCCATCGCCAGATGAAGGTTCTAAGGTGATATGCAAGATATTCATCAGTATGGCTATAGGATAGGGTCATTTCAGGTTCCCTTCCCTGAGTTGCTCAAGGAACTAGCTGGGGACATCTCCCTGGACACCTGCGAGCCCCTCTAGAGTCAAGTCTCTTGCCAACCCTAAGATGGCTCCCTTAATTAGGATATATATTTCTCTGCTCCTATATTCGCCCTTCCTTTATCCCAACCATCCCATTCCTCCAAGCTCCCCCATTCTCCCCTTCTCACGTTTCTCACCCCAATTCCCCTTAGCCCCATGCCACCTCACCCCCAAGTTCCCAGTTTTTGACCGGCAATCTTGTCTACTTCCCATATCCAGGCGGATGACTATATGTTTTTCTTTGTCTTCACCTTCTTATTTAGCTTCTCTAGGATCACAAATTATATGTTCAATGTCCTTTATTTATGGCTAGAAACCAATTATGAGAGAGTACATCCCATGTTCATCTTTTTGGGTCTGGGATACCTCACTCAGGATAGTGTTTTCTATTTCCATCCATTTGCATGCAAAATTCACGAAGTCATTGTTTTTTACCGCTGAGTAGTACTCTAATATGTATATATTCCACACTTTCTTCATCCATTCTTCCATTGAAGGGCATCTAGGTTGTTTCCAGGTTCTGGCTATTACAATAATGCTCCTATGAACATAGTTGAACAAATGCTTTTGTAATATGATAGGGCATCTCTTGCGTATATTCCCAAGAGTGGTATTACTGGATCT
This sequence comes from Microtus oregoni, assembly GCF_018167655.1. NCBI lineage: Eukaryota > Metazoa > Chordata > Mammalia > Rodentia > Cricetidae > Microtus > Microtus oregoni. The sequence goes on from NW_024544713.1 coordinate 326,166, forward strand.
TGGGGTAGGTTGATCCCGAATTTCCTGAGAAACTACCACACTATTTCCAAAGTGGTTGCACAAGTTTAAGGTACTCTATTATTTTCATATAATTCACTTTTGAGTCAATTTCTTCTAATTCTTCTGGAGTAGGGTATACAATTCTTCTTATTTCGGGATCCCTGGATTCTGGTGATGTCATGTTGCCTTTCAGGTTGTTAGAGGAATTCTTGCATTGGTGCCTTCCCATCCCTTCCTTCAAATGGAGCCAGGAGAGGCCTAGTGTCTTGGTCCAGTCTTTGCTGTGACTGACTCTCTGAGTGTATCTCCTCAGTGTAGAAGCAGGAACCGTTCCCGGACAGAAGGAACTCGTCAGCACCAAAACATGGATGCCTGGTAGTCCAATGACCTGAGGACAAAAGGGCGAACTTGGGGGGCAGGGTGGGGTCGAGTAGAACATAAGAGACCCTGCTGCACAAGCTGAAGGTGCCCGCGCTCCCTTTCGGGGGTCCTTGAGGCCTGCCCAGTAGGCAGGCACTCACCGCTCTGGGTGGCAGGCAGGGTGAGGTCCAGTGGAGCACAGCAGACCCTGCAGTACAAGCTGAAGGTGCCCGGGCTCCCTTATAGGGGACCTTGAGACCTGCCCAGTAGGCAGGCACTCATCACTCTGGGTGGGTAGCCTTAGTGTAGGAGTGGAATACTGTTCTTGAGCACAGGTCCTAGAAGATAGCAGGGCAGGCTTGGGGGGTGGGGCTGGGGGGCTGGTTGGTGTGTAAGAAAGACAGCCCTGGAGCAGGTGCTGGGAGAAGGGGGTTTGTGCTCTCTTCCAGGACAATCCATCCCTGGATAGCACACACTCACCCATCCAGATGGAGCTCCTCAGCACCTAAACAGGGACGCCTGGTAGCTCAATGAGCCGGCGGCAAAAGGAAGAACGTGGTAGGCAGAGCAGGGTCCAGTAGAGTGCAGTAGACCCTGCAGCACAAGCTGAAGGTGCCTGGGCTCCCTTACGGCGGACCTTGAGGCCTGCCCGGTAGGCAGGCATTCACCGCTCTGGGTGGGTAGCCTTAGTGTAGGAGCAGAAAGTTATTCTTAAGCAAAGGACCTAGAAGACAGCAGGGCAGGCTTGGAGGGGGCTGGGGGCCTGGGTCGTGTGTAAGAAAGACAGCCCAGCAGCAGGAGCTGGGGGGAGGGGCGTTTGTGCTCTCTTCCGGGACAATCTGCCCCTGGACTGCACACACTCACCCGTCCAGATGGAACTCCTCAGCACCTAAACAGCGCCAGTGTAATCTTGTAGAGTCACTTTGGAAATCAGTGTGGCAATTTCTCAGAAAATTAGGGAACAATCTACCTCAAGACCCAGCAATACTGCTGTTGGCTATATACCCAAAGGATGCTCAATCATACCATAAGGACAAGTGCTCAACTATGTTCATAGCTGCATTATTCATAATAGCCCGAACGTGAAAACAACCTAGATGCCCCTCAACTGAAGAAAGATTAGAGTTCACATTTTTGACTGATGTATTTATTTCTTCTGTCCTGTCATTATTGTCTGAGATTATATCTCCCATTTCTTGTTTTCCATTAGTGAAGCTTGCCTCAGATATTCCTGTACAAGTTCATAAATTTTTCATTTTTAGACTTTCCTCTCTGTGTGTTTTCTCTATTGGTTCTAGTTCCACTTTCAGTTCTTGAACTGTTTTATTCATTTTCTTCAATTGTTTGTGTTTTCATGGATTTCTTTAAGAGTATCAATCATTTCCTATTTAAGGACAGTTATCACATTTGTAAGATTATTTTAAGGTCTTTTATCTATGCTTTAACTATGTCACAGTACCCAGGGTCTACTGTGGTAGTGTTTCTTGGCTCTTGGAGATTCTTTTATTGTAGCTATTATTTTAATTTTATGCTGACATCTGATGTGGGAGTGTCATATATCTGTTGCTTTCATTGGTTAATTAATAAAGAAACTGCTTGGCCTGATACGTTAGAACATAGGTGGGTAGAGTAACAGAACAGAATGCTGGAAGGAAGAGGAAGTGAGCAGAGATGCCATGCCACTCCTCTCCAGGGCAGACACAATGAAGCTCCGACCCAGGATGGACATAGGCTAGAATCTTCCTGGTAAGGCACCACCTCATGGTGCTACACACATTATTAGAAATGGGCCAAACAGTGTTTATATGAATACAGTTTGTATGTTGTTATTTTGGGGCATAAGCTAGCCAGGTGGCCGGGAGCCAGGCAGCAGGAACGCAGCCCACAGCTCCCACTATAGGCATCTAGGTATCTGGGTTTGAAAAGATTGTAATTTTGTGTGCTGATATTTAGTCCTTGCTGGGAATGTGTTTTGTTACTTAGTTTCTGTTGTCCTCTCTGGTTTATGGGAGAATGTGGTGATGGTGTGTTAACTGCTAATAATTTCTTCTGAGATCCTGAGAGTTGTGTCCACTGTCGTTTCCAGGTGAAATGTAGAGATATGTGAAGATCCATAGTTAGTTTATTTGCTTATCTACCTGGAATAACTAGCATTTTCTTGGGAAATATCTATTGCAATAGAGGGCCTTGGATAAAACAATAAGTTGAGGGAAAAAAGATTTTAAGAGGAAGATCTGTGTGATTTACTGGAAATAAGATTAATGGATAAGTGAGGTCAACACAGGTAGTCTGCTGTAGATCTGTGAATGAGACTGGGGAATTGGATTTAGAGAAATTGAAGGAGAGATGAATATCTATCTGCAGGTTACATACCTGCTTCACTGGCCAGATTATATATTTTTAAAATGATCAATGTTCTTAGGCATTGTGTACATGCAAATTAAGACTACTTGGAGATTTCACCTTATTGCTGTCAGAATAGTTAGTATTGATGAAACTACTGACAACATGTGCTTATGTGGATTTGGGTAAAGCAGAAAACTTACTGAGTGCTGGTGGGAATATAAATTAATATAATCACTGTGTAAATTACTATGAATGTTGATGCAAAAGTTGAAAATAATCTGTTACATTATCCTACTATTACCGTTTTGTAGTAGGCTCTATCCTACTACAGAATATACTTGCTCATCCCTGTTCATTGCTGCAGTATTCCCAATAAACAGGAAATGGAAATCACCTAGTTACACTTTTATAATAAATGGATAATAAAAGTATGGTATATTTATTTAATAGAAAATTGCAAGCTGTTAAGAAAATTAATATTAGAAAATCTTTGCTTAAATAAATGGATCCGGAAACAATTATTCATGGTTAGGTAACCCAGAGTCCAAAAGAAAATTTTGCATGTTTTGTCTCATTTGTGGCTATTAACTTTGAGTCTCTAGAGGTATTCTGTTGGGCTAAAATTATCTCAGGGCCTATATCTTGAGGCCTATAAGACAAAAAAGCCTGGCTCGAGTTCAGGGCCCAGACTTTGAGGCCTGTAAGACAGAGAAAATCCTGGCTTGAGTTTGAGTGACAATGAGACAGTAAAAATTAGGTAGATGCCCCTCCAGCTAGAGGGAGGATTTGGCTGCCTCTCACTGTCTGGCGGTACCTCCACATCATACCATGTCACTTAAACTATATAAGCTAATGCTCACAGTAACAAACTGAGTTCCTGCTTTGACTCTGCTCCCTTTTGCATCTGATTGTCCTGCATTTGGGACTGCAGATCTGATTGTCCTGCATGGTGGGGCTGTGGAAATAGGCAAATAATGCACTCACCATTCCCTGGGGAATAAGGAGGTTCAAGAAGTCAGCAACTGGCACCCAATGTGGGGCACTAGTACCAAGGCAAAGTAGTCTCAAGGTGAGTGGGACCCCATGATGGGTAACACAGCTTTGGGGGAGGAGACAGGCAAGGAGGAGCAGGAAGAGGTCAAAGATCGGGAGAGGTCTAAAGAATCGAAAAGTAACCAATTAACCAAAAGAACAGGAGGAAATGAGTCAAATGAGAGTGAAGAAGATCAAAAATGGACGCAATTTACTGAAGAGTGGTCCCAGGGGGAAGGAATATGGAAGGCAGAGGCAAAGACACAAAGGAAAGCAAATATTGCCTGTGGCAAGGTGTGGCCACCTCCTTATGTTCCCAGCTGCCCTGGAAAGGATAAAATAGGAGAGGGGAATGGGACAAATAAGGGGCTCCATCCTTGCCAGGAGGAAATGAATATACCACCTTCCAGGAGGAACGTGAAGCAGAGTCTCCAGGGGATAGTTTCACCGAGGCCTATAGGGCTAGGGTTTAAAAGCCCCAAGCCTTCCTGGTCAAAGTTGCCCTGGCCCTAATTGTGACCTATCCTAGTATCCTTGGGAATCTAAGGACCTGAAAGAATTGAGGATGGCACTGGCTGAAGATGACCCCAACTCCCCTTGGGCCACGACCCTCCTTCAGGAGGTGGTCTACCTTCCTTCTGTCCCAAAGGACTGGTATGATGTGGCCAAGGCTACCCTGGGGGAATCCCAATATGTTAAATGGACATCCTTCTTTAAGGAGGCCTGTCACACTACAGCAGAGTTCAACAGAGTGGCCAAACCCCCAATTGCCATCACTTATTCAATACTAACTGGTATGGGCGAAGGCTTTTCCGCTGGGGTCCACCAAGCTAGGATTGCAGGTCTGTATCAGAACCAAGTTAGACAAGCAAGCCTGAAGGCCTGGGCCAAGGTAGAGGAAGGACCCACAGAATCACCTAGAGCTGGCACGATGCAAAAACCGGGAAAGCCGCTTCTGGACTTTATTGTCATGTTCAGACCGGTCTTGAGAGAAATTTGCCCTCTGGTGGGCTTAGAGACCAATTTACTAAGCTCCTAGTCTGGGAAGGTGTGAACGAAGATACTAGGATGGCTTGTGCTGGCCTTAGAGAAGGGTCCATGAGTCAGAGTTGTGGCATCGCACAATGTCGGGACCCAGTCACATACCAACCAGACTCTTGTGGGGGCCCTTCAGACCCAGACCCAAACTCTAGCCTCTTCTATTACTTAAGCCCTGGAGGCTGGACAGCAAAAGCAAACACCTGGGAAATGTTTCTTATGTGGTCATCTGGGTCATTTTAAGAGGGATTTCACACAAAAGGGCAATATGACCCACGTGTGGAAGGAACCCTTTCTATCTCCCTGCCCTTGCAGCCACAAAGGGTACCACTGGGGCTCAGATTGCTGCACCTAATTTGATATGAATGGGAAACACATAACAAATCAACCTTTAAATTAGATGGAGGAGCACCTTCCTGCCCCCTTTAACCAAAGAAAGGAGAGATGCACCTTCAGTTAACTGGACCATGCCAGTGGTAGAGAGGTTCCAACCCAATATGACTATGACGTCTGGGAGGCGCAAAGATTCCAAATGCCTGATAGACACAGGAGCTGTCAGGACGGTCCTCAGAAAAGGAGAGGTCCTGACCAGCTGGGATCTCATAACCAGGCTGCCTCTCATGGGGGTTGGAGGTTGGTCTACGTCTCAAGAAATGGCCAGTCCCATAATTTGGGTGGGGCCATATGGAGACAAAGGAAAGTTCAGGCCTCTAATGCTCCCGGCATTGTCTGCAAACCTCCTGGGACAAGTTTTATTAGGACAAATGGATGCTGTTATTATCACTGACCACCTAGCCTTTTATGATGATAAGACAGAGCAAGGTGTCATCCAGCAGACTCTGACACCTGGATTCACCCCCCAAAGTAGAGGCCACTGTCCCCAGGGTATCCCCTCCCCCCATTACATGAGCACCTGGTAAGCTGTTACGGGTTGAGTAATGGCCATTACCTGAAATTAAACTTAAGATACTCAAGGAAATAACCAGAAATCTGCTTAAAGAAGGACAGATAATGCCCTCTATGAACCCCTGTAACAGCCCTGTGTTTGTGATACATAAGCCTAATGGGACCTGGAGAATGTTACAATGATCATGTTAACTCTTCTCACGAGGACCAACGTCCATGCAGCAAGCCCCAACCAACCACAGAAGGTGTCATGGATCCTATCAAGTGCTGGCACTGGAGGGATCCTAAACCAGACTTCTCAATAATGACACCCTGGACATGGTAGACTGACCTGATTGATGTTTGATCTCTGTGATTTGGTACATGGGAGCTGAGTGATAGGAGACTCAGTCAAGGAGATATTGATTATTGTTAGATGTTGGGAAATGAATAATTAGTATTCTCTCAGAGTGTAGCTCCTGATATGTCAACCACACTCCAGTCAAAAGCCACATCCACAAAGATATTTGGGTGGCACAAATTGACCTTGATGAATAAAAAACTAGACACAAAATTGGGCTGAAAGGGATACGTAGCTGGATCTGGGAAGCTATGGTAGAAAGAGGACGACTATGATCAACACAAATTATACAAATTTCCCAAAAATGTACTAAAAATTATTTTAAAAGAAAAACTATAATGGATATTGAAAGTACAAATATCTATTTTCTTTGAATTTCTGTTCATCGTTGAGGTGTAAACTTTATTAAAGATGTGACAAACTTAGCAGAGACATTTGTTTTAAATGTGAAATATAAAAGAATATTTTATGAAAAAATTATGTCACTCTAAAAGAAGAGAGGGTCAGCCATACAAAATTAGCTTAATAAGAATATATCAAGTGGATAGAAAAATGAATAGCTTAATAAGAATATATGAAGTGGAAAGAAAAATGACAATGAATTCATCACAGTGGATGTCAATTGTATTTTTTTCATCCTCCAGATCTTCATATACTCATTTCTAAGTCCTTATTGGGAGAAATTGTGGAAAAATTAACTACATGTTTCCATGGAAACCTCTGAAGAAACAAGGATAAAAAGTATGATAGTATGTTTCATTAAAGGGTGAAAATGCACACACACACACACGCACACACACACACATTTTTGTCTGTCTTCTTACATCTGGACTTGTGAATGTCTGATGCATTATACTAGAAGAAATAGAACCTTCAGTATCTATTAGAGACTCAAGAGCATATATCTGTACAATTAAAGCATCTTCTGTTACACCTACTATACTCAAAGCTTATATGTGTATATGCACCTTGTCTTATTGAATCAACAGAGCAATTACATAAGTTAGTTCCTTTTTTAGCTATTATGAAATTAAGGCCCATAGAAATTAAAAGAAATTTAACAAAGATCAAAAGGTAGCATATGTTTAAGCCAAGATATTTACTTATTTTGTATTATTAACTTATTTCATTTGTACTAAATATTATTACAATATACTTATATATGTATATAATATAGACTGACTCATGACCCATTTTCTCCAACTGTCAGTACCTCCTCATTTTGCCCCATTCCTTTTGTTACATTGATCTTTACTACTTGCTTATTTATTATCTATTTTAGCTAGCATAGAAGTATTGGGTTTCATTATGACATTTTCAATCAAAATTCGTTGAGTCTATTCTTCTGCTCTTCTCTCTATACCTTTACCTCTTTGAACCTTTGCAATGGCAGGAATCTATTCTTTTCTTATAAGAACTCTTTTTCAATGAATCCTGAATCTTTACACAAAAGTGTGATACTATCATGTGGATACATGTTCCCAGGACACACTTGATCCTGCCCTGGTAGTCACCAGTGCAAGATCCTGTTATTATCCCACACTCAATGTATTTCACAGGGCTACCCTATGACTCTCATTTTGCTGATTCCTAGATTTCAGAACTTTTCACAGAGTTCCATCACTGATCAAGCTAACTCAGAAAGTGTGTTCAAGGTACAAGCACATGATAGTGAATAACCAGAAGACACACAGATGAATGCAATCACAGAGCAAAATTTATCCTTTTTATCAAACAAAATTGTATGGCCCCTATACAACTGGCAAGGCCAATGAAATGTTCTGGTGCAACATCTTCTACAAAGCCCTGTGTAAGATTGTTAAGGTCAAATATCTATTGAAAGAAAACAGACTGCAAGTCTCTTTCAAGAATCACAGATCCTACACAGAACTATACACAGGGGGTACTGGTGATCCTGCTGCTGCAGTCTATCATACCCCTGACCTTCTGGATTAGGAAGCCTACCTCTCCAGGAAACTTAGTCTTAGGAAAGTGTGTGACCAAACTTGAAAATACAGTGGGTGTCCAGGTGAAGGCCTTGAGTGGGCACAAGCAATAGATCCTACCTGAAGTAGTCAGTTACAGCCCTGACACCAACAGATAAGAAGAAGATGGCACTGATGAAGAAGGCAAAGAGAAACACAACCTGAGCCACTAGCACATTATCCCACTGACCAGGCTAAGGCCAACCCAGAGGAATATATTGAGGACTTGTTCCAGAAGTAATGTTGACACTACATTCCTAGATGACATGCTTATACCATTCTGTCTCCATACCCATCACCACTGTGGCTCAAGGATGACAACTCTCTCCTTGAAGACACTGCCTACGCAGATGGATACTCCCCTCAATGTAGCACGAGGTACATGGTGGTTTTCGAGGAGCCTAAGATAAAGTGAAGCTATTTGCCAATGTCATACTCATGATAAAAAACAAAAAGCATTACTATGATTAAATAAATATACTTCTCTCTAAAATAAAATTCCTTCCCTTCCGTCTGAGAGTTCCTTTCTGTTTCTATGACTTATTCTCTCTCTCTCTCTCTCTCTCTCTCTCTCTCTCTCTCTCTCTCTCTGTGTGTGTGTGTGTGTGTGTGTGTTAGTCAGGGTTCGCTAAAGTCACAGAACTTATGCAATGGGTCTATAGTATAGATATATAAATATATAGATATATAGATAGAATTACAGAGATATAGAGATATAGATATAGATAATAGATAGATAGACATGGGTTTTTATTGGAACAACATACAGGCTACAGTCCAATAATGGCTAACTGTAAAAGGTAAATTTGAGAATCCAATAATTGCTTAGTCCCACAAGACTGGGTTTCTAAGCCGGTCTTCTATATATGCTAGAATCCAAGAGTGAAAGGCTTCAGTGCCAGTGAAGGAATGGGTGTGCTAGCAAAGCAAGGCCAAGGGGACAAAGAATGAATGAAACCTTCTTTCTTCCCTTGTCTTTATATAGGCTTCCAGGAAGTGTGGGCCATATAAAGATGAGCCTCCTTGCCTCAAGATCTAGATGACATTAGTCATCCTGCCTCAAGATTCAGATCAAAAATCTATGTCTTTCAACTACAGGATCGGAATCAAAGGCATGTTGTCTTCCTACGTCAAGATCCTATTACAGGTGTGTCCTTCATTTCTGGATTGTAGTTCATTCAAGATATAGTTAAACTAACAAATAAGAATCTCTTTTTCTCTCTCTTTCTCTTTCTCTCTTATGTACACACACAAACACAAAGGCACACACACATACACTCAAAAGTACACATGCAAATATGTACACATATATATATAAAATTGTGAAGTCACAGAAGTTGTTACATGAACAAGACTTGAACCAGATAGAACACATCAGTATTTTATAATAGATGGGGAAGAAGGAATAGTGGATGCAGAAGGATTTGGAAGAGGAAAGAGTGGGGTGGAAATGGTGTAAATACAGTATTCATATATGAAATTCTAATAAAATAAATGTTAAAAATAATAACAATTTAAAATTTTTAAAAATCTTCCTCTTAACCTAGATGATCCCCAACCAAAGTATGGATGAAGAAAATGTTGTACATTTACACAATGGAGCCTTACTCAGCTGCAAAAACAGCAGCATTAAATTTTCAGGCAAATTGATAGAACTAGAAATTACTATTCTGAATGAGGTAACCAGACCCAGAAAGAAAAATACAACATGTACTCACTCATAAATGGATATTATGATGTAAAGCAAAGGATAACCAGACCACAATCCACAGTTGCAGGGAAGCTAGGTAACTAGGAGGACCCTAAGAGGTAACACATAGATCACTCTGGGAAAGGGAAATAGATGAGATCTCCTGGGTAAAATTGGGGTGGGAGCAGTAAAGTGGAGAGAATGGTGAATGAGAGCATGAGGGAACAGGATGGTCTAGTTGTGGGAGGGATGGGGTGGGAGAGCAAAGAAAGAGGTTTCTCAATAGAGGGGGGTCATTGTTCAGCTAGGGAAAAACCTGATGCTAGGGAGATTCCCAGGAGTCCACAGGGATGATCCCAGCTAAGGACCCTAGCAATAGTAGAGAAGGCGCCTAAACTGGTCTTCCCCTGTAATCAGATTGGTGACTACCCTAACTGTAACCATAGAACTTTCATCTAGTAATTGATGGAAGCAGATGGAGAGATCTATATTGAAACACCAGGCTGAACTATAGAAGGGCAGTCAAAGAGAGGGGGGAAGAAGAATTATATGGGCAATTGTGGATCAAGATAGGGAAAATGACAGACACAGTTGACTCAAATTTGGAGAAGCTTACTGACTCCAGAGAGACTTTTGGGAATCCTTCATGGGACTGAACCAGGCTCTCTGCATGTGGGTGACAGTAGTGTAGCCTGGTCTGTTTGTGGGACCCCTGGTAGTGAAGCCAGGGTTTATCCCTAGTGCATGAGTTGACTTTTTGAAGCCCATTCCATATGACAGGATGCATTACTCAGTCATGATGTGAGGGGGAGGGGCTTAGTCCTCCCTCAACTGAATGTTCCAGGCTTTGTTGAATCATCATAGGAGGCCATACTCTTTCTGAGGAATGGATGGAGGTGTGTTGGGGGAACATGGGGAGAAGGGAAGAAAGGGAGGGAAAACTATGGCTGGTATGTAAAATGAATAAATACAATTAAAGTAAAATTAAATTGATGATATTCTATATAGCTGTCCTTGTTTATTTTTTGTTGGTTATAATTTTGTATTTTACATTTTATTTGTTCTGATTGTGAATAAATGAGACTGTTATAAAATATGGCATGAAAATAAATAAAAATAACTCTGCCTTCAAAAACAAAAATCTTAAATAAAAAAAGATGGAGAAATGATGGTACTTGATCAGGGCCAGGAAAGAATTATTAGATTTCTACACATTCAAATAATATAGAGGAAATAAAATGTAAATATGGGTGAAGGTAAGATGATGAATAACACAAGAAATATATATGTCCACAGTATCATTATTTGTCATAGCCAGGACCTGGAAACAAACTAAATGCCCCTCGACTGAAGTACAGAGAAGGAAAATGTGGTACATTTACACAAATGGAGTAGTACACAACAGAAAAAAATAATGACATCTTGAAATTTGCAGGCAAATGGATGAGGCTATAAAACATTATATTGAGTGACATAACCCAGACCCAGAAAGACAAATATCATATGTACTCACCCTAAGTGGGTTTTAGACATAAAACAAAGAAAAACTAGCCTACAATTCACAATCCCAGAGAACCTAGACAACAAAGAGAGACATACATGGATCTAATCCACATGGGAAGTAGAAACAGACAAGACCTCTTGGGTAAATTGGGATCATGGGGATTATGGAAGAGGGTAGATGGGGAGTGGAGAGAAAATTAGGGGAATGGAGAAAAATATATAGCTAAATAAAAACAATTTAAAAAGAATTTATCTAATTCAAAAAAGAAATGAGCAAAATGGCCACAAAGGTGAAGGAGGTACCAGGCCTAAAAACCTGTTTAACCCTTGAAACCCACATGGTAGAAGAAGAGAGCTGGATCCCATAGGTTGTCTTTCAACTTTAAACACATACAGTATTGCACACACATACAGACACACACAGAGCAGAAAACACATACACACATACACATAGATACATACACACAGACATACACATACAGAGATGAATACACAGACAGATACTACACAGAAACAGGCACACAGATACTCATGCACAGTTATACACACACATGTACTCTCCAGTTTTATACACACACACAACACAGAATAAATAAATAATGAAAATTTAAGAAATCGCTATCAACAACAACTGACGTAGTGTTTGCTGTGCTCAGCCATGGTTTTATAATCTGTCACTTACATTAATGTGTTTCATACTTATAACACTCCAAGCTCCCTAGACTGTGGCCACACAACTTACATGCATTGGTTAGACACATGTTCCAGATGTGAAAACTGCTGATGCATAGGTGCATAACACAGTCTCTTGGTACTTTCTAAGCTCTGCCTCGATTGCTTTGTTAGACAGCTACATTTGCTTCATTAGATAGGGTCATGTGTTCCATGGTTACCTATGGGACAGGATACTGGGATTCTTGTACTTGTTTGGGACCAAGGGTGATGAGGAACTCAAAGATTGTTGGTAGCCTGCTACCAAAGGAAACTCCACCTTGGTGGCCTGGTGCCAGATATGGTTCACGCACACTGATCACCAAGGATCCATGAGACTTTTTTCCAGCACAGAGATGGCTGCACACCTGCCCTCATGGGTCAGCCACAGGAAGGAGAAATGTGTGGACCTTTTTTGTGGCTTCACCTGATTATGTACCATATCTTGCTGCAGGATGCAAAGATTTAATTGCACCACTGTATTGGGACAGAGGGTCTGATTTATGATTGGTGATAATCGAGTCAGTTTAGTTGGTTTTAGCCAGTCACAATTTCCTTAGCACTTTTAGTCTGTGATTTTATTTTAGCTTAACTGTTTTCTGAATAGTGTTTTCCTATTTTTATTTAAAGAAAGAGGAGAATAGCAAATAATATTAAAAATTAATATTTACAATACATATTATATAGTATAAATAATGTAGAATTTAATGTGCATTAACTTATTTAATTTTCAAAATAACGCCAAGAGATAGTTTAATACTATTACTATTTCACAACACAGGGGAAGGAGCCTATATTCAAACTAAGTGTCTTGTTAAAAATCCCAGCAGTTTCAAAATTCAACCCCAGAATCAAGACACAGCCTGTGCTTCTGACTTCTAAAGGATAATAACTTTCAATAAATACTGGAAGATAATGAAAGTTATTGATTTCTTGGAAAAGGGTTTGGTGCTCTGCTTTTTGAACTTTTGTGAAATTTCTGTCTCAAAAATTCATTAGCCTGATGACCTGAAGTAAATTAGTTGATTTATCTGAATTTTCGTTTCTAAATTTGTAATGTAATGATAATAAATTAAATTTCTGTAATTTGAAGCACCTATTAGAGATATTATCTTGAAACACTTAGTTAAAACTCACTATCTAATTGACATGAGATGTCAATTAGATAGTGTTCCAGGGAGAATGAATTAAGGTCTTGTCATAGCTTATGTATAAAGTTATGTGGTAATGAGACTGAGAAAGAAGTGTGGGGAACAGATCAAGAAAGACTTGGACAGAGCTTGAAATGTTTAACTTTTAGTCTATAAGTTACAAGGGACTAACTAAGGAGACTAAAGTTTCAAAGGGCAAGCAATTGTTAAAGGTGAAAGGGAAAGAGATATACATAATTTATGTCAAGCTTCTTTATGTTGGTTTTTTGACCAGAAGCTATGTAGCAAGGACTGTGGGAATTTGTAAGGAGGACCATGGAGCAGATAGATTGATATGATAACTATTTTTGGTTGTCAACATGATTATATCTGTAATTAACTAAAATCCAATTAGTGGGGTATGCCTGTGAGTATTTTTTTTTCTTAATTAAATGTTTTGAAGTTGGAAGATCCACTTTTATTTCGGATCTTTTGAAATGGGAAGATACCCCTTTAATCTGGGTCACACACTTTCTGCTGGTGACCTATACAAAAGAAAAAGAAGAAGGAAGCTTGCTCTTTCTCTTTTGCCTTTTTGCCCTCACTCTTGCTAGCAAGAACATCCCCTTCACTGGCATTAGAACTAGTTCTTTGAAATTCCAGCATATACTGAAGATCATATAAGATATACAGCTTCCTGGAATGAGCATCTACTGGTTTCTTGGACATTCCATTAGTAGGTAGTTATTATTGGACTAGCTGAACCACAACTTGTAAACTATTTTAATAAATATCCTTCACACACACACACACACACACACACACACACACACACACACACATATTTAGTCCATTTAAATTTGTCTAATTATGGAAAATACTCAATCATCTATTCTATCTTTGTGAGTCTAAAGTATTATATCTTATCTATCTTTTATAATTATAAAACTGTCTTTCTTCAGCTTCGCCAAAGACTCCAGAAGGATATAATAAATGGAGTGGAAATCCTTCTGTATATGTGTTGTTTTTATTGGTTAATGAATAAAGAAGCTGCTTCAACCTTTAGAAGGAAAGAATATAACCAGGCTGGAGTAGACCTATAGAAAAAGAGTAGGTGAAGTCAAAGAGACACCATGTAGCTGCTGAAAAAGAAAGATGCCCGCTGGAGCCCACTGGAGCCTGCTGGAGCCCGCTGAAACCTTGCTGGTAGGCCACAACCTTGTGGTGATGCATACATATGGCTTAATTTAAGATATAAGAGCTAGCTATAAATATGCTTAAGATATTAGCCAAGCAGTGTTGTAATTAATACAGTTTCTGCGTGATTATTTTGGCTCTAGGTGGCTGGTAGAGAACAAGCAGTCTCTACTACAAAATATATTTGTTCTTATTGTATGCAGTTTTGCATTAGGCTTAGAACTGTCTTATTTAGACAAAATGGGGAGGTACTGTGGGAACTCTTTCAGCCAATAGCCTTTAATATACCAGTCCACTTGGGCATGGTATTTTATACTATAAATGCAGCCATAAACCTTGTGTTTATTCTCTCTGCTGCTGGATTCGGTTCCTGTTCTTGCAGAGGTAGTGAGTCTACCTCTAAATAATAATAAAAAAATATACATAATTCTGAGCTAGTGCAGGATTACTTTATAGCATCCATCTTCAGTAGTTGAAGGCCCCTGCTCCACTAGAAACCATGCCAGCAGCCAGAAGCCCAGGTAAGAACCCCATGCATCAGCTGCCACCATTCCTTCAGTACCCACACTGTCTATTTCCAACTCTTCCATCTCTGTTTAATATATACTGACCCCAACTTCATTGGAGGAACTCATCTGGACCAGAGGCTACAGCAGCCAACAGAAATTCAGCCCCCAACACAGGAAACACCCCGCTGATCAACCAGAGGCCACCCTGGCTATGTAAATCTATCAGCCACTCTGATGGGGACCCTCTACTCAACCAAAGGACATTCTAGCCAGGAAGTCAGAGAAGAAACAGAAATCAAGGACCCAAACATCCATCTAACAAGGGCAAACTGAGAAATTGGCACCTAGTCCTATAATTACCCCCAAACCCAGGTGCCTGGACACCAGTGTAAAAACACAATAAACAACAGCCAGGGAAATCTGTAATTGCAAGATCCCAATTTAGCAAGCCCTGAATATTCAAACACAGCCAAAGCACAAAAACTAACCTTAAACCAACTTTATGAATATGATAGAGGTCCTTACGGAGGAAAGGAATAACCCCTCTAAAGAAAGCATAGAAAAAATAAACAGGCAGTTGAAACTTTTCAAGACTTGAAAATGGAAACAGATGCAATAAAAAAATAGAAACTGAGGGAATCCTGGAAATGAAAAAATAAGAAAATAGAACAGGAACTATCGACACAAGAATCAATATGAAACTACAAGAGATGGAAGACAGAGTCTCAGGCATTAAAGATATAATAAAAGAAATAGATACATCAGTAAAATAAAATGTTAAATATAAAATATTGCTGACATAAAACACTCAGAAAATCTGGGGCACTATGACAAGACTAAACTTAAGAAAATTAGGAATAGAATAAGGAGAAGAAATCCAGCTCATTGGCTTAGAAAATATTTGAACAAAATAATAGAAGAAAATTCTCGGATGTCCTATTCTACCACAATTAAAACATTTGTTTTTTTCTTATTTTTATTTTATTTTTCCATTCAAAAAATTTACACTTCCTCCCCTCCTCCCATTCTTCTCCCACTCTGCCACTCCCCCTTTTCCCTCCCCATCCCTGACTTCAAAGTCTGTTATAGAGCTACAGTAATGAAAACAGCTTGGTATTGGCATAAAAACGGAGATGCTGACAAATGGAATCAAATTGAAGACCCAGATATTAGCCTACAAACCTATGAACACCTGATTTTTGACAAGGGAGCTAAAAGTATACAGTGGAAGAAAGAAAGCATCTTCAACAAGTGGTACTGGCATAACTAGATATCAACCTATTGGAAAATGAAAATAGATCCATATCTATCACCATGCACAAAACTCAAGTCCAAATGGATTAAAGACCTCAATATAAATATGACCACACTGAACCTGATAGAAGAAAAAGTGGGAAGTAGTCTGCAACACATGGGCACAGGAGACCATCTCCTATGTATAACCCCAGTAGCACAAACATTTGGTATTTTGATGTCTCCTCATATCATTGGACATTGCTCTCATACCCAAGCTTCAGGACTATAGTCAAGTGTCTCAACATTCATTCTATGCAAGATCCATTCATCCATTGGTGCTGATCTGACCTTTAAAGGCCCAACGATCTTTTTTTTTTTTTTAATTTTAAATTGGCATTCTCAAAAGCCAAAGATTCAGTCAGTACACATATAGTTTCAGGGTCTGTTACTCCTCTTTGTACAGCCTAAATCAATCTTTGTAAAAAGTCACTAAAGGGTTCTCTCTGACCCTGTTTAATCCTAATATATGATTCAATCCTTTTACCTAGTTTCTGAATCCTGTCCCAATCATTTAAACTGCTGTGCTACATAGGGACAAGGTGTGTTCAATGTACAGAGCCTGATCCTGGGAATCAGAATAATGTCCCTTGCCCAGAATTTGACCTTGGGAAATCTCAAGTCCTTTTGATTTTTGCTGTTGCTGTAAAAGTTTTGATTCTTCTCTCAAATAACACTTTCAAAGCAACTGAGGTCCATTTTCTAGGACCACTGAGATTAACTGAATCCAAACTTGTGGCATTGCCTTGTTACTTGAAGCACACATTTTAACCATTTCCCTAATGAAGGGTGAATGTATTCTATAAGATACAATTGCTTGTTTTATTTCCTTTAAATCAGTCATATGTATGGGCTCCTATGTATGTTCTTTGACTACCTTAGAGTGTTTGGTGCCAGATGCTCTTTCTGATCACTGGAAAGGTAGGTAGAACTCTGGGCAAGCTATCCTAGAGTTTGGTATGTATCGATGAGGCTACATTTTGTCTTTGTACTTTTCATCAAATTTGATAAATTCCTCCATCTTTTCAAATCTTTTTACCACTGCCTTTTGCAACATCTGAATCTCCTGTCCAGTGTTCTGTTCTAATGCCCTCATTGAGGATTCCAAGATGTGAAGTCTGTCCAGTAAAGATAATGTCTCCTCCTTGGACATAATTTTTATAGCATGCATATTATCTTCCTAGAGAGACAATCTATCAGTCAATCTATCATAACCATTCAACAAAGTCTGATTGATACATTCAAGAGTATGAATTCTCTCAGACAATATCACCGCACCCTCTGTCATTGACTGGGTCATGTTTGAATTGGTTGTATCCTTCTCCAGAGTGCTGAATTTCCCTTTTAGTTGGTCATTATCAGTCTGTAAAGACTGTGTCATTTCTAAATTGCCATAGAATAATACTCATGGTAAAACCTGGGATATTAGTCTCAGGATTCTGATTCAGGACATCGTGTCACAAAAAGTTATACAAAATAGCCTTGCTTAATGATTTAAGAGAATATAGTTATTATGATCAAGACAGAAAAAGAGAGGAAGAATGTCAGTACCAGAGAAATAAATGAAAGCATTGGCATCATGGGACATTCACACTCTTGGTCTTAAGGTAAAAATAAAATTTCAGTAAATAAAATAGCAGCAAATGATACTCTAAGCAAGACTTAGAGGAACAAATCCTCAAACAAAGAATTGAGTAGAGTTTGTATGTGGTTGGGTGTTTTCAGAAGTCTCAAATTAGAAAGAATTTAGTCAATTTCCTTAAAGCAAAATAAAATGATCATTGTTTACTATTAGAAAAGATTTGAGATTGATAAATAAGAGAAACAACTTTTATAAAAGATGTTTAGAAATTATGGTATATGGTCACTCATAATTGGATATTAGACACAAAGCAAAGGATAACCAAGCTACAATTCACAACCCTAGAGAAGCTTGGTTAAAAAGGAGGACCCTAAGTGGGACATGTATAGAGGGCTCTGGGAAAGGGAAATAGTTAATATCTCTGGATGAACTAGGAGGGAGGGTAGGTAGAAGAGAGGGGATATGGATGGGAACATGAAAGATCCAGATGGCCTAGTTGGGGGAGGTATGGAGAAGGATAGCAATAAAAGCTATATCTTGATAGAGGAAGCCATTATGGAATTGGGAAGAACATGATAATACAAAAATTCCCAGGAATCTATAAGAATGACCTTGGCTAAGACTTCTAGCAGTAGTGGAGAAGGTATCTAAACTGCCTTTGCCCTGTAATCAGATTGGTGACTACCCTAACTGTTATCATAGAACCTTCATCCAGTAACTAATGAAAGCAGATGCAGTGATACAGAGCCAAGCAGTAGGCTGAGCATTAGAGTCCAGTTGAAGAGAGGGTCATTGCAGAGTTGTGTTGGAATTTTGATGAGGACTGCAATGAATATACAGATTGCTTTTGGTAGGATTGTCATTTTTACTATGTTGATCTTATCTATCCAAGAACATGCAAGATCTTCCCATTTTCTGATATCTTCTCCAATTTCTTTCTTCAAAGATTTAAAGTTCTTATCGAATAGGTCCTTCACTTCTTTGGTTAGTGTTATCCCAAGATATTTATGTTATTTGTGGCTATTTTGAAGGGTAATGTTTCTCAGATTTCTTTCTTGGCGTTTTTATCATTTGTATATGTATATAGGAGAACTACCGATTTTTTTATGTAGATCTTGTATTCTGCCACATTGCTGAATGTACTTAGATGTAGGAGTTCCCTGGTAAAATTTTTAGGGTTACATATATATATATATATATATATATATATATATATATATATATGATAATATATATTATCATATCATATACAAATAACAAAGTTTGACTTCTTTAATTCCAAATTCCCTTGATCTCTTTTTTTTTGTCTCATTGCTATAGCCAGAACTTCAAGAACTATGTTGAGTAGATATGAAGAGAGGGGGACAGCTTTGTCTTGTTTCTGATTTTAGTGGAATTGCTTTTTCTCTCCTTTTAATTTGATGTTGGCTGTTGACTTTTCTGTGTTTTGTCTTTATTATGTTAAAATATGTTCCTTGTATCCCTGCTCTCTCCAAAACCTTTATTATGAAGGGGTGTTGGATTTTGTCAAATGGTTTTTCAGCATCTAATGAGATGATCATATGTTTTTTTTTCTTTCTGTTTATTTATTTGGTGGATTACATTGATAGACTTGTGTATATTGAACCATCCCTGAATTTCTGGGATGAAGCCAACTTGATCATTGTGGATGACTTTTTAAATATATTCCTGAATTTGTTTTGTCGATATTTTATTGAGTATTTTTGCATCTATGTCCATGAGTGATATTGGTCTGTAATTCTCTTTGTTTGTTGAGTCTTTGTGTGGTTTTGGTATCAGGGCAACTGTAGCCTCATAAAAAGAGTTTGGCAATGTTCCTTCTCTTTCTATTATGTGGAACACTTTTAGGAGTATAGGTATTAGCTCTTCTTGGAAGTTCTGGTAGAACTATGCACTAAAACCTTCTGGCCCTGGGCTTTTTCTGGTTGGGAGGCTTTTGGTGACAGCTTCTATTTCCTTGCAGTTTATATTTTTATTTAAATTTTTCACCTGGTCTTGATTTAATTTAGTATATGGTATCTATCCAGAATATTGCCCATTTCTTTTACGTTTTCCAATTTTGTGGAGTACAGGTTTTTGTACTATGACCTAATGATTCCTTGGATTTCCTCAGTCTCTCTTGTTATATCCCCCTTTCCATTTCTGATTTTGTTGATTTGGATGATCTCTCTCTCTGCCTTTTGATTAGTTTAGATAAGGATTTGTCCATCCTGTTGACTTCCGTGAGGAACCAGCTCTTTGTTTCATTGATTCTTTGTATTGCTTTCTTTGTTTCTATTTTATTGATTTCAGCCATCATTTTGATTATTTCCTGTCTTCTACTCTTCCTGGGTGAGTCTGCTTCTTTTTCTTCTAGAGCTTTCAGGTTTGCTGTTAACTTAATATTGTGAGCTTTCTCCACTTTCTTTATGTTGGCAATTAATGCTATGAAATATTATCTTAGAACTACTTTCATAGTGTTCTATAGGTTTGGCTATATTTTGTCTTCCTTTTCATTGAATTCAAGGAAGTTTTTAATTTCTTTATTTCTTCCTTGACCCAGGGGTGGTTCAATAGTTCATAGTCTAATATCCCTGATTTTTTAGGCTTTCTGACAATAGTGTTGTTGTTAAATTCTAACTTTAAGGCATGGTGATCTGATAAGATACAAGGGGTTATTCCAATTGTTTTTTGTATCGGTGGAGGCTGGATTTGTTACCAAGTATGTGGTCAATTTTAGAGAAGGATCCCCGAGGTTCTGAGAAGAAAGTATATTCTTTTTTGTTGGGCTGGAATGTTCTGTAGCTGTCTGTTACATCTATTTGAGTCATGATATCAGTTAGTTCTCTTATTTCTCTATTAAGTTTCTGTCTTATTGACCTGTCCATTGGTGAGAGTGGGGTGTTGAAATCTCCTACTATTAGTGTGTGGGGTTTGATGTGCTATTTAAGCTTCAGTAATGTTTCTTTTAAATATGTGGGTGCTCTTATATTGGGGCATAGATGTTCAGGATTGAGACTTCATCTTGATGGATTATTCCTCTTATGAGTATAAAGTGTCTTTCTCCATTTCTTCTGATTGATTTCAGTTTGAAATCTATTTTGGTAGATGGGATAGCTATACCCACTTGTTTTGTAGGTGCATTTGATTGGAAAACATTTTCCCAACCTTTTACTGTGAGGTAATATCTGTCTTTGAGGTTGAGTTGTGTTTCATGTATACAACAAAAGGATGGATCCTGTTTTTGAACCCATTCTCTTAGCTTGTGGCTTTTTATAGGTGAATTGAGTCCATTGATATTTAAAGATTTTAATGACAAGTTACTGTTAGTTCCTGTTATTTTTCATTGGTAGCGTTTGTTTGTTTCCCATGTTTGGGGTTTGCTGGTAGGAGGTTATATGTTGACGGTGTTTTTGTGGGTACAGTTTTCTTCCTTGGGTTGGGATATTACTTCTAGGACTTTCTATAGGGTGGTGTTTGTGGGTACATAATGTTTAAATCTGGTTTTCTCATGGAATATCTTGTTTTCCCCATCGATGGCAAAGGAAAACTTTGCTAGGTATGGTAATCTGGGCTTGCATCCATGATCTCTTAGTGTCTGCAGCACATCTGCCCAGGACCTTCTGGCTTTCATTGTTTCCATTGAGATGCTGGGTGTAATTCTGATAGGTCTACCTTTATATGTTTCTTGACCTTTTTTCTTTGCAGCCTTTAATATTTATTCTGTATGTTTTTCAATTTGATTATTATATGGCAAGGTGATTTTTTTTGATCCAGTCTATTTGATGTTCTGTAATCTTCTTGTATATGGATATCCTTTTTTAGGTTGGGAAAGTTTTCTTCTAAGATTTTGTTGAATATATTTTCTGTGCCTTAGAGCTGGAGTTCTTTTCCTTCTATTCCTATTATTCTTAGGTTTGTTAAGCATGGTGTCTCAGTTTTCCTGGATGTTTTGAGTTAAGAATTTGTTGGATTTAATGTTTTCTTTGACCAATAAGTTTATTTCCTCTATTGTCTCTTCAACACCTGAGATTTTTCCATCTCTTGTATTCTGTTGGTTATACTTGTCTATGTAGTTCCTGTTTGTTTACCCAGATTTCCCATATCTAGAATTCCCTCTGTTTGTGTTTTTTTTTAAGTGCCTCTATTTTAGAACTATTTTTTTTTCAGTTGTTCGATTGTTTTTTCTTGGTTTTCTTGGGTTTTTTAGAGGGATTTATTAACTTCTTCCATTTTTCCTTTGTCTTTTCATCCATTTCTTTAAGGGTGTTTTAAATGTCCCCTTTAAAGGTTTGCATCATCTTCATAAAGTTATATTTAAAATCGTTTTCTTCTGCTGCTTCTTCTAGGTTAGGGTGATCAAGTCTTCCCATTGTGTGGCCACTGGATTCTGGTATCACTATGTTGCTTTTTAACTTGTTAGATGAATTCTTGCATCGGTGCCTACCCATCTCTTCCTTCGTTTGATGCTGGCAGTGACTTTGAATATTGATCCAGTCCTTGTAGTAGTTATCTGCATCTTTGTGAATTTTTCTTGGTCTTTTCTGTACTGTCAATGTCAGTGTCTCAAGGAACCACTGAGGTCTCTCTTAGCCTGCCCTTTTGGTCTGTTCTCTTGGCTTACTCTTTTGGTACACTCTGTGCAGTTACAGCTTCTGCTTTAGAGAGCTTCTCTTGGTTCTCTCTCTTGGTCCTCTCAGCAGGAAACTCTCCTTCTGTCTGGCTAGATAAGCTGAGGCAGGTGGGGAGAGGCCTGGGGTTCTGCCCCACTATGGATGGCCTAAAGAATGTGACATTCTGCTGGGTTGTCTAGTCACTCACCTCTTATTCCTTTCTTTATTGTAGTAAGCTGTGTTTCAGAGTTCCACTGATGATGCAGGAGGAGAGGCGAGTTTGTGGGTAAGATGGTGCTTGTAGCTTGTAAGGTCTAGTGGACAGGGGTGAATATTGGGGCTGCCTACCAGCAGAAGCACTTAATAACTTTTGCTATTCTATTTTAAAAAAATTTAACGGTAATTCCTGTTGTTCGATTTCTGACTATCTAATTTTCAAATCTATTTTCTGAATCCAGTTTTCTGTGCTTTGGGATGTCAGAAACTGTCCCTCACATGATATCCATTGGAACAGAGTGTACTTTCTTTCAGGCTCACCTTTTCAATTCATGGAGATGGAGCAATGTGAGAATTCACAGCAGATTCACTTTGAGCTTATTTGAAACTTCTGTTTGTTCTGTTTGTTTTCTCTCTCCACAATCTGTCTCCCTATTGTCTGCCAAAAATCCTTTTTTCTTTAATTTTCAGTTTCTTGGGAAAGTCTCTCATGCTGGCAGTCATGAAATTGGTTGAAACTTAGTTTCATTTGTTTTTAAGCATGAACTCTTGCTTCCTGCTACGTTATTCCACAAAAAAGTACTTCCATCACAGTTGTTATGGTGTCAATGATACCTAGAACGAGGTATGCAATTGGCAGAAATTCCATACTCTTGGTTGAAAGAATGAACATTGTATTTCCTCGCCTTTATGAAACTAATTTCTTGGTGTTCTGAGATTTCATAATACTTTGAAAGGATTTCTTGAAAGTTTTGTCATAGGGTATTATCCCTACTCAGTGTTTTTTTTCTTTTTTTTATTGAAAAATATTTCCGTCTCCTCCTCGCCTCCCATTTCCCTCTCCCTCCTACCACTCCTCTCCCCCTCCCCCCACTCCTTTCCTCCTCCCTCACTCTTTTACCCCTCCTTCTCCAGTCCAAAGAGCAGTCAGGGTTCCCTGCCCTGTGGGAAATCCAAGGTCCTCCCCCCTCCATCCAGGTCTAGGAAGGTGAGCATCCAAACAGGCTAGGCTCCCACAAAGCCAGTTCATGCAGTAGGATCAAAATCCAGTGCCATTGTCTTTGGCTTATCATCAGTTCTCATTGTCTGCCATGTTCAGAGAGTCTGGTTTGATCACATGCTTTATCAGTCTCAGTCTAGCTGGCCTTGGTGAGCTCCCAATAGATCAGCCCCACTGTCTCAGTGGGTGGGTGCACCCCTCGCAATCCTGACTTCCTTGTTCATGTTCTCCCTCCTTCTGCTCCTCATTTGGACCTTGGGAGCTCAGTCCGGTGCTCCAATGTGGGTCTCTGTCTCTATCTCGATCCATTGCCAGATGAAGGTTCTATGGTGATATGCAAGATATTCATCAGTATGGCTATAGGATAGGGTCATTTCAGGTTCCCTCTCCTCAGCTTCCCAAGGAACAAGCTGGGGACATCTCCTTGGACACTTGGGAGCCCCTCTAGAGTCAAGTCTCTTGCCAACCCTAAAATGGCTCTTGAATTTTGCATGCAAATGGATGGAAATAGAAAACACTATCCTGAGTGAGGTAACCCAGACCCAAAATGATGAACATGGGATGTACTCACTCATAATTGGTTTCTAGCCACAAATAAAGGACATTGAGCCTATAATTTGTATTCCTAGAGAAGCTAAATAAGAAAATGAACCCAAAGAAAAACATATAGTCAGCCTCCTGGATATTGGAAGTGGACAAGATTGCCGGGCAAAAATTAGGAACTTGGGGGTGGGGTGGGATGGGGATAAGGGGAAATGGGGAGAGAAAAGTGAGGAGAGGATGGGGGGATCTTGGGGTAATGGGATTGTTGGGATAAAGGAAGGATGGATATGGGAGCAGGGAAGTATATATTTTAATTAAGGGAGCCATTTTAGGGTTGGCAAGAGACCTACTCAGTTTTGTGTTCATTTTATTTAAAGAAAAAATAATCTATTTTCTTTGGTCTCATATAAATATCCATCTATCTATCTATCTATCTATCTATCTATCTAGTTAGTTAGGGAAACATAAAAGATGAAGAGAAGATAAAGGTCAACTAAGAGGTAAAGATTTTAGACAACAAGCTTTGGAGAAAGATTCTCTGTAGGTGTATTTGAAAACAGAACCATGAGGCTGCTCAACCACTATTCCCACCCATTGGACCCTGTGACCTATAAGACCCATACTGCCACCCCAACCCACTGAAACCTTTAACTTCCTCTGGTCAAACATTCCCTGAAAGACCAGCAGCCCATTGAAACATAAGAACCACCTGCCTGAACTAGAACAAAAAACAAGTAACTAGTCTCCCAGATAAACTGCCCCAATCTCTAGGCCCTAGGCCCCAGGGAATATTTTTTGCCTTTTCCCTTCCACTTCAGCCCCAACAATCAGCCAGCAGGCAAGAGTCCTGCTGGCAGGCTGCTCCACCATCCCCACCCATTGTTTACTGTAATCTATAACTACCACTCTGTTGTAATATGAGTGGTGGGGCTGTGTTCCTGCCCCCCCCCCTGGCTCCTGCATGGCTAGCTTATGCCCGAAATAATTGCATGGAAACTGTATTTATTTAAACACCACTTTGCCCATTATTTCTAGCCTCTTATTGGTAGCCCATACATATTGATCTAACCCATTTCTAATAATCCGTGTAGCCCATGAGGTGGCTTACCAGGGAAGATCTTAACCTGTGTCTGTCTGGAGTGGGAGAATTGTGGTGACTCCTGACTCAGCTTCCTTTTCCCAGCATTTTGTTCTGTTTACTGTGCCTACCTAATTTTCTGTCCTATCAGGGCCAAGCAGTTGTCTTTATTAGTTAACCAATGAGAGCAACAGATAAGCTACAAGACCCACCTCCATCACCACTCTACCACTCAAACCCACTGAACCCTTCATCCTCCTTCATCCAAACATCCCCTGCAAGATTAGCAGCCCTAGTGACACAAGAACTTCCTGCACCAATTAGAAGAAGAGAAGGGCAGATGGCAGTGTAAGAGTACATTCAACAACATCAAGAGCAATTTGGCACTACCAGAACCTAGTGGTTCTATAACAGCAAGACCTAACATTCCAAGTAAATGAAGCAGAAGAAAATGACCTTAAAATAGCTTTATGAAGATAATAGAGGCCCTTAAAAGGAGATAAGAGATTCTCTTAAAGAAATTGAGAAAAGGACAAATAAAAATTGGAAGAAATCTATTAAAGAAATAAAAGAAAATCAAACAGGTGAAGGGAACAATTCAAGACTTGAAAATTTAAATAGAGGCAATAAAGGAAACACACATGGATGGAATCCTGGAAATAAAAAATCTGGGTAAACAAGCGGAAACTATAGATGCAAACATACCCAACAGCATATAAGAGATGGAAGAGAATCTCCAGCATTGCAGATACAATAGATAAAATAGTTTCATTGGTCAAAAAAAATTTCAAATCCAACAAATTTTTAATTCAAAACATCCAGAAAATCTGGGATACCATTAAAATACCAAACCTAAAAATAAGAGGGATAAAAGAAATTGTTGAACTCAAATACACAGAAAGTATATTCAACAAAATCATAGAAGAAAATTTTCTCAACCTACAGTAGGATATGCCTATGAAGATAAAAGAAGTTTATAAACACAATTTAGATTTGACCAAAAAAAAAAAAGTCTCTTCATCACATAATATTCCAAGCAGTAAACATACACAATAAAGAAAGAATACTAAGTGCTGCATAGAAAAAGGACAAGTAACATATAAAGGCAGATCTATCAGAATTATACATGACTACTCAGTGGAGATGTTGCAAGTCATAAGGTCTTGTGCAGACACTAAGTAACCAAGGATGCTAGTCTAAATTACTATGCCTAGCAGAACTTTCAATCATCATTGGTGGAGAAAACAAGATATTCTATGACAAAACAATAATTAAACAATACCTGTTCGCACAACTAGCCCTACAGGAAGCACTAGCAGGAAAACTCCAACCCAAGGAAGTTACTAGCACTCAAGAAAACACATTTCATAGATAATCCCACACCAGAAAATTCCAAAGAAGGGAAACACAAAACCAAAACCAAAAATTAACATGAACAAACAAACACTTGTTATTAATATCTCTTAATATAAATGTATTCAATTTGCCTAAAACAAGATATGGGCTAAAGAATGGACACAAAAACAGTATCCATCCTTCTGCTGTATACAGGAAATACACCGCAAACTCAAAGACAGACATTGCCTCAGAGTAACGGGTTGGGAAAAAGTTTTCAAACAAATGGACCTAAGAAACAAGCTGGAATAGCTATCCTAATATCTATCAAAATATACTTCCAACTAAACGTAATCAAAAGAGATAAAGGACATTTCACAATCACCACAGGAAAAGTACATAACATGAAGTCTCAATATTGAACACTTATGCCCCAAATACAAGGGTAACCATATTTGTAAAAGAAACATTAGTAAAACTTAAATCACACATCAAACTCCATACACTAAGTGTAGGAGACTTCAACACCACATTTTTACCAATGAGCAGGTTTGCCAGACAGACAATTAAGAGAGAAATAAGGGAAGTAACAGATGTTATGACTCAAGTGTACTTAAAAGATATCTATATAACTTTTAACCCAAACACAAAGGAAGGTATCTTCTTTTCATCACTTCTTTGAAACTTCTTTAAAATTCACCACATACTCAGTCACAAAGCATCAGATACAAAAAGTTGGAATAAACCCCTTTATATTATTGGATAGCCATGGATGAAAGTTAGAATTCAAACAACAATACAAACTACAGAAAGTCTACAAACTTACAGAAACAGAATAAGGCTCAATTGAATTATTACTAGATGAAGGAAGAAATAAATAAAAAATTAAAGACTTCCTAGATTTCAATGAAAATTAATACACAACATACCCAGACATGAACACTGTTAAAGCACTGCCAAGAGGAAAGTACATAATACTAAGTGCCCACATAAATAATTTGGAGAAATCTCATACTTAGAATCTTAACAACACACCTGAAATGTCTAGAACAACAGGAGTAAATTCATCAGGAGGAGTAGACAGCAGGAAATAATCTACTTCAGGGTTGAAATCAATAAAATAGAAACAAAAAGAATAATATAGAGAATCTATAAAACAAGTTGGTTCTCTGAGGAAAATCAACAAAACTTACAAATCCTTATCCAAACTAACCAAAAGGCATAGAGAAAATATATAAATTAACAAAATCAGAAATGGCAAGGTGAACATAACAACAGACACTGAGGAAATTCAGAGATTCATACTCTACAAAATTAAAAAATCAAAATTAGGTCAAATATGAGATAAACAATTTAAATAGCACTATTTCCCCTAAGAAAATAGAAGCAGTCATTAAAAGTTTCCCCTACCAAAAAAGGCCAGGACCAGATGGTTTCAGCTCAACATTTTATCAGAATTTCAAAGAGCTAATACAAATACTCCTCAAATCTTTCTACATAATAGAAATAGAAGACACATTGCCAAATTCTTTTTACAAGGCCACAGGTAGCCTGATACCCATACAACACAAAGATAAAACAAACAAACAAACAAAAGCCCAGAATTACAGACCAATCTCACTTATTAATATTGATGCAAAAATATTCAATAAAATACTGGCAAACTGAATCCAAGAAAACATATAAATCAAAAATCATTCAACAAGACCAAGAAGACTTCATCCAAGAGATGAGGGATGGTTCATCTTATGAATATCTGTGAATATATGTAATATGAGGTGCTTCTTTGTTCCAAGCTGCTCAGCCCGAAAATAACCACACAGAAACTATATCAATTAAATAGGACTGTTAGCTCTAGCTTTTTATTTGCTAGCTCTTTCATCTTAATTTAACCAATTTCTATTAATCTGTGTATCACCATGTGGCTGTGGCTTATTGGATAAAGTTCTATCCAGCATCTGTCTCTGGCAGGGCTATATGATTTCTTCTGACTCCACCTTCTTTCTCCAAGCATTCAATTTAGGTTTGCCTGCCTGCCTCTACTTTGCTAAGCAACTAGCTGAAACAGATTCCTTATTAACCAGTGGTATTCACAGCATGCAGAGGGGAATCCCATATCAAACATATATAAACAAACTGAAAATAAAAATGCACATGATCATCTCCTTAGATGTTCAAAAATTCTTTTACAAAATAAAACACCCTTTTATGATAAAGTTCTTGGAGCAATCAGGGATACAAGAACATACATAAATATATAAATGGAAAGAAATCTAAAGCGATCCCACTGAAATCAAGAACAAGACAAGGCTGTCCACTCTCTCCATATCTATTCAGTATAGTACATGAAGCTTTAACTAGAGACAACAAAAGGAGATTAAGGGGGTACAAATCAGAAAAGAAATAAAACTCCAATCATTCACTGATTTGATGATATAATAGTATATATAAGTGACCCTAAAATCTCTACCAGGGAACTCCTAAAACTCATAAACACCTTTAGTTATGGAGCAGGATATAAGATTAACTTAAAAAAATTAGTAGCCCTCCTCATACAGATGATAAATGGACTGGGAAAGAAATCAGTGAAACATCACCCTTCACAATAGACACAAATAACATAAAATATCTTGTGGTAACTCTAACAAAACAAGTAAAAGACCCATATGACAAGAAATGTAAATGTTTGAAGAAGACACCAGAAAAATAGGAAGATATCCCAAAGCTCTTGGGTATGTAAAATTAACATAGTAAAAATGGCAATCTTACCAAAAAGCAGTCTACAGATTCAATATAATGCAAATCAAAATATCAACAAAATTCTTCATAGACTTTCAAAGAAAAATTTTCAATTAAATATGGAAAATCAAAAAACCAATAATAGCCAAAATCATCCTTTACAGTAGAGGAACTTCTAGGGGCTTCACAGTCCCTGACTTCATACTCTACTATAGAGCTACAGTACTGAAAACAGCATAGTATTGGCATAAAAATAGACAGGAAGGCCAATGAAACTGAATTGAAGATGCAGATATCAATTCACACACCTACAAATACTTGATTTTTGACAAAGAAGTTAAAAATATAAAATAAGAAGGAAGCATATTTAACAAATGGTACTGACATAACTAAATATCAACATGTAGAAAAATTAAAATAGATCCATATCTATCCCCATGCACAAAACTCAAGTCCAAAGGGATAAAAGGCTTCAATATAAAGTCAGCTACACTGAACCTCATTGAAAAGAAAGCGGGAAGTACATTTTAATGCATTGGCGCAGGGGACCCCTTCATAAATATAACCCCCATAGCACAGACATTGAGAGCAACAATAAGTAAATGGGACCCCTGAAACTGAGAAGCTTCTGTAAAGCAAAAGACACGATGATAAAGATAAAATGGCAGCCAACAGAACGAGAAAAGATCTTCACCAACCCCATATAGGACAGAAGACTGATCTCCAAATAATACAAGAGACTTGACATCAAAAGAACAAATAATCCAATAAAAAATGGGTTACAGGCCTAAAGAGAGAACGCAGAACAGAGGAATCTCAAAGGGCTGAAAGACACTTAGGAGAATGTTCAACATCCTTAGACATCAGAGAAATGCAAATCAAAATAACTCTGAGATTCCACCTTACAACTGTCAGAATGGCTAAGATCAAAAACACTGATGACAGTTTATGCTAGAGAGGATGTGGGGTAAGGGGGAAACTCCTCCACTGCTGGTCAGAGTGCAAACTTGTACAGCCAGTTTAGATATCAGTAAGGCAATTTCTCAGAAAATGAGGGAACAATCTACCTCAAGATCCAGTAATACCACTTTTGGGTATATACCCAAAGGATGCTCAATCATACCACAAGGACATGTACTCAATTATGTTCATAGCAGCATTATTCGTAATAGGCATAACCGGGAAAAAACCTAGATGCCCCTCAACTGAAGAATGAATAAAGAAACTGTGGCATACAAAACAGAGTACTACTCAAAGGTAAAAACCAATGACATCTTGAAATTTACATGCAAATGGAAGTAACTAGAACAAAAATATCCTGAGTGAGGTACCCAGACTCAGAAAGATAAATATAGTATATACTCATTCATAAGTTGCTTTTAGACATAAAATGAAGAAGAACCAGCCTATAGTCCACAACACCAGAGATCCCAGACAACAAATGTGAGCCTAAGAGAGACATACAGAGATCTACATAGGAAGGAGAGAAAGGCAATAACTCTTGAGTAAATTGTGAGCATGCGGGTCACTGGAGAGGGTTAAAGGGGAAAAGGGAATGAAGAAAAATGTATAGCTCAATAAAAATGATTAAATAAACTCAATAAACACTTCAAGGTTTGTAATTACTTTCCTGATATTCCTAAAGCTGAGGATCTTACTTTCTTCACTACATTTTATATAAAATTTAATTCTTCACTACAAAATAATAAAATTAATATCCATGTGCAGAATTATATTTTTGCTCATAGGTTTATTCCTAGGCACCGACAATAATGTCTGATACATGATAAATGTGCAATATCTTCTGGCTCATAAGTTAGCTAGGATCTTTGAAGGCATAATTAGCCTCAAGTTCTCTTTTCTTACAAAGTGTATCACAGAACCTAGATAGGTGCTCAATTTGTGTGTAGTTTTCCTTTTCCTCACTGTTGATTTTAAAAATTGATCATTCCATGTCTTCATTATTGAAATACAAGTTTCTGCCTGTTTAAGAAAAGCCAGGGAAGAGAGCTATTTTCTCATGCCATATATCTAGGAATTTCATCTTTACAAAGTGCTTTATGAATCTTCAGCTTGGGACTAGTTTACTTAAGCAGTCTGCATTTTAGGATTATATTTTTTTTTGACCTGCTTCAAGTTTCCTGAATTTTTTTGCTTTGGCTAATTGGTAGTAGAAGTTGTAACAATCCATTAAGGAGAGTGAAGCCTTCTAAGGATGGAAGGACTTGTGATAGTCAATTTTGATTGTCAACTTTATGGGGTTTAGAATCACCTACCAGAGACATTTATATGTATCTGTTGTGGGTAGCATTGTGAGAAGGCTTAAAGGAGAAAAGAAAACCTACCCTGAATGTGGGTGACAACATTCCATCAGCTGAAGTTTAAGACAATTGTGTGAAGTATCAACATCACTTACTCTGCTTTCTGTTTGTGAGTGGAATCTGGTTAACATTCTCATGCTACAAATTAACCATGTAGAGCCCCTCTAACAGTGTCTTCCCTGCATTATGAACTGCATTATCGAATGATGAATGTAAGGAAATTGTTTCTTTCTTAAGTTGATTTTGGCACAACAATGTTAAGACTAACTAATAAAATGTCTGAAACAGTTTACATAGAAGTAAAAATTCATGTTTGACCTTAAATTCTAATAAATCTTTCTTTAATTTCTTTTTTAAAGTTATTCTTTGATGTTATTAAGACATATTCTTGTTATGCAGTTATGACTGTCATGGCACTAACTATGTCGCACAGACCACCCTAAAATCATGCTGATCTTCCTGACTCGGCCTAAATTCTATCTACAATAACCATGGAGTGTTAATATCTCTATGGTAGGTTATGGAATTGTTTGGGTAAAAGTTCAAGAGTGAAATAGCTAAGTTATATGCTAGTTTTAGTTTAATTTTTTTTGTTAAATCTCTGAACTGATTTCCAAACTAGCTGTATTAGTTTGCACCCTCATATATAGTGACTAAAGTTTCCTCTATCTCCATATCCATTCTAATATGTATCATCAAGTTTGTTGATAACAGCAATTCTGACTGGAATAAGGTATATTCTCAGTGTAGTTTTAATTTGAATTTCCCTGATGCATAGAGATATTGAACATGCTTTAAAATAGTTATTGGCAATTTGTGTTTAATTTTTTAATGGTATCTTCAGCTCTTTTGCCCTTGTGTTGATTGGAAATTTGTTTCCCTATAATTTAATTTATTATTTATTTGTAAATTTTGGATCTCTCCCCGTTGTCTGAAGTCTAGAAGGTATGGATTTTCTCTAATTCTGTGGGTTATCCGTTTATTCTGATGGTTATTTTTTGATTTACAGAGTCTCATGTTTTCATGTAATCCAATTCTTTGTTAGTTAGTGTGAGTTCCTATGCTATTCACACTTTATTCAAAATGTGCTTGCCCAGACGCACCCAGGAGGAGTAGAAGACTGGAAATTATCAAATTGAGGGCAGAAATCAACAAAACAGAAACACAAAAAACAGTCCAAAGAATCAATGAAACAAAAAGTTGGTTCTTGGAGAAAATCAACAAGATCGACAAACCCCTATCCAAGCTAATTTAAAGACAGAGAGAGAACATGCAAATAAATAAGATCAGAAATGAAAAGGGGGACATAACCACAGACACAGAGGAAATTCAAAGACTCATTAGATCTTACTACAAAAGCCTGTATGCCACAAAACTGGAAAATGTAAAAGAAATGGACATTTTTTTAGATAAGTACCATATACCAAAGCTAAACCAAGACCAGTGTGAACTATCTAAATAGACCTGTTAGCCGTGAAGAACTAGAAAATGTTATCAAAAATCTCCCTTCCAAAAAAAGCCCAGAACCAGATGGTTTCGATGCAGAATTCTACCAAAACTTCCAAGAAGACCTAATACCTATACTCCTTAATGTATTTCACAACATAGAAACAGAAGAGTCATTGTCAAATTCCTTTTATGAAGCTACATTCACCCTGATACCAAAACCACACAAAGACCCAATCAAGAAAAAAAGAATTACAGACCTATCTCACTCATAAATATCGATGCAAAACTTCTCAATAAAATACTGGCAAACTGAATCCAAGAACACATTAGAAAAATTATCCATTATGATCAAGTAGGCTTCATCCCAGAGATGCAGGGCTGGTTCAGCATACTCAAATCTATCAATGAAATCCACCATATAAATAAACTGAAAGAAAAAAAAAACATATGATCATTTCATTAGATGCTGAAAAAACATTCGATAAAATTCAACACCCCTTTATGATAAAGGTCTTGGAGGGATTAGAGATACAAGAGTCATACCTACAATAAAAGCTATTTACAGCAAGCCGACAGCTAACATTAAATTAAACGGAGAAAGACTCAAAATCATCCCACTAAAATCAGGAACACGACAAGGCTGTCCACTTTCTCCATACCTCTTCAATATAGTGCTTGAAGTTCTAGCAATAGCAATAAGACAACATAAGGGGATCAAGAGGATTCGTATCGGAAAAGAAGAAGTTAAGCTCTCGTTATTTGCAGATGATATGATACTATACATAAGTGACCCCAAAAACTCTACCAAAGAACTCCTACAGCTGATAAACACCTTTAGTAATGTGGCAGGATACAAGATCAACTCCAAAAAATCAGTTGCCTTTGTATACACTAAGGATAAGGAAACAGAGAGGGAAATCAGAGAAGCATCACCTTCAATGATAGCCACAAATAGCATAAAATATCTTGGTGTAACTCT
Source organism: Microtus oregoni (assembly GCF_018167655.1). Lineage (NCBI taxonomy): Eukaryota > Metazoa > Chordata > Mammalia > Rodentia > Cricetidae > Microtus > Microtus oregoni. The sequence goes on from NW_024544713.1 coordinate 360,061, forward strand.
GACCAAGGAAGTGAAAGATCTATTTAACAAGAACTTTAAGTCTTTGAAGAAAGAAATTGAAGAGGACACCAGAAAATGGAAGGATCTCCCTTGCTCTTGGATTGGGAGAATCAGCACAGTAAAAATGGCAATTCTACCAAAAGCAATCTATAGATTCAATGCAATCCCCATCAAAATCCCATCAAAATTCTTCACAGAGCTAGAGAGGACAATAATCAACTTTATAAGGAAAAGCAAAAAACCCAGGATAGCCAAAACAATCTTATACAATAAAGGATCGTCTGGAGGCATTACCATCCCTGACTTCAAACTCTGCTACAGAGCTACAGTATTGAAAACAGTTTGGTATTGGCACAAAAACAGAGAAGTCGACCAATGGAATCGAATAGAAGACCCTGACATTAACCCACAAACCTATGAACACCTGATTTTCGATAAAGAGCTAAAAGTATACAATGGAAAAAAGAGAGCATCTTCAACAAATTGAGCTAGCAAAACTGGATGTCAACCTGTAAAAGAATGAAAGTTGATCCATATCTATCACCATGCACAAAACTCAAGTCCAAGTGGCTTAAAGACCTCAATATCAGTCTGAACACACTGAACCTGATAGAAGAGAAAGTGCAAAGTACTCTACAACAGATGGGCACAGGAGACCACTTCCGACGTATAACCCCAGCAGCACAGACATTAAGGGCCTCATTGAATAAATGGGACCTCCTGAGACTGAGAAGCTTCTGTAAAGCAAAGGACACTGTCGCTAAGACACAAAGGCAACCCACTGACTGGGAGAAGATCTTCACCAACCCCACAACTGACAAAGGTCTGATCTCCAAAATATATAAAGAACTCAATAAACTAGACCGTAAAAGGCTAAACAACCCAATTATAAAATGGGGCACTGAGCTGAACAGGGAATTCTTAACAGAAGAAGTTCACATGGCCAAAAGTCACTTAAGGTCATGTTCAACTTCCTTAGCGATCAGGGAAATGCAAATCAAGACAACTTTAAGATATCATCTTACACCTGTCAGAATGGCTAAAATCAAAAACACCAATGATAGCCTTTGCTGGAGAGGTTGTGGAGAAAGGGGTACACTCATCCATTGCTGGTGGGAATGCAAACTTGTGCAACCACTTTAGAAATCTGTGTTTCGTGTTCTCAGGAAATTCAGGATCAACTTACCAAAAGGACCCAGCAATACAACTCTTGGGAATATATCCAAGGAGGCCTTATCATGCAACAAAAGTATATGCTCAACTATGTTCATAGCAGCATTGTTTGTAATAGCCAGAACCTGGAAACAATCTAGATGCCCTTCAATGGAAGAATGGATGAAGAAAGTATGGAATACATAAATATTAGAGTACTACTCAGCAGTAAAAAACAAGGACTTCTTGAATTTTGCATGCAAATGGTTGGAAATAGGAAACACTATCCTGAGTGAGGTAAGTCAGACCCAAAAAGATGAACATGGGATGTACTCACTCATATTTGGTTTCTAGCCATAAACAAAGAACATTGAGCCTATAATTAGTGATCCTAGAGAAGCTAAGTAAGGAGAACCCAAAGAAAAACATATAGGCATCCTCCTGAATATTAACCTTCATCAGGCGATGAAAGGAGACAGAGACCCACATTGGAGCACCAGACTGAAATCTCAAGATCCAAATCAGGAGCAGGACAGAGAGCACGAGCAAGGAACTCAGGTCTGCGGGGGTGCACCCACAAGCTGAGACAATGGGGATGTTCTATCGGGAACTCACCATGGCCAGCTGGCCTGGGTCTGAAAAAGCCTGCGATAAAACCAGATTCGCTGAACATAGAGGACAATGAGGACTACTGAGAAGTCAAGAACAATGGCACTGGGTTTGATCCTACTGCACGTACTGGCTTTGTGGGAGCCTAGGCAGTTTGGATGCTCACCTTACTAGACCTGGATGGAGGTGGGGGTTCCTTGGACTCCCCACAGGGCAGGAAACCCTGATAGCTCTTTGGGCTGACGAGGGAGGGGGACTTGATTGGAGGAGGGGGAGGGAAATGGGAGGCAGTGGCGAGGAAGAGACAGAAATCTTTAATAAATAAATAAATTAAAAAAAAAAAAGTCCGTCCTCCCACAGGACAGGGAACCCTGATTGCTCTTAGGGTTATCGCTGACGCTGACGAGGGAGAGGGACTTGATCGGGGGAAGGGGAGGGAAATGGGAGCCGTTGGCGGGGAGAAGGCAGAAATCCTTAAAAAATAAATAAAAAATATAAAACAAAAAAATTTAAAAAAAATAAAATACATAACCAAATAAATAAATAAATAAACCAGTCAAAAAATGTGCTTGCCTCCCCTAAATCTTGAAGGGTATTTTCTATATTTTCATCTAGAAATTTCAGTGTTCCTGGTTTAAAATATGGACTTTGATCACTTTTAAATTGATTTGTATACAAAGTCAAAGATTTTAAACCTAGTTTCATGTTTGTGCAGGCAGAAATTGAGTTTGCCAGCACCAATTGTTTAACAAAATATCTTTTCCTCAAAGTATGTTTTCAAAAACTGTATCAAATGTTAAGTGGGTATAAACTTGTCATTTTATGTCCTGGTCCTCTATTCTATTCCACTGGTCTACCTGTCTATTTCTATGCCAGTTAGAGGTCGTCTTTAACACTCTGGTTCTGTAATATAATTTGACCTTGTGCATTATAATACCTCCAGCATTATACTTATGATTGTTTTGGATATCAGTGGTATTTTTGTGATATAGTACGATTCTTATATAATGTTATACCAATTGATGCTATATTTTCTAAGGTCTTAGGATATAATTATAAAAATAACAAGGAATTTCTTGAGGTACTCAATATTATTTCTTATTCATGTACCCTTTCAATTTTGTGTCTGGATTCCTTAAAATGTGAACCCAGACCTGAAAAAAATATCTATATTATCAGTAGCTATTAATCTTTTCTTGAATGTAAGAAGGCTCAAATAATCAAATTATACTCAGTTTCTATTTTTTCTTATAATTTAAGACACTTCTTGGAATTTAAGAACCTTTTATATAATATACCAAAACCATGGTCTCACTAAATTGATTGCTTCTTGAAGGCACTTTTCGTTAATTACCTTGTAATCTTAGAAAGAGTTAAAATGACAAAACTGCATGCCTACAGAGAATTCTGTTTCAGACCAGATGTTTTATGGTATCAAAAGGCTGGGAACAAAAATCTGGCAACTGTCTTTTGGTGTAGCCTAGTCCAAGAACATTCTTATGAGTCTTTGAAGGCTAGTGACTGGCAAGTGAACTGGTATTCTTAAAAAAATACACTGGTAAAGATCAGATTCCAAAAACACAACACTGAAATTTAATGTAAATAAAAAAATTAGAAAATAATATGAATCAGTTTGTAAAGACCAAGTGAAGAAAGACAAAGTCATTAAAAATTATCTTGGGCTCGTAAGTTTAATTCATTTGACAATGTTTCAATTATATTTTATGGCAGAATTTTTAGGCTAGTAAATCAGAGAGATTTCATCTTAGTTTTAGATAAACAGCTGAAAAATATCCTGTAAGATTGTCAATGGCTAAGATGTTAAAATATAAACCAAATGAGTACATTGTTTGGTGAAATTTCAGAGTATACTTGGGCTATCAAAATAAGAACTCATTGCTAATATTTCAATTTAAGAGTATTGCTAAGATACTTTCTGTTTGATATTTTAACATTAAAATTGAATGTAGTTGTGGAACATTTGTTAAATTTATAAATGATATGAGAGCAAAACCATAAAAGAAATGCCAGTAACTTTTAAATTGTCTCATGAGTGGGCCTTACATTTAAATGGAGGGTTGTTGATCATCTCAAAATTCAAGTGACACTATTGCACACTTGGGGATAACTTCCAATGCTGGTTGTTGATGTAGTTCATAGAATTTACAGATGCATAGGGCTATTAGTTTCCTCCCTTGAGAGCTTGTACAGCTAGATATTAGGGAGGAGGCATATAGTTTAGTTCCAGCACATTTTTCATAATTTCTGTGTCAAAATCCTGTGATCTCTTCAGTAATACTGTCTTACCTTCAAGTTATGGGAGGCAACCAAGGACAATGGCAATAACTTGTATTACTTTGTGTGGCTCTTTATCTTCCCTTACCAATAACTCAAAGGGATGTTTCCCATGTCTGCTACTTAGGTTTTTATTAAATAGTTTATGACTATTAGAAAAACATTACCCCAAGTGGTATAACATTTTCTTTTAACACAGATGTTTATGCACACACATACACACACGCACATGCACGCACAGAAAATCTCTGTGTGTATATAAATATACACTTACATATATTATATATGTATTTTAAATAAATATAAAATAATAATTTCCTACTATATTTTTCAAACATCCTTATTGTCATTTATCCCTTTCTTCACCCTTCCCATATATATTACCCCCTGACTTCCACTGGATCAAAGACCTCAATGCAGAATCTGAAATGGTCAAACTGTTGGAAGAAAACTTAGGCAATTCCCTTAGAAGGTAAAGGTGTTGTGAAAGACTTTCTCCTTCATTCTTTTAACATAAATCTGCATACAAATTTCTTGAATGTATGTTTCCTGTTATATTTCTTTTGTCATGGAACTTTCTGAGATTTTAATAAACTGCTCCTCCGTCTTTCTTTCTTTGAGTTTTATTCTGTCAATACATGCCATGACTTTCTGCCTTCATGTCTTAGATACTTCAGGAAAATATTATAGAGGATGTGAAAGCTTGTATTGATTGTCAACTTGACAGGGTCTGGAATCACCTAGAAAACAATTCTTTGTACATGTCTACATTCCTGACTCTGCTATGACTATGCCTGTGGGAAAAATTATCTTTTCTTGTCACAAGCATGAGGCAATTAGCTAACATAGATTTTCTTTTCTAGATAGGTGGTAACTTCCTCAATTTTGGAAATGTTCAAGACTTAGGGTAATATCTGAGCAATACCTTTGCAAGAGTGACAGGTACATCATTTTCTACTCCCATCTCTAATATATCTCTTCCATAAAATATGTATCTTTTTGGTTTCTCATTTATTTAAGCTACTAGATTAGGACTTCTTTGGGTATAACCATGTCTTTTTCAACACTGTCTATGGCACATGTGTTCCTGGAACAGACTCAACCTACAAACAAGATGAGAAATTAATGCATCATATAATGTTGCCCTTGATGATACTTATATACCAGAAAGAAGCAAGTTACATAGCTACATTAGAATTATCTCCCTTAAATACTATGACTATATACTCAAGCTTTCAGAAAACTTTACATATGTGCTTTTGGGGATGAAATGTAAGAAAATACACATGTTGCATTTCAGGTGTTGTGAGTCAGGTCTTTAGTTGATTTCTTGAATCTCTGGGCATTTCTGTTTTTGAGTAACATACTAAGCTCTATAATTTCCATAGCTACTTCTTCCCATTTCTTTCTTCTCAGTTCTCAGAGGATCTCAGATTCCATATTTTCCATATCCTATTTTCCATATCATACACCATACTATATTTCATTTGGATGTACCAAAAGGACACAAACATGGTATTACTAGACAAACAGAAAATCATATTAAAATTGGTAGATCTGCCATAGAATAACCATATGATTAGACAAACTCCTTCTTTCATTTTTGTGGTCATAATTCACACTTTTACTATTGTTAAATATTATTTTGAATTACAGGAAAAGATTGACTTCCTTGCGAGGGATGCACCCACCCACTGAGACGGTGGGGCTGATCTAATGGGAGCTCACCAAGGCCAGCTGGACTGGGACTGAAAAAGCATGGCATCAAACCGGACTCTCTGAACATGGCGGACAATGAGGGCTGACTGAGAAGCCAAGGATAATGGCACTGGGTTTTGATCCTACTGCATGTACTGGCTTTGTGGGAGCCTAGTCTGTTTGGATGCTCACCTTCCTAGACCTGGATGGAGGGGGGAGGTCCTTGGACTTCCCACAGGCCAGGGAACCCTGACTGCTCTTTGGTCTGGAGAGAGGGGGGGAGGAGAGTGGGGGGAGGGGGAGGGAAATGGGAGGCGGGGAGGAGGCAGAAATTTTTAATAAAAAAAATTAAAAAATAAATAAAAATAAAAAAGATTGAAACCATAAAATTTATGGAAAACAGGCATAATGGAAAAGTATTTGCTTTTGTAACTTCTGATGCTTAATGATACCATCAACAAATTTGATTTTTTTAAGGCTTGTAAGATGGCTTTGTGGTGAAGAGCATTTTCTGCTCTTCTAGTTCAGTTCCTAACACCCACATCAAGTGGAGAGTGAGGACCTTTAACACCACCTCCACAAATATCTGATCCCTCTGGCTTCCTCATGCACTAGCATCCACAAGCATGCACTCACATGTGCATAATTAAAATAATGAAAATAATTTTTTTAAAGCAGCATCCCGAAACCTCACACTATTAGTGGCCATTAACATGAAGTAAAAACGGCGCTTTGTAAACAAGATATGTAGTCTGCTGGATTACAAAGTGGTAATGGAAGTAAATAGGGAAGTGGAACTTTATGGTTTATGGATAAAACATTGATGGTAGTGGAGCAATTTTTGCCATGGTAGAAACTCTGAAAGAAGAATATTGATAATGGTGAATATGATGGCAGAAGAGGTAGTTAAGCAGGCTATGATGGTTGGTATAATGAATTCAAAGGTAGTAATGGCAACTATAATGGTAGACCTGATTATAGTACTAAAACAGAATATAGTGGTGGTAAACAATGATACAGAAATCAAAATGCTAGTTATAGTGATATGGGAGGAGGGCTAAATGGTTGTAATAAAGAAATGTTTTCTGCAGGTAAATATGGTGGCAATGGGAACCACAATGATTTTTGGAAGTTATAATAGAGAGCAGCAATAATACTATGCACCGATGAACAGAGGGAGTTCTAATAAAAGAAATTTAGTTAATCACTATGGTAGTGGCTATGGTTTCTGGTGGTTCAAATGGTTAATATAGTAACATAAAGTTTTCACCTCAAGAAAAATGGGACTACTAATCATCCCAAATACATTATAACTACTAAAATTTTTCCACAGAAGTAATGATGGTCCTCAGTCAAAAAATTACTGCAGATTAATCAGAAAAGATTTCTTGTCCAGGACCATGATAGCCACCATTTACTAAAACTGCTGCTATTGATAAAAAGCAATGTAGTGTCAATTATATGTACTTTCCCGGAACCTTTCATCTGTTGTAATTTTGATTACAATAGAAATGTTTATATTCTCAAGTGATTTGTGGCAGTAATAACAGGGATAAAAAAATTTGAGATTGTTTTTAACTTTTCAAAAAGAAGGAGAAAAAGAAGAAAAAAGAAAGAAAGAGAGACAGAAAGAGAGAAAGAAGAAAAGAAAGGAAGGGTGGGAGGGAGGAAAGGAAGAAGGAATAAAGGAAGGAAGAAAGAAAACAAAAAAGAGAAAGAAAAACACAACATCAGATGAAGTCTGAGGGTTTCATTAATTCAAAGTTCTATTGGTAATGAATAATCAGTATTGTTCTAGAGCTTAAAGTACCAGTCACTTATTGAATGATTTTCAATGTGTAGAAGAGGTTGAACTATTTGACACATGAGATCAATAGCATCACCCAACAGTTTGTAATAGCATATCCTTACACTGAAGAATATATAAGCCTGAGTCAACCATATGGAGAAAATATAAAATAAGACCACAGTAAAATAGCACATGGGATCATTGAAGAGGTTCTTTTTGCTTTAGAAATTTCAATATATAATAGCATTTTAGACTTTTTATTCACATAACCACAACATGTGGATCTAAATGGAGATTATTTCTGATTTATAACCAAAAGAATGATAAACCTTTTGCTTTAATAAGCTATCAAAAATGAGAGGGAAAATAGGGAGAAGAAAATAAGATCCAAAAAAATAAAATTGAAAATAAACAGTGAGGCATTATAATTTATACCATAAAAGTCCAAAGGATAACTATAAAATTCTTAGAAAATTAATTGCTAACAAATTAGAAAATCTAAAATTCTATAAATTCCTGAACACATATCACATATCAAAATCAAAACAATTTAATTAATTTAGATCTTCTTCCTTTGTCAGTTAGTAAATTTTGTTAAGGGTTTGTCAAACTTACTGAGTTTGTCAAAGAGCCAACTCTTGTTTCATCAACTCTTTGAAGTTTTTTTGCTTTTATTTTATTTCTTTCAGTTCTGATTTTCAGGTAATGAATAGAGTTAGAAAAAAAACATACTGAGTGAATTAACACAGACCCACAAAGACAGATATAGTGTGGATAGCTTAGATGTGAATGTTACCTGTGAAGTCTTTGATAAGCAGGCTACAATCCATATAACCACAGAGATCATGTATAGAGCAAGGGATCAGGGGTGGTGAATAGATTTATTTCCCTATGAAGGGAAGATGGTGGGGATGAAGAAACTACAGAGAGAATCAGCTAAAACTAAGGATAATTTAGGGACTGTGTGGAAATAATACAATTGAAGTTTCTTAAAACATGAACATATATGAAAAAATTTAAAGAGAATCACAAAATTCCAGGGGAGACAGAGCCCCAGCTAGATATCTCTTGACACCAAATGAAACATTCCATTTCATAAAAGGGTTTTATCTATAAGAGTTGCTGATTAAAGGGATCCCTGGAGTACCACCAAACAATTCAGGCTATTGTCAAAGCTAATGGTTGCTTTCTGCAAACTAATAGTTACACACTATTGCTGGTGACAACACCTACACAATTCACTGAACATAGAGGAATTGAGCTTGTGCCTACTTGAGCCTTAACAACTTTTGAGTATTGTTCATGGTACTGGAAGATACTCTATTCATTACCAAAGGAGAAAGATAAACACCAACCCAGCTACAAACCCTTTGATCGACAATGGTGACCTGCTTTCAGATATGCTAGTAAAATGGTATTACAAATCTTGTCAGAGTTGTCTTGATTTGCATTTCCCTGATCGCTAAGGAAGTTGAGCATGATCTTAAGTGTCTTTTGGCGATTTGAACTTCTTCTGTTGAGAATTCTCTGTTCAGCTCAGTGCCCCATTTTATAATAGGGTTGATCATCCTTTTATGGTCTAGTTTCTTGAGTTCTTTATATATTTTGGAGATCAGACCTTTGTCAGTTGCGGGGTTGGTGAAGATCTTCTCCCAGTCAGTGGGTTGCCTTTTTGTCTTAATGACAGTGGTCTTTGCTTTACAGAAGCTTCTCAGTCTCAGGAGGTCACATTTATTCAATGATGCTCTTAATGTCTGTGATGCTGGGGTTATATGTAGGAATTGGTCTTACATATGTCAGACTGGCTAAAATAAAAAAAAAAAAACACCAATGATAGCCTTTGCTGGAGAGGTTGTGGAGAAAGGGGTACACTCATCCATTGCTGGTGGGAATGCAAACTTGTGCAACCACTTTGGAAATCAGTGTGGCAGTTTCTCAGGAAATTCGGGATAAACCTACCCCTGGACCCAGCAATACCACTCTTGGGAATATACCCAAGAGATTCCCTATCATACTACAAAAGTATATGCTCAACTATAGCAGCATTGTTTGTAATAGCCAGAACCTGGAAACAACCTAGATGCCCTTCAATGGAAGAATGGATGCAGAAAGTATGGAATATATACATATTAGAATACTACTCAGCAGTAAAAAACAATGACTTCTTGAATTTTGCATACAAATGGTAGGAAATAGAAAACACTATCCTGAGTGAGGTAAGCCAGACCCAAAAAGAGGAACATGGGATGTACTTACTCATATTTGGTTTCTAGCTCAATGTCCTATAATTCTTGATCCTAGAGAAGCTAAATAAGAAGGTGAACCCAAAGAAAAACATATAGGCATCCTCCTGAATATTAACCTTGATCAGGCTATGAAAGGAGACAGAGACAGAGACCCACATTGGAGCACCAGACTGAAATCTCAAGGTCCAAATCAGGAGCAGAAGGAGACAGAGCATGAGCAAGGAACTCAGGACCGCGAGGGGTGCACCCACACACTGAGACAATGGGGATGTTCTATGGGGAACTCATCAAGGCCAGCTGGCCTGGGTCTGAAAAAGCATGGGAAAAAAACGGCTCGCTGAACATTGCGGACAATGAGGACTGCTGAGAACTCAAGAACAATGGCACTGGGTTTTTGATCCTACTGCATGTTCTGGCTTTGTGGGAGCCTAGGCAGTTTGGATGCCCACCTTACTAGACCTGGATGGAGGTGGGCGGTCCTTGGACTTCCCACAGGGCAGGGAACCCTGATTGCTCTTTGGGCTGGAGAGGGAGGGGTGCTTGATCGGGGGAGGGGGAGGAAAATAGGAGCCGGTGTCAGGGAGGAGTTAGAAATCTGTATTAAATAAATAAATAATAAAAAATAATAAAAGTCTTGTCAGAGTAATGAACCAATAAATGGTTGAATTTAAGGCTCACTACAATACATGGAATCTATACATAACACTGATCAAGTGACCATGGACCTGAGACAAGACACAAAAGGGACCTAAGGGAAATCAAAATATTGTTCTATTAGGAGCACATACAATAAAATGACTCCTGATGATATTATACTATATCCACAGGTCAGTCAGTGTCTTGCTCAGTCATTGTTAATGAAGCTTCCTCATACAGTATATTGAAACAAAAATGAGACTTACAGCTGTACAATGTACAAATAGTGACAGACCTTATAATACTCAGTTATAAAAGGGATATCTTTATCAAACCCCACTGCTCAGAGAGCCCTTTGGAAAAGGAGGAAAAAATACTAAGAACAAGTGGTTATGGAGAGCATCAAGAAAACAAGGCTTTTCAAACACAGAGGATAAGGCATATATGATGTCCTGGAAATTATGGTACCATGCACAAGGCCTTCAAGGTTCTACACAAGATGGGGAATCAGGCCTTAGATTTGAAGTGTTCTGAATTCCCATTATTAACTCAGAAGCTATCTCCAATTGATTAACCACTCACAATGGAAAAATTAGTTTTCTCCAATGTCATCTCACTGAGGGATACAAACCACTAAGTACAGATTCCATCTCCAGCAGTAGATGGCCACCACAAAACAATGAAATTTTAAAATTTCCTTATCTTATAATACTTTGTCTATGAGTTATTTTTCTTTATTCTCACTTTTCTGTCGTAGGATATGATTTTAAGATGTGTTACATTTGTTTATAGTGAGAAACATTTGTATTAATGATACAAAGATTTGTCATATTCTTTTATGTTATTTTTAACTCTGTGAAGCTGTCTCAAACATGTTATTGTCTAATAAAGAGTTGAACATCTAATAGTGAGGCAGGAGAAAGATTAGGCAGGGCTGGCAGGTAAAAAGAATAAAGAGAAGGAAAAATCTGGAGAAGGAAGAGCAAAAGAACAAGAAGAGCAGGTACTGGTAGCCAGTCACCCAGCCACCCAGCCAGCCACAGGGTAAGTATTAAAGTAAGATGTACAGAAGTAAGAAAATGAAAAGTACAAGAGGCAAAAGGTAGATGGGATAAGTTAAGAAAAACTGGCTAGAAACAAGCCAAGTTAAGGCTGGCTTTGTAAGAAAGAGTAAGACTTGCTGTATAATTTATTTGGGATCTGGATGGTAGAACTCCCAAAAGTGTTTTATGGGACTGCTGTGTGTGCAAATGTCTATGTCTCTGCATCTAGATGTGTTTTGTGCTATTTCTTTGTAAATTTTCCTCCTATTTGTTTATTTTGTTCTATTTCATTTTGTTTGTTTTAGTTGTATCTTATTTTATTTCTTCATTTGTTTTGTTGTTTTGAGACAAAGTTTCTTCTGTGTAGCCTTCCCTGGCTGTCGTGGAAATTGCTCTGTATACAAGGCTGATCTTGAACTCAGAGATTCACCTGCCTCTGCTATCTGAGTGCTGAGATAAAGGCACGTGATATGACTACCCAACAAGCCTTTATATGTATATATACATATGTGTGAGTATTATGTATAAAAATATATGTGTGTGTATGTGTGTATTATTTTCAGATATTTGCTTGTTTTATATAAAAAAGGAGAAAATAAAGAGAGTAGATTTTGTTGAGTGAAGTTAGGGGTATCTGAGAGGAGTTGGAAGGGAAACTAAAATCAGAATATATAGAATAAAATGTGGGGTCAAGCCTCAGCAGATTCTTACATTCCAGGGTAAGGGCATGAAGATTAGGAATATAAGGCAAAAGGAACAGAAATACAGAGACACAGGATAGTACCAGGAGGGCAATCCAATGAATACTTAATGTTCACATGTTTATTTCTTATGATCTTTAAATACCCCAATCCAAAAAAAGCAAAAGAATTTTTATCATAATACATGGAACAAACAATGTGATTACCACCTTAATAGAAAATACACCAAGTAAACACACCTTAGGTCAAGATATCTTTGTTAGTACTCACACCTGAAGTCAAATCTCCTGCCAATAACCTCAAAGGGGCAAGACTAGGTCTGAACTCCCTGACCTTTAGTCAAGGTAGAATGGATCTACTTCTGTGAGCTCCCACATATTCCTCCCATTTTAATTAATTTATTAAAGCCTGTCCTTTACTACAGGACAGACGACTGTGCCTGAATTAGGTAGCCTTCTTCCACTTTCTAGACTTAACCATCATTGGTACATACATTTTATAATGTATGTCCTGTTTTTCTTTGGTTACCTGGAGGAAAAAAGATTTAGGGTTAAAGGAGAGAGCATCTCTAAAACTGTGCACTTCTGAGCCAGCTTTCTGTCAAGAGAGTTCAACAACAACTAGAAAATCATATGCAAGCAGATAATGATTTGTGATATACATGCTGCAACTCCCAGAACATCTCCTAATATAGGAGCCCAGGATAACCAAGATAGAATGATCTTTTTAAATTGGTACAGGATGTCTTTAACAGTTTTTAACTGCATCAAAATCCAAATTTGTCTTATTAAATATATTAAGTTTAGGAACTTGACGATATTTTGTCATTTTTTTTTCAGATAAGCTCTAACATTTTTCTAATCAATAACATTTTCATAGTGAACCAAAACAGTTACAAACATTAACAGGTATAATTCTAGTACAGAAATTAACAATAAGCACACAATTTGTCAAATTATGATTCCCTTAAGCCTGTTCTAGTCAAAAGATAAAAAAGATTTCTGTGATGGGTCAACTATAAGTCTTTTTCCTTTACTATAGTCCAATTGTATTGCTGATTTTCACTTTCAAATGTAAGTTCAAACTGCCCCAGTCTCTGAGTAGCATCACAGTTTCATGTCATTCCTCCTCATTTCTAAGTAGGGACTTGCTTCAGTCAGTCTCTGCATCCATAATAGTGTTCCAATGCTTTAAAAAGTCTCTATCCAGCAGAGAGGGAATGTTCTCAGGTCTCAGTTCTGAGGTTTTTTATTTCAAAAGCCAACTTAATTCAACTGGTAAAATGAGTTCTGTGTCCCAAGATATAGTAAGGATAAACTACCTAACAATCAGTCAGTGTTCTTGGGCTGCCTGCCTCCAAAGCAAATTGATCTCACTAAGGTCTGGAAGTTTGTGTAGTAGGTCCACCAAGAATCTGGGAATCACCAGCCATCACCTTGATCTTACTTCCTTTCTCAGACTGCAGCATGACTTTAGAGAATCAAAAATGCAGGTTCAGAAGTCTCACTCCTACTCTTTCGTGGGCACCAGCAGCTATGATGCAATCAGAGCCAGCATCCTTCTGTGGCACTTACCAGACCAATCATTCTGGATACCATCATGCCTCATTCTTGTGTCCTGTGGGAAAAAAATACAACATGCCCTCATTACCGTATTAAAACAGGGCCAGGTCCTGTCAATAATCCAGTGCTAGTGTCTTTCCATTTTGCTTTGATGAAGGTCTCTCTGGTGCCTTTATGCCAAAATCTATCTGTGGCAGATTACTCACAGGTATGCACATTCAAGAAATTTAGAGTAAGAAGGCATGATTTAAGGCATTATCTTTTGAATTTGTGTTTTCAAGGAGCCATGGGCATACTCCACAATTCGTTGTCCTTGAGGATTATAAGGAATGTCTGTTTTATGTTCAGTATTCCATTGGAAACAAATTGCTGAAATGCTTTACTAACATATGTGGACCCATTATCCATCTTTATAATTTTAGGGATTCCCATATATGGAAAACAGTTTAAGCAATGAGTTATTACATGCTTGGTGGCTTCTTCAGTCTGTGCAGAGGCTACTAAGAAATCGGAATATGTATTAATTGTCACATGTACATATCTTAATTTGTCAAGTTCTATAACATGAATAACATCCATTTGCCATAAATGATTAGGAAGCAAACCTTGAGGATTTACTCCCAGATGAGGTACAGGTAAATATTGTGGGCATATATCACATTGTTTAACAATCTGATGAGCAATTTCTCTTGGTAATACAAATTATTTTTTTAACTTTAACTATTTTGATGATGTAAAGCATGTTATCACTGAGCAAGCTCGACGTGACATAAAACAATCAACTGATTAAGTTTATCAGCTAAAGCGTTACCTTCAATAAATGGACCAGAAAGATTTGAATGTGTTTTAAAATGATCCATAAAGCATGGCAGTTTTCTTCAATGAATGGCATCTTGAATTTGCTGAAACAGCATTTAACCTGATTATTATTAGTCCTAATGTAATGGTCTATCCTATTCCTTTAAGAGACAAGCCATGCTCATTCCCTCATGCCTCCTGACGCTGTCAAGGCAAGCTGATCTTCAGCTTCCAGCTTGAGTCTTTTCTTCTCTGTCTTTCTCTCTCTCTCTCTCTCTCTCTCTCTCTCTCTCTCTCTCTCAGAGGCTGCTTCTGTCTCTCCCTTCTCCCACTTCTCCCCTTTCCCTCTCTGTTTCTCTCTCTGTTTTTTCTCTCTCTCTTACTCTCTGCTCTTCCCCCTTCTCCCCTTCCCTTTCATAACCCACTAAATAAATATCAAGTTCACTCTACGTGGCAAGCCTATCCATCTCTGTCTCTAACCAGCCACACAGCTTCCTGCCTGGGACCGGGCTGCTGTTGTGGCCTGCTGTGGTCTCTGGACCTGCTGCCCACTGCCTGCTGATGCTCAGTGACCTGTGGCATGATCTCCAGCCCTGCTGCCCACTACTGCCACTCACGGACCTGCAGCATTTTACTTAAACCATTACACCTAATTCATAGAACTTTTCCTTTTACCTCAAGAACTTTAAAGAGGTACTGCCTGATAATATATAAATTAAATGTCCTATTTGCAAAAATCTTGAATACTATAGCAACAGCTCACAGCTCAACTATTTGAGCTGAGGCTATATGTTTTCACTACATATTCTTTACCACCAACAACACATGCTGGTCTTCCACTGGAAGAAACATCTGTAAAAACTAACATAGCATTCTTTAAGGGATCTTTCATTACAATTTTTGGGAAAATAGAGGAATGTAATTTTATGAATTGCAGCAATCAATTAGCTGAAAAAATATTATCAATTTGGCTTACAAATTGAGCAAACAAAATTGCCCAAGAATTTTTATTTTGAAATAGTCAATCAAACTGATGTTTAATATAATGAACATTGATAACATTAAGCTTCCTACCAATAATTACCTAGATTCCAACTGGCTTTTCTTTTTTTTTAATTTATTTATTTATTAAGGATTTCTGCCTCCTCCCCGCAACCGCTTCCCATTTCCCTCCCCCTCCCCGATCAAGTCCCCCTCCCTCATCTGCTAGAAGAGCAATCAGGGTTCCCTGACCTGTGGGAAGCCCAAGGACAGCCCACCTCTGTCCAGGTCTAGTAAGGTGAGCATCCAAACTGCCTAGGCTCCCCCAAAGCCAGTACGTGCAGTTGGATCAAAAACCCACTGCAATTGTTCTTGAGTTCTCAGTATTCCTCATTGTCCTCTATGTTCAGCTAGTCCGGATTTATCCCATGCTTTTTCAGACCTAGGCCAGCTGGCAAAGACAAACACATAGGCATCCTCATGAATATTAACCTTCATCAGGCAATGAAAGGAGACAGAGACAGAGACCCGCATGGGAGCACCGGACAGAAATCTCAAGGGCCAAATGAGGAGCAGAAGGAGACGGAGCATGAGCAAGGAACTCAGGACCAACTGGCTTTTCTGTGCTAAACAAGCTACTGCTTCAAAATAGGGGTTTAATATCTTGACTGGCAAAATGGGAAGATGTATCCATTAAAGAGGACTATTTTTCCATAATACTATAGTGGGAATGAGTTTTATAGGTAATATACAAGGTTAATCATAAATAATAAAATGTACCTGTTGTTTCTGTGTTGCATGTTTGATCCACTCCATTCTCTGTCTTGCAGTGTCTATAAGGTGTCTGGTGGGACTTGGATCATTGTTCCCATTAGGGATTTTACTTAATGGCTCGAGGTCTCATGTAGAATATTTTAAATCAGGTTTCAGCCACTGAATATTTCCTTACACTCTCTGAAAATCATTCATAGTCTATACATTATCCCTTTCTAAATTCTAATTTCTGAGATTTAATTTCTTTAAGATATAGCATATGACCTAAATACTGGAAATGTAGGTGCCTTGGTACTTTCTTTGGGGCAAGTACTAACCCTGCATGGGTAAGACTCTGCTAAATGTAGCCAAATGTCTCAAGCAAATTCTTTTATTTTTATGAGCAAGCAAGATAACATCCATAAATGAAAAATATAAACTTGTGGAAATTGATTTCTGACACTTTATATAGCCTGAGTCACAAATTTCTGGCACAATGTAGTACTGTTTGCTATACCCTGAGGCAAGACATTCCAATGTTACCTTCTCATTGGTTCCTTGAAATTAACTGATAGAATACTAAGTGCAATTCTTTGACAATCTTGTGGTGTGAAAGGGATGTTAAAAAGATAATTCTTTAAATCTAAAATAATCTTACTGGTGTATTTGGTAGGAGAAGGCAACTCAGGCTGTAAAGCTCCAATCATCTGCATGGTCTGATTAATCTCTCTTAAATCTTATATCAACCTCCATTTTCCTCATTTCTTTTTATTCACAAACTAGAAGAATTTCATGGGGAATTGGAATGTAATGTCACCATTATCCAAATGTTCCTGCATTAACTGCTGGGAAGCTTATAATTTTTCTGTTAGAGGTCACTGATTTGCCCATACAGGCTTGTCATTTTTCTAGATAATTAAGTCTGTATGGAGTACAGGATTTTCAGTACCTCTCCTAAAAATAACCTAATCCTGCCCTGTGAGGCCTTTTGTTACTTATGCCCAGCCCTTGATTGGAAAACAACCCTTGTTGGAACATTTGATTAGCAATAACTGTGTTGGGGGAATATAAATATATCCTTATCTGAGTCTTAATGTCTTGGTCCTACAAATTAGCAGGTAAATGAGGAACAGTGTTTGGCCAAAAATTTCCTTTATGATTTCCTCTATCTCTCCAGTAAAACTTATTACTACTTTGTCCAGGATTTTGAGTTTGTCCAATCCCTTGTAACTGTGCAATAGTCTCCATTTTGGGCCACCTTGAAGACCATTGAGAGGCAGTTATAACAGAAATATCTGCACCAGTATGTAGAAGACCAGAAAAGCTTTTTTTCCATTTATAAACAAAGTGAGTTCTGCTCACTGTAGACTTATTGCTTGTAGCCAGTAAGTATCAGATGAACGAAACCCAGCTTCTCCTCTATTGCTTCTCTTAAACTTGATTTCTAGTATCCCTTTAGGAAGTACAATTAATTGTGCAACTCTCTGGTCTGTCTTTACCATAGAAATTCCATTAAATGATTGAGTTATAACCTTGATTTCTCCTTCAAAATCAGCATTTATGACTCCGGGAACAACAAGGATTCCTTGCTACTTCTCCCCAATAATAATCCTACAGTGGCTTCTAATAAAGGTCTATAAACCCCAGTGGGGAGAGCTTGTATACCCATTTCAAGAGTTAAAACTGTAGATTGAAAAGCTGAGATCAAACTCTTGCACTGCCTGGGATTGCTCTGCAAAGGTCCTGATTAAATGGATTCCCTTGTGGGGGAACAGACTGATGAATCACTCCATAGATTTGTCTTGGCATCTGAGGTGGGACCCTCTGCACATTTTCTGGAATGAGATTCCCTTGGGCATCTCACTTTGATCTGCATTCATTAATCCAATGTTTTCCTCTCCTGTATCTCTGGTATAATCTCAATTCCTTCCTCACCCCGAGGCTTATTCTTCTATCAGGGCAATGCTTCACACAAGGTCTCATTGGACCACACCCTTTCCAGCTTCCAGGAGGCCATGCACCACTCCTTCTCTCTGTGTTTTGATTTCTTTGTTGGGAAATAACATCTTTAACTATCTTTCCCTGTAAAGCAGCAGCTATAGCCATTCCCTGTGTATACAAAGGACCAATATCTGAACAAATCCTAATATAATCAGAGATGTCACCTTTCTTTCTAAAAGGCCTTAAAGAAGCTTTGCATATTACATTAGCATTATTGGATGCTTGGTTCCTTGAGTCTGCAGTGAGCAGCTGTCTGCCAGGCTATCGCAGATAGCTACATTCTTTACTGCTTGGCTCTCCTGCCAGGGAGCAGGGATCTTGGTGTGCAACTGTCTGTTGGGTCATGCAGGGTGCATCTGCACTCTCTGTGGCTCAGTGTTCCTACCACAAACCAGAGACTTACTGGCTGTGGCTGCAACAGCAGTTCCTGAAGGCATCAACGGTCTGCTGGAGGCCAGTGGTGGCAGACGCTTCTTGCAAAGTCAGTCACAGCACTGGTGCACCACTTTTATTTCTCCAAGCTCAATAATAGCCTGAAAATAGCAGCAGCTGTACCACCAGCATGCCAGGGGGAGATTTACAAATTCTACAAATTCTAAAATTTCTGTACTTGTTTCTGCTCTATACCAGTTCTCCTGGCTATCAAAATGTACCCAGGCAAATGTATTTGACAACCAAATACTATTTCCTAGTTCTATATCTACAGTTACATACAATTTTACTCCCAATAAGCATTACCACCTTTTTATTGTAATTACTTATCCGAGTGCCCATCTATTACTTCTGTATCTGCACTGTCTTATTCATCTATGTTGTCCATCACGCTCTCTCCTGTACCACTAGCCACATGTTCAGGCCCCATCTGTCATTGTTCATCTCTCATGAGCCCCATGCTATGGCACTATGTGCCGTAGCCTCATATTGGGTGCCACCTGTAGTAGTCAAACCTCCATAGGTTTGTACATTCCTGGATAGGTGTGTGAGGATTAGGAATGTTAGGCAAGAGAAACAGAAATATGAAAGAAATACAGAAACATAGCATAGTACTAGGAGGGCAATCCAATGAATACTCAATGCACCAGTATTTATTTCTTATGATCTTTAAATACCCCATCCAAAAAAAGGGAAGAGAGCAAAAGGTTTTTTTTTAACCATGCTACAAAGAACAAACAATATGATTACCATCTTAATAGTCAAAACACCAAGTAAACACACCCTAGGTCAAGATATCTTTGTTAGTAGCCACACCTTAAATTAAATCTCTTGTCAATAACCTTGAAGGAACAAAATTATGCCTGAACTCTTTGACCTTTACTCAAGGTGAAATGGATCCATTTCTTTGGGCCATATTGATACCCCAAACACCAAATAACCATACCCTATGTCAAGACAATTATCACATGTTCTCACTCATACGTGGCTTTTAAACATAAAGCAAAGAAAACCACCCTACAATTCACAACCCCGGAGAACCTAGACAACAATGAGGACCCTAAGCGAGACATTCATAGATCTAATCTACATTGGAAGTAAAAAAAGACAAGTTCTCCTGAGTAAATTAGAAGCATGGGGACCTTGAGAGAGGTGAGGGAGCATGGGGAGGGGAGAGGCAGGAAAGGGAGCAGAGAAAAAAAATGTAGAGCACAATAAAAATCATTAAAATAAAATAAAAAGATATCTGTTAGTAGCCACACCTTAAATCAAATCTCCTGTCAGTAACCTTGAAGGAGAAAAACTGCCTGAACTCTCTGACCTTAAGTCAAGGTAGAATGAATCTACTTCTGTGGGCTCCTATAAGGAAAAACAATAGTCAATAAAAAATTCAAAGCAAGAGAATATTATTCACACACACACACACACACACACACACACACACACACACACGACCAAAAACAAATACAGAGAAATTGGAGCTGTAATTTAATAGTATTTCAAATGAAGGTCTGTGACAACTAGATGTTATTATTGTTAACATTTACCAAACTTTATAAACAAGCTCTAATATAGATCCTTATCAAATTGTCCTTGAAAATTACAAGGCAGGACTGGGGAGATGGCTCAGTGATTAAGTATTTCTCTTCTAGAAGTCCCATGTTCAATTCTCAGCACCAAATCTGGGGATGTGTAACCATTGCCAGGGGAATCTAGCACCCTGGCCTCTGTGGGTTCCTTCACTCAGGTGCATATATCCCCCTTCCCCAACACACACACACACACACACACACACACACATATATATATATATATATATATATATATATATATATATATATATAATTTTAAATTTTCAAATTTTAAATTAAATCATAAAGGAACAGCACTTCCACATTCAAGCTAAGTTGCCAGTATGTTCCCATTACAAAAATCTGACAATAACACAAAATACATAGAAAACTATAGACTAGTAACTCTGGTTAACATAGATATAAAAATTCTCAAATGTGCTGAGCTCTAGAGAGAAGGATAGGGGAAATCTAGTACAATAAAAAGAGAAGAAGAAAATTAGGAAAAGGTATTTATTAAGAGAAAAGGAGGGAGGGTAATACAAATGGATGAGGAGAAAAGAAAAATGAATAACACTAATATTTACTTATTTTTGTGTGTGTGAATTTAATGTTATTATGATACAAAGGGCTATACTTCTCCCCCAGGTGTCACAGACTATGAAACAAATAACCATATTCCAGGGAAGCAAAATGTTCCTCTTAGTTATTGGATCCAAAAGTCTCTCAAAACTCAAGAAGCTATTTATTTGTCCTTACTTGTCTTTCAGAAGTTGAAAACATGGTCTTATTGCTAAAGACACCATATAATTCTGACACAGGACTTGGAAGAATCCAATTGGAACTAATCTGCAAGCATCCTTCCTGAGATCCAGCCCTTGTGTAAAAAAGTATTATACAAATTGCCAAGAGAGAAAATAAATCAATAGCCCTACCCAGCTGTTAAGCCTGTGAACCTCTATTTCTTTTGCCGGGCGGTGGTGGCGCACACCTTTAATCCCAGCACTCGGGAGGCAGAGGCAGGCGGATCTCTGTGAGTTCGAGACCAGCCTGGTCTACAAGAGCTAGTGCCAGGACAGGCTCCAAAGCCACAGAGAAACCCTGTCTCGAAAAACCAAAGGTAAAAAAAAAAAAAGCCAGTGAACCTCAATGATTATTGGCTTAGAAAGTTATTTCCAATAGTGCAATAATGGCACTTGTGACAGGAGTCATGAACTCAAGGTCCACTCAGGATGAGGGAACTGAGAACTGGTACTGTAATCCTAGAAAACAACCAGCTGTTAGAGAGGTCATAGTACCTGGAGAAGAAATTAATACTATTTTCCAGGGTAGCTTATAACTGTATTCTAAATACTTATAACTACAGATATGTATACCTTTTACCACTCATTCAAAATGAAAAAAAAATTCATTTCAGCAAATGGAGACCATCATAGAAAGCCAAAGCTGGTTAAAACAGAGAGATCAAGTGATTGTGTGTTGATCAGCCTCAATTAGTACATATACAACACATCCTAGCACCTAAGGCCTAGGGAACATTTCAAAAATGACATAAGGATTATAATAACTGAGGACCAGATCACTTGCTTTGAGATAGTGTCTACTAGACAAGACCAGGCAGTTCAACCCATAAAGTCACAACACTACTGCTTTCTGAACAAGAAATCTGTAATTATAATACCACTTGACATGTCAATGTGGAGGTGAAAAATTTCACTTTATCTTATTCCTAAATCAAGAGCTATAGGTAATCAATAATTGCTGATAGAGGGTGAATCAGTTTTCTTAAGTCATTATCTCCCTAATCCGATCAACCTTAAACACATGTACAAGCAAGCAGCAATAAGTGAACTTAGTAAGTTATGCATACATGCATACACACATACAAACACACACACACACACATACACACAAATCTGAGAGGGAGTGATGGGAAGAAAGAGAAGAGTTGTCAGGAGAATGAGAGATATGAAAATGATATAACTATAATGTATGTATGGATGTAATTTCCCTAAAGCAAGAAAAATATATTAAATGTTCAAATATAGTAACAAATCAAATTTAAAACTCCATCAAAATATTAAGTTGGTTTCCTTCTAAAATGCAGAAATTAGTCAACATATATAATACAAGACATAAATAGAATAAACTTTTAAAACCATATTCTCAATTGATTCATGAAAAACATTTTATAAAACTCTCTATCTCTTCATTATAAAATCTCTGAATACTATAGCTATAGAAGTATCACATTTCTATTAAACAAAGTTCATAGCACACATTGAAGTAATACAGATTGAATTTTCTTTAAGCTAAAAGGCAAGCACTCTACCTCCTCTTATTGTTTTTCAATTATATCTTTTTTTTTTCAAGACAGGGTTTCTCTGTAGCTTTTGGTTCCTGTCCTGTAACTAGCTCTTGTAGACCAGGCTGGCCTCGAACTCACAGAGATCTGCCTGCCTCTGCCTCCCAAGTGATGGGATTAAATACCCACTTTCTCTGCATGGCATGCCTAATAGGTCTATATCTCTCATCCGCCATGAGGTTCCCTGCCTAGGACCATGGCCTTCATGGCCTGTGGTGGTCTGATGCCTGCTGCCCACTGCCACCACTTTGGGACCTGTGGCATTTTATTTTTACCATAACACCCCATATAATAGTTGTGTCTTTAATGACAGACTGTATTAAAAGGCGAGTGAACATTGCAGGATGTATTGTCCTGTATTTGATAACTCTGTTGGTATTTTCTTTCTCCCAAAATCATGTATAGAACTTTCCAGAACTATGAAAGTTAATAATGAGGGAGAATCACCTGGTCATTACAAGATTGAGTTCTCTATATCATGTAATCAAGGAATATGATGTCTTCAGCAATAATGTCTTACCATGCAGTTAGAATATTATAATGGGAACCAGGAAAATGGCAAAAGGCTGTCCCTATTTAGTTGTCTATTGGCTCCCTTGATCAATAATTCACAGGAAGATGCTTGACTTGAGATTTTCATTTGATTATCAGTCCCTTTGCCTGAAACAATCCAATCTCACTCACTATTTACTTCTGCAGCATATGAACTGGATTTATTTGAACATCTATGTTCTTTGGATGGTTCAAAGCCTCCCCCGCTTTATACAGCTCACACACATCTATGGGGCTTAGCACTGCCACCAATTCTCCAAACCAGCCTCATGGCTAAGTCATTTTCTTTCTCAGTTCTTCTATAAATACAGTCCAATCTGGGCCTATGAACTAGGCATCAAACACCACATCATGAATCTTCAGTTTTCTGTATAGAGAACGCCTGTAGGTTGTTTTCTCGGCCCTAATATTTTAAGGAAAATAGCTAGATATAACCAGTTGTCCCTAATGGCTCCTATGATACGATCCATCAGGAACTAATTACCCTTATATTGCGTTAGATATTGAAGCATTTGTCTAAAAGGATGGGTGGTTATATTGCTCATCCTTTCTCTTCTGTAATTCTCAGAATGATGCCATATAGTCCCATGTCCCACAGCTCCACAAACCAGTAGTGAGGGCTTCCTTCATTGCTGTTTGAAACCCTTCCATTGATCCACAGTTCTGCATATGAATATTCTCCACAGGTACACCAACTAGAATGGTCTTTTGTCAGAGCGCACAGCTGAATACCTCAAGAAAGCAATTGCTTTGCTTCAAGGAAGTCACTCATGGCACATGGTTGTCTATTTTCTGGTTATTTGGGTCAAGAGTCAGTGGATGTTGTTTATCTTCTTAAAAAACCAGCCATTAGCTTTGTTGATTGGCATATTTCTTTTAATTTCATTATTTTCTGCTCTAGTTTGTATTATTTCCTGTTGTCTAATGTATTGGGTTTAAGTTGGTCTTATTTTTCCAAATTTTTGAGTTCCATCATTAAGTCATTTATTTGTGCTCTTTTTGATTTCTTTTTTATTTTAGGTACTTAAAGCTATAAATTTCCCTCAAAGGACTGCAGTTAATGATTCCCATATGTTTTGTTGTGTTGTGTTTTCATTTTCATTTATTCCCAGGAAGGTTTCTATGTTTTTATTTCTTCTGTGATTTCTTCTTTGACCCATTCATCATTCAGCAATAAATTTCCTAACCTTCATGAGTTTGTGTATTTACTAGAGATTTGTTCCTTGTCTTCTTTAAGGTTTGTTGCATTATGTGTAGATAAGACACATTGAGTGATTTCAATTAATCTGACTTTTCTAAGATCTGTACTCCAGGGTATGGTACATATCATAGAAGCATCTATGAACTGCTAAATAGGTCATGCAGATAGCCGATTGATATATTTGATGCATGATGTCATTCAGTTTTGATATTTCTCTGTTTATTTTTTAACAAAATGATCCATCTATTGGAGAAAGTAGGGTATGGAAATCAAGTATTTTAAATGTTTGATGTTAGTCTGTGTCTTTAATTTAGCAGAAATGTTTTTTTTTTGCATTTGATGAAATTGGACACACCAGGGTTTGGTTCATATATGTTTAATTTGTAATATCTTAGTGGTTAAATGTTCCTTTGATTAGCATGAAGAGTCTTTCTTTATTTCTTATAATTAGCCTTGAAATGAAATTTAAATTTTATATATTAATACAATAACAATAGGTTGCTTTTTGCTCCCATTTATTTGGAGTACCTTTTTTTTTTTCATCATTTCACTTTAATATGGTCTCTCTACCTTTAAAGCTAAGATGCATTTCCCATAGACAACAGAAGGATAATTTTGTTTCTTAATCCATTCAGTCAGCCTGTATCATTTGATTGGATAATTGAGGTCATCAACATTTAAAACTGGTATTGAAATAGGTGTGAGGACTGGTGTCATGTTGTTCGCATTTTCAGTCAGTATGTTGTTTTTCAGTAATTATAGACTTATTTGTTTACTTAAAGCGGTTTCTTGGTTTTATCTATTCCTCTTTACAATTATAAGTATTTCTTCCCATATTTTGCTTATGGCATATCTGATGGATTTTAATTCATTTAGTCTATTTGAACCATGTAAAGTGTTTCTTTTTCTTTAAAATATAGCTTATACTTTTGCTGTGTACAATAATCTAGGTTGGTAGTTGTCTTATAAAACTTAGAGTTCATTGCTCCGGATTGTCAGTCTTTCAAAGTTTACATTGTGAAATCAGGCAATTCTTTACTTTATGCTGTTTCTATGACCTACATCAAACATTTCTTAGTAAAGTAAAAATGAAGAACTACACTCATTGATCATTAAAATGGAAAAGCTTAGAAGAAACATTCTAAAAGAGTCAACCTTAAATATTTGCCTTGTAAATAAAGACCAAATTTCAGCTTTCTTCTCTGTCAGTGAAGTTGAGTCTTTGATGTTTAGCACCAGAATGATCATGGATAGGGGAGTAAGTGGTAAATGCACAACCTGCATAACCACACATAATGCTATTCTTCTAGTTCTCTTTCCTACTCATACAATTTCGCATCTCTACTCTGGAGGTAGTTTAGTTAGGGGAGAGGATGCTTATAAGGACACAATGGAAACTCAAACATGAAATAATACCTCTTTCCCATCACTATAACCAGACAGCCTAAAGCAGACACGAACTATGTAAAATGAGATTGTTAATTTTGAATGAAGTCAGAACTTTTTATTATTATTATACTGGAAAGGCATATTAATTATTAAATAAAATTTTTCTTGTGACTGAAAGTGGTCAAGGGTTTTTATTATCAAAGTATGAACAGATAAGTAAGTACACTGCTCAAAATGTCTTCTAATATCAGAGGAACAACTGCCTTGACACAACAGCTTCAAATGGGCAGAGATGAAAATGAACTGAACTGTTTTCTGTTAGGAGTTTCACTAGCCTGATATGAAATTTGTTTTTTGAGTTTCAGATATAATGAAACACAAACATAACTATAAAAATGTGAAGTCAGCAAAAATCAATGATGTGGCAAGGCAAAAATATCTGGATTTTTAAAATATTCTATTAATAAAAAGATTGGATCTATATCCTCTTTTCTTTCATCTGGAAAAGAGCTCTGAAATTACATGTACATATGTGTGCATGTACGTGCCTGTGTATGTGTGTTTATGTTTATGACAATAATAAAGAAGAGAAGGTTATAAATTTGAAGGGGCAAAAAGCCTATAACCAGTTGGAAGGAAGACAGTGAAAGGGGAAAGTGATATAATTATACATCAATTTAAAGACATTTTATTTAAAAAGGCTATGAGCTCTCAGCTTCTTATTTGTGATGCTGTGTCTGCCACATACTAAAATGCTATACCTTCCATTATTGTCTCTAACCCTCTGAAACTGTAAGCCAAAAAAATTATTTCTTCTGTAGTTTTCCTTGGTCATGGTGTTTTATTATAGCAGTAGAAAGTAACTAAAATAACAAGTGAATAAGAGAACCTTCCTGAAAACACGTGATATAACATCACAAAGGGAAAATATATGGAGCTAAATAAAGGTTTAAGCTGGGTTGAAGTGACTAGGTTGAGTAATAGGAAGGTTATGGTGAGAGCTAACCAAAACTAATGCTATATGAAATGAACTTTTATAAAGCACTAATATGTTGTAAGCTAGTTAAAAATATAATATTTTAAATAAAGCTTGAAATTTGGCTGAACTCCTTGGCTCAATGGTTAAGAACAAGTTCCCTTCAAAGTATACCTGTCTGTACACAATCTCCTTTAGCTCTAGCTCCAGGGGACCTAATACACTCATCTAGTTTCTGAGTGCAAGCAAACACATGGCATAAACACACACACACACACACACACACACACACACACACACACACACACATATGAAATCAGAAATAAGTTTCTTAGGAATGGTGTATTTTTAAATCTGAACAGAAAAATCCAGCATTAGGAAATGATGCTTCTCCCAGAAGATATGAATTATTAAATGAACAATTGTGTATGTCCTGCTAGCTATTGTTCAGTGAGGCTCAAGCATCACCCAAAATAAGAGGCTTCTGTCATTGCTCTTGGTTGCCCATCATTACTAGGTAGTAAGATTCTGTTGCTGGAGATAAAACACAATTTGATTGCAGTACAGAGAAATCAGTCTGGAACTGACAGGGAAATTCTCCCTGCTGGCTGGATTTCATAGTGCTGAAAGTTGCTATGCAGAGCTCTGAGGGAGAAAAGCACTGAACATTGCATGCTGCAGCACTAAATGGCCAAGCAAAGTGTGCCCACTGGTGCAATAGTAACAAGACTATTTATGAGAATAATAATAGTCCTTTTGATTGGATGTGAGACCTAAACAACAGGAGGTACTCCCTGCCTAGTATTGTAAACATGGTCCAAACCCATGGGTAGTGAAATCACCAAGCTCTAGGAGACAACCAATTGATGTTGTTCCTCTGAATAGTCATGTTGTCAAATTGAGTTTTCTTTTTTAAAATGTATATTTATGTTTTGAAATTATTTTACGTGTGCATGTGTGTGTGCATATTTTTGAGGGAATATTTTTGTTCAGGTGCATGTGCATACATGTGTGCATGCATGTGTAGAAGCCAGTATTATGATGATATTTAAGCCAGATCAAGAGAAATAATAATAAAAAAAGAAAATTGAACTCTACTCTTCCTGATAAACACAGAGGCAAAATGTCAAGAAAATATTGGGAAACTAAATTCAAGATCACATCAAAGCAACAGTCATTGTGCCAGGAATGTTGAACATATGAGAAGCAATAAATGCTTTACATCACATAAATGGACAAAAAAAAAACCCACGGTTAACTCAATTAATGCCAAAATTTATTCCGAAAATTCCAGCATGCCTTCATGATCACTTTTATGTGTAGACTATGCATAGATGGAACATAACTTGACACAGTAAAAGCTACATGTGCCAATATAAAATTAAAGGGAGAACAATTAGAAAAAAAAATCAGTTATCAAGGACATCCACTTTCTTCACTGTTATTCCATCCACAACTTGAAGTCTTAGCTAGAGCATGAAGACAAGAGAAGGAAATAGAATAAATACAAATAAGAAAAGGTATCAAAGTATCCTTGTTTGATGAAGGTATGACTGTATATATGAGACCCTAAAGAATACACCAAAACCTATTAGATTTTGACAAATTAGCAGGATACAAAATTAACACAAAAATTATTAGTCTTCTTTCTTGTATATTGCCATAATCATTCTGAAAAATACAAAGGGGATTAATTCCAGGCACATGTGCCACAGCAATAATATAAATAAATAGATAAATAGACAGATAAATGAATAAATAAATACTTGGAAATAGGCATGACCAAGAAAATGAAAAATGTCTTTATTTTTTTTCATACTAAAGAAAGAAATTGAGGAAGACCTAGATGATACAAAAAGTTTTTATGCTTTATATACTTTAATTTAGACAGAGAAACAAATCACAACACAATGACATATACAATTTCTGGTTATTCTTTTCAGTTGTCACAAGAGATTTATGAATAAAAATCTGGGTTCTGTTAGTCCCTACAAGCTATGCTTGGTCTTCCAGCCTGAATATGCCATTAAAGGAGACAATAGTAGAAAACAAATAAAGATTCATCCAATATAGCTACATTGGCAAGAAGAATAAACAAATGGATCCAGTGACTTTCACGTCCATCTTTAGACTTCAGGTATAGGTCTCCAATTTAAACAGAGGCTAAGAAGCAATTCAGCATTGGTTGGTTGAGTTGTGATCCTACCCACCATTGATACAACATTGTCTCGATTGTGTGGGCTGTCCTGCAAAGGGTTTCAATAAATTGTTAGAACTGTGTATAGTCTTTTCCTGGGAGACAGTTATTGCTGTACTTGACACAAAGAATTCAGTCTTTTCCTTATTTCAGCATGTGATTCTCAGAGAAATTATTATTATTTTGGGTAAATTGTTTCAATAGTCCAGTAGCTGGTGTGAGAGAACACACATCTTTCCTTAGAATAGCTCCTTGTTTACTAGGATTATTACAGAAATTCTATGGATACCACATAGCAAGGTAGAACTTCATTTGTATATGTTCCCACTGAAGCATCAAGCATGTCAGTAAAATCATCTTGGAAACTTCATACTAGATAAGATATCACCTGAATAATGCCAACTGACCCCAGTCTAAACAGTATGGAACAAAAAGTTACCAGTTGAGACAAACTCAAATACTTGAAAAACAAAATACAGGCTTTATCTAATCCTCTAAATTTAGGATCACTTTTTTTCACATAGCAATAAATTTTTTGAACAAGCAATGGCAAGTTATGTGAAAATAAATTCAACTTATCTGATATCACACATGTATCACTTTCAAAACTCAATGTCTTTAAAGATGGAACCTATATTGGTAGAATAATGAAATTTCAAATATCACAATACTTAAGGTTGTGAGATGAATATGAAACATTTTAACATTTATTTTCTGAAAAAATACTTTCTATGAAGTATGAGCAACAAATATTTTTAATCAATTCATGTCAGATCGACCATTTTAATGATAGAGTCACAGAGATCTTGGATAGAAGGGCTGCTAAATGCTTCACATGCAGCACCTAAAATGCCAATATATCTTTCTAAATTTTTTATTGTTAGACAAGAGCTTTAATGAGTCATACCTACAGTACCCACTCAAAAAATTTCACCTAATGTTAAAAAACTCTTTTATGCCTGTTCTGCAAACTAATCTAAATAGCTTTACATATCTAAATGACTGTTAAAATAAAAATGGATTTTCCATAATCTGCTGTTATTTTGAGTGATAGTAAAACTTGAACCCATTTTTTACATTCTTTTTTCATATCATATAGTAATCCTCTTGTTTAACAGTCGTATATCCAGGTAGCACCAAGATATTTTTATTTTATGTGATCTTGCTTTTCTTTTGTGTTATAATAAGAATTATATTTGATCTTTGTCTCTAGTACCAGGTACCAAGCATGTAAAATTCTTGGAGTCTCCTATATGATAGATTGCCTTTTTCTATTCATAATGAATACTTAAGTATCATAACTGAGTTTATGCTTATGAAGTTACTTCATTATTTTTCAGAAAGATGAAGTAATTAGAGGGTTGACACTTTCAGCTAAACTCACTGAGTTCTGGGAAGTGAAATCGCTAAAGATTATACTCTGTAAAAGGTCTTGTACCATGAGATTTGATTAGAGTACACATTGGTAGACACATTCACATTCCTGGAAGGTAATGCAAACAATTCCTTAGAA
The DNA here is from genome assembly GCF_018167655.1 of Microtus oregoni. Classification (NCBI taxonomy): domain Eukaryota; kingdom Metazoa; phylum Chordata; class Mammalia; order Rodentia; family Cricetidae; genus Microtus; species Microtus oregoni. The sequence continues at coordinate 390,521 of NW_024544713.1, forward strand.
ACAGAAAACTTTACTTTCCAAACTCTGAAATTTTCCAATGGGCTTCTTTACCTGTGTATACATTCTTATATATTATCCTTCATAGTAAATCAGTAAATGTTAAGTAAAATATTTGTAGAGTTTTGTGAACAATTTCACAAAATCATCAAATGCAAGAGTGAAACATGGAAGTCTTCTATTCATGATTATGTGATCAAAAATAGAGGATGTCCACAGTGACCTCTGCCAAAGCAGGCCTGAGACAGCGAATTCCACAGGAGCAGGCACAAGGGAGAGACCACCATGGGAGTAGGCCAGAGTCAGAGATGTTTGCAGGTCTAGGTGCAAGTCCGGGACCTCCAAGGGAGTAGGTTTCAGCCAGACACCTCTGCAGGACCTGGTCCAAGCCAGGGACCTTTGCGGACGTGTACCCAGACTGGGGACATCTATGGAAACAGACCTGAGCCAATGACTTTCACTGGAACAGGCCTGAGGCAGTGAACTCCACAGGAGCAGATACCACCTAGGAGTGACCATCTAGAAAGCAGGCCTGAGTCAGAGATTTCTGTAAAACCGGGAGTGAGTCAGGGACCTCAGCAGAAACAGCTCCAGACAAGCAATCTCTGTGAGAGCAGGCCCAAATGACCTTCATTGCTGGTGGGAATTCAAGCTGGTACAACTCCTTTGGATGTCAGTGTAGTGATTTCTCAGAAAATTAGGAAACAACCCTCCTTAAAACCCAGCAATACCACTTTTGGTTATATATCCAAAGGATGCTCAATTGTGCCACAAGGACATGTGGTCAAGTATGTTCATAGCATCATTGTTTGTCATAGCCAGAACCTGGACACAACCTAAATGCCCCTCGACTAAAGAATGAATAAGGAAAATGTGGTACATTTACACAATGGAGTACTACAGAGCAGAAAAAATAATGACATCTTGAAATTTGCAGGAAAATTGATGGATCAGAGAGCATCATATTGAGTGAGGCCTCCCAGACCCAGAAAAACAAATATAATATATAGTCACTCATAAGTATAACATCTTAAAATAAAATGTATTAGCACATAAAACCTCTCTATACATCCAAACTTCCGAAGTTCTCCAGGGTCTAGTCTGATAAATTTCCTGGTTCTCGCCTTTCATGCCTTCTTCCTATAGGATTTAGCCCATGTCCCATATCCAGTGTCCCAGCCTAGTCTGATATCCCCTGCCTGCTCCTCAAACAATCTCTAGACTTCTTCTAGGACCTTCCATACATATCCCATAATATACAGGATCATCCCATACCATATCAAATCTTTCCACTCAGCCAGATCTACCCACAAACTCCAGGCCTTCTCCAGAAAGCACATCCTGTACACCATCCCAGTCTTCTCTGTACTCCTGACTTCATTCCATTCAAGCCATTCCCGATGTAGGCTCATTTCTTCAAGACATACCTTCTTCTGGCACACCCTGCTGTCTGTGTCAGACTTTTAACTAACAAAAGAAGTCAACATGCACAAATCTCATCACAAAAGTACCAAAAATCTAAAAGGTCAAGCCAGTATCTTCCCACCAAAAGCTATCAGTCCTGTAGGAATGTTTGCCATCTAGATGAACCCCGGGACACAGAATTTAAAAGAAAACTTATAAACTTTGTCAAATAATTCAAGGAGTCAAAAAAAGACACAAAGATACAGCCCAATGAAACTAAAGAGGAAGAATTTAAGGAGAATAAACACATGAATGAAACCCAAGAAATACAAATGTAAGACTGTTGAAAATTAAAAAGATACTCTAGGACATAAAGATAGAATTTTAAAAAGGAGATAGAGGCAAGCTGAAATGAAGATACAACTGAAAAACTTAATAACAATGAGAAGACTCAAAAGAAATCCTTATAAGTATAATGAGTCACGTAGAGGATAAAATATTAGGACTTGAAGATAAAATGGAGGTCCTAAACTAAATAAGCAAACACTATGATATTTTTTTGAAACAGAAAAGAAACACAGAGAAGTGTGGAACACCATGAAAAATACAAATTCTTTAAATTGTAGGCGTATGTCTTAATGTTTCTATCACTGTGAAGACACTATGATCATGGCACCTCTTATAAAGGAAAACATTTCATTTGGGCTAGCTTATAGTTTCAGGGATTTAGTCTATTATCATCACAAAGAAAGCAAGTCAGCAAGCAGGGAGATATGGTGCTGGAGAGGTGGCTGAGTGTACTACATCTTGATCTGTAGGCAGCAAGAAGTAAACGGTGTGTCCTACTGACCAGAGTTGAGATTATAAGACCTCAAATCCCACCTCTACAGTGACATCAGCACTTCTAGCAGTAGTGGAGAGGGTGCCTGAACATCAAATTTGATTACTACTGTAATCAAGTTGGTGACAACCCTGTCATCAGAGAGCCTTTGTCCAGTAACAGATGGAAGCCAATGCAGAGATCCAAAGCCAAGCACTGGCTGAACTCTGTGAGTCCTGCTGAAGGAAGGAATGAGGGAATGTATGAGCCAGGGGGTCAAGGCCATGATAGGGGAACCCACAGAAGCAGTTGACTTTAATTTGTGGGAGATCATGGACTCTGGATCAACAAGTTGGGAGCCAGCAAGGAACTAACCTTGTCCCTCAAGATGTGTAGCTTGATCTGTTTGGGGGGGCCCATATCAAAGGTATAAGGTTCTTTCCCAGGCTCAGGAGCTGTCGTTTTGACAATCCACATGCTGGAATTCTTTGACCACCCTTGTACTGGGGGAAGATCTGGGTCCTGTGTCACCTTGATATGCCATGATTTGTTCAAGGCCATGGGAGATATGTGCCTTTCTGAATGGAGACGAATGAGGAATGGATAGGGAGGGGTAGATGGGCGGCAGGGGAAAACTGGAGAAGAGGAGGGAGGGGAAACTGTGGTTGGTATGTAAAATAAATTAAAAAAATTGACTAAATAAAAAATGTTAAAAACATATAATACAGAGCTATAGGATTTAAAAAACAATATGGTGCTGGCAGAAAAACATTCTAACCTAATGGAACAAAATTGTGGAACCAATTTGAGTACATATAACTTCAGCCATTTAGTATTTGACAAAGATTCCAAAAATGTAAGCTGGAGAATAGAAAAAAAATCCTCAACAAATGGTGCTGGGAAAACTCAATGTCAATATTCAAAATAATGAAATTAGACACATATATATTACCTCACGTTACAAAATCTAACTTCAAATAAATCAAAGACCTAAACAAGAACACTGAAACTACTAGAAGAAAACATAGGTATTACACTATATGATACAGTTGTAGGGAGGAGCTTTCTGAATAGGACTACATTTACCTAACAATTAAGGTCAACCATTGACAAATGGCACTTCATAAAACTAAAAAGCTTTTACATACCTGAAGAAACAATCAGTTGAGGCACAAAAAAAGCTCACAGAATGGAAAGAAATTTTGACTGTTATATTTGACAGATGGTTAATATACAGAATATTTAAACATTTGGAAAAATAAATGAACAAATGACCCATTCAAATAATGGGCCTTGTATTTGATGAAGAACAAGAAAGAGCAGCAAAGAAATACCTCAAAAAAATGTTCACTGTCTCCAGAAACTAGGGAAATGGAAACCAAAACAATCCAGAGATTTCATTATTTCCCAGTCAGAAAAACAAAGAGAAACAAAATGATCCACAATTAATACTGGAGAGGGTGAATGGAATGGGAACCTTCATTTACTGGTGGTGGGATTTCAAGGTGGTACAGCCACTATAAAAATTAGTTTAGTGATTTCTCAAGAATGAAAAATCAATCTGCTATGTGACCCAACTATATCACTCTTCTTATATGTCCAAAGTCATTGACATTCTAATCCACAGATACTTGCTATTCACAAGTGGAAAAGACACTTGCTGTTCATGATAGGAAAGAATCTTTGCCACAATGGGAAAGAATCATAGATACTTGCTATTCACAAGTGGGAAAGATCCTTGTTTCTGTAGAATATGAATACTAATAAAGACATTCAACTGAGGATAATAATAAAAATATGGCACATATACAGAATACTGTTTATCTGTCAAAAAAACTAAACAATGAACTTTGCAGATAAATGAATGAAATTGGAAAAGGCCATATTGGATGAGGTGATTCAGACCAAGAAAGACAATAAACAAAAAAATAATAATAATTTTACGTTCCCTCTTATCTAAAGCTCCTAGCTCCAAATCTTCATATGTAAGTACATATACATGAGTAACTGCAGAAACCAGCAACTAGAGATGTGGGGGGAAGAGTAGAATGGCAGACTACAAGAGAACTAATCACAGTAGGTGGAAAAAATGGGTGGTGCTCTAATTACAGGGGTTAGACTAAATATAGAAGTAGTAAAAATAACAGAAAAGTTGTCTGAAAAGGCATAAGAATGCATACTATTAGCTATTTACCTAAAAAGATCAACAATACATGTAAGTCAGTATAAAAGCATACATACATAGCTTAAATAAAATTTCTTATCTGGACTGGAAATGTTCCCACTAGGACCTAAAGACCACAAAAGCAAACAAACAACAAAAAAATCACAAATAGCAGACATGAGAAGCCCTCTCTTCAGTTATTTGGGGCTGTCAAAGAGACTTCCAAAACATGCAGACTATTGCTATTGGGAAAGTAAATCTTTATTGTTGAAGGTACCATAGAGTTCAGAGGCTTATGAACAGGGCTTGACTTAATTACCCCATCTCTGAGTAAGGATTAGATTTCCTGGTACCAGAAGGGGTCATATAAGCTCTCACAGAAGGAATACAATCAAAGCAGAAATATGTTTCTCACAATTTGGGAAGTAGAAAATCCAGTATTATCCAGGTGAGTTTCTTTCTGATGAGTTTCTTTCTGACTTTTATACAGGGGTATCTTACTATGTAATTACTTGATAAATTCTTTACATCTATATCTGCACAAAAGAAAGATAATGGTGGAAAATATTAACTACTTCTTATATTACTTTTCTTTATATTGAAGATAGAACAGTACCCCATACTGTATAAGTTTTAAAGGAATACTCTGGCTTATAATCAGCTCTGAGATCAAAACACTGCGTCTGGGAGTGACATTTCTAAATAAAATCCCCACACACTGCAAATAGCACAGGGGTCAGGCAGAGACTGGAATGAGAAGATTAAATGGGAAGGAGGATGGAAGTGGTAAGTAAAGAGGAAATATCAGAAGGCACAAATAAATCTTAGGGACATCTGATGCCCCATATGGAAAACTGCTATAATAGAAGCTTTATAATATGTATAAAGAAATGTGAAAGAAATCTAAGTGGAATCACTACATAATGGGAGAGAAAAAAACCAATAAATGAAAGTTCCAGTTGTATGAATGTGTTACACATAATTAAGTTGTTGGTGAAAGGAGTTCCAAGGAAACTCTTAAACAACTCAGGCTACTGCCAAAGCTACTGGTTGTTCCTATAATCTTATTGTAAGGCTCTATTACTAAAGACAAGACCATAACTCATTGAACTCAGAAAAGTCTGGCTGATGCCTAACTAGAGTCTTAACAGCTACTCACTAGTGTTCATGATACTAGAAGATACTCTGCACACTACCAGAGGAAAAAGATAAACACCAACTCAGCTATAAACCTTTGATTGATAATGGTGACCTGCCTCCAAGTTATGCTGTTGCAGTAGTAACACAAAAGATTTGAGAGTAACCAATCACAATCTGATAAGAATAATGGCCCTCCCTGGGAGGTGGTGGCACAGGCAGAGGCGGGCAGATCTCTGTGAGTTAAAGGCTAGCTTGGTCAACAAGAGCTAGTTCCAGGACAGGTTCCAAAGCTACAGAGAAACCCTGTCTCGAAAAACCAAAACCAAAACAAACAAACAAAAAGAACAATGGCCTTTTATATTTGATAGAATCTATGCCCAGCACTGATTGGGTGACCTAGAACCTGAGACTAGATAAGCCATAAACCGAGATGAAAATCAAATACTGTTGTTCTATGAAAGGAACCTAACAATAAAATGAATTCTAATGACATTTTGCTATAATCATATATCAGTACCTCATTCACCCACCATCAGAGAAACTGTCTCCTCTAGTAAATGGCAATAAAAAGACCCACAAACAGATGTTATGCAGAGAGTGAGAGACCAAGGCCTTGGAGTACTCAGTCCTAAATGGGATATCTCCATCAAATTCCTTCCATTGTGGCTCAGAGATCTCTAGGGAAGAGGAGGTGAAAAGATTGTAAGAGGCACAGGGAATAAAAGACAGCAAAGAAATTAGGCCTTCTGTGACATAATAGAGCTGAGGTATATATGAACTCACAGGGACTGTAACAGCATGCACATGTGTCAAAGCTAGATGGTGTCCAAGTTCTGAGAGGTAAAGAGGACACCAGTCCCCACCCATAGCCTAGAAGTAATTTTAAACTGATTACTGCTTGCAAAAGAAAATTAGTCTTTTTCCAATGGAGGATCACTGAATATACAAACAGCATACAAGAGAAGGGTTTAAGCCTAGCAGTAGATGGCCAACAAAAAACAAAGTCATTAGGTTGTTATTTTATTTTGTCTCAAAATACTTTTCTGTGTCACCTTCTTTATCTTTGTCTTCCTCTTTCTCTTCTTCCCCTTCCTCCCTTACAGTTCTTCTGTTTATATAATATCATTTTTAAGTTTCATGCTTTTACGGAATTTGTGTATGTGTGTTTCTGTGTCTATATGTGTTTCTAGTGCTTTTTCATTGACTCATTTTTTCCTGTTCATATGTCTGTTTTGTCTTATTAAATTTTGTTTGTTTTTATTTTATTGCTTTTAATTTACAGTTATTTTTACATGTCTGTTTTTAAATGAAAGAAAGCAAAAAATGTAAATTTAGATAGTTGAGGTGGTGGGGAGGATCTAAGATGAGTGTGAGGGAGGAGAAACCATAATCAGAATATTTTACATAAAATATTTAAATAAATAAGAATTATACCCAAAAGAAACCGATCATAGGTAATGTTATGCTAGGGTAACTATAGTATGTCGAAAGCTGAGTAGCAATATCTGAGTCTTTAATCTGTAAAATTATCAAGGTAGTCACTAAATAAATAAATATGTAAGTAATAATAGCAATTTCCAGATCAGGAAGAACGCTTAGAATTGGGACGACACACTATCTAAATTACATAATTTCCCGCCGGGCAGTGGTGGTGCACACTGTTAATCTCAGCACTAGGGAGGGAGAGGCAGACAGATCTGTGAGTTCAAAGCCAGAATGCTCTACAAAAACTAGTTCCAGGACAGGCTCCAAAGCAGCACAGAGAAACCCTGTCTCAAAAAAACTAAATAAATAAATGCATAATTTTCAGTAAAACATGACAATCTATGAAAAGAAATGGGGAACTATGAACTAGATACAAGAAAGTAGACACTCCAAAAAAAATTGACTGAGATGTTTTATTTAACAGAAATGAAATAAAATTAGTTGTTACAAATATGCTCACACAAGCAAAATGATTCACAATTAAATAACAGATTAGTCTACAGATAAAGCTTCTTGGTGTCATAATTGACAACCTGAGTACAAATCCTAAGTCCAACATCATGGAAGGAAACAACTTACTCCTAGAAGATGTCCATTGACCTCTACATATGCACCATGGCTTACAAATACATACACACACACACACACACACACACACACACACACACACACAGAGAGAGAGAGAGAGAGAGAGAGAAAGAGGGAGAGAGAGAGAGAGAGAGAGAGAGAGAGAGATTACTTAATAAAAATCAACAAATGTAGAAATCTCAGGCTAGAGGAATTTTTATCAAAAGGAAATAATAACAGAGACAACATTTTATAATGAGCATGTTATTTTTATTTAAAGTTTTATATTTCATGCAGGAGCACTATATATCATTTCAACTACCCACCCCATCTTCTTAATTCTGTGTAGTCACTCACTCCCAAATTCATGTCATCTCCTTTAATATTTCTCTCTCTCTCTCTCTCTCTCTCTCTCTCTCTCTCTTTCTCTCTCTTTCTCTCTCTCTCTCTCACACACACACACACACACACACACACACACACACACACACACTACTAAATCTTTTTAGTATTATCTGTGTATAAATGTCCTTAGGACTGACAATTTCACATTGGAGAAACACCTATCAGGATGCTTGTCCCTAGGGAAGACTGAATCTCCTTCTCCCAAAATACATTGATTGCCTGTAGTGAGGTCTTATGAAACATCCCTCATCATGTTGCCATGTCAACTGATGGTGTCATCATACAGTTCTTGTTAAGGCAATTAAACTATTAAGATTATAAAGATGCTTGCTCAATCATACCACAAGGACACTTGCTCAACAATGTTCATAGTAGAGGAGAGGAGGGGATATGAGAACATGTGGGAGCAGGATGGTCTAGAGGTAGAGGGACAGAGTGGGAGAGCAATGAAGATGCCATCTTGATAGAGAGAGCCACTATAGGGTTGGGAAGAAACTTGATGCTAGAGAAATTTCTACGAATCCTCAAGGATGACCCCAGATAAGATTCCAAGCAATGGTGTAGAAGGTGCCTGAACTGGTCTTTCCCTGTAATCAGATTGGTGAATATCCCAACTATTATCATAGAGCCTTTATGTAGTAACTGATGGAACCAGATGCAGATATCCACAACGAAGCACCAAGACAAGCTCCAGCAATCCAATTGAAGAGCGAGAGGAGTGAATATATGAGCAAGGAAAGTCAAGATCATGATGGCAAAGCCTACAGGCAGTTGAACCAAGCTTGTGGAAACTCATGAATGCTAGACCAACAGCTTTGGAGCCTCCATGGGACAGGACTAGGCTATCCATATGTGGGAGACAGTGGTGAAACTTGGACTACCTGAGAGGCCTCTGGCAGTGGGACCAAGATCTACCCTTGATACAAGAGCTGGCTTGTTGGAGCCCATTTCCTATGGTGGGATGCCATACTCAACCTTAATGCAGTGGGGAGAGGCTTGGTCCTGTCCCAACTTAATGTGACAGACTTTGTTGACTTCCATCTTACCTGTTAGGATGAATGGAAGGAGCTTGGTCTGGGGAGAACGTGACGGTGGATGGGAGGAAGAGTGGTGGTATGTAGATCTGTAGTTGGAATATAAAGTGAAATTTAAATAAAGAAATAATAAGTAAATAAATAAGATTATGTGAATGCAAATTCCAATAGTCACCCTTTATTTTTAAAAGAAATCCTTTAAAATTTCTGTAATTGAAAATTTATCTGCAAAACCACCATTTAGACACTGTGGATAAACTCTGACTACAAGAGACTTTTATTCCTTTTGTCCTGGTCCAGATATAAACCTTTTTTATTGGTCCTCTATTTCCCCTTGTTTCCTTCCTCTGATGATCTATAGCTCCCTACTGTTTCTGCTAGATCATTTTGGTATACACTCCTGGCAGTGGGACTACTCACTGTCATCTTGAATCTACTCTTTGCCAACTTCCTTGCACAGACCCACACTGTCTCTCTTGCCTCCACTTCTCCCCTTCCCTCAGTCTTCCTTGGAAGTCTCTCAATTATTTTTCAAAAGTTTCTTCAGGAATTCAGGATGACAATGGTATGATCCATCTCAAGTGATTACATTAAAACTCCTGCTAAGTGACCAGAGAATCCCCTTCTATACAGAATGTCCTCTTCAATTGATCTAGAAGTACCCACTCCAACAAAGACCCTCCTTAGCTGGAAACAGCTATGATGATCCTAACATGCATTTTCTATATCTGCTTCTAGTTTGGAATGATAGTTTTTGTTAAACGACTATACTTCACTGCTTCCCTTATGGCCAGAAGATCAGGACTCCAAGAGGAAATATGATGATTCCTTATAAAAACATTTTTCTGGTCCTTATAAGAAGTCACAGACATTTTTTTCACAGTCATTCTCTCATCCATCTGCATGGTCATATGGGTTAACAATCCAAATCACTGAAATTAGGCCCGTCCACCATGCGCCTGCCAATAAACATGACCCTGCCTGTCTAAGGTTAAAAAACAAAAGTTAAAATAGCTGAAAGGAATAATCACTAAAGGGATTAAATAATAAATTTGTTGTGAGAAATAAAAATATCACAAAACTTGATGACAAATCAAGAAATACTGTGTCAGCTAAAACACAGAGATAAAAAAGCAGAGGAAATAGAGCCTCATAAAATGTGAGGCTCCATTGGGATACCAGGATATGTACAATGAGAGAACAAGAACAAAAGATAAACAGAAAAAGGGGAAAGCACTTAAAGAAACAAAAGGTGAATTCTTCACAAATTCATTTTAAAACAATACCACGCTTAGCAAGGAACATCAACAAATAAATATAATTAGTAAAATGCTGTTACTCAAAGATGAAAAAGAATCTTGAAATAGCAAGGCAACCCTAATAAAATTAGCAGCTAACATCAGAAACAACAAAGTCAGAAAGAAACATTCTTAGTGTTTAAAGAAAAAAGTCAGCCAAATAACTTACATACAGCAAAATTATCCTTAAAAGCCAATATGACAGTCTCAGATGAATAGAAGCAGTTGCTGCTGTTGTCATACCTACTTTACAAAAAACAGTAAAGATAGTTCTTCAGCAGTAAGCAAATGATGCCAGATAGTGATTCAAACTCACCTGAACAAAAAGCACATATGTTTGAATACTGTTGTTTATAAGACACAGACTATTAAATCTTTGTTATGAAGATGGAGCTTTAATATATTAACTAAAATGAGCAAAGTACAAAGAGAGAAATAATAGAAAACATCACTTATATGTAGAATTTAAGAAAGTTGAATTCATGGAAATAGAGTAGCATAGAAGTTATAAGAAGCTGTGGAAAGAGTGGCAAAAAAAAGGCGGGGGTTGACCTCCATCAATGTGGACAAAGTTTTAGTTAGAAGGATTAAGTTCTGGTATTCTATTACACAAAATCATGAATATTATTAATAATAACATGCTGTCTGTTTCAAAATAGCTATAAGGAAGAAATTTAAATCAGTTTAGTTGATAGATATCCTAATTAGCGTGATTTCATCATTTTATAATATATCGAGGTATCATATTGTATCACATAATTACTTGTTCTAAATATAATAATAACATATAAATGATATATTACTGTGTCCTCAACATAAAAATATATCTTATATAATGTACACATAGATAATTTTTCAAAAAAACCACAGGGTAGGTATACACAGTAACATATTTTAAATAATAACGGCATTTTTGAGTTTATAATATTAGTACACATAAGCAAGCAATTTGTACTAGTGAAAAGGTAAAATGAATAGAGTATATAGAGTAACACTTCTCAGTATTACTAGAAGTAAGCAGGTATGAATTTGAAGTAATATTAATCTCAGAATGCTGGAAAAATGCTCTTATTGAGAGAAATCTTTGTGACCCTGGATGCGACTAAAAATCTCTAGATATAACAACAAAACCATGAAAACTAAATGAAAATGTATTTAAATCTAAATTTATCAATTTTAAAATTTTGTGTCTAAAAATGCTATCAGAAAAATGGAGAAGAGTTAGATTTGTTGGTGCATTTGTGTGATAGAGGCAGGAGGTCATGACTTTGAGGTCAGTAAGGAATACATATAGTGAAATGCTCTCAAAATCAAAACAAAACAAAACAAAAAACTAAGAAAAGGGAGAGGGCAGTAGAAAATCAACAAACGAGAGAAAATAATTTAATTTAATTAATATGTCCAAATAGAGACTTGTATCAAGAATATATAATTTAGCTGGGCGGTGGTGGCACACGCCTTTAATCCCAGCACTCAGGATGCAGAGGCAGAGGCAGGCAAATCTCTTTGAATTTGAGGCCAGCCTGGTCTACAAGACCGAGTTCTAGGATAGACTCCAAAGCAACAGAGAAGCCCTGTCTTGAAAAAAAAAATGAATATATAACTTAACAATAAAAAAATCTTTATCCAGGTAAAAATACACAAAAGATTAAAGAGTAGATACATAGATGTTTATAATAACATTGTTTGAAAGCTTCAAATACTTGAAACTTCATGAACAAATAAAGAAAATGTAGTACGTTGACATAATGGGATATCATTCAACAATAAAAAGAATATCACACATACTACAAAATGTATTTAAGTCATGAAAACAGGCTGAAAAAAGTTATTCATCAAATATGTTATATAATTCCAATCATATATAATTAAAATGTGAAAATTCAATATAAAGAAAATTGATTAGTGATTATTTAGACACATAAGAATGCACTAAATGATGCTTTCTAAAGGCCATGGTATTTCTTTTTTATATGATAAATACTTCCTGAATTTTGGGGGATGACGGTGGTGCACATGTATACATACTTAAATAATTCAAATGTGCACTTTAAATAGATGAATTCTATCATTTGCATGCAATATTTTAAAAGCTATTTTCGAAAAAAACAACTAATTAAAACAAAATTACATGGATATGGTATGCACAAATGAGGTATTTTATTATCATTACAAAACTATTAATCAATAAGCAAAGCCAATTAAATACTAATATGTAAAACCTCTAGAGATAGGAGTCCTAAAAATGAGTTAGAGCCTGATTTCAGTGATTAAGTATCTTAATTTCAATAGTTAGCCAATGTTAGTAGCTAAACAAAAGGTACAAAATGACTTAGAAATATATTGCTTGTGAACACTCAAAGGGCCAGAGCTAATGTAAACAAATGAGAGAAGAAATCAAGATTGAGGAAATTACAGAAATTTACATGGGGTCTACACAAGTTTTTTTAAGCTACTGATTCTCTACCCTGGCTGCATATCGAGATTATCAGGGGACCTTTTAAGTTAGTAAGCCTGGGAGGTGGGGCCTGAATCTTGGCATTTTTAACATTTCCTGTAGGAGAACAAGGGATTGCCAGAATGGAAAACTACTAGTCTAGGCCAATTGAAACTGGATATGGCCAAAACAGAAAGAACCAAGGGAGATTTTCCACCTGGAGAATTGATCTAATTAGGACTTTTGGTAAACTTTGGGGGCTGTACAGAGGCAAACACCTGGGCATAGCAGGTCAAGTTAATTGTCAAGTCTAACTCCTGCATTATAGCCCTGCCTTTCCCAATTTGATTTGGTGTGCTAATGTTCACAAAAGGGAAAGCTTTCATTTCATATTGCAATGACACATTACCAGATCCCAGGTGAGACTCCACATCAGTGCCCTTTGCTGTGCCCCACAGCCTTGCTGCTTCACAGTCTGAAATTAGGTTTAAGAGGCAGGCAATTCTTAAATGGGCTATTAATGCATTCAGTCCTATTCCCCAATTCTTCTTCCAAACTTGCCTGAGGGCTTCAAATCTTTATCTTAAATACTGCTCTTTCAAAGCTACATTACATAATCAGTTCAGCAATAAACCTTTCAAGTTATATGGCTTTTAGTCAAAGCAAATCTTTTGGCCTGGTTTTCTTGCCAAGACTCATGACTCCTGCCTGTCTCATCCAATGAGCACAGTAATAAATCTCCTTTGCTGAATGCCAACAGCATGCTAGGCACTGTAAGGCACTTGGGACTTGGGAGATGGTGAAGAAGTTGTAGCTGGAATCTAGTGTCTTGTTTACTTTATCCTGCCCATTCACCCTTTTGAAGATGTTAAAACACCCCTTACTTATAGCTAACTATCTCCAGTGTCTACAATTGCTGTTTTTGAATGCAAATTTGTTCCACATTATTTATCATCAAGCTGAATTTCTCTCTTTTATTGCTCAATCTCCTTGTTCCCTGCTTTCCCTGCTCATAGAGATATATGTTCAGTGTTATATGTATATGTTGGTACCTATTGAAAGTTATCCAATTCTTTGGTTAGCTTTTTAAAATCTGTTTGTGTGACATCTTTGCTACTTTACTTGCTTTTTCCCAGAGTAGATAAAACCCTCTCGGTTACAATTGCTTCTACCAGCCCCATTAATACTTAGTTCTTACATTTACATAGCAGACTGTGATAAACAATTAGGAACATGTTTTCTTGTCATGACCACATTAATTTTTTTGCCCTAAAACAAGCAAAGGGTTATAGAAAGTCCTAAATTCTGCCTTAGCCAACAGCAGTGCTTCAGGATAGGGATAGGCAAGAAGCAGACCTAACTTTGAACATTTTTACTTCGTAGGCTAAGGTGTTTCATGCCACTTTTTTTTTTTATTGTTTGCTTCTGTCGGGATGTATTGTTAGAAAATTCCCCATGGAAGATTCAGAGGAATTAGCACTGAGATTTCAGAATGTCTTGAGCCCACTGCACAGAGTCACACTTCAAAGATGAGTCATAAATGATTGTCCCATTGTCTTCAAGTACACAGGATGCAGATAACAAAGAACTAGACATAACTGTTAGACTCTACTGAGAAAGGGCTGAAGTAGTTTAGAAATTCAAACGAGATGCAAAGATTCCATTATCATCTTTTCAAATTCATAATTCCCCATGGTTTTTATTTTCTGTAATAATCATCTCTGATTCATCACTTTCTCATTTCTAATGTTAATTCAATGATTTGAGTTCCTGATCATATCCATTTGGTCATAAGTACAGATTACATTTATAGGACTTTGTATATAGGAATGTATAGGAGTGTAGGTTTAACTACTAATTCTGAGTAAACTTTTGTAAACAATTTACCTTCCTCAGCCACAATTTGCTCATATGAATATATATATATATATATATATATATATATATACATATATAGCTGAGTCTCAACACTAAATCAACACTAAAGACTTTTGTTTGGGTCCAAGGGCCTAGAAAATATTAACAGTCAATACTTATCTAGAACTTTGTATGTGCCTGGACGCTGAGACATGAGTCATTGCACTTAATCTTCATGACATCCCTATAATTTAGGGCATTATTTCTTTTCAACAAATAGTGCAATTGAGATATAGCATGACTCAGAAACTTGCACAAGATGTATAGCTAGTAATTGATAGCACCATGTTCAGAACCAAAGCAGACCAACTGCAGAGCCTTCTCTCTTAAGTGTTACTCTATGCCTGGAAACATTAGACTTGGCTTAAGTGGATCAAATGCTAACTTAAAACTCCCAAATACTGAACTTCTGGGCCTGTCCAAAGATTTGGAGGCCAAAGTCACACTGTTCAGGGTTCCCTAAATGATTATGGAAACATTTCTTCTTCACCTTTGTGTCTAATAACTTAGGACTGAGAAGGAAGAAGCGTTTTGCAATTATCTGGCAGTGGAGTACGATCTGTAAGAATTACCAAAATGTACTTTGCTCTCAACACAGCTACTGCCACCAGTTTGGTACTGTAAGAGCCAAAATCCTTCTCTGGCCTGGAAAGCAGTCAGTATCCCCTCTAGCCCTTACTGTAGTAATTGCAATAACTGATACTTGCTTAAAGTTGAAAATGTGTTTAGGTGGATGGAAACCTCTGTGATTGATGAAGACCTTGGGTGCAGGCTTGTAGTGTGGCTTTGTATAATCCTTTCCTAGGCATGCCAAGAAGCTCCCTGGAAGGGCTCCCTCTGCAGGCAACCATGTACAGCCAGGTGTCAGTTGTGTTTTCAAAACTCTATTCCATAGAACTATCTCTAGGGCATACAGTGTTGATTCCTATCCCTATCAACCTAAAGCCTGCTAGTACAGAATGCAGGAATGCAGGGATATTGATGGCAAGTACTAGATAGATTAGGATCATATAGAGTCTTCATTAGGTCTGGCCCAACTAAACCTGCTACTTATAGATTTGAGGGGGAAACTTGAGAAAAATGAAAACAAAAAAAAAAAAAACTTTTCTTCTATGAGCTTCAGTTTCCTTGTCTGTACAACAAAGATACTGGACTAGGTGAGTCGCTGTGTCATTATTAAGGACAGTAATTACTTAAAATGCAATTATAAAGTAACAAAGACAAATACATACAGCAAAATAAAACATAATGGGATGCTTGAGAATAAGGAAGAATTCAATAGGCCAAGCAAAGGACGGTTAAACAAACCCATCTCAGTCTCCCGTGGGCTCTGGGATGAAAACATTAACTGACTACTAAGTTTTGAGGAGAATCAGAATTGGATTCCATTCCTCCCAATCTCTAGCTCTTCTTCCAAAAGTAGCTCCAGAGATTCCTTTGAGATTCCCAATGAAAAATGGATTCACTCTACAATTCTGGACAGGTATGGTGGTACAAATATTTAATCTTAACTCTCAGGAAGCAGAAATAAGCAAGTCTCTGGTCTATAGAGCAAGTTCCAGATTATTAGGAGGTTTATAGTTGGACGCTGTCTCCAAAACAAACACATAAAACAATAACAACGAATGAGAAGTTCTTTTTCAATGGTGTGTATACATGAGTAGCAGAGGGGCTAATACCTGTATTTGTAATAGACCTTTAGCTGAACACTGTGTGAACCAACATAAATGACTGCATGTGAGAAAGTAAAGGGGAAAATATAAGAACATGTGAAAAGGTATGAGTGAAGATAAATAGGGGATATATAAAAGTGTCTTGGTATTTATGTAATAATTAACATGATTATTTAGAAATTGCGTGAGAGAATCTGGGAAGTAAATATCAGGAAGTGTGTGAGATTACCGTTTTGTGAGAGAATGAGCATATTAATAGTATGCACGTATAAATGGGTGTAAATGGGAAACATACAGGCTGGATCTTCAAAAATCACCATTTTACAAGCGCATGACACTTTAAAATTGGAAATTTCTTATATTTCAGCTTTCCGAAATATAAGAAACGTGTATGCATAGATAAGCATATGTATATGTTCAAGCAGATGTTTCGTGTGAATGAGCTGTGTGAAATCAAGAATATGCATGTTTGTGGAACCTGTGTAAATATGAGTCTACATGTGAGTTCATATGTATGCGTGTGTGTGTGTGTGTGTGTGTGTGTGAGAGAGAGAGAGAGAGAGAGAGAGAGAGAGAGAGAGAGAGAGAGAGAGAGGAGAGAACACGGAGAATCTAGTCATTGGTCTTTGTGCTAGTGAACACATGCAATCCTTCAACTCATAACTTTCCCAGCAAACAAGCCTTCCAAGCTGAAATTTTCCACACAGGCTTTTCCACCCCAAAGGAGGCTTTATTTATTTTTTCTTTTTGCTCTGAGCCTAACGCCTAGCCATTCTGGACTGAGAAGAGGAGTAAGTGCCCAGCTCTACTCAGAGAATAATTGGGAACATTTTGCTACACACCGAAAACTGGAAAATGACTGGCGTGTGGGGCTGAAACAGTGCAGGTTGTAGCCGGCAAGACAAAGGGCCCCTCGGCTACTTTATTTCTTCTCTTTAAAAGTAGCCCCTAAGTGACTGAAATATCGCTCACCACCACAAGCAGTATGAAATTTCACCACCAGTTGGAGTTACGTAACTGTCTCTATGGCAACCAAAGCCCATAAACATGCAGTATCATTGTTGGCCTGTTACATAGCAGTGGTTTTAATGCCCACACCATTCTTCCCCTTCAGTCCTTTCCGGGTTGTTTTCCACTTTTATCCCCTTCCTTCTAATTTCCTTTCCTGTCAAAGATAAGAAAATTAAATATAGAACAAAATGAGTGAAAACTGGAGCTTTTTAAGCAATGGGTGCGCATGAGGTGAGTCCTCTGAAGTGCAGGGAAGGTGCTCAGCTTGCCTGCAGGCCAACTAACACGAGGGAAATTACTGCCTCCCACCACTGTAACACAAACCACAGACACGTATTCTGTGGTAGGTACAATAGAAGGAAAACCAGACAAGCTGAAAAGAAAGCAGACAGGGGGGCCAAGAGAAACCCAGAAAAATTTGAACTTCTGTGAGTTCTTGCTTTTAGTATTTCTAGAACTTTTGGAGTAACAAGTTGGGGAACATATTGGTAACAGGTGTTTCTGATCTTGACAGAATGGAGACTGGGGAAATGGGAATGAAACCTTCCACAGCAATATCTCTGCTTTCTCCACATCTTGGGAATACATTGTTTTCCTCACCCAGATCAAAAGGCAGGCTTAATCAAATGGTGCAACATGGGGCACTGAGGTTTGTAAATATCGATTCCTAGATCCTTCTCTTCTCAGCTGTGTGATTACAGAGAGTGAAAAATATCTTTAGATTTCTCATTAGCTGGGAAAGTGTTCTTCAATCCCCTGTTCTGATATTTACCTCAGACATAATCCATTTCAACCATGAATTACTTAGAAATAAACTATTTGACTCTTTGTGAAGTCTCTACAGATCTTTCCTCTGACCCTGGGACTCACTAGATGCTTGCTATTTTCTCCTGAGAAGCCCTCCAAATACCATAACACCCCCGAGACTTCATAATTTCTAGTCAAACAGCATCATTTCTTTCACTCATTCCTCATGAGACTTGGCATCTGATTTTTTATTCTGATCATTTCCTTGTGTTCAAGTTCATGGTTTATTATCTCCCCATTAACGTTTGAGCCTCAGATATTGACACAGTCTTCCCAGCTTACGTCTAGCCAATTAGTTATGTAGTAAAGTCCAGGAATTGGACTATAGTCCAGGGTTGGAGAAACAAAACATAGAAAAGAGAGAGGGTGGTGAAAGAACATTGATTTTTCTAGATTCGATTTCTGTAATTGTGAAAAACAAAACAAAACCAAAAACTTGACCTTGGAGGTTTTTGCCTTGACTTCAATGCTTATCTGCTTAATCCCATTTCCACACCCATCACTACCTGAACCCTGGCATGGCTTCTGCATGTGTGATAAGCATAGATAGCATCCACAGTAGCCTGCTTTGTTTCTGCCTTGATGCCCAGAAATGATAGTCTTGCTAAGAGTTCAGTATAGCTAATTTTGATGTCCACATATATGTTAATCCTTATAAAAGCAGAACTGGCCCACGGCTTTTTTTTTGGGGGGGGTCTTATAAAGTTGCTATTCTGTGATAACTTTGAAATTACCCTTAAAACTGAGACAGTGTCAAAAACAGCAGCTAGTGTCAAGTGTCATATGTAATTAAAAAATGAAAGGTTCTATTAGTTAAACTTTCAGTCCTGTCTACTGTTTTTGACAGTAGTGTTTCCAGTTTCTTCATATAAAGGGCAGAAGAGATGGCTTATAGAATTGTACTGTTAAGCATGGAGAGGTTGATTCTGGTATGGCAGTGGGGGAAAATAATATCCCCTGGAACAAAATAGTTTACCCTGGACTATCAAGAAGATGAAAATAGTTAAAAGCTTCCCCACTAATGTAGCCTAGAGAATTGGTAACACCCTTACTTTATTATTAACTCGGTGTTTTTTTTTTTTTTTGTCAGACAAATCCTTTACTACAATGTTTCAATTTTCTCAGCTGTAAAAGTAGTTGTAGTGAAGGCTAAATGATAGAATTTAACATCCTGCTTAAGACATAATTGAAATATAATAAATGGCAGGTTAGAGGAGGGTAATACTAGCTACCTTTTTATTAAAATAATACCTGAATTTGTCACTCTTTATATCTTACCAATAAATGATAGTTCTCTTCACTGATCAGCACAACATACAAATGTAGAGTTCCACCAACTTTAAAGGCCCAGAAAAACAGACTCAAGGAAACAAAATCACTCCATTAAGCCAGCTTTCTCTAAATGTATATATATATTGGAATGGATGTTACAGGTTCTGGCTCTTTCTGTTATCCACCATTTGGGGTATAAGGATAATTACAGAGCCATAAATAACCCCAGCAGAGAAATAGTACTGGGGTAGAGAGGATTATGATACATAGTATGTGTTAATACATTCAGCTCAAATGAAATCTGTGTTGTTTAAAGCCTGATATATTTTCCAGGAAAGAGGCCTCCATTACTAAGCTAATTTGCAAAGTTTCATACAGTCATTGTTGAAAATTCTATCACTTAGATGTCAATGATGTCAATAGGCCCAAATTATTCTTGTGACTCAGTCCACAGTAGTTTTTAACTGCCATTATTGGACCTTGCATTATGCCCAATTATTGAGGAAATTGTGGCAAATAAACTAGATCTAGTGTTTGTACTCATAATGCTTTTAGTATAATAGTTATGTTCTATAATTAGCCGCTCAAAGTGACTCATGGGCAATTTCCTGCGTCTCTGTGTTCAGTTCCCTTATCAGTAAAAATGTATAAGCCAGTACACATGAGAATTCCACTATGGACCTACAGTACCACACTTTTCGTTAAAGGCCAGATCTATGCTCAAGAAATTAGAAGAACTACCTCCTACCTTCTTTGATACTCACCTTTGCCAAGGCTAAACAGTATGCCCTAGGTTATGTAGACAAATTCAAGCCATGTCCTGAGCTTCCTCTCAAAATCAACTTTACATTTGTAGCACAAATAAAATAAATCTGCTAGATAATATTTGCTTAATCACATTCTGTTCCCAAATAGACATCAAACAAACAAGATGAAAAGAAAGACATTGTTAATGCTTTTAATAACCCAATAATATTTAAATAAGTCAATAATTGTCTTATTAAATCTAAATGAAGAGCAGAAAAGTAAACTTTCCTGGAGCTCTCTCTACTTTAGCTGTGGAATCCTTTGGTGCAGAAAGAGAATTGTTCCATTGACTATGCAAGTCAGGTTGAGCTGAGAGGAGCAATGAGTAAAGAACACCAAAGTTGTTGCTTGATAAAATCTGTTTGGAACAGACAAAGGAATTCAGTGTATCAGAAGTGGTAATGAAAACTGCAAACCTCTTGTATGTATAGGAAAATGTACGAAGAATCTTAAACCAATTAAAAATCATTTAATCCTAAAACTTAGACGAGAGTCTAAGACTTTCCATGATGCCAACTTGCACACATCCTATTTCAGCTGACTAAGTTGTTTCTGACAGATAACACCACAAATCTACCAAGGCATTTGATTGAGATTTAAAGCCGTTCACTGCCCTTCACAAACTAAATGGACAGAAGAAAGTTGTACTGCTTGTCCACATTACCCTTCCATATCATCTGTAAAATAAACCATTATGCCATACTCTAATAATTTTGTCAGGAGGATTAGCCCCATTGTTATTTGTAAAGAATTTAGAGAAATACTTGTTATAATGTCGACACTGTGCAAATACTTATTAAATAAAATAGGCAGATTTTATTTAATTTTGAACTAGCCCAATACTCCAAAACAACCAGTAAGTAGGAGGAGGGAGTCTTACAGATTCGTACTATGTCTTCTCTGAAGCTTTCACCTTGTCCGCCTCTACTGAAGATCTGGAACACTCATTTCACCTCCAAAACTTCATCACACTTCCAACACTATAATGCTATTCTCCACTTTTTCCAGCCACAAAGAAAAAAACAGCTGAAAGCACCCTCACACGCATTGCCTTGGCAAATCACCATAACAATTCCTAGATACAGATTCCTTCACATTTTAGAAATGAGAAATCAATTAATCTGTTAAGGTTACTAGTATAACTGCTTAGGCTTAACCTTATGTTACAGTAGACTTAAGCTACTGAAAATTTGGCCTCACCTTCTTTGTTCCTTGGTAACACTAGAAATGTAAGCATCGGTTTGGCCATTTCTAGGAATTTCAATTACCATCTGCAAAATTTAAGGTATCTGGCCTTTGTTCTAAATTCCATTTCCAGTCCTAAGTGGAAACCTGTTATTATAAACTATCCAAAAAGAGATGGGAAAGATTATCCCTTAATGAGATAATGTATTTTTTATTCCCAGAAGCCTCTTAGTGAATGCAGATGCGTGTATCCCTTTCTATCAGGAAACAGTGGTGGCTCTGGCACGCAGCTTGCCTCAGAAAAGCTTGACTTTTCCTTTTCTTTATTCCCTTTCTGCTACTGGCAAAAAGCTATATATGCTTTCTTCTGGCATTAGCTTTTCACCTTTCTTCTGAAGCTTCCTTATGCCTTTGCCATGTGATTGCTTGTTCTCCTCCACAGCGAAAGGCACAGCTTTGTCTCTTCCTCTTCACTCTTTCCTTTCTCCTGGGAGCTACTTGCATGCCCTCTTGTTTCTCTCTTACGAGCTAATGACTTTGTCCTTTGTCTTCATTTTGAGTCAGTTTCTAAATTCTTATGTTAGTGAGACTAAAAACCATAAAAAGGAACCTCAATTTTCCCAGTAATGACATCACTTCACTTCTAGCTCAGAATACATTACTAATGTTCTACGATATCAGAAAAAAAACCTCCCTTATATCTGTGCCACAACTCTCTTATCTACTCAATGACTGAGTGTGACAAGATGATTTCAGAATTCTAATAAAGCACACTTGTTTATATTGAACCAGGAATGAGATCCTTCTATGTCACTCCTTGAATTTCCCCTGAAGAATTTTCAAGAGTTCGTAGAATATGCTCAGCCTGCTTGCCACCCTTCTGTGTTCTTGCTCTTTTCCTTTATTTGGCACCAAGAGGTTGAACTATTTTTAAGACAGAAGACTGCATTCTTTAGTTGAAGTGACAGAGCCCATTAAGACCCTCAGAGCAGAGAATATCTGCTTTTAGATCAATGGCTTTGAACTGGAATGTATTCTTCCTTAGTACCCTGGAAATATGTGGATTATAAAAGCATTCTTTTCTAGGGATTTTACTTTACTGGATTATTTGGAAGCAGTAAGAATGATTTTTTTGACAGTGTATTCATGCTGTATATACGAGTCTGGCCTTGAATTCATTATTCTTTATCCTTAGCCCCCTAGTTCTGGGACTACAGGCATGGACCACACATTGCTGGCATTTACTTTTCTTTTTTTTTTTTTAATAATTTTTTTTATTAAGAAAAGAAGAAAAAAAACATAAACAAAAAACAAGTTTCCACCTCCTCCCAGCCTCCCATTTCCATCCCCCTCCTCCCACCCTTCTCCCCTTCCTCCCACCCTTCTACCCCTCCCCCCACTCCTCTCCCCCTCCCTCTCCAGTCCACAGAGCAGTCCAGGTTTCCTGCCCTGTGGTAAGTCCTAGGTCCTCCCCCCTCCGTCCATATCTAGGAAGGTGAACATCCAAACTGGCTAGGCTTCCACAAAGCCAGCACATTAAGTAGGATCAAAACCCCGTGCCATTGTCCTTGGCGTCTCATCAGCCCTCATTGTTCGCCATGTTCAGAGAGTCCGGTTTTATCCCATGCTTTTTCGGTCACAGTCCAGCTGGCCTTGGTGAGCTCCCAGTAGATCAGCTCCACTGTCTCAGTGGGTGGGTGCACGCCTCGTGGTCCCGAATTCTTTGCTCATGTTCTCCCTCCTTCTGCTCCTCATTGGGACCTTGGGAGCTCAGTCCAGTGCTCCAGTGTGGGTCTCTGTCTCTGTCTCCATCCATCACCAGATGAAGGTTCTATGATGATATGCAAAATATTCGTCAGTATTGCTCTCGGATAGGGTCATTTCAGGTTCCCAATCCTCAGCTACCCAAGGAACTAACTGGGAACCTCATGATGGGCACTTGGGAGCCCCTCTAGGGTCAAATCTCTGGCTCACCCTAAAGTGGTTCCCTTAACTAAGAATTGTGGTTCCCTGCTCCCCTATCCACCTTTCCTTTATCCCAATTCTCCTGATTCCCCAAATCCCCCCTCCTTCCCTTCTACCTTTTCTCTCCCCATCTCCCCTTACCCCCATCCCACCCCACCCCCAAGATCCTAATTTTCTCCCCGGCAATTGGGTCTACTTCCCTTAGCCAAGAGGATAACTATATGTTTTTCCTTGGGTTCACCTTCTTACTTAGCTTCTTTAGGTTCACCTATTGTAGACTCCGTGGCCCTAATTTATGGCTAGAAACCAATTATGAGAGAGTACATCCCATGTTCATCTTTTTGGGTCTGGGACACCTCACTCAGGATAGTGTTTTCTATTTCCATCAATTTGCCTGCAAAATTCGAGAAGTCATTGTTTTTTACCGCAGCGTAGTACTCTAGCGTGTATATATTCCATACTTTCTTCATCCATTCTTCCATTGAAGGGCATCTAGGTTGTTTCCAGGTTCTGGCTATTACAAATAATACTGCTATGAACATAGTTGAACAAATGCTTTTGTCATATGATAGAGCATCTCTTGGGTATATTCCCAGGAGTGGTATTGCTGGTCCCAGGGGTAAGTTGATCCCGAATTTCCTGAGAAACCGAAACACTGACTTCCACAGTGGTTGCACAAGATGGCATTCCCACCAGCAATGGATGAGGGTACCCGTTCCTCCACAGCCTCTCCAGCAAAGGTTATCCTTGGTGTTTTTGACTTTAGCCATTCTGACAGGTGTAAGATGATATCTCAAAGTTGTTTTAATTTGCATTTCCCTGATGACTAAGGAAGTTGAGCACGACTTTAAGTGTCTTTTGGCCATTTGAACTTCCTCTGCTGAGAATTCTCTGTTCAGTTCAGTGCCCCATTTTTTAATTGGGTTAATTAGCATTTTAAAGTCTAGTTTCTTGAGTTCTTTATATATTTTGGAGATCAGACCTTTGTCTGTTGTGGGGTTGGTGAAGATCTTCTCCCAGTCAGTAGGTTGCCTTTGTGTCTTATTGACTATGTCCTTTGCTTTACAGAAGCTTCTCAGTTTAAGTAGGTCCCATTTATTCAATGTTGCCCTTAATGTCTGTGCTTCTGGGGTTATACATAGGAAGCGATCTCCTGTGCCCAGCTCCTGTAGGGTACTTCCAACTTTCTCTTCTATCAGGTTCAGTGTGTTCGGGCTGATATTGAGGTCTTTAATGCATTTGGACTTGAGTTTTGTGCACGGTGATAGATAAGGGTCTATTTTCATTCTTCTACAAGATGACATCCAGTTGTGCCAGCACCATTTGTTGAAGATGCTTTCTTTCTTCCATTTTATACTTTTAGCTCCTTTATCGAAAATCAGGTGTTCATAGGTTTGTGGGATAAAATCCGGGTCTTCTATACGATTCCATTGGTCGACTTCTCTGTTTTTATGCCAGTACCACACTGTTTTCATTACTGTAGCTCTGTAATAGAGTTTGAAGTCAGGGATTGGTAATGCCTCCAGAAGATCCTTTATTGTATAGGATTATTTTGGCTATCCTGGGTTTTTTGTTTTTCCATATAAAGTTGATTATTGTCCTCTCCAGATCTCTGAAGAATTTTGATGGGATCTTGATGGGGATTGCATTGAATCTATAAATAGCCTTTGGTAGAATTGCCATTTTTACTATGTTGATCCTCCCAATCCAAGAGCAAGGGAGGTCCATCCATTTTTTGGTATCCTCTTCAATTTCTTTCTTCAATGCCTTAAAGTTCTTGTCAAATAGATCTTTCACTTCCTTGGTTAGATGTACCCCAAGATATTTTATGCTGTTTTTGGCTATTGTGAATGGTGAAGCTTCTCTGATTTCCCTCTCTGCTTTCATATCCGTTGTGTATAAGAGGGCGACTGATTTTTTTGGAGTTGATCTTGTATCCTGCCACATTACTAAAGCTGTTTATCAGCTGTAAAAGTTCTTTGGTGGAGTTTTTGGGGTCGCTTATGTACACTATCATATCATCTGCAAATAACGAAAGTTTAACTTCTTCCTTTCCAATTCGAATCCCCTTGATTCCATTATGTTGTCTTATTGCTATTGCTAGAACTTCAAGCAATATATTGAAGAGGTATGGGGAGAGTGGACAGCCTTGTCGTGTTCCTGAGTTAAGTGGGTTGGCTTTGAGTTTCTCTCCGTTTAATTTGATGTTAGCTGTCGGCTTGCTGTATATAGCTTTTATTATATTTAGGTATGACCCTTGTATCCCTAATCTCTCCAAGACTTTTAACATAAATGGATGTTGAATTTTGTCAAATGCTTTTTCAGCATCTAATGAAATGATCATATGGTTTTTTTCTTTCAGTTTATTTATATGCTGGATTACATTGATAGATTTTCGTATGTTGAACCAGCCCTGCATCTCAGGAATGAAGCCTACTTGATCATAATGGATAATTTTTCGGATGTGTTCTTGGATTCGATTTGCCAGTATTTTGTTGAGGATTTTTGCGTCGATATTCATGAGTGAGATTGGCCTGTAGTTCTCTTTCCTGGTTGAGTCTTTGAGTGGTTTTGGTATCAGAGTAATTGTGGCTTCATAAAAGGAGTTTGGTAATGACCCTTCTGGTTTCTATCTTGTGGAATACATTAAGGAGTATAGGTATTAGATCTTCTTGGAAGATCTGGTAGAATTCCGCATTGAAACCATCTGGTCCTGGGCTTTTTTTGGTAGGGAGGTTTTTGATAACCTCTTCTAATTCTTCGCGACTAACAGGTCTATTTAGATTGTTCACCAGGTCCTGATTTAACTTTGGTATATGATATTTATCTAAAAAAGTATCCATTTCCTTTACATTTTCCAATTTTGTGGCATATCGGCTTTTGTAGTAAGATCTAATGATTCTCTGAATTTCCTCTGTGTCTGTGGTTATGTCCCCCTTTTCATTTCTGATCTTATTAATTTGCAAATTCTCTCTCTGCCGTTTGATTAGCTTGGATAGTGGTTTGTCAATCTTGTTGATTTTCTCCAGGAACCAGCTTTTTGTT
The DNA here is from genome assembly GCF_018167655.1 of Microtus oregoni. NCBI lineage: Eukaryota > Metazoa > Chordata > Mammalia > Rodentia > Cricetidae > Microtus > Microtus oregoni. The sequence goes on from NW_024544713.1 coordinate 416,954, forward strand.
TCATTGATTTTTTGTATTGTTTTCTGTGTTTCTATTTTGTTGATTTCAGTCCTCATTTTGATTATTTCCAGTCTTCTACTCCTCCTAGGTGAGTCTGCTTCTTTTTTTTCTAGAGCTTTCAGGTGGGCTGTTAAGTCTCCAATGTGAGCTTTCTCTGTTTTCTTTAAGTGGGCACTTAGTGCTATGAACTTTCCTCTTAGGACTGCTTTCATAGTGTCCCATAAGTTTGAGTATGTTGTTTCTTTATTTTCATTGAATTCCAGGAAGACTTTAATTTCTTTCTTTATTTCTTCCTTAATCCAGCTATGGTTCAATAGTTGACTGTTCAGTTTCCACGACTTTGTATGCTTTCTGGGGGTAGCATTATTGTTAAATTCTAACTTTAATCCATGGTGATCTGATAAGACACAGGTGGTTACTAATATTTTTTTGTAACTGTGGATGTTTGCTTTGTTACCGACTATGTGGTCGATTTTCGAGAAGGTTCCATGAGCTGCAGAGAAGAAGGTATATTCTTTCCTATTTGGATGGAATGTTCTATAGATGTCTGTTAAGTCCATTTGATTCATTACCTCCACTAATTCTCTTATTTCTCTGTTAGGTTCCTGTCTGATTGACCTGTCCATTGGTGAGAGAGGAGTGTTGAAGTCTCCTACTATTAGTGTGTGTGGTTTGATGGCTGCCTTGAATTTTAGCAATGTTTCTTTTATGTACGTGGGTGCTTTTATATTAGGGGCATAGATGTTCAGGATTGAGACTTCATCCTGATGAACTGTTCCTGTTATGAGTATAAAATGCCCCTCTCCATCTCTTCTGATTGATTTAAGTTTAAAGTCAACTTTGTTAGAGATTAGTATGGCCACACCTGCCTGTTTCTTAGGTCCATTTGCTTGATAGGCATTGTCCCAGCCCTTTACTCTGAGTAGGTGCCTGTCTTTGTGGTTGAGGTGTGTTTCTTGTAAACAGCAGAATGTTGGATCCTGTTTTCTTATCCAATCTCTTAGCCTGTGCCTTTTTATAGGTGAGTTGAGTCCATTGACATTAAGTGATATTAATGACCAGTGGTTGTTAACTCCGGTCATTTTTTTTTAGTCGTAGAGTTTGTGTGTTTCCCTTCTTTGTTTTGTGTTGGTGAAGGGTCTCTAGATGTCTGAGTTATTGTGGTCATTGTTGGACTCCTTGGTTAGTGATTTTCCTTCAATTACTTTCTGTAAGGCTGGATTTGTGGCTGCGTATTGTTTAAATTTGTTTTTATCCTGGAAAATTTTATTTTCTCCATTTATAGTGAATGAAAGCTTGGCTGGGTATAGTAATCTGGGCTTGCACCCATGGTCTCTCAGTTTCTGCAGTACATCTATCCAGGACCTTCTGGCTTTCATGGTTTCCATGGAGAAGTCAGGTGTAAGTCTGATAGGTTTACCTTTATAAGTAATTTGGCCTTTTTCCTTTGCAGCTCTTAATATTCTTTCCTTATTCTGTATGCTTTGTGTTTTGATAATTATATGGCGAGGGGATGTTTTTTTTTTTGATCCAGTCTATTCGGTGTTCTGTATGCTTCTTGCACCTTCATAGGAAAATCTTTCCTTAGGTTGGGAACGTTTTCTTCTATAATTTTATTAAATAGATTTTCTGGACCATTGAGCTGCCCTTCTTCTCCTTCTTCTACTCCTATTATTCTTAGGTTTGGTCTTTTTATTGTGTCCCATATTTCCTGAATGTTTTGTGATGAGAGTTTGTTGGACTTGCTGTTTTCTTTGATCAGTGTGTTTATTTTCTCTATGGTATCTTCAGAATCCGAGAGTCTTTCTTCTATCTCTTGTATTCTGCTGGTTATGCTTGTTTCTGTAGTCTCTATTCGTTTACCTAGATTTTCCATGTCCAGACGGCCCTGTTTGTGTTTTCTTCTTTGCCTCCATTTCAGTTTTCAGGTCTTGAACTGTTTCCATTATCTGTTTGATTGTTTTTCCTTGGTTTTCTAGGGTATCATTCACTGATTTATTCAATTCTTCAAACTTTCTGTTATATTTCTCATCCATTTCTATTAGGGCGTTTTTTACATGCTGTTTAAGGGTGTCAATCACTTTCATGAAGTCAATCTTTTCTCCTTCCTCTTGATTAAGGGGTTCTTGTCCTCCCGTTGTGAGGTCGCTTGTTTCTGGTAGCTTCATGTTGCTTTTCAGCTTGTTGGGCGAATTCTTGTCTTGACATCGGCCCATCTCTTCTTCCAAATGCTCCCTATGGATCTTCTTTTACCGGATTAGGTCTCCTTGCCTACCAAACGCTGTCTCTCCCCAATGTTGGCTCTCCCAATGCTGGGTCTCCTGGCGCCGAAAGATCAGGCCTCCGTGCTGGTTGGGCAGCTTGCAGACAAAGCGCCTACCCCGCTTGGTGCAGGCAGGCCACAGAAACAAAGGAACTGCTGCCCGCCCGGGAGCCCCGGATACTCGGACCCAGCGCCCAGATAGGCTGGGCTGGGCGATGCCACGCGCCTAAATAGGGCAGTGGGGGCGAAGTGGGGAGGGCTCTGGACGGAAGCTGGGTGGGCCAGGAAGAAAGAGGCAGCACCCGGGGAGTAGAGGCCCTGCAGAAAGCCCAAGCAGGACAGGGGGCCAAGAAACCCCCGAGCTCCCCGTCCCAGGCTGGCGCCGTGGGCCAGAAACTCACCCCAATGCTGGGTCTCCTGGCGCCGAAAGATCAGGCCTCCGTGCTGGTTGGGCAGCTTGCAGACAAAGCGCCTACCCCGCTTGGTGCAGGCAGGCCACAGAAACAAAGGAACTGCTGCCCCCAGGAAGCCCCGGGTACTCGGACCCAGCGCCCAGATAGGCTGGGCTGGGCGATGCCACTCGCCTAAAGTGGGCAGTGGGGGAGAAGTGGGGAGGGCTCTGGACGGAAGCTGGGTGGGCCAGGAAGAAAGAGGCAGCACCCGGGGAGTAGAGGCCCTGCAGAGAGCCCAAGCAGGACAGGGGGCCAAGAAACCCCCGAGCTCCCCGTCCCAGGCTGGCGCCGTGGGCCAGAAACTCACCCCAATGCTGGGTCTCCTGGCGCCGAAAGATCAGGCCTCCGTGCTGGTTGGGCAGCTCGCAGACAAAGCGCCTACCCCGCTTGGTGCAGGCAGGCCACAGAAACAAAGGAACTGCTGCCCCCCGGAAGCCCCGGGTACTCGGACTCAGCGCCCAGATAGGCTGGGCTGGGCGATGCCACGCGCCAAAAGAGGGCAGTGGGGGCGAAGTGGGGAGGGCTCTGGACGGAAGCTGGGTGGGCCAGGAAGAAAGAGGCAGCACCCGGGGAGTAGAGGCCCTGCAGAGAGCCCAAGCAGGACAGGGGGCCAAGAAACCCCCGAGCTCCCCGTCCCAGGCTGGCGCCGTGGGCCAGAAACTCACCCCAGTGCTGGGTCTCCTGGCGCCGAAAGATCAGGCCTCCGTGCTGGTTGGGCAGCTCGCAGACAAAGCGCCTACCCCGCTTGGTGCAGGCAGGCCACAGAAACAAAGGAACTGCTGCCCGCCCGGGAGCCCCGGGTACTCGGACCCAGCGCCCAGATAGGGTGCGCTGGGCGATGCCACGCGCCAAAAGAGGGCAGTGGGGGCGAAGTGGGGAGGGCTCTGGACGGAAGCTGGGTGGGCCAGGAAGAAAGAGGCAGCAGAGAGCCCAAGCATGACAGGGGGCCAAGAAACCCCCGAGCTCCCCGTCCCAGGCTGGCGCCGTGGGCCAGAAACTCACCCCAATGCTGGGTCTCCTGGCGCCAAAAGATCAGGCCTCCATGCTGGTTGGGCAGCTCGCAGACAAAGCACCTACCCCGCTTGGTGCAGGCAGGCCACAGAAACAAAGGAACTGCTGCCCCCCGGAAGCCCCGGGTACTCGGACTCAGCGCCCAGATAGGCTGGGCTGGGCGATGCCACGCGCCTAAAGTGGGCAGTGGGGGAGAAGTGGGGAGGGCTCTGGACGGAAGCTGGGTGGGCCAGGAAGAAAGAGGCAGCACCCAGGGAGTAGAGGCCCTGCAGAGAGCCCAAGCAGGACAGGGGGCCAAGAAACCCCCGAGCTCCCCGTCCCAGGTTGGCGCCGTGGGCCAGAAACTCACCCCAATGCTGGGTCTCCTGGCGCCGAAAGATCAGGCCTCCGACTGGCTTTTACTTTTCTATGTGATGAGCTGAATTATTAATATTATCCTATAGCTCCTATTCCCTTTGATTTGGGGTAAGGACTCAATGTTTTTACAGTGAAGAAGTGAATCTACCTCTGAGTGGTCATATGCCATCACCTTCTCTAATAAAGGTTAATCCAGTTGAATTGGTCAATTATCTGACAAAGGGACCACCTCTCAGGAATTAGGGGTTTATATTAAACCATCTTAGAACTAGGAAGAATAATTTTCCCTTTAATGAGATAATGTATATTTCCTTCCCAGAAAACATTCTCTCTCTCTCTCTCTCTCTCTCTCTCTCTCTCTCTCTCTCTCTCCCTCTCTCTCTCTTCTCAGCATCCTTTGCCTTTTACTTTGGACTTCATTATTTCTCTAAAGTTCCCCTCCCTATTATGTGTCTGTTTCTCTGCCATATGGCTTATTTCCACAATCACTTGATTCAAATGGCATGTCTTTTTGTTGTTTGCTTTTGTTTTTCAAGACAGGGTTTCTCTGTGTAGTCCTCGGTGTCCTGGAATTAGCTCTGTAAACCAGGTTGAACTCACAAAGATTTGCTTGACTCTGCCTCCTGAATGCTAGCATTAAAGGCGTGCATCATCATCTCCTGTCAGAATGGTTTCTTTTCCTTCTCTTCTCCATTCCTTTGGGTAATGGCCAAGATTTAAAGCTAGATATTCTTGTTTCTTTTTTTTTATCTTTTCAACTCCAATAAAATTGTCCTTGAGTTTCCTTTTGAATCTACTCTTATTTTGATTAATAAGTCAAAGAACCACAAGGGGGAATGTGATTTCCCTAGTAAAATGCTGAACTCTCCAATATTTCTTAACACAATCTCACCTAACAAGTTTGCTTGAAGAGAGACTTGTACTAGTCACATTCTTGAGATCCTTGATAAAGTTCCACAGTCCCTGTTCTGAGAAGACATGACCATATAACCCAGATAATCACACAATAAACACAGGGTGCTCTGTATTTCTTTCCCAGTGTGACTTTAGGGAAAGTTTTATAAAAATATTCTCAACAATACTTCATAGATGTGGCAGGTGTTACAAATTCAATAAATAGAATCAGTAAATACAAGGAGAAAAGTAAAGATAGGACTTGTTTGGGGTACAGAGGAACCTGGTATCTAAGGAGAAAGGTTAGAAGAACTCCATGAAAATAAATATCAATCAATCCTGTAGTGTAAAGTGAAGAGGGACAAACAGAATTTTTAGCTAGGATGTGATGAAAGTAAAGAAATATACGTTTCTAATTCTGAGAAGTTAAACTTTTTTATTATTAATAAGGGTTTTAGTTCTGCCCTTGTTGAAATTGTCCTTTGGGGTAATGTATGGGACCCTACTAGACATTTTGGGAAAGCAAATAAAATCTCCAGTGCCCAGATAGTATGACCACATTTAAATTTCTTTGCCAGTGGGGTCCCATAGATCCCCCAATATTACAGACTATTTCCAATGCTCTTTATTACTCTCCAGAATTTGACTGTAAGACCCTATTTATGAAGACACAGCATATCTGAGTCATCGAAGACAGTAAAAAGTAGCTCACATTGACCCAGAAACTTCATCCTTACTAGCTAGCTTTCATAGTGCTGGAAGGTGTTATGCAAAGCTAAAAATGGAGACAAGTAATCATCAGTTATATCTTTCTATGGACCCTGCGAAATATAATAAGGACTGACCTGGCAAGACATGATCACTGTTAAAATAGTGGAATGAATATTATGGGATAACTAATCAATTTCTGAGTAGATTTGAGGTGTACTCCACAAGATGAAATCCATCTATGGTGAAATTATCAGAGCCAATTATCTGCAGTTAGTCTGGTCTTGATCCTTAGAGAAGAACCTACCACTATTACTCTGCTAGACACAGTATTAAACAGACTCCTAATGACTTATTATACATATAGATTAATGTGCCTCACAGCCTTCATATAAAAAGCTTCAATTTTCAGTAGATAATGATTAACACACACCCAAAACTGGTCAAGATACAAAATATAAGGGTCTGCAAAATTTTCATCCCTGCAAAAAACGTATATGCTTCACTTACTTCTCTTGAGTTTTGGGGTTCATTGTGGGAGAGGGGGGAGAAATAGTGTAAGAGCCAGAGAGGTTAGATAATTGCAAGGAAACTTTATCTTCTGAACATGTAGACTCATAGTGACTATGACAGAGCAAACAAGCACTGTGTAAACTGAAATAAGAAGAAATATCAGCATAGAAAGTAGAATTCAAAATGAAGTCCTACGCCTTGCTGAGCAAAAGAATAGCCAGTTTTGTTTCAGAATGTATCCCTTTTTTATGTTGGCCAACTACTACTGGGTATGAAGCCTGAACTGGAGTGTCTTTAATATACCTAGATACTTCGGTGGAGAATACTGATTTTACCTTTTCTAAAAAACATCAATTGCAAAAAGCTTCTTGGTTAGGGTGGGGCTAATATACTGTGTAAAAAGAGCGAGTAAAAATAATAAAAACACCAACAGAAAAAGAATGTGTCCCTTGATAATTAGACCTCACTTCAAGATAAGTTTTACATCCAAAAGAATTTGAGCACAAAATTTGGATGCCATAAATTTGTTGAAAAAGAGGACATGAAGACGGGTGGTTGGAGAAGTGGTGGTGAATCTGGGAGAAGACGGGGAGATAGTAAATATGATAATAATACACTCTATGAAATTCTTAAAGAATAGCACAGGAGTGACAGTTGTGTAGCTTGGTATGTTTGTAGGGCTCTTACTCCAGGGATCAGCCCAGTTCCTGAACATGAGATGGTGTTTTGGAACCTATTCACCATGCTGGGATGCATTGCCCACTCTTGATGCAGGGGAAGGAACTTGGTCCTGCCACAGCTTGATAAGCCATGCTTTGTTGACTCCCATGTTGAACTTGCCCCTTTCTGAATTAAGTTAAAGCAAGTAGATTGGGAAAGAGGCTAAGATGGGATGTGGGGACAGGAAACTGGAAGAGAGAAGAAAGGAAAACTGTGGTTGGTATTGAAAAAAACTTCCTTAAAAAAGAAAATTAAAATTTGAAGTAGGCAATACAAAATAAATAATACATATATTAATTTGAAAAAAGAAATTGGAAAATGTTCTTTGCTAATAAAAAAAATTGAAGGTATAGTCAGATAAAAGAAAACCAAGACCTGAACCTACACACAAATATTGACTAAAGGATTTTTTTCAACTATAATAGAAATAATCTTTAAAAAAATATCGAGAGTATCAGAAAAGAATTAACACTAGAGTAGAAGAACTTTAGACTAGACATTAGGTTATATTCACCACATAAATTAATAAACAAAAATGCAATAATGCTTTCAGCAAAAGTGATAGTGTCTAGTACTCCACACAAGACAACTAAAAGTAGATAATGTAATTAGACCTAAATGAAAGAGATTTACACTTGGCCTAAAAGATTAAACTAGTAATCCTAGTTAATATAAGCATACTGATAATAGTTGCAGTGCCGAGAATAACCAGTACAAAAATTTATACAAAGACTGAGAAAAAAAAAAGCCTATTATCAATATGTAAGTCTCTAAAAGTGTTCAAATAACAGAAATAAAGAAAAGAAGGAACAAACACAGACATGCGATTTTGGGTGTAACTAAGTGATAGAATATTTGGTTAACATGAATAATATCATAAATTTAACCCCTAGCACCCCAAAAGGCAGACTAATTCTGAAATACATAATTATCTCAAATGTAAATTGCCTTCATATCTTAATCAGAAAGATGAAGACCAATGGAGTTGTTTTAAAAACAAAGCTCACTTTATTTTTACACAAAATACTCTTAGAAACAAAGACACAAGTAAACTGGATGTGACAGCTGTGCTTTTATATATATATATATATATATATATATATTAATCATAATTATTCAGTACTGTTGTTGTATCTGTAAATATCCGATACAATCTCTTACACTACTTTTCCTGGGATAAAGGAAGCAAACAGCAGTTCACCTCATTGTATTGACAATAGAACAGAGCAATGATTTCTCACAAGCCTAGTCGACTGAACCAGTGAAATTTATTGACCTTAGCTTAGAAGTGCAGGTGAAAAGAATGGCTTTATCACGGAAAAGTTTCACCGCAGGATGGATGACTATTTCATGAAAGTTGCATCATGGAAGTTCTGTCTTCAGTTAATATTCTCCTTCCTACCTGGGAGGCAAGAAGAATTTGTGAGAATCTAAAAGTGTTCTTGACCATTCTAAATTTGCTTTGATTAAAAAAAAATGTTAAAAGCCACATTACTAGTTGCATAGGTTTAACTCTTAGTCTTATTCTTCTGATTTTATTACTATGACTGCTAAGTCAGTGACCATAGTATTCTGTGTCACATAGTCATGTTCTTCCCTAGTGAATAGCCACACTGAAAGAGTGTCTTTCATTTAGAGAAAAATAAAATTACTGGAATTATTATTTTGATCTGTTATCAGTGCCATAAAAGACATGATTAGACATTTTTTATATAGCCCCCAGGAAAAGTAACATAACACATGGGTGATTGTTGTGAGGTATGTCAAAATCAAAGATGGTTGTGGACTTTGTAGAGGTAAGGTACTTGATGTGGATAGGAAAGTATGCAACTGAGACAGAGCTTTCTGAGAATCGAATATCTGTGAGCACAAAAGAGGTAAGTTTATCATAAGCTTTGTCTTATGAAATGACATGTCTTTCTGGTGGAATGACAGTTCTGTCATTTTTCCTGTGGTTGAAAATGCATGAAATAAAGGCAGAGCTCTCTGACAAGATGGCAAGTCACAATGGAATTTTTATAGAGAAAATGTGGCAGGGCTGTCTTTCTGTGGCACAGAGTAGCAAGACTTATTAGTGAAAGTTCATATGAGTATGTCTTGAAAATGTCTGCAAGACCAGAGATTATATGATAATTCCTGAAAGTGGCGCACAAAGAATTCTAAGAAAGCTGTGACAGCAGTTCTATAGAACATCCTATCCTCCAGGTGACACATTCAATTGATGTTGAGCTATATATATAGTCCAAGAGGTAACTTCTCTGCATGTGGGAAAAACTTCAACAGGAAATAGAGACGGGAAGCATCGTCCATATTTACCTTTGATTTGTCAGGAAAAGTGAGTAGGAGGGAGGAAGAACTGCAAGTATTGGATTTTTGACTCTTAGTTCCAGGAAAGCCTAAGTGACAAAGAGGTCTATCAGAGCTTTTCAAAATCAAATGCCACAAGATTTGTGATGAATCAGAGGTCCTAGCAGAATCTGTGGATGCCCAGATGCTATATTTTGTGAACTTTCAGCAGGCTTTAAACCTTGAACAGCATTTCACCTAGGGCAACAAGTATTACAAAAATATGCAGATTGTTACCCCATGTAAGAAATTTATTTTCAGCCAAATACTTGGTTGTAACCTTTAAGTCACTGCCTTCTTAGGATCTATTGCTAACTATAGCGTCATAGTCTTTGAAATCCCATTTGACTTTAAGCAGCACTGTTTTTCTTTTACATATCAAAATTTCAGGCAAAGTATTGTTTCAAAAATGTTCAAAGAGAGAAAAGAGAGATTAAGAATGCAAACTTACTCCAAACTATGGAAGGCTTTTGAACACAAGGCACTTAACTCCAGATTTTACCACTCCCCAGTAATCTTAATCTTAGTTTAACATTTTATCTCTTTTGCTTTGTATAATACATGCATATATTTTATTACTTTTTATCCTTAGCTTAAAATAACCAATTTAAGTATACATTATAAAAAAGCTCATACTTTAGATGAAAAGGATTATAGTATTTAATTAACTTTTTAAGGTCATGCAGAAAATTTCACTTGGAGACTAGAATTGTTGACTCACATTTGTGATTCATTCATTCCACACTTATACAGCCACGCCTCTATATAAAGTTGTAGAAATAGTGAGGGCTTTAAATGAATATAAACTAGGATCAAATCACATTTTATCAACTATCATTGGATTATGATGAAAGGCTATCTCAAAGTGGGTGATTTATTAAGAAATTAAACACATTTCTCAAAGCTCTGGAGAAAATAATGTAAAGTTCAAAATCAAGTCCTTTTGTGTATCACCCCATAGCAGATACTGAAATGATAAGGGAAGATAATAGGACAGATGAAGGCAAAACTGGTTGTTACAGCAAATCTATTCTCACAATAGCCAAATCTCCTATAATAATAACTCTAACATACCAATCATTTTTAAAAGATCTAATCACATTCAAAGGTCTTAACTACCAACACTCATTTTATACATTAACCTGTCACACATGAATGCTGAGAGCATCACATTTAAACTATAATATATACTTTCTAGCTAGGGCAGGGCTTGAGAATAACACCTTATCTTTGATTCAGTACAGGTTTTATGCAAACATCTCCCAGATGCTTTCAATTCATACAAGAACTTTCCTGTTGCATACAGAAAACACTGTTCCACAGGAGTCATCTTTGCTTCTGGTTCTTACAATCCTTCTTCCCCTCTTCTACAGGAATTCCTGAGCCTTGGGAGCAGGCGGTGAGACAGAGATATGCCACTTGGGGCCGACTATTCAATAATCTCTTATTCGATGAACATTGATCATTCATAGTTCCCTTAGCTAATCACCATTGACTACAAGAAGATCCTCTGATGAGGTTTGAGAGATTCACTTATCCATATGTACAATTATAGGTCTTTGGCCATAGGTTTAATACTACATCCATTTAGCAGAATAACAACAGCAGGTTCTTCCTATTGGGAGATAATGGAGCAAAAAGTAGTAAGTGAATGAGAAGGATTTGAGGACAGATGAGGGGGTATAGAAAAGAAGAACGAGTCCTTCTTGGTGATAGTTATTTCTCAGTACCTCACACCTCTTTGGTTCATCCTTTGAAGTCTAGGTGGAAACAATTATAGCCACTGCTTTGCTAGTCACAATGCATAGTAGACTGATCTTAGTAAATCTAAATAAGGGATATCTAAGGGCCACAGTGAGAAAAAAATGGAGCAAATAATTTAAGATAGAATTTGAAAGCAGTAACCATTGCATTGAAACCACTTTGTACTCTGCCTCCCTGGGGAATTGCACCATGATCCTGTGATGTGATAAGAAGCTAGGATGCTACTGTGGTTATATTTAGGAAGTGGTCTTCTGTACCAGTGTGTGCAAGTGTACTTCCCACTTTCCTTTCTATGAGGTTTAGTGTGGCTGGCTTTATGTTGAGGTCTTTGATCCATTTGGGCTTGAGTTTTGTACATGGTGATAGATACAGATCTATTTTCATTCTTCTACATGTTGATATCCAGTGATGCCAGCACCATTTGTTAAATAAGCGTTCTTTTTCACATTTGATAATTTTTGCTTCTTTGTCAAAAATCAGGTGTTCAAAGGTATCTGGGTCTTCGATTCGGGTTCCTTTGGTCCTCCTGTCTGTTTTTATTTCAATACCAGGCTGTTTTCAGTACTGTAGCTCTGTAGTAGAGTTTGAAGTCAGCGATTGTGATGCCTTCAAAAAATTAGGAAACAACCTTCTTCAAGGCTCAGTAATATCACTTTTGGGTATATATACATAGGATGCTCAAACGTGCCAACAGGACATGTGCTCAACTATGGTCATAGCAGCATTATTTGTCATAGCCAGAACCTGGAAACATCCTAAATGCCTCTCAATGGAAGAATGTATATGGAAAATGTACATTTACGCAATGGAGTACTACACAGCAGAAAAAAAAATGATGCCATCTTGAATTTTGCAGGCAAATGGATGGAGTGGGAAACACTATTTTGAGTGAGGTAACCCAGACCCAGAAAGACAACTGTCATATGTACTCACTCATAAGTGGTTTTTAAACACAGAAAGCAAAGAAAATAGCCTATAAATCACATTTCCAGATAACCTAGACAATAATGAAGATCCTAAGAGAGACAAACATAAATCTAATCTACATGGGAAGTAGAAAGTGACAAGATCTCCTTAGTAAATTGGGAGCATGGGGACCTTAGGAGAGAGTTGAAGGGGAGGGGAGACAAGGAGGGGAGCAGAAAAAATGTAGAGATAAAAAAAAATCAATAAGAAAAAAAAGAGACAGTGATGAAACCAGGGGGGAAAAAAAGAAGCTAGGATGATCTCCAAATGTTTAGAGTCAGGCTTCCATTGTGTTTATGTAAAGATCTAGCTTCCTGTATGGATGACTGCCTAATCTCCTGTCTGTCTCAATGAATAGGCCCTAACTTTTAATGACATACCTCATTATGGTTTTTTTTTTTATGTTTCCTCCCAAATAGACTTTTGTTTTCTTTTGCACTATGTGTAGGTATGGTATGCAGCTTGATTCTGGAAACCTGACTAGGAGTGGCTAGTGAGTGAAGAAACGACAGTAACACTGAAGAAATGACATTTATATACAAAGAAAAGTTAGAGTCAGATGGAATGTCAGCACTCTGATGTAGTAGCATCACTACCACAGCAATATGAAACTTCAGGATGCTTACTATGTGTAGCACAGGGGTGAGATATTAGGTAGTGTTCCTAGATAGGAAGTCTCTGTAGGTGAGCAGTGTCAAATTGCAAAAAAAAAAAAAAAAAAAAAAAAAAAAAAAAAAAATACTTTAGAGGAAGAAGCTCCAGCAGTTAGTTTTTGTTCACACTAGCTAAATATTTGTAAACAATAGTGTAAACACTAGTACTTGGACCAGATGACAGCTTTTTGCCAGTTTTCTCTGAGTCTGACCTATGAGGGGAAAGAGGCTCTGCCAAATTACTATAGGTCAGAGACCTTGGCCCTTGCACGGCCACCTTAGGTCAAACAATACACCTTTACACAGAACTTCATCTGCTCTTTACACATTCACTCAGGGCTTTCTTAGCAACTCGTAGGTAGGCTACAGATTTTCCAACTTCTTAAGTTTTGGCCTTGCTTGTAATCAACATTTCAATTCTTAAATCACTTCTCTCTTCTCACATTTTATTTTTAGCAGTATAGAGGAATAGGCTGTTTCTTCATCACTTTTCAAAAAATATTTTCTTTCAAAAGTCAAATTTCACTTATCACAAATTTTATCTTCCACAAAACACTAAAATCTTTCCATAGTTCATCCATATCTGTCATCAATTTGTAGTAAGAATGGTCTTTCCTATACTGCGTAGTAACATGCTCCCCATATTTATCTAAAATCTGATCAGAATATTAGTCATTTGTGTTTCATCACTGCTCATTTCACTAGTAGCCAGGAAATAGAAAGAGTCTAGCTGATGAATGGATAAATGATAGCATGGTAGGTATATTTACACAGTGGAATATATTATAGCTGGTAAGAAAAAAATAAAATTATGCGATTCACAGGATTTACCTATGGATGGAGCTAAAACCAATAAATCTGAGTGAGGTAACCCAGATCCAAAAACACAAATTTTGAAATTTTTTATTTATGTTTATTACCTTTGAATTTTTAAAAATGCTTTTATGATCAATCTCTAAGCACAGTCATAGGATAATATAATTGTAACATATCCGTAGATATATATACACACATAACATTCCTTTCAATTCTGATACCAACATATTCACTTGGTGAGACCTCATCAAGTCCTCCAGTTTCTAAACTCTACATTTACAGGACACATTCTCCCACATTCATGTCTCTATTCGGTCACAGATCCAAGCTTTACCCATATAATATTTCTCCAATGCTTATTCATAGATCATCTTCTCCTGTGTCTGACTTTGAGTTAAGATGTTGAGAAACACCTGACACACATTTCAGCCTTTGATATAGTCAGAGTCTATTGAAATATGGAGAATCATGAGTAGGAAAACTGTAAGATAAATATACAGTTAATTATAAAAGAAAAATATTATATGTGTTACATATGAGATATAGCAACCAACATTCCCTAAGGCTCCAATACATCAAGAAGCACTATTGCTGCACTGCAAGTTGCATCAGAGACATTTCAAGCTAGTAACTAAGTTGTTGCCTTTTTGTCTCTTGGTAACTCAAGATAAGTAGGCACATCTTATGTGTCCTTTATTAATGCAGTCTGAAGTTAATTAAAGAGAACCTCTGGCTTTGTTACAGATTGTCATGGCAGCTCTTCCTAGTCTCACTTTATGTTTCTGAAAATAATGGAGATGGATATTTCTAGACATCAGAACCATTGAAGGACTAAGTGAAAGGAAAAACTGTGAAAAGCACTCTAAACTGTCAGGCACTTATTCAAAATGGGAAATGTTTTTCTGCCTAATTTTGTTGGTAACTTGTAGCAGTGTGTTGTCTCATGGCCCCATTTACTCAGTTAAGGGACAAAAGTCCTAAGGCTTTAAGGCATTGAGCCAAGAGGGTAGAATGGATGCTTCCTGTCACCCCCACACTCAGCTTCTAAGATTTATCATTCCTCCCATCCCCTGGGATTCATTATTGCCAATTCTTGAAGAATGTACTTGGGCCTTTGAGCTCCATAATTTCTGACTCTTGAACCAAACACGACCCCTTTGAGGTTGGAAATCCATTTACTCTTGGCAAAGTCACAACATCTTGTTTCAAAGAAAAAGGGAGTAAAAAAAAATTAGCTCACAAAATCTTAGGGAGTTTTATAACCAACGCTTATAAGACATTTTTGGAGCTGAATTCACTCTTACAACAGAGTCCTTGGATGATTTAAGTGTAAATGAATCAGAAGAGTCCAGATCAGATTTCTGTTGAAATACACAAAGTTTAGAAATGGAAGGATTGGAGGCTCAGCCAAGAGCACTCTCTGTTTGGGCAAAGCCCCCAGGGTAGCTGGAATCACAGCATTTGCAGAGATTTCCCACGGAGACACTTATATGGGTCCTAGAAAACTACATTAGGTGTAGCAGGCACCTTCCTCAATTCCTGTGCGGATGTCCAAGCCACCCAATGACCATAAGAACTCCTGGGTACAGGATGGCTAACTTTCAGGAATGCTTCTCTAAATGAGCATTTCTGGATATAAAGAAAAGAGAGAAGTTGCAATCCCAGCTTGCAGTCTCTTAATGTAATCACAGAGACAAGGAAGATACACAGGATACTTTACTGAAAGAACAGGCTCCTGTGCCATGGAAGAGGTCCAGCACAAGCTAATAGCAGCACCAGTGAAGAGTAAACAGCTTAGAGAAATGGTAAGAGCTTTGGATGAAACCCAAGAGACTTCAAATCTAGGTTCTTAGCTTCCGTTCTTTCTCTACACATGCCAAATTCACCTTATTCCCAATTAGTCAATAACCAATCATGTTGCGTGGGTCTTAATCTTAAACAAATCCCATTTTTTAGGAAAAATGGAGCTCACAGT
Organism: Microtus oregoni; assembly: GCF_018167655.1. Lineage (NCBI taxonomy): Eukaryota > Metazoa > Chordata > Mammalia > Rodentia > Cricetidae > Microtus > Microtus oregoni. Next base: position 432,392 of record NW_024544713.1, read on the forward strand.
CTGATACTATATGATGTGGAGGATAATTACTTCTATCTTGTATCTATTTACATGACTTTAACATAGTATCAGTTCTGCTCTCCTCTTTAATCTATCTCCAACAAAAGAGAGAGAAAAGAGTGAAAACTAAGGTGGTCATGCTCCTCTTCTGCTCATATTTGTCTTGGCTTTCCAATTTAAATAGAATAAAAATCTAGGCATTTCATATCTACTAAAAGTATGGTGATGCTTCTGACCTGAAGTAGGTCCTATTTTCCATATTCCTATATTTTTTTGCTAAAATTCTTTACCTCAATGGCAGTATCAATATCTTCATATTTGTCAGCAGTCTACCATCTTAAAATACTTTTATGTTTTGAGATTATAATGTAATTATATAATTTCTCTTTCCATAGTCTTCCCTCCTATCCTCACATATATCCTCCTTTCAATTTCATGGTCTCTTTTTTGTTAATATATATACATATATTATATATAATACATATATACATACCTACACACATCTATATATGCATATATTTCATAATATACATTACTAAATACAACCTTATTAGTCTGTATGTACACAAGAAGAATTCTAAGAACAGATGCCTTTTGGATTCTTAATGGTGGACCATGAAATAAAATGCGATATTTTAAAGTGTGACTTATTTTCCATTTTGATTGTATCATTACTTGGTTATGTATTAGATAGACATGTATTCTCTCTATTTAAATTTGATCATTTTTAGTACAGTGAAGACAATAACAAAAGCAAAACAGCCTTTAAAATAACAGTTAACAATGATAGTGGAATTGCTGCATTTTAAATACCATTTTAAATATACACATGTTAATAGGTTTACTTTACCACTAATCCTATTAAATTAGATAGATGACTCTATTTCTGATTTGTACAAGAGGAAACGGAAGCACTGTTACATGAAATAATTTTCATTCATAATTATAAATAGGAACTAGAAAAGGCAGAATATAGACGCAACTAGGCCCCAGGAGTTGTTTAGCCAATTAATCTATTTTCACAATATGTCTTTTCAAATCTGTTGCTACCCCTTTAATTTAATCTCTTTAATACCCTTCTTTAATTTAAAAGTCACAAATTCTCCAAGTATAAGAAATCTTCCTTTGAGTTGATGGTCAGGGGTTTTCAATAGTCTCTCCAAACAATATAGGTCATTGCTTTTTTCCTTGGGTTGCCCCTGTAACTTGAATGTTCAGGCTCTTTTCCAGAAGAATTGAATTAATGAAGCAGGAACTGACCTGAAAGCTTTATCTCTGAGGACTGGCTCTCATAGTCTTCAACAGAACTATGTAAGCTGCCAGGGGAAAAAAGTAACTCATAGTCTTTCCAAGATGTAAAACCTGTGAACCACATTAATAACTACTATGGCAAGGTATCATCAAGAATGTAATAGTGGCAATTACATTTGGGGAACCAAAAGGTGTCTAATTAAACTTGTATCCTACTCAATAGGAGAAAATTTATGCTTGGTACTGTAAACTCAGCCAAGTACCCATGGCTGGTGATGTCAGGGACCCTAAAGAACCTACCATTATTGACACTTTCTTAAACTGATATGATTTCTAACTGCATTCTAAATGCCTATCATATACCAATAGAGAAACAGAGCTTTCATGTCAAATAAACTTACTTCTATAGAAGGAGACCACTACAGAAATCCACAAGTTGTCAAACTAAGGAGAACTACTGACTATAGTGCCCAAACTCAATTGATACATCTACAGCCCAACTACTACCCACAAGGCTTAGGAAATATCTAAGAAGAGGGTATGAGAAGATTATAATACTAAGAGGACCAGGACATCTACTGCAAGATAGCTTCTTCTATATATGACAGGGAGACTGCATTCATGGATGCTCAACAATATGCTCTCACCAAGACAAGCACAATAAGAACACCAATTAATATCCCAAAATGAGTGGGGAAAATATCATGTTGTCCCACACCTAGGGGGAAGGTCAACAGGAAATCAACAGCTGTTCAGAGATGGAGAATTCGTTTTCTTGAGACATGAACCCCCTGAAAAGTTATTCAATCTTAATGAGACAGTCCTAAGTGGGGACAATTGCACACACACACACACACACACACACACACACACACTCAAGCACACATGCACACATATCAAACACAGAAAACATTAAGTGTAACCTCCAAGTTGTATTTATGTATTTATATCTATGTGTCTATGTGTCTTTGTATGTGCATATATTTGATAACTAAAGAAGAAAAAGATCATTAATTTGAGTGGAAGAGACCCAAGAAGATTAAGAGAAGTGAGTGTGAGGGGTAGATGTACTGTAAACATATTACGTATGCATGAAATTTGTAACACACACCCCAAAAGAAAAATATGGTATGTATTTACGTATAGATGGATATTAGATGTTAAGATGATGATGATGATGATGATGGTGATGATGATGATGATGATGATGATGATGATGATGATGATGATAATACAATCGATGGACCCAGAGAGGTTAGGTGAAGAGGAGGGCTATAGGAGGGACACATTAATCTCCATGGGAAAGAAATTAGATTTTGCAGGTGCATTGGAGGCAGGTGGGGATGGGAACAGAAGGGGTCAAGTGTATAGGGGGAGCATGTAAGAAGAGGACAAATGGAGTGACAGCAAAAATTGGGGACATTGGAAATGATGTGGAAACCTAGCACAATGGAAACTTCCTGAAATCTATGAGGGTGACACTAGTAAGAACTTCTTCTAGTGTTGGAGGATATGGAGTTTGAACTGGCCAGCTTTTGTAGCCAGGCAAGGCTTCTAGTGGTTGGACTGGGTTGTACGAGGTTGAGCTGTTGACTGAATGGAGATCCAGAAGCAACCCAGGCTTGTGTTAGGTTGGACGATCACTCTCCAAACATTGATAATGGTGCCCCATTGCTGAGGACAGCATCTATGTAACTCACTGAATGTAAAGGGGTTACACTGGTGCCTGTATGAACCCTTTACCCCTACATTCTAGTCTATTTGGTGAGAGAGGGTACTCTGGGATACTAAAGGTGAAACCTGGACAACATCCTAGCCACCAAACATTCAGCCTACAGTCTGTCCTGCCTGCAAGATATGCTGGGGCAATGGTGGTGCAGAACTTGTGGGAGTGGCCAACCAATGTTTGGTTTAACTTGAGTTCTATGCTATGCAAGGGAACCCATGACCTATATACACTGCCTGTGTGGGCAGGAACCAGAGACTGGATAGCCCAGAGACCTAGGGTAGAATCAAACACGACTGGCAAAAAAAGTCAATGAAGTGATTGATTACTAATGACATTATTGCTATACTCATAGATCGGTGCCTAGCCCAATCATCATCAGATAGGCTTTGCCCAGAAACTGAAGGAGACAGATGCAGACCCACAGCCAAACAATTGGCAGAGCACTGGGAATCCTGCAGAAGAAGGAGAAGAAGGATTATAGGTGCCAGAGCAGTGAAAGACTCCACAAGGAAACTGATACCATCAACTAACCTGGCTTCATAGGGACTTACAAAGACTGAACCAACAGTTGGGAAACCTGCATGGGACTGACCTAGGTACTCTGCATATATGTGACAGTTGTGTAGCTTAATCCTTGTGTGTGACCCCTGATAGTGGGAAGAAGAGCTGTCTCCAACTCTTTTACTGGCTTTTGGGATCCTACTCCTCATATTGGGTTGCCTTGCTCAGCCTTAATACAGTGAGGTGCCTAGTCTCATTGCAACTTAATATACCTCCCCTCCAGCCCCACTCTTTTTCTATCTCTTATAAGAACAGAACAGAATTATAAGAGATGACAATGAAATACAACAAAATAAATATAATAAAATGAAGCAAAAACTGCTATATCTAAATTGGACATGGCAGACCAACAGAAGGAGATAAGTCCCAAGGATAGGCAAAAAAGTCAGAGACCCACTTGCTCATACACACAGGAGTCCCATGAAAATACTAGGCTAATAGTTATAATATATACATAGTGGACATGGTACAGACACATGGAGTCCCTGTTCTTGCTGCTTCAGTCTCTACGAGCTCATATAAGCCTTTCTTAGTTGATTCAGAGGGCCCTCTTCTCCTGGTGTCCTCCACCCATTCTTCTTCCTCTAACCGATTTTCTGCCTGATCTTCCTCGGGATTTCTTGGGCTCTCATGGGGAGGAATTGGATGAAGATATATCACTTAGACTCTCCAGAAAATGTCTGACTGAGTCACTGATCTACAAGTATAGCAGAATATCATTAGCAGTCATTTTATTAATACTTTTTCTAGACCGTTTTTTTTTTTTCTAGTGTTCAGTTTTTTCCTAGGTCTTTGGGCTATCTAGCCTCCTCTGCTTCTTGTTTACCCAAGCAGTGTCCTACGTGGGTTCACTTACATAAAGTGCTCCCTAAATAAAATAAGACAACGGTTGGCTAGTCACACAAGTTCTGAGCCACCATTGCCCTAGTATATTGTTCAGGCAGAAGAGATTGTAGGTCAAAATTTTTGTGGGAGCATTAGTGGCCACGTTTTTCTTTTGGTAGCCCACAGAGTACCTTTCTGCACCAAACAGACTAGAATGTAGGGATGAAGACTCCATGTAGTCACCAGCTGGACTACTCTGTATTCAATGAATTATGTGGGTGTTGTCCTCAGCAAAGGGGCCCTGATGTCAGTTTGTAGAGAGCAACCCTTTGTCTTAACAACAGCCTGGATAAAGAATATGTGATACATTTACACAATGGAGTATTACTCAGGTATTTTTTAAGTGACATCATGAAATTTGCAGACAAATGGACAGAACTACAAAAAGCATCTTGAGTGAGGGAAGCCAGACCCAGAAAGATAAATATGGTATGTATTCACTTATGAGTGGATATTAACCATTAAGTAAATGATAACCAGAGAAGTTAGGTAAAGAGGAGTGGTCTAGTGGGGACATATGGATCTCCTTAAGAGGGGAAAATTGAATAGATTTTATGAATGCACCGAGAGCAGGTGTAGATCAGAGTAGGGGATCAGGTGTGGGGAACAATGGAGTGCAGGGAGAGAGAAAGGTGAGAGCCAGCTGGAATTGGGACTATTCTGGGCAGGGTGTGGAAACCTAGTGCAGTTGAAATCTCCTGGAATGCATGAAGGTGATCCTAATGAGGAATCTTATTAATGGGGATACAGAAAGCCTCAGCTGGCCATATCTTGCCTGTAGATGAGGTTTCCAGTGGTAGGATTGGGTTGCATTCAATTGAATTGCTGGCAAAATGGGAACCTGTGGAAATTGCCAAACAAGCCTGCTCAGATTTTTAACTTCCATTTTTGTCCTTCTAAAGCATGGCTGGGACTCCAATGGTGTGCTTTTCAATTTCTACTATATTTTATAGAACTGACATTTTAATACAAAATTTAATATCTAGTTGATATTCAACAAATAAAATGAAATCAGAGGGATAGAAAGTTAAAGGTCCATGGCCTGAAAAAAATGTTTATATTTTAAAATATTCTTCATATACTTATGTATTCCGGATTCTTATTATTTCTGTCAAGGTTAATACATATAAGTGATCTGTGTCACTCTCAGAGTACCCAGAGACAAAAGTCGTGAATTGTATAGTTAATTCAGTCATCTATTGAAAAGGTAAGTCCATGTTGTGCATCCCAAACTGTCTTAAGCACCGGGCACACAGAAATGAAAATGATGTACAATCTCTGTCAAAATATTCTTTATATTCTTGCAATGTAATGAAAGAAAACACAAAAATAGACAGAGAGTGTTAGGGATCAGTTATAAAGAATGGAGTTGGGAAAAACGTCAGAAATTAGGTAATATTTTGGGAAAGACCTGCCAACATTTGAATGAAGACACAGTGAATGTCAATGCAGTGATACAGGAAGGAATAAGTCTGGTGTATTTGAAAAAGCAAAAATAATAGTGCAGTTAGTACAAGTTGAAGGTCGTTAGGTATGATAGAAAATAAAGCCACAGAGCAAACGATAGGAAAATGTTTTATGGGGCTTTGGAAATCAGATGACATGACAATTTTGGTTTCAGCCATTAAATATGGTTAGTAAAACTCATAGAGAGTCTATCATATGCACCCACACTTTTTTAATCATCATTTATCTCTCCTTACTCATCTAATTTAGTATCTCATATTTTCTAATTTATTATTCCCTTATTCATCTCTTAAGAATTAGCTTGCAAAGTTACAAATCCAGAAGTTTCCTTTCTGTTATTAAATTCAGTAATTCAGTAATTTCCTTTTTAAATCTTGAATGACCACTTTGCTAAATTACAGAATTTTTTTATGTAAAATTACATTCTTCTACATCTTGCTTCACATTCTTTCAGATTCTGGTAAGAACTCCTGTCATTCTAATTGACCCTACTTTATAATTTTGTGTGATATTTCAGTTACTGCTTTCAAACAATATTTGTCACTTGTGTTTTTCAGAATGCTTTAGATATTATTTTTATTCTTTGATATTTTTATTTGTTTATACAATGTTTCTTCACATCTACTTTGCTCCCAACAGAATTTCCTAACCCATCGCCCTCCTAAACTTTATGATTTTGATTTTTATTATTTATTTTTTAGTTAGTTGGTTAGTTTGATAACTAGTTAGTTTTGATCCACTAAATTCAAACACATGAGTGTGGGATCATCTACTGGAATGTGGGCAATCAAATAGTGGCCAGACTCCCCCCAAATCCTCTCCATCCCATAATAGACATAAATGACCTACAGCTCCTCAGAGTAGAGCCTTTAGTTGAGGCCTTAGTATCTCCACCCCTCAGAGTTCTTTAATTTTTTTAAAAGACTTGATTTTGTAGAGGCCTAGTATAATTAATCACTTATGCACCCAAATTCATGTGTGCAACAGTCAAGTCATGTCCAGTATTTCAAAGAACTCCTCCCTGTACTTCAGCTCTTACATTATTTTCATTCAAGCTTCTAAAATATTCTCTGAGCTTTGGGGTACAGGAGTTTGATATAGATGTCATATCTGTGAATGAGAATCCACAATTGTCTACTCTCAGCCCATTGAATAGTGGTGAAACTCCATGTTAACCACAACCCACAGCAATAATTAGCTTCTCTGATGAAGGCTGAGAGTAGTACAAATCTGTGTCCACAAACATAAATATTTAGAATGTAGTTTGAGAACACAATACCTTATCAAAATAACAACAGTAGGTTTTCTGCTATGGTCCATAACACACTCTTCGATGTTTTTTATCTTGGTTACAGTAACTAACGAATTCTTGATTTGATTATTATTATTTTTTTTTTTTTTTGCTGGTATGACTTGACTTTACACATCTTTTTTTTTTTTTTTTTTGAGACATGGTTTCTTTGTGGCTTTGGTGCCTGTCCTGGAACTAGCTCTGTAGACCAGGCTGGTCTTGAACTCACAGAGATCTGCCTGCCTCTGCCTCTCGAGTGCTGGGATTAAAGGCGTGCACCACTATCACTTGGCATATTGCTAGTACAGTTTCTGATTAATCTGAATGACAATTGAGTAGGCTAACTTAGTTTTTGATTGTTGTTTTATTTGAATTGAAAATTCCGGTAAGAGGTTAGAATTTAAATTGCTAAGAAAATACACAATGACCACAGCAACTTTTATAGAGGAAAACATTCAATTTAGATGGCTTAGAGTTTCAGAGGTTTTGTCCATTATCATCACGGTGGGAAACCTGGTGGCATGAAGGCTAGAGAACCAGCTGAGAGTTCTATGTCTTGATCTGAAGGTAATGGGAAGTGAACTGTGACACTGGATGTAGCCTGAGCACAGGAGACCCCAAAGCCCAGCCCCACAATGACATACTTCCTCCATCAAGGCCACATCTACTCCAAAAAGGACACACCTTCTAATGGTGTCACTCCTTTTTGGGGCCATTTTCTTCAAACAACGATGTTCCACTTCCTGGTCCCCAAAGGCTTGTAACCATATCATAATGCAAAAAAAAAAAAAAAAAAAATGCCTTCAGTCCAAATTCAAAAGTTCCAATAATCTATAACAGGCTCAAATTTATTTAAAAGTCTAAAGTTCTCCAAGTCTCTTCTGAGATTCATGAAATATCTTAATTGTAGTCCCCTGCAAAATCAAACTAGAAAAGTAGATTACATACTTCCAATGTATAACAACACAGGACAGACATTACCATTCAAAATTACAGGGAAGAGAAAGAACACAGTGAGGAAATATTGGACAAATACAAGATGAAAAAACAGCCAAGCAAACCACAAATTCTGCATTTTCATGTCTGATGTAGAGGTCCTCTTCAAATTTCCAACTCTCTTCAGCTTGGTTGACTGAAAAACATTTGTTTTTCTTGCATTCATTACATTCCTTCTTATCAGCTCTTCTTATCAGGTATCTCAAGGCTTTGGTATCTTCAGTGTCTTAGGGTCTCCAAGGCAATACACACGTCACCTTCACAACTTTAGGCAATGGCCTCTCTAGGTCATTCAGGGACACCCCTGACACATGCCTGACCTCAGTGGCTTTTCTTTTCTTAGTAACAGAGGAATATTCCATAATCCCTTTCCTCTCCCCTTAAAGCCAGAACCACGTGACCAAGTTCTGCTGCTTGCTGGAACTGGAACATGGGCCTCTCATTCAGTTATAGCTTTATCAGCTTTCTGATTTTGATGGTTTCCTTCACTACTTAAGCTTGGCTGTCCTTAAACTCAATCTGTAGACCAGACTGGCCTGAGATCCACCTGCCATTGGCTCTGGAATGCTGGGATTAAAGGCATGCACCACTACACCCCTTTTCACAAGTTAAAACTTAGCTGGGTTGGACTTTGCCATGAGGTCACCATTCCCCTTATTCCATTTCTTAATCTGTTTATCTCCTTGAACACAGGATTTAGCACCATTCCTCTTCCTGATGCTCCTTTTCTCCTCAAATTTTATATTTTTGGCCGGGCGATGGTGGCGCACGCCTTTAATCCCAGCACTCAGGAGGCAGAGGCAGGCGGATCTCTGTGAGTTCGAGACCAGCCTGGTCTACAGAGCTAGTTTCAGGACAGGCTCCAAAGCTACAGAGGAACCCTGTCTCGAAAAACCAAATATATATATATATATATATATATATATATATATATATATATTTATATTTGTATTTTTCCTTTGATGGCATTCTCCTTTTAATATACATATTTAATAGAGTTAACACTAGTAAACACACAACAGAGTCTATACTTGGCTATTCTGAGATTTCCTTAGCCAATGCAATTGACTCAAAACTCTTTACTTTAGCCTCAGGAAGACTTTTCAGACAAGGGCTAAAAGCAACCACATTCTCCACAAAATATCAGGAAAATAATTTTGAAGCAACATACTAAAATTCTTCTCCTCTGAAACCTCTTGAGCCATGCCTCCTACAGTTCATCAAGTGGTCACATTCAGCACCACCGTCTTCCGTAATCCTACTAGTATGGCTCCCTAAGCCCTTAACGCATTTCACTAAAATAAAACAACAAGACCAGAAGTAGCTTGTGGGGAAAGAAAAGGTCTTATTTCATCTTTAACCTTCAACTGATAGTTCATCAACAAAGGAAGTCAAGGCAGGAATTCAAAACAACAACGTGGAGGCGCAAACTGAAGCAGAAGGCAAGGAAGAATGAAGCTTATTGGCTTGTTTGCTGGCTTGCTCACCCTGCCTGATTGTGATCCTCACATTCACCTAAGCATGGCAACACCTACAGTGAACTGGGCACTCGCACATTAATCATTAGTTAAGAAAGTATGCCATAGGCTTGCTCCCAGGCCAATACAGTGCGGTCATTTTCTCAATTCATGTTCCCTCTTCCCATATGAGTCTAGCTTGTGTCAGGTTGACATAAAAACAAGTGATAACAGCTATTTTTAATTAGAAGCATTCTCATAGGCTCTGTAATTTGAACATTTATTCAGCAGTTATTTGTACTAAGACGTATGGCCTTATTTCAGGAACTATGTCACAAGGTGTGGTATTTAAGAATTTAAAACTCACAGCATTTTTGGTTTACTCTCTCTGGTTTGGGCTTGAAATTTAAGATGTGATCTCCCAGCATCTTATTGCACTTCCATGTTTGCTGTTTGTTGCCGTGTTTGCCAGCCATGATGAATACTTACTTCTCTTGAATCATAAGCTCAAATAAATTCTTTCTTTTATAATTTACCTCACTCATGGTATTTTTATTACCTATAACTAATTGTCATGCTTCTCCTGGGAAATACTATTTCTCCCATTCTCAGCTTTCCTAAGTAACAAACAGTTCTGTGTCACTTTTACCCATCCATGCTAACACGGATGCTATTGTTGTCATCCTTGTTCATCTCATGTTTTGGCAAACATTTTGGTGAAACTTAATGAGTGTCATAGATTCTCTGACATTTATAAAAGATGCAATCTCAGAACAAATTTTCTTTTCTCTAGCTCTTAACATCTTTCTCTAGCTCGTAAATCTTATGCAATGATCTCTAAGGCTAATGTGTAGGAGTACTCTTATAGGTGTATCAGTTGGGACTGGGCTCCAGGCACTGTACTTTGATTTCTTTTGGGGTTTCTATAATGTTGTCTGTTGCAAAGAGAAGATCCTTGTTGAAGATCAAGAACTACAGTTAACTGTATATATAATGATAAATAATTAGAATGTACTTAGGGATTATGTTGGTTTAGTAACCTTGAGGCTGTGGTTTCCCCTTCAATATCTATGACTTTTCTAGTCCTGGGTAGTTGGCTAGGTTTCTAGTACCAGAAATGCTTTCTCTCTTTTTCAACAGGACTTAAGTACAATCAGACAGTTGTTGATCACCACCAAGGGATGTGTACCACCAGTTCACTCTTAGAGTTGTCATACTGAGTTGATCATTGTGTACATAGTTGGCATAGTTGGGTAGGACTCTTAGTTGCTTCCTTCCTTTGGACATTTCATGGTTTGATACCATGAAAGCTAATTCTCAAAGAAGAGAATTTTAGGTCTGTTCTAGTTTTGTTACCTAAGTGACTGTATCCAAAGTGGATGGCTTCTTCAGCAATAGAGACTTACTTCCACCTCTGGGGTAAGGAAGGGTCATAGTATCATCCTAGAATATTTTAATAGTCACTTGGACAACCCTACCCAACACCTGGAAAGAGGTCTTCTCATGCCTGGTGTCTACGTTTGTTAGCCTGTGACTCTTAGAAGAAGGACTGTTTGAACAAATGTGACATTTTTATTTAAACTGTTTATGTATATGTATTATAGATATTTTAGGTAGATAGGTAATAGCATGATTGCTTAAAACTTTTTCAGATATTGTTATTATTATTATTTTACCCTTCTTCATTCTTTTTTCTGTACTTATTTCCTGCTACACTTCCTGATTAGAGCATCAATGCTATTCCAATTTCCCCCTTCAAATCACTTGTAAACTGCCATTCCTTCTTTATTGTTACTCCCCAACCTATTCCATAATCATTCTTTTTACCCGCCCCCCCAGCTTCTGCAGTGACTCTAGGTTATATATTCATGTGTGAAGATTTAAAGTTAGAAACCTTAAAAATGAAAGAATATGTGACATTTGTCTTTCTGGGTCTGGATTACCTCATTCAATATGACCTTTAGTGGTTTCATTTTTTTATCTGCTAGGTTCATGATTTAACTTTTTTCTTACAGCTGATTAGTATTCCATAATATATATGTATCACATTTTTATTATCCATTTGTCAGATGAAAGAAATTTAGATTGTTTCCATTCCTTAGCTATGAGCATCTGTGGAGTAGAATGTTGACCCCATTGGGCATATGCAGGGGAGTGGAAGAGCTGAGTCATATGGTTTATATTTATTTTTAGCAGTTTGATAATTCTCTATACTAATTTCCAGAGTGGTTGGACCAGTTTGAAATCCTACTAAAAGTGAATTAGGGATACTGTTTCACTCACATTCAGCATTTGTTGGTGGTCATTTTATTGAACTTTACCTTTCTGATTGGAGTAAGATGAAATCTCAGAGATATTTTTTTCATTTGCATCTAGTGTCTTTATCTCTTTATTCAGAGGTTTCAAGTTTTCATTGTAAACTTCCTTCATCCTCTTGGTCAGTTTTATTTCTGGATTTCGTTTCTTTGAGGTTATTGTGAATGGAAGTATGTGTATGATCTCTTTACCTCTGTGTTGGCTGTTGGTATATAGAAAAGTTACTGATTAATATATGTTGCTTCTGTATCCTGACACACTGTTGAATTCATTACTTGGGGGATCGCTTATTTATAATAACATGTCATTTATGAATAAGAAAATTTTTCCTATTTATATTCCCTTAATTTTTTTTTCTAATAACATTGTTCCAGCTCCAAGCACAATATTGAAAGAAAGTGGATAGTAAACAACCCTGTTTCATTCCTGGTCTGTGTGGAATTACTTCCAGTTCTTCTCCATTTATAATGATATAGGTTGTGGATTTTTTTATATATTTCATTATTATGTTGAGCTAGGTTCCCCTAGTCCTTCTCTTTGTTGCAATTTTATCATGAAGAGAGTTTAGATTTTGTCAAAGATTTCTTCCAAATCTATTGAGTTAATCATATGTTTTTTGTCATTACGTCCATTTACATGGCTTATTATACATAGTGACTTGTGTTTGTTGAACCATTCCTACATTTCAAAAACAAAGCTACATTTGTCTTGGTGAATAATATTTATATGTATGTCTGCATGTGGTTTGCAACTATTTTATTGAAATTAAATTTATCTATGTTCATTCAGGATATTAGCAAAAATTTTCTTTGCTTCTCTTTTGCTGCTTCCCTTGTTTGAGTATTAGAATAATCTAGAATTCAAAGAAAGATTTAGAAATCAGGTTTCTGTTTATCCCTTTATTTATGAATAGTTTAAAATGAATAGATATAGAGATTTTTGTTGGATTATTGCATTTTTTCAATTCCATCTCCATTTTGACTTGAGTCCCCTTAAATGTTTCTATTTCATTAATTCCGTTTTAAAACTCTGCATTGTCTTTATCATTTCCATCACACTTACATCTTTGTTTTCTTGAATACCACTCGGGAATTTATTCTTTGTAAGTTATTTCTTTAAGTTCATTGAACTGTTTTCTTTGTGTCTTCTTTAAACTCCTTGACTTCCTTTGTAGAATTTATTATTGTCCTTTTGAATTCTATATATTGCATTTCAGCTTGGTATGGTAATTCCCACTGACAAACATTTCTATAGGTCTGATGGGTTTTAAGGGTGAGATACTGCCTTAATCTTGTGTAATATTCATTCTTTTCTTTTTGTGTGATGAAACCTTGGCATCTGGGTTTCTTTTGTTAGTACTGTGCCTAATAAAAATAGAGCAGGTTAAAAGAGAAAAGAAGACTTAAGGATGGAGAGGTTGGCTATGAGTTAGGTAGAATTAAAGTGCATGGTCACAGAGGACTGGGATCATGTGCAGGATGTAAATCCTGGTCCAAGACAAAAGTTTGGGGGTAGATCTGGGCTTTGTGGAGGATGTGTGGAGAAGAGAATCAGTTGACCTCACCTGGATAGAATGAGGAGAAGGCTAAGCAGGATCTGGGTAAATAGAGAGTTTAGATATGGCATGAGAGAGGCCTGTGGGTTTTGGAGAGATGTTGAAGTTCTTAGCAGAAGCCTAATAGTTTGTTTATAGCAGTGTTAAGCAGAGGTGATCAGACTTGATGGAATCACTAGATATGGATTCTGAACTAGATCTTGGGTGTTGGGGAGAGCATGTGGAAGGAAGGATCAGATTTACACAGCTAGACCCTATAGAATGTTCAGGATCTGGCTGGCGGGAGATGTTGGATAGAGGATCTAGAAATTATTATTAAACAGATAAATTGTGTTGTAAAATAGGTTACTTATATATAAATCTGGAGTTCATAGAATAGGTGCTTCTTGAATTTTTAGAAACTGTGTATAAGGATATGACATACTTCAAGTATGTGTTCTTCTCCTTTTCTTCTTATTACTTTTGTTAATATTGAGGCTCATTATGATATTTATGTATATGTATCATCATATTTTATTATCAAATTTCTTCTTTACCCTCATCTTCTCTTGTATACTATTCTTGCTGGTACTTAAATCATGTAAATCATTCGGTTATCCGCATTCATTTTATTTTCAGAGAATAATACTGTAAAGTCATGTTTTTCCTCTTCATAGCTAAATTACAGCCCCAAAATCCCAGCTTTTTCTGTAAGGAACACATTACCCTTAAAAATCCTGCCATAGATAGTTTAATAATTCTTTTGTTTCACAAGAATAGTGACATATAGCCGGGCGATGGTGGCGCACGCCTTTAATCCCTGCACTCTTGAGGCAGAGGCATGTGGATCTCTGTGAATTTGAGACCAGCCTGGTCTACAGAGCTAGTTCCAGGACAGGCTCCAAAGCCACAGAGAAACCCTGTCTCGAAAAACCAAAAAAAAAAAAAAAAGAAAAAGAAAAGAAAAAGAATAGTGACATATTCACCTTATTTTAAGTAATGGAAAATTGTAAGAACTTGTAGAGATGTAAAACAACATAATATCTTTGCTTCAAGTGGCTCAAATTCTAGACCTAATTAGCTGTTGCTTTTTTTTTTTGCCAAGATCTCATAGAAATATGTTCTGGTGAAAGATTTCTGGCTGCCTTTCTACAAAGGAGGCAGATGATAAGAAACCTTCAAAGAAAATCCTAGCTATGAAAAATTCATCACTAAAATGACATATTTATTGGAATAGACATTTTATGTATTAATCATCTGTGTCATTATACCAATTTCTGTACATGTGTATCACTTATCATCTGTTCTTTGACTTCATCTTTCTTTGTATTTTCTTTTAATTATATTTAATATAGACTTTAAATATGGCTCAGGTGCTTTGATCTGGTTATTAACCTTTCTAATTTGAAGTTCTCTTAAGAATTTTCTCTAATAACCCTCCTAGTTTCTTATCATCTCTGTCTTTAGAATTAGGTAATTATATCCAGTGATACTATTTCATCTAAAAGTTTTTCTTAATTTGAGTGTTTTATCATATTTTAAGGTAGCTTTTTAAATTTTTTTTGGCATTTGTTATTTTATTTAAGGGGATTTATTTTTTTAAGACAGCACCGTATATTGCAACAGATAACTTCTAAGTTATTTAATGGCTCAAACATGGTATAAGTTTCTTTAATATTGCTCAAACATGCAATATAAGTGATATCCCTCAAGTGATGTTGGTGGAGATCACTCATTTGTTTCCCAGCCACTCTGACTTGAAATAATCATGCAGAAACTATAGTATTTGCAATATTGTTTGGCCAATAATTTAAGCATTTTTCTGGCTAACTCTTATATCTTAAATTAACCCATTTCTATTCTATTTTATGTTTTATCAAAAAGGCTGTGGTCTACTGGCAAGGTTCTAACTGGCAGCTTGCATCTTTCTCCTCTAGTGGCTACATGGTGTCTCACTGACTCCTCCTACTTTCTCCCAACATTCAGTTTAGTATTTCTGCCTAGCTCTATTCTGCCCTATCACAGGCCAAAGCAACTTCTTTATTCATTAATCAATGAAAGCAACACATATAGAGAAGGACTTCCCACACCAAAATGATCATTTATACCCAAAATTCTTTTTATTTAGATCTTCCAGATTCAGTTCATAATTTTCTAAGTTATTGTGATAATCTCAACAAACCCAGTGGAAAGAATATATTACCAAGAGGGTTGGATGCAGTATAAACCACTTGCATACACATTGTTGTAGGGGGAGAGCAGCCTTCTGAACACAATGAACTGAGAAATGAACTTGAATGTGCACTCAGGAAGAAGGAATGAACTTTGATGGGTAGCTGTCTACATTTTTCCATACAGCTTAACTTTGTGTTTCTAAAGGGTGTTAAAATAATTGCATAGTTTTGTGAACAATGTGATTTGTTTTAGATCTCACAGATGTTTCAAACATTTAATTTGAAAATGTTTGAAAAGTTTTTTTTTTTTTTTATTTTTCAGATTGCCTGGCAATAGTTGCATCAAATTGCTGTTTTACAAGAAAGTTATTTTTGGTAACAATAAAAACACTAATTTCCACAGCACCAATTTAATGGTAAAAGTAAAATGCTGTGGATCCTGAGTGGCTGCAGTGGGCAGCAGGCCATGAGACCAAGCCACAGGTCCCTGAGCAGAGGCATGATGTGGGAGTGTCATATATCAATCTGTTGATTTCATTGGTTAAGCAATAAAGAAACTGCTTGGCCCTGAAAGGTTAAAACATAGGTGGGAGGAGTAAACAGAACAGAATGCTGGGAGGAAAAGGAAGTGAGCTCAGAGACACCATGCTCCCCTCTCCCAGGCAGGCACACGTGATGAAGCTCTGACCCAGGATGGACATTGGCTAGAATCTTCCTGGTAAGCGCACCTAACAGTGCTACACAGATGATTAGAAATGGGCTAAATTAATATGTGAGAATTAGCCTAGAAGAGGCTAGATAGAAATGGGCCAAGCAGTGTTTAAAAGAATACAGTGTCTGTGTAATTATTTTGAGCAAAACTAGCCGGGTGGCGGGACACAGCCCCACCACTCCAATTACAACAGAGGCAGGAAGCAGACCCCAGAGCAATCAGTTCCAGGCAGGGATGGCACACAAGACCTTGCTTCAGGTCTCCATAGGTGGCTGGTCGCGGGCAGCAGGCAAGAGACAGATGCAGAGTGAGGTTGGATATTTATTTAGTGGGTTATGCAAGAGAAGGGAGAGAAGGAGAGCAGAGAGAGAGGGGAAGGGAAGAGAGAGAATGAGAAGGGAGAGACAGAAGCTGCCTCTTTGAGAGGGAGAAAGAAAAGAAAAAGACTCAGCCTGAAAGCAGGAAGGAAGATCTGCCTGCCTCAGCTGACAGGGGAGAGAGTGGGCATGCCTTGTCTCTTAAAGAGACAGGGCAATCCATTACACACACTTTGAAGGCACTTTGCAGTGATAAAACCCTTACTACAATCAGTTCAATCTCAGAAGTTAAGTATCAATATAATTACTCCAAGTGTTTTTGTATGTTTTGTCATTCAGAATTATATAATTGCTCCTTAACGAATGAAATTTTAGAGAATTAATAAGTGTGACTGTTAAAAGATAGCTATTGAAGCATCATTTATGATATCAAAAAACTGAAAATTATACAAAAAGTAGTATGTTTAATGTTATATGGTAACTAAAATAAAATGTACAGAAATGCTCGTGAGATCAGTAGGATACAGATTGCAAACATATTAAAGCAAACAATCGAAATGTTAGAAACCCTGTACAAATGTTAAACAGTGCTTATGGTTGAATGGTAAAATGTCTGTCTTTTTGATTTAGTTATATATTTTATAAAATCTCTTATTTAATTATATAAAAAATCAATCATTGGGGGTACTCCTTAAATCATGTCATTAAAAAAGAGTCAGGTAAGACTATGCTTCCTTTGAGTCTATTATCTACCAAACTTTTTTGTTGTTAATTAGCCTTTCTTTTTATTTTTTATTATTTATTTATTTATTAAAGATTTCTGCCTCCTTCCTGCCACCACCTCCCATTTCCCTCCTCCTCCCCTAATCAAGTCCCCCTCCCTCATCAGCCCAAAGAGCAATCAGGGTTCCCTGCCCTGTGGGAAGTCCAAGGACCACCCACCTCCATCCAGGACTAGTATGGTGAGCATCCAAACTGCCTAGGCTCCCACAAAGTTTGTATGTGCAGTACGATAAAAAAAAAACCCATTGTCATTGTTTTTGAGTTCTCAGTAGTCCTCATTGTCCGCTATGTTCATCCAGTCCAGTTTTATCCCATGCTGTTTCAGACCCGGGGCAGCTGGCCTTGGTGAGTTCCCAATAGAATATCCCCATTGTCTCAGTGTGTGGGTGCATCTCTTTCTTTCATTTACTTGAAGGTTTCTTATTAGTTCTACTTCTATGAGTGGTCAAGATCAAAATAAAATTAGTTGGAGCAAGGAGGGACATTTCTACAGTATTACATTTAAACAGAGAAATAAACAATCTCGGAGTCCCTACTGTGGTTAGAGGTTGGCAGCATAGGATGAGAATTGAACAGAAGTAGAAGTATCATTAGAAACAACACAGGCTTCCCCAAACTGGATGCTTTGAAGAGAAACTTGGTCCCCTTCAACTGAAAAAATAAACTCAGAAGAACAAAAGTAAATTTCAAATGTCCAGAACTGGCAGGGAATGCAAGGAGGGTGATGTTCTGAGGAGTTGGAGAGTCATTTGACAATTAGGATGAATTGAAGTCTCTACCTCTACTGGGTTCTCCTCAGTCCCTCCATTCTAGCATGAAGTGGATAACCTGTGCTATCCAAGAGCTGATCTGGCACTTGTAGATGCTCCAGACTGGAGGTGAATCACAATGGTTTGCCCTCTAAGGAGATGACAGCACTGTCACTTAGTTTTTATATGCCAGTGTGCTGTGGTTCTTGACCTCCTCATAGAACTATGCTTATAATTCATAATTGATCACTGTCAGTTTCTTCTTGAAAGAATCCTTGGAACTAGCAAAAATAATTTTGTTCTTAAAGGGTTCACTCTCAGGGTCCCAGAAAATGAACCCCATGTCCTCCTTCTTGCTCTTCTTGGCCTCATAGGCTGTATAGTGGAGAGCATAGTGGCAGTCCTTGTCTGTCTGTATCTTGAAAAAGATCGTGCAGAGTTGTTCACAGTTTCCCCCATGACTTCTTTCATGGTATCCTTGCCCTTCTCTGGGATGCTGTTCTTTTCTTCCTTCTGGCAGACAAGCACTACCTATTTGCTTTCTTTACTTTTTGTGTCATTAAGTTCTTGCACACCTTTATGACACTGAACACCTGGATGATAACATCAGACATAACAATATCAGAGACCATGTTTCAATAAATGAGAGACAGAAACCCCCAATATTAGAAAATCTGTGATAAATACTCAATATTTTATGACATTATATTAGATAATCTGTCACATTGGGATTTCATTCAATAAATTTTGTTTAAAAGGTTTAGCACTCTGTACTCTAAAATTTTCCTCAATGAAAATGCATTTCTTGAGTAATTACAAAAAGTGTCTAAATCTTCAATACATTAAAATATTCCATTATATGATGGCCCTTAGCACAGTGAACCCTAAATGATGCTGACAAATGGGACTAGGTATTTATTTGCATAGACATTAATTGCAGATGCCTTTCAAGTTGTCCTCATTCATTCTATCCAGCAACTGGATGCAACCATAGACATATTAGCCTTTCACAAAAACAAAAACTTTAAATGAGGTAATTTCTGGCTTCATCTGCAGAGATTTTAGGTTGACATCTACCTGCAAAATTAATAACTCCATGCATTACATACTCCCAAGACCAGACCTTCCTACCACTATGAGTCTAACCAATGTCATACTCTATAAATATAAAACAGAGACCTTACAGTATATGTAATACATACAATGAGGCCAATCTAATCTGAAAAACAATCAGGAGAAATCAGAAGCATTTTATAGAGCTGACACAATTTAACAGTTGTTAGGAATCAATTTTATGCAGTTCTGATATTTTCCTAGGGTAAGACTTCATTATAGCTTGCATTGAATATTGCTCCAATCTTCAAAAAATCTCCAAAAGATCTCTATACTCCATTTTTTCATGTCTCATATACTCTTTTCCCCCAGAATGTTCTCTGTAGAACATTCACCGAGCTTATGAATGGATTCCTCTTTTAATTATTTTTAATTTTTATTTTAATTTTTCATTCATTTTACATATCAACTATCATTCCCCCTTCCTCCCCTCTTTCTGCTTTCCCCACCTTTTCTAACCCCCCCCCCCCCATTGTACTTAGAGAAGGTAATGTCTTCCACGGGTGTCAAAAAAGCCTGACATATCAAGTTAAGGCAGGACCAAGCCCTTCTCCCCTGCATCAAGGCTGAGAAAGATATCCCAATATGTTCTCATTCTCCATTCCCTCTTCTCTTTCCCACTCCCACTCCTAGTTTACTCAGGAGATATTATTTATTTTCTCTTCCTAAGGCAATCCATGTGTGTCCCTTTTAGGGTCCTCCTTGTTACCTAACTTTTCTCAGGCTGTGGATTGTAGCCTGGTTATCCTTTGTTTTATATTTAATATCTACTTATGAGATATCTATCATCAACTAGTTAAGCAGTTATTAGATATACTAGAATGAATAAATAAGCAAATGTGCTAATGACCAAATCTTTTATTTCCCCATTTTTGTATATGATACCATTGAAGAACACAGAAGAGGAATCCTTCGTCATGGACATTGAGCAATGCAGTGACAAATATAAAAGTAGAACCTAGGATTCCTGCTTCTCAGGCTGTTGTCTTAATTATGCACTATTTTACCTTCTGTTCCTAGAATGGCCATAGAAACACTTGTCAAGTAAAAGAAGACACCTGCCGTACCCATAGCACCTACAAAGCATCTAGGAAGAGAGTTACAAGTCTTCCTTAGTTTCATGAGTTTTATCTGGAGAGTCTAACTTTTTCCACTCCTGTAATTTAAAAGTAGCACTTTCAGCAAAGTCATAATGAGTTCTCTTTTATTTAGTATATCATATCTGCAATGGCAAATTTCTATGCTAAATCTTTACATGTGATATTTAATTTAATTTTATCAACTTTAAAATGTAAATGTCACTGCATTTCTCATTTTTGAAAATGAGATAATAAACCCATAAGTGAAATGACATACTACAATTAATACATTAAAAAGACACAAAGCTAGAATTTTATATTAGATCTCACTCCACAATGTGTGATAGAATTCTCAATAGAAAGCCTTTTATTTCTATCCTTTTCCCCATCTCTGAGTTATTTAAATATCTTTATCATGTCCTTAGACAAACACACACCCACACATCACACCACACACACACCAGATGCTTAGAAGACAGGAACTAGGAAAATGAGAAATAATAACACTATTTACATTTGCTCCTTACAACAAAAAATGATAGAGACAACTTTAGAGTTTAAAATTAAATTTTATTTTCCTATTAAACAAAACCAACTAAAAATACGCGTTTACATGGGTTACCTGAAAAGCAAAAACTTTCTAAGTATCAAATTCTTTGATATTATTGCAATGCCATGGTATCACAGAAATCACATGAGTGATTTTTCTGCACCTTTCTTTAGTTCTTTTACCTAATTGAATGCTGCATAGATAAATCAAGGTAAAGGGTAAATGCTTTCACATAAGAATATGAGACATTTGTGTTCAAAGAAGTGTAATGCAGGCAATGTTGTTCAGTGGTAAAGTGGGAAAACATGAAAACTGCAAAGAACACAAACATTGGTTTGTATCTGACACGGAATATGTTTGATTTTTCAAAGCCATCATTCTCTTTTCTGTGGGTACTATATTCTTCCAATAATGTACCTACTGGAATAAGAAATTGTGTGTTGGGGGCATGTGGGAATCTTTGTAGTCCAAAGATAGTAAAAACTGGATCACAGTATTAAAGCTCCCAATAATTTATTGTATGTCTTTATGTATTCAACTTTCCCCAGTAAGCCTTTCACCTACTCAAGCTGAACTAGATGATCTGATTTTTCAACTATTTCTGATTGCTGATATAGCAAATTGTCACAGATAAAGTGACTTAAAACAAAATAAAGCAAAAAAAAAAAGTTGTTTTTCAGTTTATAAACTATATGTGTGGTGTAGGAGGTCCTTTTTTCTATGTGTTGCTTGTATTGGTTAATAAATAAAGAAACTGCCTTGGCCTGATAGGGGCAGAACCTAGATAGGCAGAGAAGACAGAATTGAATTCTGGGAGGAAGAAAGCAGAGTAAGAGTCAGATGCCATGGATCTGCCAGAGACAGACTTGCCAAATCTTTCCCAGAAAGCAACTGCCATGTGGCAATACACATATTAAGAGAAATGGGTTAAACTGAGATGTTAGAGTTAGCCAATAAGAAGTTAGAGCTAATGGACCAAGTAGTGTTTAAATTAATACAGTTTCTATGTGGTTATTTCAGGTGTAAGCTAGCTGGGCAGCTGGGACGAACAAACAGCTGGCTCCTGTGACAATATGTGTGACTTGAATCACATAGCAACCAAATTAAGGTGTTTACCTTCTAGAGATGCTAAGAGAAGATTCAGCTTCTTTGCTTGTTCTGACTTCAAGAAGTCATCTGTATTTCTTAACTCATATTATTCTCTTCCTTACATCTTCAAATACAAATAGAATAGTGGGGTTTCGTAATTTATACACTGAAATCTGGACACTTGTGTTTAAAGTAGTACCGCCCAAGAAGTCATGAATAAACATATCAATTAATTATTCACTTCCAAATCCAACTCCTCTTAGATGTATCTTCTTGGCTTTTCACACAACTTTGTATCCTTTTTTATTCATATATCATGTACAGTTTGGGCTAGAAATATATTCTTGGATATGTGATGTTCCAATGAAACATGGTCATCTTGCTAGGGGCTACATTCATTTTTTTTTTATTTTTAACTTTCGTTTACTTTCTCTTTGTGTCTTTTACACGAAGAGAAAAAAGGGGGGAAAGGAAGAAGGTGGAAATCTCATCATAGGAGCTGCAGTGCATCACAGTGAGTCACATAGGAAACCCTTTTGTCCATACATTTTTACATGTAACAGTTAATCCAAATAATCATTCCTCTGTTTTGAGGCCCCTGGTCTCTATTATACCATTGATGTTGGACTCCTTTTGGGTCTCTTCCTGAGCATCCTGTTGCTGCCCTATGTTGTGGAGATCCTACAACCCTCGGTCCACAGGACCAATCCACAGTAAAGGCAAGCAAATGGAAGTAAAAGAGTCCTTGAGAAGGCAAAATGAAAAGATACAGATCCAAAGACCCACTCATTCATAAACTCAGGAATCTCATAAAACACAAAATGGCAAGTAGTAATATTTATATAAATGACTTATATGATAAAAGTATGATAGGGTCATAGACATAAAAAAGAGATTAAAATTAAAAATTAAAAAGACAAAAACACTGATGTGACATTATGAGACAAGGAACCTCCAAACTTGGCATGAGTTCATTTTCTGTTGGCCTTCTAATGCTGGGCATATGCCTACCCTTAAAAGTAGTTGGTTTCCCCAGTGAGACTATCTTGAAGAAAACTGATAATTAATTTACAACTGGTAATCAATTTGAGATAGTATCTGTATTAGGTATGCTGGTGTGTGCCCTCTTCTTTCAGCTCTAGAACATCTGATACAGATCTGGGCAGACCCGGGGCAGGCCCTGGGTATGCTGCTTCCGTCTCTGCAAGTTCATATGTGTATTGGTCTTGTTGGTTTAAAGACTTCCTTAGAGTCTACCATCCCCTCAGGCTTTATACCTTTTCAGCCTTTTCCTACTTAGGGTTCCATGAAGCATGAGGGAAGGAATTTGGTGGAAATATCAATTTGGCATTCTAGGTCTGAGGTCTGTCACTCCCCGTATATTGTCTGGCTGTAAGTCTCTATATTTGTTGCCATCTGATGCAGGAGGAAGCTTCTCTGATGATAGCTAAACAAGGCACTGATCTCTGATTATAGCAGAATATCATTAGCTATAATAATTATTATATATATTAAATATATAGTAATTATATTAAATAAGTATAATAACAAATATAATATTATATTATATTCATTTTATTGCTACAATTTTTATAAAAGTACTATTTGGTTTTACCCTAGGTTCTTGGGCTATCTATTGTCAGATTCTTGGTCACCTATACAAATTTGGCTATGAGTTGCATCATTTGGATTGGGTCTTAAGTCAAATCAGGTATTGGTTAGTTACTCCCACAAGATTTGAGCCACCAGTGCATAAGCATATTTTGCACAAAGTACACCACTGTAGATCAAATGATCTGTATCTAGTCTTGTGTTTATGTTTCTCTTTTAGTAGCCTTCAAAGTGCCTTGTGATAACAAAAATGCTACTCCATAGATCTGACACCTCGAAGTGGGTACTTGTTTCATCTCTACATGTACAATTAATTGTGTAGTTGTTTTTTTTTTTTTTTTTTTTTTTTTTTTTTTTTTTTTTTTTTTTTTTTAGCAATGGGGCCTTGCTGTCAAATTGTGGGGAGCAATCTATATAGTCTTGACAACAACCTGGGTTGTTTGGGGGATTTCCATGGAATACCTTTGGCCAACAGCTCAATTAATTACAAACCATTCCAGGCACTGTAAACTTAATTTGGTGACAAGAGATGTTTAGTTGGGGCTCTGTCTCCACTACTCTTTGGTGATTACATTTAGATTGCCAGAAGGTCCTGGACA
Source organism: Microtus oregoni (assembly GCF_018167655.1). Classification (NCBI taxonomy): domain Eukaryota; kingdom Metazoa; phylum Chordata; class Mammalia; order Rodentia; family Cricetidae; genus Microtus; species Microtus oregoni. Next base: position 456,655 of record NW_024544713.1, read on the forward strand.
GATGTTTTACAGGCACAAAGGGACCATGGGTGCCCACCCAGACTATTATACCCAACAAAACTTTCAATCAACATAGATGAAGAAGACAAGATATTTCACGGCAAAACCAGATTTAAACAATACTTAACCATAAATCCAGCCCTGAAGAAAGAACTAGAAGGAAAACTAGAACCCAAGGAACTCAGTTAAATCTATGAAAATGCACGCAAAAGTTAATCTCACAACAGCAAACACAAAGAAGGGAAACAAACACACTATCATCACCACCACCAAAAACAAACAAAAAAAAATAACAGAAATTTAGCAATCACTGGTCAATAACATATCTTAATATCAATGGATTCAGTTTACCAATAAAAAACAGAGATTAACAAAATGTATACAAAAACAAGATCCATTCTTTTGATGCATACAAGAAACATAGCTCAGTTTCAAAGACAGACATTACCTCAGAGTAAAGGGTTTGGAAAATATTTTCTAATCAAATGTTCCTAATAAGTAAACCAATGAAGTTATACTTATAGCTAACAAAATTGACTTCAAACTAAAATCAATCAAAAGAGATGAGGAAGGATATTTCATATTCATTAAAGGAAAAATCCATGAAGATGGAGTCTCAGTCCTGAACATTTATGCCCCAAATACAAGATTGCCCACATGTGTTATATATATATATATATATATATATATATATATATATATATATTACAAAAGGCTAAATCACACATCATCCTCACACACTAATAGTGGGAGATTTCAACACCCCACTCTTACCAAATGACAGGTTGGCCAGATATAAACTTAACAGAGAAACAAGGGAACTAACAGATGTTATGACTCAAATGCAAGTAATAGACATCTATAGAACATTCCACCCAAACACTCACACACACAAATTGCCTTCTTCTCAGTACCTCATGAAATCTCCTGTAAAACTGACCACATACTCAGTCATAAGACAAATCTCAACAGATACAAAAAAACGTTGGAAGACCTCTTGTATCTTATCACACCATCAGGGGTTAAAGTTAGAGTTCAACAATGACACAAACTCCAGAAATTCTACAAACTCTTGAAAACTGAATAATTCTCAACTGAACCACGAGAAGAAATAAAGAAATCAAAGACAAACTAGAGTTAAATGAAAATGAATCCAAACCATACCAAACTTACAGGACACAATGGAAACAGTGCTAAGAGGAAAGTTCATAGCATTAAGTGACTACATAAAGAACCTGGGGAAATCTCACAAAAGTGACTTAACAGCCCAACCAGAAAACTCTAGAGCAAAAAATAAACAAACTCACCCAGGAGGATTACATGGCAGGAAATAATCAACTCAGGGCTGAAATCAATAAAATTGAAACCAAGAGAACAATACAAAGAATTGTGAAACAGGGAGTTGGCTCTTTGAGAAAATTAGCAAGATAGAAAAGTTCTTATCCAAACTAACCAAAAGGCAGAGAAAGACTACCCAAATTAACAAAATCAGAAACAAGAAAGGGGACATAATAATTTACTCTGAGGAAATCTAGAGAACCATTAGGTCATGCTTTAAACACCTGTACTCCAGAGAAGTGGAAAATCTAAAGGAAATTGACAACTTTCTTGTTAAGCACCACATATGAAAATTAAACCAGGAGCAGATAAACAATTTAAACAGAACCATAAACCCTAAGGAAATAAAAACAGTCATTAAAGTTCCCCCAAATAAAAACTAATTTTACAGGGCCAGATGGGTTCAGTGTAGAATTCTATCAGGTTTTCCAAGAAGAGCTAATATCAATACTTCTCAAATTGTTCCCCACAAAAGAAACAGAAGAAATGATGCCAAAATCATTGTATGGGTCCACACTTACCCTAATACCCAAAACAAATATTCAACAAAGAGAATTACGTACCAATCTTCCTCATGAACATTGATGCAAAAATACTCAACAAAGTACTGGCAAAATGAATCCAAGAATACATCAAAAAAATAAAAAGAATCTACCATGATCAAGTAGGCTTCATCCCAGAGATGCAGGGATGCTTCAACATAAGAAAATTTATCAATGTAATCTACCATATAAACAAACTGAAAGGAAAAAATACACATGGTCATCTCATTAGAGGTGGAAAAAGTCCTTTGTCAAAGTCTGACATGTCTTCATGATAAAAGTTCTGGAGAAAACAGGGAATCAAGAAAATAACTAAATGTGCCTCTTCTGTGTAACTAAAGTCTGCACCAGCTGAAGGTGCATGCGATTTGGTGATGAGATCCCAGAAAGGCAACGTGGCTCACTCCAGGCCTCAGACTCACCAGAATATGTTCACCTTCAAAAATGACAAGTTCGATAAGAGTTTTCAGACCAAGAAAATTAATGCAAAACTTCATGATGGAGTATATTAGTGCTCCAAAGAAGTTCTCGAGTGGTGTGTAAAATACAGCAAATACAAATCTCTGTCAAAGCCTAAGAAGTGTGTTAAATGTTTACAGAAGACAGTAAAGGACTTACCACATAATATGTAGACCATGTGCCTGTGAACTTGAAGTTTGCTCAAAATGTAAGAAAGAAGACATTGCTATTCCGTTTAATAAAGAACCAGAAAATTTAGCAAATACTGAAAATCAAGGTTCTAACTGTAAACAAAGTTGCAAAGGGACGGAAGACAGTGACGAGGATTTAGATGCTGACACTGAATCAGATGAGGAGGATAGGACTCTTAGGTAGCCTGAAAGCACCGTGTCAGCTGCAGAGGGCTTGGCAGACACAGAGACATCCAATATGGGACTCAGAAAAAGGCTGTCCAAAATAGGCAGAGCTGACACATGAGCAATATAAATTATTTATAACATTTGAAAAACAGAAACTTTCAGGTTTTCACAATAAAACTTGAGCTGCATATACAGAATATGTATGGAAACTTCCTGTGGCCTGTTGTACAATCTATGGAAATTGTTTTGAAAAGCATATTATTTAGTGTCAAACTATCCAGTGTTGAGAATTGCTGATTGTACAGAACTACCTCATGGAAAATTAAGATGATTAACTCATAGAGAGTACATTTTTGTAACCTGACCTCACATGTGTAACTTCCTTAGCAAAAGTCCCCTTATATCTTACAAAGCAAAACCATTTATTTTTATACACAAGCACACATATAAAATTATGTGTAGTGATTTTCCTTTGAAAATATTTTTATATATGTCATCCCATGGTTTTTACCTTTTCCAGTTTGGAAATACATACTAAGAAAAAATGTGTGGACTATATAATTAATAACTGGAAAGGAAACTAACCTTCATACTCGATGGAGATACTCGCAGTGTCAGACGCTCCGATAATGCTCTTCCATGTAAGCTATTATATTGCTCTGAATTACTTTGCTGCCAGTGGTTCTACTTATGGGCAATGTAGGTTAGCTTTGTGTGATTGCTGAAGTGTGTGTCCTTATGCTTAAAAACCTGAAGCTATTGAAAGGTGGTGAGGCAGTACAATGAACTTTTCCACACTGTACATCAATTCCCAATTTTAATGTTTTATTTTGTTTTCTTTGTGTCTTAATCTCCACACACACACATATATATGACATGTATTTATGTGCATATATGTGTGTATATATTTTCTGAACCATTGAAATAAATATGAAACCCTGTTTTTTAAAAAAAAATAGAAAATGCCTAAATGTAATAAAGGCAATATACAACAAGCCTACAGCCAACATCAAATTAAATGGAGAGAAACGCAAAGCAAATCCACTAAGAAGACGAGGCTATCCACTTTCTCCATATCTATTCAATATAGTTCTTGGGGTTCTACCTAGAGCAATAAGTCAACAAAAGGAAATCAAGAAGATACATTGAAAAGGAAGGAGCTAAACTTTCACTTTTTGTAGATGATATGATATTGTACAAAATTGACCCCAAAATTTCTGCTAGGGAAATCTTACAGTTGATAAACACCTTCAGTAATGTGACTGGGAACAAGATTAACTAAAAAAAAAAAATCAGTAGTCCTCCTATATGCAAATGACAAATGGGCTGAGAATGAAATCAGAGAAACAGCACCCTTTATAATAGCCACAAATAATATAAAATATCTTGGGGTAACTCTAATCAAACAAGTGAAAGATCTATATGACATGGATTTTAAATCATTAAAGAAAGAAATTAAAGAAGAGGTCAGAAAATGGAGAGATCTTCCAAGCTCATGAATACGTAGGATTAACATAGTAAAAATGGCAATCTTACCAATAGCAATCTACAGATTCATTGGAATCCCCATCAAAATCCCAACAAAATACTTCACAAACCTTGAAAGAACAATACTCAATTTCATACAGAAAAAAAAAAAACAGGATCACTAAAACAATCCTATATAATAACGGAACGTCTAGAGGTATCACCTGTTTTTATTACTATACCTATAGTAGAGCTAAACTATATACCTGACTTTTGATGAAGAAGCCAAAAATACACAGAGGAAAAAAGAAAGCATCTTTAACAAATGATGCTGGAGTAACTGGATGACAGCATATAGAAGAATGCAAATAAATCCCTATGTACTGTTCTGCACAAAACTCAATTTCAAGGGGATCAAAGACCCCAGCATAAATCCAGCGTGAGTATGGGAGATCTTTCTTGTTTCTTATAACTCTTTTCAGTTTCTTTCTTTAGTAGCTTAATGTTTTCATCATACAAGCCTTTTATGTGCTGGGTTAGACTTACGACAAGACATTTTGGTGCAATATTATTAAAGGTATTGTTTCTCTAATTTCTTCCTAAGCCTGTTTGTCATTTGAACAAAGGAGAGTTTCTGACTTCTATGAGTTAATTTTGTACTCTACAATGTTGTCGAAACTGGTTATTAGTTGTAGGAGGTGGAACTTAGAGGGTCACTTATGTACACAGTCATAAAATTTGTAAATACAGATACTTTAATTTTTGGTTTCCTGTTTGTATCCCTTTGATCTTCTTCAGTTGTCTTATTGTTCTAGGTTAGACTTCAGCACTATATTGAATAGATACAGAGAAAGTGGATGGTGTTGTTATGTTCCTGATTTTAATAGAAATTTTTTTTTTTTTTGGTTTTTTGAGACAGGGTTTCTCTGTGGTTTTGGAGCCTGTCCTGGAACTAGCTCTTGTAGACCAGGCTGGTCTTGAAATCACAGAGATCTGCCTGCCTCTGCCTTCTAAGTGCTGGGATTAAAGGCATGCGCCACCACCACCCAGCCTTAATAGAAACGTTTTAAATTTCTCTGTACGAAGGTTGATGTTGGCTGTTGGCTTGCTGTAAATATTCTTCTGTTAAAGCACATGCCTCATATCTGTACTCTCTCCAGGACTTTTATCATGAACAGTCATTAATTTTAGGGAAGTCTTTTTCTCCCTTTAATGATATGACTGTTTGGTTTTTACATGAATGTTTGATGCCTGTTTTTATTGTGAATTACATTTATTCCTTTGTATATATTGAACTGCTCTTGTATCCCATGGATAAATTGTATTTGATAATGGTGGATGATCTTTGTGATATATTTCTATTAGATATTCTAATTTTGAGGAATACATGTTTTTATGCATATCTTTGGGATTCTCTGCATTTCTTCACTGACTGTTTTGCCCCAACTTTTTCTCATGTCCAATTTTCTTAATTTGCATCTTCTCTCTGTGTCTTTTAGTTAGTTTTGTTAAGGGTTTGTCAGTCTCAGTGGTCTTCAAAAACATGACCCTTTGTTGAACTGATTCTTTGAATTTTTCTTTATGTCTACTTTATTGTTTTCATCACTGAGATTGGCTATTTCTTGATGTTTACTACTTTAGGGTAAAATTTCTTCTTTTTGTTCTATAGCTTTCAGATACACTGTTAAGTTTCTATTATGGCATCTCTCTACTTTTTATAGGTAGGCACTAGTCTTATTTATAAATGTGCCTCTTACAACAGCCTTCATTGTGTCCTACATGTCTTATATGTTATATTTTGTTTTTATTAAATTTTTAAAAATCTTTGTTTTCCAATTTTGTAGTAAGTCATTTTTCATTCAGGTTTGAGTTGTTCCATTTCCATTTGCTTAAAGCATGATTAATAAAACCTCTGAGACAAAAATTGGGGATCAACTTAAAGATCCAAAAAGCAAAGCAGCTGGAACTCTGAAACACAGCTTGCTCCAATGCTGTGGGGACTTAAGAGCCAGCCATCAGGTAGTTCCCTGCACCCGGCTCCCCCAAATACAAACCCATCCAGCCTACTAGCCACACCCAACCCAAAACTCGCCTATCCACCTATAACCTCAGTGGAACTATGAAACACTGTTTGCTCCAATACTGCAGGGCCTTAAAAGGTGAGTGAACAGCCATTTGGAGGGACGCCCCACTCTCTAGGTTCTCGTCAGTGGGACAAAGCCACAGGACCACCCCCGAAATCCCTCAGCTTTTCTAGCCAGCCAGCATGGAGTTTCCTGTGGCTAGTATCCCTCAAATCCCAAACCCATCCACTTGACTCCCCAAGCTACTAGTCACATATCACCTAAAAGCTGAGAGCTTGTTATAATACTGAGGGGACCAAGAGCTTGCTACAACACTGAGGGAACAAGAGAGAACACCAAGAGAACAAGCCAGGAGAGAAGACAGAGAGAGCAGGCATATAGAGACCTCAGAGAATTTCTGAGTAAGTATTGATAGTATATAACAGACCAAGAAAAACTCCCAAACACACAGACAGCCACAGAAGTCACTTCAAAGATGAACCAAGACACAAAGACACTGCAAGCCTCATTTGAATGAAGAAATTCAAGAATTCCTCCAAGAACCTAAAAAGTAACATGGTAACACCAGAACCCAGCAGTCACACAACAGGAAGACTAAATCATCCTAACCCAGAAGAAGCAAAAGAAAATGACTTTAAATGTAACTTAATAAAAATGATGGAAACTTTTAAGGGGGAAAGGAAAAAAGTCCCTTATAGAACCCAAGGAAACCAAGAAAAACAATCAAACAGGTGAAGGAAACAGTTCAAAATTTGAAGACTGAAATAGAGGTAATAAAGAAAACACAAACTGAGGGAATTCTGTATATGGAAAATCTGGGTAAATGAGGAGGAGCTACAGAAACAAGTATAACCAACAGAATACAAGAGATAGAAGAAAGAATCTCAGGCACTGAAAATACCATAGAGTAAATAGATTCATTGGTCAAAGAAAACATTTAATCCAACAAATTTTTAACACAAAACATCTAGGAAATCTGGGACAGCATGAAAAGACCAAACCAAAGAATAATAGGGGTAGAAGAGGGAGAAGAACTCCAGCTCGAAGGCACAGAAAATATATTCAGCAAAATCATAGAAGAATACTTTCCCAACCTAAAAAAGGATATCCCTATAAAGGTACAAGAAGCTTAAAAAACACCAAATTGACCAGATCAAAAAAAAAAAAAATCCCCTGGCCATAAAATAATCAAAGCATAAAACATACAGAATAAAGAAAGAATATTAAGAGCTGCAAAGGAAAAAGGGCAAGTAACATATAAAGATAGATCTATCATAATTACAACCGAGCCTTTGTTTGCGAGCTACCCAAGCAGCACGGAGTTCCAATCTGGGCACCGGGAGAGCCATCATTGGGGTGAGTGAGTGCGGCGGCAGCCGGGAACAGGGAACTCAGACGTTCCTCATCCCTCCTACACTTCCTGGTCATCCTGCAGGGGCTATACTGCCCGATACCTCCTCTCTCTTCCTATCCCACCTAGCTTACATCCAGAACCCGCCACCCCCTGTCTCCCACCCGCCCTCCCCTCTTTGGTGGCATAGCATCTCCCAGCTCAGCCTGCTCGGGCACTGGGGCCGAACCCGAATTGGGAGGGCAAACGAGAGGTTAGTAGTTCCTTTGTCTCCATAGCCTGCATGCAGCAAGCAGGGTGGGCCATTTGTTTGTGAGCTACCCAAAACAGCCCGGAGATCCGATCTGGACACCAATAGAACCATCACTGGGGAGTGACATCACTGGGAAGGTACATCAGTGGGCAAGAAGACCTGATCCTGTATAAGAAGATCCATAGGGGAGCATTCGAAGGAAGAGATGGGCAGGCGCCAATGCAAAAATTCACCCAACATCTGAAAAACAACATGAAAACACCAGAATCCAGCGACCTCACAACAGGAGGACATGAACACCTTAATAAAGAAGAAGTAGAAAAAACTGACTTTATGAAAGTGATAGAGGCCCGTAAACAGCATATAAAAAAATGCCCTTATAGAAATGGATGAGAAGTATAACAGACAGTTTCAGGGATTGAGTAAATCAGTGAATGATGCCCTAGGAAACCAAGGAAAAACAATCAAGCAGATAATGGAAACAGTTCAAGACTTGAAAAGTGAAATGGAGGCAAAGAAGAAAACACAAACAGAGGGCTGGCTGGACATGGAAAATCTAGGTAAACAAATAGAGACTACAGAAACAAGCATAACCAGCAGAATACAAGAGTTAGAAGAAAGAATCTCAGATTCTGAGGATACCATAGAGAAAATAAACACACTGATCAAAGAAAACAGCAAGTCCAACAAACTCTCATGACAAAACATTCAGGAAATATGGGACACAATAAAAAGACCAAACCAAAGAATAATTGGAGTAGAAGAAGGAGAAGAAGTGCAGCTCAATGGTCCAGAAAATATACTTAATAAAATTATAGAAGAAAACTTTCCCAACCGGAAGAAAGATGTACCTATGAAGGTTCAAGAAAAATACAGAACACCGAATAGGCTGGATCAAAAAAAAAAAAAACACCCCCTCGCCATATAATAATAAAAACACAAAGCATACAGAATAAAGAAATAACGTTAAGAGCCACAAAGGAAATAGGCCAAGTTACTTATAAAGGTAAACCTATCAGACTTACACCTGACTTCTCTATGGAAACCGGAAAGCCAGAAGGTCCTGGATAGATGTACTGCAAAAATTAAGAGACCATGGATGCAAGCCCAGACTACTGTACCCAGCCAAGCTTTAGTTCACTATAAATGAAGAAAACAAAATTTTCCAGGATAAAAACAAATTTAAACAATACATAGCCACAAATCCAGCCTTACAGAAAATAATCGAAGGAAAATCACTAACCAAGGAGTCCAACAATGACCACAATAACTCAGACATCTAGAGACCCTTCACCAGCGCAACTCAAAGAAGGGAAACATACAAACCCGACTACTAAAAAAGTGACCGGAGTTAACAACCACTGGTCATTAATATCACTTAATGTCAATGGGCTCAACTCACCTATAAAAAGGCACAGGCTAAGAGACTGGATACGAAAACAGGATCCAACAATCTGCTGTTTACAAGAAACACACCTCTACCACAAAGACAGGCACCTACTCAGAGTAAAGGGCTGGGAAAAGGCTTATCAAGCAAATGGACCTAAGAAACAAGCAGGTGTGGCCATACTAATCTCTAACAAAGTTGACTTCAAACTTAAATCAATCAGAAGAGATGGAGAGGGACATTTTATACTCATAACAGGAACAATTCATCAGGATGAAGTCTCAATCCTGAATATCTACGCCCCTAATATAAAAGCACCCACTTATGTAAAAGCAGTATTACTAAAAATCAAGGCAGATATCAAACGACACACACTAGAAGTAGGAGACTTCAATACACCTCTCTCAGCAATGGACAGGTCAATCAGACAGAAACCTAATAGAGAAGTAAGAGAAATACTGGAGGTAATGAAGCAAATGGACTTAACAGACATCTATAGAACATTCCACCCAAATAGGAAAGAATATACCTTCTTCTCTGCAGCTCATGGAACCTTCTCGAAAATCGACCACATAGTCGGTAACAAAGCAAACATCCACAGTTACAAAAAAATATTAGTAACCACCTGTGTCTTATCAGATCACCATGGATTAAAGTTAGAATTCAACAATAATGCTACCCCCAGAAAGCATACAAAGTCATGGAAACTGAACAGTCAACTACTGAACCATACCTGGATTAAGGAAGAAATAAAGAAAGAAATTAAAGTCTTCCTGGAATTCAATGAAAATAAAGAAACAAACTTATGGGACACTATGAAAGCAGTCCTAAGAGGAAAGTTCATAGCACTAAGTGCCCACTTAAAGAAAACAGAGAAAGCTCACATTGGAGACTTAACAGCCCACCTGAAAGCTCTAGAAAAAAAAAGAAGCAGACTCACCTAGGAGGAGTAGAAGACTGGAAATAATCAAAATGAGGGCTGAAATCAACAAAATAGAAACACAGAAAACAATACAAAAAATCAATGAAACAAAAAGCTGGTTCCTGGAGAAAATCAACAAGATTGACAAACCACTATCCAAGCTAATCAAACGGCAGAGAGAGAATTTGCAAATTAATAAGATCAGAAATGAAAAGGGGGACATAACCACAGACACAGAGGAAATTCAGAGAATCATTAGATCTTACTACAAAAGCCGATATGCCACAAAATTGGAAAATGTAAAGGAAATGGATACTTTTTTAGATAAATATCATATACCAAAGTTAAATCAGGACCTGGTGAACAATCTAAATAGACCTGTTAGTTGCGAAGAATTAGAAGAGGTTATCAAAAACTTCCCTACCAAAAAAAGCCCAGGACCAGATGGTTTCAATGCGGAATTCTACCAGATCTTCCAAGAAGATCTAATACCTATACTCCTTAATGTATTCCACAAGATAGAAACAGAAGGGTCATTACCAAACTCCTTTTATGAAGCCACAATTACTCTGATACCAAAACCACTCAAAGACTCAACCAGGAAAGAGAACTACAGGCCAATCTCACTCATGAATATCGACGCAAAAATCCTCAACAAAATACTGGCAAATCGAATCCAAGAACACATCCGAAAAATTATCCATTATGATCAAGTAGGCTTCATTCCTGAGATGCAGGGCTGGTTCAACATACGAAAATCTATCAATGTAATCCAGCATATAAATAAACTGAAAGAAAAAAACCATATGATCATTTCATTAGATGCTGAAAAAGCATTTGACAAAATTCAACATCCATTTATGTTAAAAGTCTTGGAGAGATTAGGGATACAAGGGTCATACCTAAATATAATAAAAGCTATATACAGCAAGCCGACAGCTAACATCAAATTAAACGGAGGGAAACTCAAAGCCAACCCACTTAACTCAGGAACACGACAAGGCTGTCCACTCTCCCCATACCTCTTCAATATATTGCTTGAAGTTCTAGCAATAGCAATAAGACAACATAATGGAATCAAGGGGATTCGAATTGGAAAGGAAGAAGTTAAACTTTCGTTATTTGCAGATGATATGATAGTGTACATAAGCGACCCCAAAAACTCCACCAAAGAACTTTTACAGCTGATAAACAGCTTTAGTAATGTGGCAGGATACAAGATCAACTCCAAAAAAATCAGTCGCCCTCTTATACACAACGGATATGAAAGCAGAGAGGGAAATCAGAGAAGCTTCACCATTCACAATAGCCAAAAACAGCATAAAATATCTTGGGGTACATCTAACCAAGGAAGTGAAAGATCTATTTGACAAGAACCTTAAGGCATTGAAGAAAGAAATTGAAGAGGATACCAAAAAATGGATGGACCTCCCTTGCTCTTGGATTGGGAGGATCAACATAGTAAAAATGGCAATTCTACCAAAGGCAATTTATAGATTCAATGCAATCCCCATCAAGATCCCATCAAAATTCTTCAGAGATCTGGAGAGGACAATAATCAACTTTATATGGAAAAACAAAAAACCCAGGATAGCCAAAACAATCCTATACAATAAAGGACCTTCTGGAGGCATTACCATCCCTGAATTCAAACTCTATTACAGAGCTACAGTAATGAAAACAGTGTGGTACTGCCATGAAAACAGAGAAGTCGACCAATGGAATCGTATAGAAGACCCTGACTTTAATCCACAAACCTATGAACACCTCATTTTTGATAAAGGAGCTAAAAGTATACAATGGAAGAAAGAAAGCATCTTCAACAAATGGTGCTGGCACAACTGGATGTCATCCTGTAGAAGAATGAAAATAGACCCTTATCTCTCACCGTGCACAAAACTCAAGTCCAAATGGATTAAAGACCTCAATATCAGCCCGAACACACTGAACCTGATAGAAGAGAAAGTGGGAAGTACCCTACAGGAGATGGGCACAGGAGATCGCTTCCTATGTATAACTCCAGAAGCACAGACATTAAGGGCAACATTGAATAAATGGGACCTACTTAAACTGAGAAGCTTCTGTAAAGCAAAGGACATAGTCACTAAGACACAAAGGCAACCTACTGACTGGGAGAAGATCTTCACCAACCCCACAACAGACAAAGGTCTGAACTCCAAAATATATAAAGAACCCAAGAAACTAGACTTTAAAATGCTAATTAACCCAATTAAAAAATGGGGCACTGAACTGAACAGAGAATTCTCAGCAGAGGAAGTTCAATGGCCAAAAGACACTTAAAGTCGTGCTCAACTTCCTTAGCCATCAGGGAAATGCAAATTAAAACAACTTTGAGATATCATCTTACACCTGTCAGAATGGCTAAAGTCAAAAACATCAAGGATAACCTTTGCTGGAGAGGCTGCGGAGGAATGGGTACCCTCATCCATTGCTGGTGGGAATGCAATCTTGTGCAACCACTGTGGAAGTCAGTGTTTCGGTTTCTCAGGAAATTCGGGATCAACTTACCCCTGGACCCAGCAATACCACTCCTGGGAATATACCCAAGAGATGCTCTATCATATGACAAAAGCATTTGTTCAACTATGTTCATAGCAGTATTATTTGTAATAGCCAGAACCTGGAAACAACCTAGATCCCCTTCAATGGAAGAATGGATGAAGAAAGTATGGAATATATACACGCTAGAGTTACTACGCTGCGGTAAAAAACAATGACTTCTCGAATTTTGCATGCAAATGGATGGAAATAGAAAACACTATCCTGAGTGAGGTGTCCCAGACCCAAAAAGATGAACATGGGATGTACTCGCTCATAATTGGTTTCTAGCCATAAATAAGGGCCACGGAGTGTACAATAGGTGAACCTAAAGAAGCTAAGTAAGAAGGTGAACCCAAGGAAAAACATATAGTTATCCTCTTGGCTAAGGGAAGTAGACCAAATTGTCGGGGAGAAAATTAGGATCTTGGGGGTGGGGTGGGATGGGGGTAAGGGGAGATGGGGAGAGAAAAGGTAGAAGGGAAGGAGGGGGGGACTTGGGGAATCAGGAGAATTGGGATAAAGGAAAGGTGGATAGGGGAGCAGGGAACCACAATTCTTAGTTAAGGGAACCACTTTAGGGTGAGCAAGAGATTTGACCCTAGAGGGGCTCCCAAGTGCCCAACATGAGGTTCCCAGTTAGTTCCTTGGGCAGCTGAGGATTGGGAACCTGAAATGACCCTATCCTAGAGCAATACTGACGAATATCTTGCATATCATCATAGAACCTTCATCTGGTGATGGATAGAGATAGAGACAGAGACCCACACATGAGCACTGGACTGAACTCCCAAGGTCCCAATGAGGAGCAGAAGGAGGGAGAACATGAGCAAAGAAGTCGGGACCAGGAGGCGTGCACCCACCCACTGAGACAGTGGAGCTGATCTGCGGGGAGCTCACCAAGGCCAACTCGACTGTGACCGAAAAAGCATGGGATAAAACCGGACTCTCTGAACATGGCGAACAATGAGGGCTGATGAGACGCCAAGGACAATGGCACGGGGTTTTGATCCTACTTAATGTGCTGGCTTTGTGGAAGCCTAGCCAGTTTGGATGTTCACCTTCCTAGATATGGACGGAGGGGGGAGGACCTAGGACTTACCACAGGGCAGGGAACCCAGACTGCTCTGTGGACTGGAGAGGGAGGGGGGGGGAGAGGAGTGGGGGGAGGGGGAGAAGGGTGGGAGGAGGGGGAGGGAAATGGGAGGCTGGGAGGAGGTGGAAACTTGTTTTTTGTTTATGTTTTTTTTCTTCTTTTCTTAATAAAAAAAATTATAATCACAAAAAAAGAATATATTAGCAAGAACAAAATTAATTGCAATATTCAAAAGCGATTTAATATTGAAATATCTGTTATGGAATTATTTGTCCTTTCTGTGGAAAACTGTCTAAGAACTATAAAACTGGAGCAGGCTCTCATCATAATAAAAAAAAAAATATAGAGCAAGATTACCTAGCCTTTGTTCTGCAAAAGTGTTTTATCAAGACTCTCACATCAATCTGGTAAAAAGCCACACTAAGTCATCACTGGGTCAGTTACTTGTTGGCCTTTTTTGCCATTGTGGAATCTACCAATAAAACTCTTTTACAAGTACAAAAAAAAAAAAAAAAAAACACAAGCAATCAAACCTCAGAGTTGTAAAGCTGAGTCCCAACAAATTTACATACAAATCATTCCTGCACCTAGTCCTCAGGGAACATTGTAAAAGAGGGGCCTGAAATACTTCAGGCAACAGAGAGTCAGGAAGGTTTCTATGAAATTGTGTCTTTCTAATGTCAGAAGCTATACCCATAATGGCTCACCAACATGGTTGTCTAAATATGAGCTGAACAAGGATATCAATAATAGACATACTCCTCTAGATGGTGAAAGTCCAGGAGGTTTCAACCTATGCAAAGAACTCTATATAGGCATATAAGGAATGCTGAGAACAGGAGGAGTAGTCTTTTCTAGGAAACAACACATCAACTGGTTATCCAACACCATATGGTCAGCCATGAAAACATAAGAATGAGTAACATTATGCAGACTGATCAAGGTGTTTCATGTATTTAGCAATAATATACTATATATATGTGTATGTAGCAACAATGGAGGGACAAAAAGGCCATAGAATTGAAAGAGAGTAAGAAAGGGTATATGGATGGGTTTGGAAGGAGAAAAAAGAAAGAGACAGTAGTGCAATTATATTATAATCTCAAAATAATGTAAACAATTTAAAAAGTAAAAAAAATCAAGGGAAAAAAACTGTTTTGGAAAAAGGAATTCTTGATTATTGATGGGTCAGCATTAATATTGTGATTCTAAAATTCTTATATGTATAATGTGTATATACTGGAACAGGTTATGGTTAGCTTCTCTGTTGCCTGCTTGTGTCATTATGAACCAGGACTTTTGATGTAAAGAAATATAACATAAAAAATTAACCATTTTTTCTCTTATATAGTACACAAGCACTAAAAGAGAAAATGTGAAAGTAGAAGGGGGGATGGGATGGACCTGTGGAAGGAGATGTAACAGGAGAGGAAAGTATGGGACAGGTTATGATTCAAATATATAATGCCATGGTAATAGCCACAATTTTGTGATATTAATATGTACTAATAAAAATTTAAAAACAACCAAAATTGTCATGAAATAAATTAGAAGTATCAAAATCAAAAATACTCCAAAACACAACTAAAAATTATTTGTGTGTGTGTGTGTGCATTTGTGTATTTTTGTGTGTGCTATAAGCATATGTATGTATGAATTCATCTATATGTGCGCATATACATGTATGTGTGGAAAACAGATGTTAAGAGTTGTCTTCCTTAATCACTCTCTAACTCAATTTTTGAGGCAGTATCTATCACTGAACCTGGAGCACACCTATTTGGCTAGGCTACCTCATTAGTGAACTCGAGGAATCCATATATCTCTATCTTCCTATTAAATTACCTTTCTAATTAGAGTAAAAAGAAACCACTATCAAATCCTGCAAAGGCCAAAGGAAGTATTTGTTTAGACAATGGATATTTAGCACATTTTGTATTCCTGTCTCCAATTTATTTTATCTCGATTTGCAAAGTCATGTCCATATGGAATAATGCTGGCCAATAAAAGTCTTTATTATCCATTATTTAATCCATGTGTTAGTAGAATTTATAGTAAAGTTATCAGGATTGTTACTCCTCCCCTGTTTCAAAGGTTAGTAGTCAAAGGTTCAAATGGAGAATTAATTTCTAAAATCCTGAAATGCTGGTGAAGCTGGTAGTAAAGACACTCAGGACCTCAAGCTGCTCTCCAAGTATTCTATTCCTGAAACTGTTCTCTTTTCTACCAAAATTATGTGATATTTAGATATATTAAAAAATTTATATTAATATATTTAATATGTTAAAATATATTAAAATAATTTTATCCTAAACAAATCATACCCAATTATAAAGTGGTAGTTGTATAACTCTGCCTTCCATTTTAGAGCTGGCTGCCCTGAAATAATCAAGCTTAACTACAGAATATATCTATAGTTTCAAAGGCCATGACAAAGAGCTCTCTATAAAAAAGGATAAAGCATCTAGTCCCAGGAAAAGTTACTAGAGACATTCCATAAGGTGCTATGAGAGAAATGTTCTCTATTCAATGTCATGACCTCTAGAAAAACCTGCATCGCTACTTGTCAACGAACCCAAAAGTTTGGCTCGAAGAGAGCAAATCATAACAGAGGCCAGGCTGTGGTGAAAAAAAAAAAAAAAAAAAAAACCTTCAGGAAGTTAATTTTGGATGACCTAAGGAGCTAAGGTTCCCAAGGACATACATGTTCTGCTTATGGGTATGTATACAATTTGAATTGAACTCAAAAGCAGTTGAAAGAGAGTGTGTATGTATCTTGGAGTGGGGCACAAATGGACATTGCAAGCTGGCTCATGAGACATTAGGAAATGTTTAAGATCTGAGTCTTCAAACTGTAGCTCAATCTTTCTCTAAGTTTGTATTGGGAAGCAGCCACATTCATTCGCTTCAGTGTTATAGAAAGCTGCTTTGAGGAAGAGGAGAGCACTTTTTAAAGAGGAGTATGTCTTAAAGAGCCTGAAATGTTTACCAGACTTGCCTATGCAAAAAAAAAAAAAAAAAAAATACCTGTTGACTCTTATTCAAGACAATTAACAGCGGCTCTTCCTACATTTCAACAAAATTACTTTTTAAACAAGTTGCCACACTGAGTAAACCTTTTTATGTTTGCACAATCAGAATAAGCTACTTAACTGTTTCTATCCCTGTGGAATTGACGTGACCTCATCTGTATACATTGAGTGTTTGGCATATGGTACATGGAGAGACAGGCAGTTAGAATTGCTTCTCTTAAAGGAATTTTCACTTTCCAGTGCAAAGCAGGGATTACTTTATGTCCTGAACTACCTGAGAAGCTATTTGTTATGATTCATCAAGTGAATGTCCGATAGTTGCGACCCAAACAGTTTCTCTAGAGAAAGGGAGTATAATGGACATTACTCAGTTGTCTATGTGTGCTTAATATAAATGTGATAAGATCGTGTAGAATGATAATCTAATTATTATCTGAGTAGGTTTTTTTTTTTACAGTTTAGGAGACCTGCCTACACATACCCTGAACACACCAAAGAAGGTAGACGCTTCAAAGTATACAGTTTACTTAAGGAGTAGTTTTGGTTTAGTAGCTGAAAAAGGTCAAGGTAAATATTTTAAAAAATTTCAAAAATTATACATTCAAAATAATTGAACACAAAAACTTAAGTTGTTCTATAATATGGATTTTTGAATGATATTCCTTGTGTATTATTAGGTTAAACAACAGAAATTAATTGGAATAGAAAATAAAATGCATTTTCTAGAAGACATAAAAAGGAAGTAGGGTCACAAAAATTTTTTGTTCTGAGAAGAAGGAGGTGATTAAGGTATTTTATATGTTTATAAAATTTTCATATTTGGAAATCCTTTAATACCACAAACTGAAGAAATAATTTTTCAAGTAAAGAGATCATATGGGCATGTTAATTGATTTTCTGATGTTGATAGAGCTGAGAAATGGTTCTGGATTTCCTAAAATACTATGTTTGAATTGTTAAGATCCACAGTAGGAGAATTTGGGGTTACTTCAGTGTTGGTTGTTAGGACAAACTTGTTCTAGTTTCTCTTTTGCACAGCCAAAAGCAGCTTAGATAAAAGAGTTTCCTTCATAGTAAATGTTATTGTCTATCACTGAGTGAAGTCAGTGCAGAAATTAAAAGCAGAAACCATAGGAAATTCTCTTTGATGCCTTGTTCTCTGGTTCTGTTGACTGGCTAAAGCTTACTAGCTTTTCTCAACAGACAGGACCATCTTCTTCATGTATTGTCACTGACAGTAGGCTGGGTGCTTCTACAATCAATTAATAATCAAATCAATCACTCAGAGAAATGTTCAGAGACCAATCTGATCTAGGCAAGTTCTTAACTGAGGCTTCTCCTCTCAGAAGATTCTAGGCAAGCTGAGACTTAAGGCTAAGACACTGGTGAATTATAGGGTATTTACTAGCATGTTCTGTCTGTACTCACTGGAAGCTAGTAACATAAGGCCTTAACAAACACAGGTCCAGACACAGAGGTAGGGGAAAAAAGTTAAACTACTAAACTATACAGACTACTGTGGTAATCTAGTTTGTTTTAGTCTCTGTCTTTAAAATGTTTTCACTCCGACAAAAGGAGGCCTTTTCATTTTTTGAAAATTTCATACACGTATACATGCATCTGAACATATCTGTCCCTCACGCTTTCAATTTCTCCCAGGGAGCCTCTTCATGCCTCATCTCCCATCAAACTGTGTGGGCAGTACTAACAGGACCCTGTGGGTTTAACATATAAAAAGGGATAATTTTTCTTTTTTAATTGAAAATAAGGTCTTCTCTCATACAGTAGTACATACCAACCACAGTTTCCCATGACATACAGAAGCCAGAGAAACAAGGAAAAGAGGGAAGTTTTTCCAGCTCCCTAAGAATAGTACAGTATGAAATGCTAACAAGTAAATAATTAGAATAACCAAAGGCATTTACTGAATTTATGTGAATAGATAAAACACTCATATCCATGACTTCAATATTACTAATCCTTCAAAATTTTCATGACCTATGAGAGTACAAAATGAACAATGAAAAAACAAGCAATAAACTTTTCTAATGAATACCTTTAATTCCATAGGATTTATGCAAAAATATAATAAAGACAAAAGTCATTTATAACATCTTTTACCTAAGTTAAACTGAGAATAAAGATAGCTTTATAAAACTTAGTGTGCATATTCAATTGTTCGGTACTTATAGATGACATAGTCTCATAAATTTTTTTTAAAAATATATTTTATAAAATGGGTCACAGAGGGTCCTGAGTTTATTTGTCAGATTACCTTATTGGCAAAGTTTTAGAAATAGAATACAAATTTTTTTCAAACCTTTTATTACTGACAGCACCTACTAATAATCCTTCCAATAGGGACTGCATTAAATATAGGAGCTAAAAATTTTCAACTTGCTTCATGGTGTTTTAGTGCAAAGTCAAGCACTGCTGAAGATAATTTTAATTTAATACATATTATAGACTATATGCCTGGAAAAATATGTCAACTGGTACAAAAGAGGCATGAACGTTATATGATTACCCTCAAGTACATGTTGGTTAAATTTACGGCCTGCTTCATGAGATGGAACCCACGCCTGACACCTTCAATGAGGCCAAGAATCTGTGGCTAGATAGATGATGTGTCTAGGAAAAAAACTGATTATTATCATCCTGCTAAATCAACATAAGAATAAAACAACTTCCAGTGACATATTACAATATCCATAGGTCAGTACGCAACTCGACCCTCATCAGGGAAACTTGCAGTAGATGGGAATTAACACAGAGTCCTACAGAATGTGTATGCCATTCAGAATATGAGAGCCTGTAGAGTCTTCAGCTCTAAACCAGATGTTGTTATCATCCTTCTTCTCTCAGAACAGGGCATAGAGAAATTGTAAGGGTTAAAGGTGTTGAATGATGACGTCAAGGAAAATACTATTTCTGGGCACAACAGGGCAATGTACATATGACATCACAACTGTGACAAGATTCAAAAGATCTGCACACGCTCAAGGAAACAAAATCTCAGCATGGAGGAGGGGAAGTGAGCATGAAGTTCCACACCTAGGTAAAGAGCTATTGTCATTGATTGCTGCTGGGAGAAGGAAAGTCAGTTTTCTCCATGGAGTCATACCTCATGTCCTAATTTATTTTTTGTCAACTTGTCACACTCTAGAGTCATCTAGGAAGAGAGAACCTCAGTTGAGAAAATACTTTCCTAAAACTGGCCTGTGACAAAGAGTGTACTGTGTAACTATTATATAGTATTATATAACTAATAAATGATATGAAAAGTCCCAGTCCAGCCCATTGTGGGTTTTTATAGCATTTGTTAAGGCAGTATAAGAAAACAAACTGGACAAGCCAGGAGGAGCAAGTCAGCAAAGTGTTTCCCTATGGTCTCTGCTTCAGTTCCTGCCAATGGGTTAATGCTTTGAGTTTTTGTCATAACTTCTCTCAATGATTCTGTAAGCTAAAATAAAGCCTTTTTTCCTCAAGCTGCTTTTAGTTTTGGTGTTTATCATAGAAACAGAAACCTAACTAAGAACCTGGTATAGTAAATGCCAGGGCAGGCTTCACATCCAGGAGGAGTAGTTAGCCAACACAAACTGGACTCGAGGGGGAGGGTGGTGGCGGGGGAGAAAGAGAGATGGAGGGAGGGAGAGGAGAGAGAGAGGAAAATGAAGTAAAAGTTAGGTGGGTGAAGATGTTGGAGGGCCTGAGTTAGAAGGTGAATATGATCAAACTACACTATAATAAATTTTCAAAGAATTAATAAAAATATTTTTATTATCTAGATAAATGCAATATTTTAATCTATTTTAAGATGAAAATAATACAAATACTTGATTTCTTGAAGAAGAGTTATGTTCTATCATACAAAACCAGTACAAAACATCCATAACTTCTCCATTACGCTGAAAATAATTATCCTCCTAATGTCTGAGGAAGATCTGAAATCATCAAATTATTGATGTTATTATTAAGGTGTTAATAGACAGAAACCATTGTTTTCTGAAATATTACTCCAAAAATTAATTACCCACTGCCTTTAATTTACTATGTTTTCTAAAAATAAAAATCATGTATGTTGCAAAAAAATCATGTGAGTTGCAACAATACACAACATTATAAAAACATCATTAGTTCCATTTTTGAAGAAAGATTTTTATAATTAAAAAGAAATCCGAACTTTTAAAATATTTTCTAAAAGATGTAACAATTCTTTTGTCTGTCTGACAAAATAGTGTGGTTATTTTACATTGATTATTAAATAACTTAAAAGAAAGGGTGTGGATTAGGGTAGGTGGGGAGGATCTGGGAAGAGTTGGGGAAAGAGAAACCATATTCAGAATATATTGGATAAAAACATCTATATTTAAAAAACAAACGAACTTCAGAATGGGCTAATTTCAGAAATTTAAGGTGGGGAAAACCTCCAGAGAAGGGATCATTTGTGCTTCAAAGAAAAGGTAGTAATTGCGATAGAAGTCACATAGGAAAAAGGCTGTTATTCCCCTTGCCTTTTTACAAGGGAAAGTAAGAAGTAAACAGTGTTAACAAGGGTGAGACAGGGTAGCTTTGGTTCCTACATTAGTTGGGGCAAAGTACTCAAGTAGATAGGGTCAGAGAGCATTATCAAAGCAGAGTTAGCTGTACTGTTAGTTAGTCATTCTTCTTCAATGGCATCATTTTATGATTTTTATTTTAGGAAAGAAACACCAGTGCCTGGTTTCCTTGGACTTTAATGTTGCTCTTCTACAATTTATCCATTCTTTTATGCTATCCAAACAATAGATGCCACAAAGCAGTTACTAACAATGACTCAGTCATTCATTAGTACAGTTTGGAGAGGGAGCTAATTTCACTGTTCTCTTTAGGGTTCTTTCAAGACTCTGTTGTGATAAAATATAACATAACAATCTTTATAAGCACTCGATGCTGGATCTGAAAGTAATTAAGTAATTAATAGTGGTATAAGATAATCTTCCCTCTTGCCGTAACATCTAGTACAGTAAATAAAAGTATCTCCCCTAAAAATATTCTTAAAACAAGTGCAGAAATCAACAAGGAACATGATACGAAATACAATAACATCCCTTTGCAAGTTCTCACATATGACAATTGTCTGAAGGGACTCCCAAGTTCCTCCAGACCCTGTAACACTGAGTGTTCATTGTATAGAAGTGTTCCTGAACTGTAAGCGACATATGTAGAGCCACATTTAAGAGCAGTCAAAGGACTCCCTTTTAAAAAGGATTTCATCCAAAATTCTTTTCAAAACTGAAAATGTGGCAGTCCTTTGTATAAATCTGCATTGTCCTATATTTACCTGTAAAGTGAAGTATCTGCGGTGCTTATGTCCCTATCTGTTGGTTACTGCAAGTCTCTGCCAACTCCACCTACAGTAGAGGCTACAATTGGTGAACCTAGATATTCAAATTTCCACATTTACATAAAGTGACTGATTTCAGTGAATATTTCAACCGCATGATACTTATTAATAAGTCTGCGGCCAGTCACCTGTAAGAATAGGGTATCCATAAGGGCTCTATATAAGGAAGATGTTGCTCTCGAATATATCATTTTAGTTTTTTAATTGCATATGGTGTATTTTAAATTCAGCATGTAATTACTATCATGGTTATACCTCTTTGTACATCCCCTATCTTTGTAAAAAGAATCATACCTTATGTTAATAAATTAGACAAGCTACGATTTTCTTGTATATAGATTCTGAACTAAAAATCTTTTATCCCTTAGTCATTTACAGGATAATGTGTTTTGCTATTTAAGAAGAAAATATTTCACACGTAATGTCAGCGGTAGGCACAAAGGAGGAGGTAATATCAACTCGGGAAAACTGTGGAATAGCATTATTACAACATAGCTTTTCAAATCTAGATTATTCAACTTATAGCTTTTTTTTCTAGTGAGTTTTTTTTTTTTTCCATGCCACTGGAGAACATATGATTGCTTAATTCTAAGACTTGTTTTGGCTTGCTTAATTTCACTTAATAGAACTGTGTGATGGGGAACCTGTTTACTTGAAGAGTCCCCTTCAACCTCATCAGGTTGAAATGAGAACAATCTACTGAGCCATGCCTAACTTAAAGAAGTTTTCAATTTTTTTGTGAATGGGGTAAGGAAACCAAGTCATATGTAACAATACTTAAACAAAAAGAGGTAATGAATTTGGGAGATAGTGTGAGCAGAGATACAGGAATATTTGGAGGGAAAGGAGGTATGGTAAAAATGATGTGAATACAGTATTTTTGTATAAAATTCTAAAAATAAAAGTCTTAAAAATAATGTAAGCAAATTAACCAGAAATATATTCGGAAAACAAAACTTCAGATTTTAAATGGTTTAAAATGTGATATCCTGCTATTTTTTTTTAAAAACTTTTTCCTCTATGTTTTCTTTCACCTATATATTTTCCCTCAGCTGCACAAAAAACTTTTCTTCAGACAGTATTAATATTCTCTTTTATCCAGTCAGCTAAAAAAAATTCCATATAGTTATCATCCTATACTTACATAGTAAATTAACAAGATAATTTTTTTTCTATGCTAGATCTCTGGTCACCAAATTGTGTTTGGTAGCATTCATATTTCTTGCCCGTAGTTAAGATATTTTCTTTCTTAGGCTAGTTTGCTTTAGGTCCACAACTTATGCATGGACACTGAGATAGCTTAGAGATTAACCTTTACCTGGAAGAATCCCCAATATCAAGTGTGGATATAAAAAGCAGGAGGAAAAATCCCCAGACAAGTGTGAAGTTATAGAAACAGAAAAATCAAAGGTCATGGTGACCATTACAGGCTTATTGTTTCCTCAAGTAAAAATAGGATTCAGAGCTCAGCCAATTTCCTGTCATTTGCATTTTACTATTTATTTGAACAATAGGCAGACACCAGCACTTAATGGAGGAGCATGATCTCACATTACACTTTAAGAGACATTATCACAATTGATGATTACCAGATTTCTGCTGTCTTACAAGCTGATTTTCTTACTCGGGATAGTCTGGATGGGAGGGCAGCATAGTTTACTAACTCTTTTTTTTAAACTAACTTTTAAACAGAAGAGATTGTAAGCAGTCATTCTGTCCATCTCTATCCAGTGCCACATCTAACTATCCATGAATACAAAAAGCAGAAAATAAGAGTGGCGAGAGCCCACTGAAAGGAAAAGGATAGTAGCTTTTAATTTATATTTTACCATTTGCAAAATGCTCCCACATCACTTACCTGACTTAATTCTCTCCCTAATGAGACAGGTACTTAACAGAGCTCGGTGAGGCAGTAATTATTGTCATTATTTCCAGTTTATGGATGAAGAAAAGTGAAGTTTAAAGACGTAATGTCACATGTTTTGATATCATTAAATAGTGCAGTCATCCCTTGACTCCGAATCTTTAGATAAGAGAGCTTGAGCAACTGCTATTACCATAAGTACCTAGTTTTTCCTAGTGATATATGTACAAACATATGGCTTCTGATCCAAGAGCGTCTTCATCTTCTTTCTAAAAGTGAGAGGAATTTTGCCACTCCATTTCAACATAGTTCACAAGTTCTCATAGTTTTTGAAGATTAATTAATTAATGAACTCATTCATGTGCCTGAATGTGTGTAACTATACCATATGCATTACGGCGCTTGCGGAGGTCAGCAGAGGGTTTCAGATCTACTGGAACTGGAGTTTCAGACAGTTGTAACTGAAAACTGAACCTGGAAACTGAAGCCAGGTCCTTTACAAAAGCACAAAGGTTTTTCACTGCTGAGTTGTCTCTCTAGTTCCATTCTTACATTTTTATAGCCTAAAGCAAATTCCTGGCTCTTTAACTGGTCAGAGTTGAAATAATAGGATTCCCTCAGATCATCAAACATCTAAAAAGGTGGAGGACATAGAACTTAAAAGAAATATACTTTTTAACTCTGTAGTTTAAAAAAACAAAAAAAAAATCTATGTCAGAGTAAAGAAAATAGTTCCTTCAAGGGTTATAAGCTTCTTTACTAAAGTACACATATTCATTCAGTAAGAAGTAAGAACCAGGAAGAAGGCTTGAGGGTACAGCACCACCCCCAGTCTCAGTGCCTCCCCTCAGCTACGTAAATAAACTAGGAAAGTAAGGAGAATGTGGTTGCTGTTTCCCGCCCACCTGCTCACCGAAAACCACATCTGCCATCTCTAATTTTAGGCTCCGTTCTTGAGAATACTCCTATAATTTTCTTTTTCATGGAAACAGGCAGTGATTTATGGGAAGCAGACAAGGAGAGCACATTCTATGCAGGTCTACCCAGGTTGAGTGTACCCCCAAAATGTGTATCAATAGCAAACTTTCTCATATGGGACATTTGTGGGACACAGTTGTCAATCCCCCTGCAATAGCAGAACAAAGGGCAATGCATGAGCAATCTCAAATTTATACTAGTTCGAGCAACTGACAAAGAGCACTTGGTTCCATTTGAGCATACATAAACTCCGCAAGGCCCTAGGGCTGAAGTTTGCTCTGGAAAAGAAAGAAAGAAAGACAAGGTGGCTAGATTGGGTGAGCTACTTACGAGCAAGGTAGATGATAAGATCCTAGCAGTGGGGTTCTTAATTAGAGCTTAATTTATAGTAAGCAAACATTTTGTTGGACTTGGTATATGGCCCTGACAAAAGAAAGTGAGCAATGCAGAGATGGCCCTTGCCTTTGTGAATCTAAGCAAAACCAGAAAGACAAGTTTGAACATGAAGTTACAAGCATAGTGAGTGTTATGAGTGGGAAAGAAGCCCAGCTGCCATTGTGTTTTTATTTCCAAATTTCTCTTTAATATAAAACTAATGGTGTGATGATTAGAAATGATAAATGTAGAAAACATAAGGATCATCCTAAAATTACACTCTCCCTACCTTTGCTGACCTCCACCTGACAACACATTGGAGACAGGGAAGGGGAAAGAAGCAAGCTGGAGAAAGAACCTAAGGTACATAAGGAGGTGGAGAATAAAAGCCAATCGTGAGGTCACTCCCATTTACTCAATGTCCGGGGACATCACCCTGTCATCAGCTTGGCACCACCACATTTTGCTTTCTGGTAGTGGAAAATTTTTCCTGTGTTGGTTATTTAAGTGAAATTTGAAGAGCCAAGGACGCTTTCAGAAAGGGTATGTGGGGAAAATGCCAACTGCCATTCCCTCCCTCTTCTGCTCTTCCAAAAAAACCAGGCTTGATTATCTCAGGCTGAGCATGACTAATTGTGAAGTGCTGGGTTGCGGCTGCTTACTGGTCTCTCTGGCCTCAGTGCTAGTCACACTGCCTCGCAAAGTGCTTTGGGATTCCATGAGAGCAGAAGACACCACCGGTTACTTTGGTGGTAGTATCTGCTCTTTTCATTTCAAAGAGTGCGGAAGAGGGACAACTTGGGAAATCTCGACCAGGGCAAGTGTCAGTAGTCATCTCCAAACTGAAATGGATTTGGGGACAAGAAGTGGGGACACGTACATGGGCACCAAGAGCTGGAGTGTGCCTTCATAGGGAATGTGTGCAAAGAGTGACTGAGACTGCTGGCCAGGAGATTGAGTATCAGTCGCTGATGCACCACGGAACATCCTGTACCTGTCCACTTTGGAAGCCCCCAGAACTCGGAGGGTGGGGCAGAACACACAGAGCCTTGGAAGAATGAAAACTAATCAGTCCTTACAGGAGATGTGGATCTCAGCAAGGACCGAGTAGTAAAAGACTTTTAACACTGGCTGGTAGGCACAGCCTGAGGTGGGGTGGAAGAGAAGGAATATGAACTAAGTGTCTTCTGTTTGCCTAGTACTGGATCTCATTTCCATTTTTCTAGCAATCATACAGGGTGGCATTTCAAAGTTCCACCTTAACGGATAAGAAAATCAAAGTTCATACATAGATCTAATCTACATGGGAAGTAGAAAAAGACAAGATCTCCTGAGTAAATTGGACGCATGGGGAACTTGGGGAGGGTTAAAGGGAAGGGGAGAGAGGTGGGGAGGAGAGCAGAGAAAAAGGTAGAGCTCAATAAAAATAATAAATCTATTATAAATCAAAAACAAAAAAAGAAAAAAAAATCAAAGTTCTGCGCAGTTAAATAATGTTCTTGGGCTCATACTCTAGGTGACCATAACTCCAACTCTAACCAATTTCAATGATTATTCATTCCCTCCCATTATATGAAGTGGCTGTTCTACATTCATTCCAGTAGAATTAGCTAAGATGCTCAATGTGGTGGTTTCTTTCTGATTCAAAGAGTGCGTTTAAGACAAAGTATTCCAGACTCTCAAATACTTTCAGCAAAACATCATCTATATTATTGTACTAATGAATCAAATATATGGAAGAACAATCTTCTATCACCAAATGAGTATTTTAAAGCAGTCAGAACAGATTTGGAGGCAAGCACTCGAACTTTATGACTGTTTATTTGAACATGACCTAGCTTGCCTTCCGCTGGAAAGCACATGAGTACCTGAAGAAATGAAAGGAACATTACAGAATACTTATTTAGCATAAATCATGCCTGTCTTTCAGGCAGCTTATTCACATTTAGACCATATCACATATGGAAAGTGCTCTGTACGGCCTAATTGTTGACATAGTGTTTCTTAGTGGGCTGGGACCTGGGAAGACCTGATTTCGATTCCTGCTGCCCTTAATTTTTAGCTATTGTTATCTAAAACAACAAACTTTACATAACCGAGTTAGTTCTCTTATTTAAAAAATAACATTGCCTGTTCTGAGTATCAAATAAGACAATGGAAAGAAAAGATCTTGTAAGTTACAAAGCCCAAGAATAAAGGAAATATTTGAATTTTCAGGCAAGCCAAGGGAATCAACGAATATGGTGAAATTGATGGTGGTGAATCCTTTCTAACGTGACAAAAAATAGAAAAATATAATATTTATTATTTATTTATGTGTATGTGCCTGCTTTACATGTGTACTTGTGTGGTAAGGCCTTTTGTATATGTGTTGCTTTTATTGGTTAATAAATAAAGATGCTTGTTTTTTTCCTCTGATAGGGCAGAATAGAGCTAGGCAGAAAAAGTGAATGCTTGAAGAAAGTAGGCAGAGTCAGTGAGACAGACATGCCGGAACCTTGCTGGTAAACCATGAGCCTCATGGTAAAACATAAAATAATGGAAATGGGTTAATTTAAGATATAAGAGCTAGCTAGCAATATGTTTAAACTATTGGCCAAGCAGTATTTTAAATAATAAAGTTTCTGTGTAATTATTTTGGGTCTGAGCAGTTGGGAATGAACAAGCAGCCTCCCACTAACAACAGGCATCTGTGGTACCAGAAAAGGATATTGAATCCCCTGGTTCTGAGTTATAGGCAGTTCTGAGCCACCTAAGGTGATTCTGGGAACTGAACCTGGGTCCTCAGCAAGAGCAGCAAATACTCTTAACCATTGTTCCATCTTTTTACAAAACCCCATCGCATCCTTTCCTTGAGAAGTATCATCTTAAATTTGTCTTTAAAGAAGTAATATAGCTGGCACAAACTCTGTAGCAAGTAGGTCTATCATAGATTTTAACTGTGTCAGGGAGCACTCTGAACTCAATATTAGGAAACTATGTACCTCTATAATACCTCAGAAGTATTCAAACGAAAAACGAGTTTGAAGGTGTAGAAACATGTGTAGATACCAAAAGTTCCCATGTATTTTCAGAAGACAAGTGTTGGTGCAGAATTACAGATTTCAAACACTGTATTTGGTAATTCGTGTACTTTTTGGAACGACATAGTCCACTGGCTGAACAGAAGGTTAATCACTGCTAATGTGATAACTTGTTCCATTCTCAACTACCCCCCATCTTCCAAACACTTGAAGTGGATCTTGGTAATTTCTAAAACTCCTTTCCATAGTTCCTTACTGATAACAGTACTGGGCTCTGATCATTGAGGAAAAAGGGAATGAGTTGTCTCTGGCATCATTCAAAGAATTGAATTAACTACAACCCAAATGGTAACTTCAGACCTCTCACTGTAGGGCTACCCCTTAAGTGGACAAGGCATCATTTGGCCAGTTATTTGAGTAACATTTGTCACATAATTGTTTAGTATAGACTATTAAGTAATTGACAGAGCTAACATTGTTTATAACAGCTGTAAAGGAAACCAAATGACAGCTATATCATACCATAACCCATTTCATTGTCCTATTTTTCATAAATTCAATCCCTATATCTTCCTGTTATATATAATCAGGCTAATATATGTTTATTTTGCTAACAAATCTTTTTGTGTTGTGTCTATGTTGTATGTGTATATGTGTGTTATGATGTCTATACATGGATGGTTGTGTGTATTCATGTGTCTAAGTATAGGTTCATGCAGGCCACTGGGTGCTCATGGAAATCATATTGTGTTAATCTGAACCTTCTACCTTGGTTAACACAGGGTCTCTTTGTTGTGGAGCACTGAATATATACAGCTAG
This sequence comes from Microtus oregoni, assembly GCF_018167655.1. NCBI lineage: Eukaryota > Metazoa > Chordata > Mammalia > Rodentia > Cricetidae > Microtus > Microtus oregoni. Next base: position 485,950 of record NW_024544713.1, read on the forward strand.
CTGTTTCATGGGTTTCTGAAGATCCTCTTGTGTCTGCCTACCTGTAGGAGCACTGAGATTACAGGCACAATCTACCACTCAGCTTTCTATGGAATCTGAAGATCTGAACTCAAGTCCTCATATTTGCACCATAAACCTTTTACCTACTGAACCACTTCCCCAGCCCCAGCTCCTACCCATTTTATGTTGGAAATAGTTCACCTGAAGTGACTCCAGTAAAGCTACTCTGGATAAAGTTTAAAGGGAACTGAAATTTCAGAGAACTGCTGTTCAGCTTAACTCCCAAAAGCACAAAAGGAATAGGGCATTCACTAACCCCAAAGAGTTTCATGTGCCAGAATTACAAATATCAATGTCTGGAAAAGTTGAAAGATGTGATAGACTTAGGATTCTGTTGTTTAGTGTGATACAGTTCCCTAAATCTCTATTCTGAGAATTTCATAACTGGAAAAATGTTTTCAGTGGCTTTTCTAGATTGTGAAGGTGCACCATTAGGCAACAGTGGAGCAATAATGTCTTTTTTTTTTTTTTTAGCATCTCAGTATTACCTTAGCACATGGCTCCAAAAACTATCACACTTAAAACCAATGCTTACACAAGTTCATATAATTGGCAAAGTCAGAGTCATGTGAAAATAGATCTGTATTCAAATTATGTGCTCTTTCAATAGAGTCAATATACTTAAGAGTTGTTTCTGTATCAAAATTTCAATTTCTCTGACCTTATCTTCAATATATATGTACTGAAAACCTCCTCACAGCATGGCCAATTTACTTTCCTCCAAGAAGATTGTGGCTGGTCTTGTCTCTGGATCTTCTCTTGTACTATTTACCTTGAAATTCAACTCTCTAATCTTTTGTATACATTAACAGTTTCCCATGAGTCACTTAATGGAGAACATGGTAGAATAGAGGAGTTTTTGACTGGAGAGAGTGCCTCAGTAAATAGCAGATATACTCACTATGTGGTCTCCTCTGTTATCCACAGAGAGTATCTGCGTGGACTAGAGGGCTAACTAACAGACAGAAACTATACATGGAGTAAAGGAGATAACTGTCCTGTCTTCCACTTATGTTTTATCTGTTAACTCATTTCCACTTTATCTTGGGGCCAAAGTAGCCCTGTGGCTTATATTTGCAATAAAAATGGGGATAAACTAGAGTGTTCCATAGGATGTTTCCAGAAATTAAGACAAAGCTGATCATAGAAAAACTCTTCATGGACTGTCAAGTTCACAGGCAATGCCTCAAACTTTGAATGTCAGATGTGTCTTCCTAAGTTTTGCCAAATGTAGGTGGCAGTTACTAAAGAATGCACTCATCCACAGACTTCTTAGCATATCATTTGAACCCTAAATTTTTCCTCTGTGTTTGTTCAATATATCTGCTATGCGCCACATTGGCACATAGTGCATAAAAGCCTAAAGTTAAATACATGTCTATCTAAAGGAGAACCAGCAGAATTGCTAGAGCCACCATAGTCAACCAAGATTTAAAACCAGCTTCTGGTTTCATAATCGGTGCCTACCACCATATCATTCTATCAGCACAAATACATTATCTCTCATACACAAGTAAAACACCAAGCTATTACATAGTCTTGCAGACCCATGACAATATAACAAAATAAATAATAAGGAACTCTTGTAACTAATACCATTTCCTTTCTATAGCACTTGAACTTTTGCAATAGAATTGGAAAGCACTAATTTATAAAAAAATATTGCTTAAGGAATGTAAAATTTTGGCATAAGCACAATAAAATGAAACATAATGGCTTACTAGGAAAAGATGGACATAAAATTATTATACTGTGTTGAGTGAGGTATCCTAGACCCAGAAAGACAAATGCTGCACATTTTCTCTCATGTGTAGTTTCTAGTTCCAAATCTGTATATACAGCATGGAGTAACCACAGAAACCAGGGAAGTATAAAGGAAATATGGTAGGAGGTAAGGGAGTGGGGCTTCAGATGGGAATCACAGGATACAGGTGCTATAAAGTAGAAAATGAATGAAAAATGAAGCGACTCCAACTGGGGAGGAAATAGGCCAATGAAGAAGGACAAGTAGAGACAAGGGACAAATATGGCCAAGGCTGTTTGATAAAGCATTGAGGAATCATATTATTTTATATTTACCTAGAATTACACACATGCACTATATACACATCTTAAAGGAAGTTAAAGCCACGTGGTCTGGATATTCCTCTCCACAAGAATCATTAATTAACAAAAATACCAGTATCTGGCATAAGAAAACTCTTTTTACAGGACAAGGCCAGTTCAAGGAAGTCAGGGCCATGAGGGGTTGATCTGCCCACTGAGACAGTGTGCCTGAGCTAATGGGAGCTCACCAAATCCAGCTGGACTGAATGAGCATGTGATCAAACTGGATTCTCTGAATGTGGCTGACAATCAGGGAAGACTGAGAAGCCAATGGGATTTGTCGCTACTGCATGTACTGGCCTTTTGGGATCCTATTCTATTTGGATGCATAACTTCCTAAGCCTGGATGGAGCCCGGAGGGCCTTGGACTTCCCACAGAGCAGGGCACCCTGCCCTCTCTTAGTTCTGGGGAGGAAGGAGGGAGGATGAGTGGGGGAGCTGGAGGGAAGTGGGAGGAGGAGGAAGTGGAAGCTTTGATTGGTATTATTTATTAAGTAATAAAAAAAAGAAAAAAAAAGTACAGTAAGTGGAAATTAACATTGGTGATAATGAATAGCTGTCTAGTTGGTCTTAAGCTCACTGAAAAGAAGGGAAATCTTGTCTAGCACTAGGTACCTAGCCAGTTTCTCAGGGCTGGTGAGCTCGTTGTTCTTAGGAAAGAATCCACTACTGTTTCTTTACTAAGCCAACATAACTTTTTTTTTTTTTTTTTTTTTTTTTTGGATTCTGAACCTATCCTTACACCACAGATGTTTGTAGCTACCACCTGTCATGCAGCAAATTGAGACCATCACAGAAAATCTCAACTGGACACAGTAGAGAAATCAAACAATCATGGGGAGCCTAGCCTTAGTGGATACATCTACAACACAGCTCCTGCATCGGTGGTTCAAGAAATATCACAGAAGAGAGGTCAGAAGGATTTAAGCAATAAGAATACCAGGAAGTTTGCTGTGGAACAGCCTGTCCTAGGAACGGCTACATAAACAAGACCAGAAGCACACACTATCAATGGACATGCTTAAGTATAAGAAGGATAATTTCAAAGTTTTACTATATTGTACAGAATAGCCACAAACTAAATGATCCTCCTACTCCAGCCTTCCCAATGGGCATACCACCAAGCCAAGTTACTTTAGTGCCTTTTAAATATAAAGATGCCTGACCTTTATGTAACAGCAAATGAATTATAATTTCTATGAATAAAAACTGTTTTAAATCCATGTGTAGTGGTATGGATTGCAATCCCAGTTTTTAGGAGTCTAAGAGGATTAAAAGTTTCAGGTCTATGATTTCCTAGGAAGTTTTGAAATAAATTGATGAAACAACAGGTTAGGATTTGTATAAGACACTCAAAAGTAGACGCAACGCCTTAAGACATTACTCTCCTTGAGTACTATCTTAGGCATGAACAACAAGTGAAAAACAGTTTAGGTCAAATGCCATTCTGTAAACTTAGGGTTGAGTCCACAAAATTTGCTCTGTCAAAGCTGATATGTATTAAGTACCCTCTGTCTCTGGTGAAAATATCACCTTATCTTTCCTGATAACCAACATTCTCCTATGCCAGGGCTCTAGAGATGACAGGTCTCTCAATAAGTGTGATGAAGAGATAATGGCTCAACAAAAGAGTGTTATGTGGCGCCACTTTGGTCATCAGCCAAAAGGAGCAGAAGCAAAGATAAAGAAATTCTGCCTTTGGAATGGTAGTATATTGAACTTTTTCTCCATACAGTCTACTACATTACCACTGCCAAGAAAAATCAAAGCCAGATTAGGAATATGTGCTATATATTTATGTGTGCATGCCTTTATCACCACAGCTTTGCAAAGAAAGTAGATGTGATTCTAAAGTGTTTCAAGACACTAACTTTGTTTGAACCTATTTTGCCACTGACATAAATCTCAAAGTAGGAAATACATTCTCATGGAAGGTAGATTTCAAAAAAATAAGATCAAGCAATATGTACATACTGAGGAACTGGTGGTAAGACTTCTGAAGGCAATCGGCTGCTTTCTGTTTTCTATGTTTGAAGTTTGAAAAGATAAAGTACAGACATTTTATTAGTGCCATAACAAGGATCTAGTTTGGGCATTCTTAGTAGTCAACTAGCAATGGCATTATCAATGAATTATGGAAAAAAAGATCTGAATGTTCAACACAGTTATCACTTACTTGTTATCCAACTCTGACAATTATCTTATATGCTTTCTGTCTTTATCTATGATCAAAAAACATGCTGCCTTACTTGGAAAATGGAGTCAGGGTCAAGTTTTCAATTTTAATACTCTCATAAGGAAAAATGAGAGTCACATAAGAAATTAACGAATCAATTATGGTTTATTTTAGTTCTATGTTTGCAGTAATGTAAGTTTTTATTTCTTATATTGTAATATAACTATAACATTGCTGCTTTCCCTGCCCTCCTCTCAAACCCTCATAATACACTTTTTGGTCTCTTCAAATTATGGCATCCTTTTTCATTGCTTGCTGTTACCTGCTTATATGTGTATGTACATTCCTAAATATAGCACACTCAGTTTTATAACATTGCTTATACGTATGTTTTCAGGGATAAAAACTTGGTGTTGGATAACCAATTGGTGTGCTCTTCCCTGGGGAAGACTATTTCTCCTGCTCTTAGCATTCCTTACTTTCCTATAGTTCTTTATGTAGGGTTGAGGCAGCATCAGCTTTCTCTGTTCACTTCTGTATGTCTATTGGTATCTTCCTTGTTCACCTGAAAGGTGCAGGGTGGCAAACATAGCTTTATGGTGACAATTACTCTTATTGAACGTAAGACCTGCTCAATTAGAAGGAAACCAAGATCATTGCTGGAAACTTAGCTATCTATGCAGTGTTAGCTAACTCATGAATATTGGAAAAGGACCTACAACCACCATTTTACCAAAACAGCAAAGTCTCTAATAACATTTTAAATATTTCCCTTATACCCATCAATATGTTTAGTTTCTGGTTTTGAGGCCCACCCCACAAGAGGGAATTCATGCCTGGCCTTGTAACTAGGTCATAAAAACAAAAACATATAAACCCTCATGCCTGAAGATATTTTATGCCTGAAAAGGGAACTTACTATTATTATTTAGCAAAACTGAAACAATATCATGTTTTCTTCCAAGTGCTTATGTTTCAATCCATAGATAAGTTCTACTGGCTAACTTAGTCAAAGTAACTTCTTTTTGTAATGGATGGTGGAAGATGAAAGGCTATATTCCTTCTTCAAATTATTGAGAAGAAGTGATGTGCAAGTACCCATTCCTAAATAAGACGTTTGTAGTACCTTCTCTAAGGATGAGGAAACACTGTAAAAGAGAGGGTGGAAAGAATGTAAGAGCTGGAGCATAAGGAGAAGGTTTGTGGAAAGGAATCTTCTGTGTTTGACATAGCTGATGCAATCATGCCCTCACAGCAGCACCAGCTGCCGACACAAGACTGGGCCTGTTGATTGCTAGACAGATTGCACACGAACTCAACTCATATGGTCTTACTCCTCCCTGCAGGAATATGGACTGCAGATGGATTCTGAGGGAGGAGCAGCAATTATCTTTAGTTGTGTACCCAGTGATGATCCCACAAGGCTACAATGGATAGTTTCAAACTTATGACCACACTGATGACTCTGTTTAAATGCAATGGTTACAAAACATAACAAAAGGGATTAATGTGGGAAAATGACCTGGAAGGAGAAGTATGGAGGGAAGACAAGAGACGGTGGCAGTAATCAACATGCACTGTGTATGTATGAAATTGTCAAGAAACAAATCCCATAGAATATTTTCAGTAGCAATGGTGTTAAGGCTAGTAGTCTAAACCTCAAGGAATGCCAAGTACTGACATTTTCACTCACTATATTATTTGGTAACTATATCTTTCACATTTTACATTCCTAGAGTTGTATAAAAATTATGTACTAAATCAAACCCTGCCTATTATTTCTGATGTAGTCGTCTGTCTTCCTCTCATCTTCATCTCTATTCCAGTCTATGCTTAGCTGTACAAAGCCTATGCAATCACTTTCCTCTGGTATAATTTTCCTCATTTATTAAATGAGTATGAATTCAAATCTTGAAGCTTTATTGCGAGGATTGCTTGAAAATACCCACTATAATGGCTGTTATGTATGAGGTCTCAAACAATTATACCCAGTGTAGTTGTTAAGTGTTATTAGGTGAATAAAAATAGCAGCAAAGATGACAGTATCAGGTCTGAGAACCGCATTCTGGAAACAAGAACTGAATAGTATGTAACTTTTTATTTGGGGATATCATATAAGTTTTAGTTGAAATTTAATGAATATTCAATGATGACTTTTTCTGAATTGAAGGTTTTTATAATGAACGATGACACTTGAAAACTTAAACTCTATAAGAAGTACCTGAAAACTGAAGTACAATTTGGTTGATTTTTTTTCTGTTAAATGTCAGAGAATGTCATTGTCAAATAAAGGTACTGAACTACACTAACCTCACAATTACAAGAGCAGATAAGAAAGAAATGAATGGAGATCTGAGGGATTAGAGGTGCTGGAGGAGAGGGAGCAGATTAATTCTGCTTGATTACTACTAGCTGTATTAATTCGTTTCCTCACTGCAACTAAAGGAATGGGTTATTTTGGATCACAGACTGAACATCATGTCAGGGAAGGCCATGAAGGCAGGGACATGAGCCAGTTGGTCACATTGTGACTGCATTCATGGAAGCATCAAGGGACAAGTACTAGTGTTCAGCTCCTTTTCTTCTCTTTGTTCAGTCATAGGGCCTTAGTTCATGGGATGATGCCACCCACATTCATAATTCTTCCACGCTAAGTTAAGCGTTTCTGAAAACACCTTCATAGACATATCTGGAAGTGTATTCTTTTGTGATTCTAAATTCTATACTCCACAGTCAATGGATCTAAATATTAGCATGCACATTTAAAAAAAGCAAGTGATTCTATTTTATAGCTAGGGTCAAAGGCAAAGCTTATACGAGGTAGAGTCAACTTTGATCCTAGATGACATCAGATAAATAATTTTTCTTTGCCTTCAATTTTCTCATGGGAAAATATAAATGAAAACTCACAGTATTGCTTATGTTGCTTACATTCATTATTATATGTCACATGTGTAGTAAACTAGTTAGCATATAATATTAAGTTAGTGTGAGGATAATCTTCTTTGTCAACTTGACAGAAATGCTTTGGCACCGTTTTCCAACTCCCTTGGTGATTCCCATGCGCAATCAACACTGAGACTCTGTGACTGAACTTCTCAGGGTTTAAAATATGAATATTCCTTTATGAGTAATTCACTAAACAAGTATTTACTAGGTATCTTCTGTGTATACGATACTCTTATAGTACTTGTCTCATACAGTAGACAATCCAGTGGGGGAAGTGAATAATAAACAAACGAACAGACAAATTATCTGTTAATGACGAATGTAGTAAGTACTTGACAGAAACAACCAGCATGTTTTATTAGGAAGTAATGAGACAATTAACTTCAAATAAAATAGTCAAGGAAGACCTGTACGAAGAAAAGACTTGTAAGTTGAAATCTAAAGAATCGGAAAGAACCAGCAAAAGATACCTTTCATTTATTATACATTGAAAATCCAAATTATCATTAATTAAAGAAATATTATCCATTTCTTGGTCAAAATGCATTTCTATATTACAATATTTAATTATCACAATATTGTTACTTACCAGTATAATTAGAGTTAAATATTTTGAAAATAGCTCAGGTAAGTTTTGAACTACAGCTTAATCATTATAATAACAAAACATAAAAGTTGAAGTACTTTTAGCAAAGGATAAAATACTTGTAGATGTTATTATGTACAATACATTAATTATTACTGTATTTGTCTCTACCTAATATACATGATATAAGACAAATGGAAATAAGACCTATTTTGGTGATTGGGCAGAAACATGGCACTTTTTTAGGGAGATCCTTCTACCCGGAAGACAAAGTATACTTGAACACATTGGCACAGGAGACCACTTCCTAAATATAACCCCAGTATCACAGACACTGAGAGAAACAATTAATAAATGGGACCTCCTGAAACGAAAAAGCTTCCACAAAGCAAAGGACATGGTCAACAAGACAAAACAACAACCTTCAGAATGGGAAACATCTTCACTAACCCCACATCAGACAGAGTTCTGATCTCCAAAATATACAAAAAAACTCAAGAAATTGGTCATCAAAGGAACAAATAATCCAATAACAAAAGGAGTACAGACCTAAACAGAGAACTCTCAATAGAGGAATCTAAAATGGCTGAAAGACACTTACGGAAATGTTCAATATCCTTAACCATCAGAGAACAACAACTCTGAGATTCCAAAGGATAGAGGCCACTAACAGTTGATGAGTTGTAACATTCTATAACAGCACACAACTGTCACATTATGTAATATTTGTCTGGCCTGGAGCTCACTGCATAGACCAGGCTGCTCTCAGACTCACAGAGGTCTACCTGTGTCTGCCTCTTGATTCCAGGAACCAAAAGTTTGTGCCACCAGAAAAATAGGCATGCTGAAATGGACATGTGTGTGGGAGACCATAAGACCTCAGCCCTACAGAAGGACTATAGACAATTAGGGAATTTGAGAGTAGGAGAAATAGTACCCCTCAAGGAATAACACATCAATTGGTTATTCATTCCTAATGCTCAGCCCTGAAAACATACATACAAGTAACATTACCTAGACTGAGCATGGAGCATTATGTATTTAAGACTATGTGGATATATTAATATATATGTAATAACAATTACTGGAAGAAAGGGGCCATGAATTTGAAAGGAAGGAAGGAAAAATATGTGAGAGGGTTTGGAGGGAGGAAATGGAAGGAGGAAATTAGGTAGTTATATTATAATCTCAAAAAGTATAGCAATTAAAATACGCAAGTAAAGAAAAATAAGTATTTAGAATACAGTTAGAAAGAAGATTGGTTTAGAAAAATGGCAGAAGTATATTCTTTTCTAGAATCTATGACTTCTCCATTTATGAATAGTTTACTAGGTTTAAAATACCAGGCATACATCCCTCCTGTTTAGCAGGCCTTATAAATCAAATTAAACAGCCACTGGTTACCCACAAGATAAAAACACCACTGTTGCAGCCTTTGAGCTATCTTGCTGAGCTAGCCATTGTTATGGCTTCTAGGCTTTACAGCTGGGTAGAATTTTCCTTTGCTATTCTCTTTTGGGAACTTGAATAGCGACTTCTGGTACTTTGAGAGTCAGTGCTCAGGTACGAAATTTCCAGGTCAGTTCCCACTGGTTTCCGCTAAGTCTTTTGTAGGACGTATGTGGTGTGTTCATCAGCATGGTCTTACCTTCAAGTTCTGGTAAGCAACTAAGAGCAATGGCAGTATCTTAATCTTTAAGAGTTTCTTATGTTCTTCTAAGAATTATAGGCATATTTTTCTATATATGAAGATGGGTTTTTGACAGCTATCAATGGTTCTTGTGGAGAGAGACATTATCATCCTTTATGTCATAACTTCACTATATATACATATATATATATATATATACAGTGTGTGTGTACACAGAAAAAAATATACATGTATTTTAAGTAAATATATAAATAATGCTTCCCTATGGTTTTCTCAAACATTCTTGGTGTTATTTATGATTCCTTTTCTCCATCCTCCCCCTTCCCCAAAGTCCTCCCTCTCATTTTTCCCATTTTCCCTTCATTGCACCTGTGTCTTATTTTCACCCTCTCTAGAGCTCCCATTGTGTCCCATCTAGACATGGTCCGTTTTTTCTTTCTGATATCTGTGTTTGCCTCAGGTTATGTACCCCAATCTAAAGATTTAGAGACCAAGTCCCCAAAGGAGAGAGAGCATAAATGTGATATTTTCCTTTCTGGGTCTGGGATACATTACTAAGTATAATATATTTCATCATTCATTCATTCATTCATTCAGTTCCATTCATTTACCTGAAATTTCATGATATTATTTTTCTTTATGCAAATCATAGTCTTATTATCTATTCAGTAGTTGAATGGAATTTTGTCAAAATGAAGAAACTACATGACTGTGGAAGGCCTATTCCTAAAGAATACACCTATAATATAACTCTGTGCTAAATCACAGGGACCATCATGGGGGGGGGCAGAAATACTGTAAGATTTAGAGCAATTTTGCAAGACAGTTGTCTTCTAGACTTAACAGGGAAGCTGCAAAGATGAAATCTCAAAAATATGGTTGCCTAAATAAGACTTGGACAATGACACCAGTCGAAAGGCAAACATGGATGGAGAAAATTAAAGAAGAAAAGGTTTTGAATTTGAGAGGGAATGGGGAGGCATGGGAGGAGTAGGAAAGGAAATGGAATTTGTTTAAATAATGTAAATATAGCACAAAGCTATAAAATTCTCAAAAATAAAAACAAATTAAAAATACATATTTATCCTAAAATGCAAAAGAATAACAGGGAAAAGAGCAATATATGCTCACCTATACTATTAATAAATTATAAATGTTTATAAATGATTAATAAAATATAATACAAAACATTACATTGTCTGATAATTTCTTTTCTCTATTTCAGAGTCAGTCACTAAATTAGGAATGTGAATTCAGACAAGTCAGTAAATATCTTTGAGTTTTAGCTGTTGGATCTGAAAAATAGAACAGAAGATCAATATATACCTATTTCATAAGATATTTATAAATAGATAGCAAACAATAGGGTATTAAAAGGCTTTCTAAAGGCAAAATTTTAAAAATAAATGTAACTGGTTGTTATTATTGTAACAGATTTCAACAGAACCTCTAAATATTGTAATGATCAAGGTAAAATCACTATCAGTAATTAGGAAGCAAGAGGCCTACATAGAGAAGAAAATAAATGCTCAATGCCTTTCATTTTCTTAGGCTACACTTGTCTTTAGACTTTAGTATCACTGTAGAGCACAACGTGCAATCGATATAGTTTTGTAAGCCCACTTGCTCTTATCCTCAAATATAAAAATAGTGATTACGTTATTGAGCATTTATTACGTGCCAAACACTTCTACATTCGTTACTTCATTTTGTAATCACAAGAATTGGAGTAGATGGTTTTATATATGTTAACAATAAAGAAATGGTGAGCCAGAGATGCATAATACCTTGCTCATGGTCACAGTGAACAAAACAGAGAAACAACGTTTAACATATGGTGCTGGGGAAAGTGGATTTTAACAGGCAGAATAACATGATTAGTCCCTTATCTCTCCTTCTGCACAAAACTCAACTTCAAATTAATCAAGAACGTACACTAAGAGTAAAACCTTTAAAATTATGAGAGGAAAGCGTAAGGAAGATGTTTCAACTAAAAAGCACATAGAATGAATTTCTGAATAAGAGTCCGTGGGCACAAAGAATGAGAGTTAGCAACAGTAGACAGGAGCCCAGGAAGCTGTGAAGCCTCTGGACAGCAAGAGCAGCCAGTAAGTAAAGCAGCAGCCCACAGAATGGAGAAAACTCTTCGCCAGCTACTTATCAGACAGAGGGTTAATGTCTAGGCCATGCAAAGAGCTAGAAAACCCTAAATATTAAATAAATAAACAACAAATTTAAAAATTGGCCATGGAAAGGAATAGAAAATTCTCAAAAGAAGAAAGGAAAATGACTAAGAAGGACTTTTAAAAGTATTCAACTTTTTCTTTGTCATCATGGAAATTCAAATTCCATTTCCTTGAAGATTCTACTCCACTTTGGTCAGATAGAAATACAAAGAACAAAGGAGGCTTACACAGATATGGTGATAGGAAAATGCTCAAACACTGTTAGTGGGAATGTAAGATAGTACAGCCACTTAGAAATAATTCTGGGCATTTCTCAAACATTTGTAAGTAAAACTGCCCTATGATCAAGCTATACTTCTGTGTATATACCCTGTATGGACCATATATCATACTACAGAGGCACGACTGTGTTCAATAATACCCTGTTTTCAATATCTAGTAAAGGGAATTAAACTATATATCTAGTGACAGTTGAATGAATAAGAAAAGTGAAGCAGATTGATGACTACCTTAATTGTCATCATAGAGCAAGCCTTCAACCAGTAACTGATGGAAGCAGATGCAGAGATCCACAGCAAAGCATTGGGCTGAGCTACTGGAGTCCAGTAGAAGAGAGGAAGGAAGGAGGAGATGAGCAAGAACATACAGTAAATAAAAGGTAATAATGTAAAAGTAAAGGTTATGATGCATGTGCGAACCCACAGAGACAGCTGACCTGAGTTAGCCGGAGCTCACTGACTCTAGACTGAGCTGGGGAAACTGCATGGAACCAAATTAGGCTCTCTTAATGTGGGTGGCAGTTCTGTGGCTTGGGAAGTTTGTGGGACCACTGGCAGTGGAACCAGGATCCATCCCTGATGTCCCTGATACATGAACTGACTTTTTGGAGCCCACTCCTTATGGAGGTGTACCTTACTCAGCCTCAATAGAGGGGTGAGGAGTTTGGTCCTGTCTCACTTTGTTGTCTCCTTGAAGGAGGCCTCACCCTCTCTGAGGAATGGATAGGGAGTGAGGTGGAAGGAAGGCAGGGGTGAGGAGACAGCACGAGGGGAGGGAGAGGAAACTGGGATTGCTACGTAAAATAAAAAGATAGTTTCAAAAATAAAATAAGAAAAGTGTAGCACATGTTCACAATGAAATATCAGTCACCTGTAAGGAATAGTGAAATGATGAAATCTGTAGGTTAAATGGCTAAAACTAGGAGAAAAATCCTACTTAATGAGGTGACTCGAGTCAAGAAAGACAAAGACCACAGGTTCTCTCTCTTATGTGGACCGGTTTTGTATATTTAACTTGGAACATAAGTGGGATCCAGTAAATTAGACAGGAAATTTGGGAGGTAAACATGTTAAGAGGGAGGGGAGTAGGATATTGTAGTGGAATCAAAAGTACAGAGGAAGAATACAGGGAAGTGGAAAGTTTAAGCAGTGGTGGATGTGAGAGGACAAGCAGGGAAGGGAAGGGCTAACACAAAGAGAGGGTATATGATCAGCCATATGGAAGCATACAACTTCACAAGCTAGCCTTTTAAAAAAGCTGAGAAATAGTAGACCATGTGGAAAGGAAAAAAGAGGAGATACTGAGAATTAAAGGATTAAGAAGGGATAGGTTTGGAGGAATGGGATCAGGGAGAGAGGAGATGGTCATGGTTGGGTTAACCAAACTAAGGTTGTATGAAAAATTCTCATGTAAACCCACTACTTCGTAAACTAATTTCACTCTCTCTTTCTGTCTCTCTCTCTTTACTAATCAACCATTTATTTATTAAGGATATTTATTTAATAGCCTTAGTAATTAGATAATAATGATTTGGTAAAATCCTTTAAGATTCCTAGAGATTTGATCATATCTCTTTGGATGCATGGTTTCTTTTTTATTTTTTTATTTATTTATTTTACATACCAACCACAGTTTTCCTTCCCTCCTCTCCTCTAAATCCCTCCCTGTGTCTCCCTTCTACCTGTCCTTCATCCACTCCTCCTGTGTCTCCATTCAGAAGACTTCCAAATGCTGTATACAAACCAGTTTTAGTGCAATACAAAAAACAAAGGACTGACAGCATTGGGAAATTATAGCAAGATACCACTGATGAACAAAGATGCAAACCTCCAAAAAGAACATGTAAAATATATTATTCAGCCTGATCAAGTCATCCTCATCCAAGAGATGCAAGAATGGTTCAACATACAAAATTCCATAATAGTAATCCACCACATACATATGTTCATCAGAAGCAGAAAAATGTTTGAGAAAATCAACACCTATTCATGATATAGGGACGTATTTTAACATAGTAATAGCAATGTAAACAAGCCCATAGCCTTTGTAATAACAAATGGAGAAGAACCCAAAACATTTCCTCTATCACCAGGAACCAGGTAAGGATGTCCATTCTTTCCTCTTGTGTTCAATATAGTGCTTGAAATTGCTGTTCAAGTAAGACAAGAGGAGATAAAGGGACTACAAATAGGAAGGGAAGAAGTCTACTTATCCTTATTTATACATGATACAGTTATATATAAAAGAAGATAAAGACCACATTAGAAAATTCCTATAGCTAATGAAAACATTAAGCAAAATGTCATTGTATAAAATTAGCATAAAAATCGTAGCCTTTCTATATACAAATGATTGACACACCAAAAGAAAAAAAGAGAGAATGAAATAAAATGATATGATTCACAATAGCCTCAAAAATATCTTGGAATAAATTTAACAAAAGAAGTGAAAAGCTTGTACTATGAAAATTTTTATATGCTGAAAAAACAAACCAGAAAATGGAAAGAATTCCTATACTCATGGATTGGTAGGAATATCTTTCTTTAGGCTGGGAAAGTTTTCTTTTTTTTTTCTTTTTTTTTTAACTTTTTTTTTATTGAGAAAAGAGAAAAAAAACAAATTTCCTCCTCCTCCCAGCCTCCCATTTCCCTCCCCCTCCTCCCACCCTTCTCCCCCTCCCCCCACTCCTCTCCCCCTCCCTCTCCAGCCCAAAGAGCAGTCAGATTTCCCTGCCGTGTGGTAAGTCCTAGGTCCTCCCCCCTCCGTGCATTTCTAGGAAGGTGAACATCCAAACTGGCTAGGCTCCCACAAAGCCAGCACATTACGTAGGTTCAAAACCCCGTGCCATTGTCCTTGGGTTCTCATCAGCCCTCATTGTTGGCCATGCTCAGAGAGTCCAGTTTTATCCCATGCTTTTTCAGTCACAGTCCAGCTGGCCTTGGTGAGCTCCCAATAGATAAGCTCCACTGTCTCAGTGGGTTGGTGCTCCCCTCGTGGTCCCGACTTCTTTGCTCATGTTCTCCCTCCTTCTGCTCCTCATTGGGACCTTGGGAGTTCAGTCCAGTGCTCCAGTGTGGGTCTCTGTCTCTGTCTCCATCCATCACCAGATGAAGGTTCTATGATGATATGCAAGATATTCGTCAGTATTGCTCTAGGATAGGGTCATTTCAGGTTCCCCATCCTCAGCTGCCCAAGGAACTGGATGAAGAAAGTGTGGAATATCTACACATTAGAGTACTATGCTGCGGTAAAAAACAATGACTTCTCGAATTTTGCATGCAAATGGATAGAAATAGAAAGTTTTCTTCTATAATTTTATTAAATATATTTTCTGAACCATTGAGCTGTACTTCTTCTCCTTCTTCTATCCCAATTATTCTTAGGTTTGGTCTTTTTATTGTGTCCCATATTTCCTGAATGTTTTGTGATGAGAATTTGTTGGTTTTGCTGTTTTTTTTTGATCAGTGTGTTTATTTTCTCTATGGTATCTTCAGTGTCTGACATTCTTTCTTCTATCTCTTGTAATCTGTTGTTAGTACTTGTCTCTGTAGTTCCTGTTCGTTTACCCAAATTTTCCATCTCCATCCTTCTCTCTGTTTGTGCTTTCTTCATTGCTTCCATTTCATTCTTCAAGTCTTGAACCACTTCCCTAACCTGTTTGATTGCTTTTTCTTGTTTCTCTTGGTTTTCTTGCGTGTCTTTGAGCGATTTATTCATTTCCTCTACCTTTTGGTTTGTAATCTCTAATTGTTTATGGCAGTTTTTCACCTCCTGTTTAAGGTCCTCTATTATTTTCATATAGTTCACTTTTGAGTCGATTTCTTCTATTTCTTCAGGAGTAGGGTGTACAATTCTTCTTATTTCGGGATCCCTGGATTCTGGTGGTGTCATGTTGCCTTTCAGGTTGTTGGAGGAATTCTTGCATTGGCGCCTTCCCATCTCTTCCTTCAAATGGAGCCAGGAGAGGCCTGGTGTCTTGGTCCAGTCTTTGCTGTGATTGACTCTCTGGGTGTATCTCTTCAGTGTAGAAACAGGAACTGTTCCCGTCCAGATGAACTCCGCAGCACCAAAACATGGACGCCTGGTAGTCCAATGACCCGAAGACAAAAGGGAGAACTTGGGGGGCAGGTTGGGGACTAGTAGAACACAGGACACCCTTCAGCACAGGCTGAAGGTTCATGTGCTCCCTTACCGGGGGTCCTTGAGGCCTGCCACTTAGGTAGGCTCTCACCGCTCTGGGTGGGTAGCCTTAGTGTAGGAGCAGAAAACTGTTCCTGAGCAAAGGACCTTGCAGAAAACGAAGACTTGGGGGGGGGGGGTCATGTGTAAGAAAGCCCTGCAGAAGGAGCTGAGTCTCAACACTAAATCAACACTAAAGACTTTTGTTTGGGTCCAAGGGCCTAGAAAATATTAACAGTCAATACTTATCTAGAACTTTGTATGTGCCTGGACGCTGAGACATGAGTCATTGCACTTAATCTTCATGACATCCCTATAATTTAGGGCATTATTTCTTTTCAACAAATAGTGCAATTGAGATATAGCATGACTCAGAAACTTGCACAAGATGTATAGCTAGTAATTGATAGCACCATGTTCAGAACCAAAGCAGACCAACTGCAGAGCCTTCTCTCTTAAGTGTTACTCTATGCCTGGAAACATTAGACTTGGCTTAAGTGGATCAAATGCTAACTTAAAACTCCCAAATACTGAACTTCTGGGCCTGTCCAAAGATTTGGAGGCCAAAGTCACACTGTTCAGGGTTCCCTAAATGATTATGGAAACATTTCTTCTTCACCTTTGTGTCTAATAACTTAGGACTGAGAAGGAAGAAGCGTTTTGCAATTATCTGGCAGTGGAGTACGATCTGTAAGAATTACCAAAATGTACTTTGCTCTCAACACAGCTACTGCCACCAGTTTGGTACTGTAAGAGCCAAAATCCTTCTCTGGCCTGGAAAGCAGTCAGTATCCCCTCTAGCCCTTACTGTAGTAATTGCAATAACTGATACTTGCTTAAAGTTGAAAATGTGTTTAGGTGGATGGAAACCTCTGTGATTGATGAAGACCTTGGGTGCAGGCTTGTAGTGTGGCTTTGTATAATCCTTTCCTAGGCATGCCAAGAAGCTCCCTGGAAGGGCTCCCTCTGCAGGCAACCATGTACAGCCAGGTGTCAGTTGTGTTTTCAAAACTCTATTCCATAGAACTATCTCTAGGGCATACAGTGTTGATTCCTATCCCTATCAACCTAAAGCCTGCTAGTACAGAATGCAGGAATGCAGGGATATTGATGGCAAGTACTAGATAGATTAGGATCATATAGAGTCTTCATTAGGTCTGGCCCAACTAAACCTGCTACTTATAGATTTGAGGGGGAAACTTGAGAAAAATGAAAACAAAAAAAAAAAAAAACTTTTCTTCTATGAGCTTCAGTTTCCTTGTCTGTACAACAAAGATACTGGACTAGGTGAGTCGCTGTGTCATTATTAAGGACAGTAATTACTTAAAATGCAATTATAAAGTAACAAAGACAAATACATACAGCAAAATAAAACATAATGGGATGCTTGAGAATAAGGAAGAATTCAATAGGCCAAGCAAAGGACGGTTAAACAAACCCATCTCAGTCTCCCGTGGGCTCTGGGATGAAAACATTAACTGACTACTAAGTTTTGAGGAGAATCAGAATTGGATTCCATTCCTCCCAATCTCTAGCTCTTCTTCCAAAAGTAGCTCCAGAGATTCCTTTGAGATTCCCAATGAAAAATGGATTCACTCTACAATTCTGGACAGGTATGGTGGTACAAATATTTAATCTTAACTCTCAGGAAGCAGAAATAAGCAAGTCTCTGGTCTATAGAGCAAGTTCCAGATTATTAGGAGGTTTATAGTTGGACGCTGTCTCCAAAACAAACACATAAAACAATAACAACGAATGAGAAGTTCTTTTTCAATGGTGTGTATACATGAGTAGCAGAGGGGCTAATACCTGTATTTGTAATAGACCTTTAGCTGAACACTGTGTGAACCAACATAAATGACTGCATGTGAGAAAGTAAAGGGGAAAATATAAGAACATGTGAAAAGGTATGAGTGAAGATAAATAGGGGATATATAAAAGTGTCTTGGTATTTATGTAATAATTAACATGATTATTTAGAAATTGCGTGAGAGAATCTGGGAAGTAAATATCAGGAAGTGTGTGAGATTACCGTTTTGTGAGAGAATGAGCATATTAATAGTATGCACGTATAAATGGGTGTAAATGGGAAACATACAGGCTGGATCTTCAAAAATCACCATTTTACAAGCGCATGACACTTTAAAATTGGAAATTTCTTATATTTCAGCTTTCCGAAATATAAGAAACGTGTATGCATAGATAAGCATATGTATATGTTCAAGCAGATGTTTCGTGTGAATGAGCTGTGTGAAATCAAGAATATGCATGTTTGTGGAACCTGTGTAAATATGAGTCTACATGTGAGTTCATATGTATGCGTGTGTGTGTGTGTGTGTGTGTGTGTGTGTGAGAGAGAGAGAGAGAGAGAGAGAGAGAGAGAGAGAGAGAACACGGAGAATCTAGTCATTGGTCTTTGTGCTAGTGAACACATGCAATCCTTCAACTCATAACTTTCCCAGCAAACAAGCCTTCCAAGCTGAAATTTTCCACACAGGCTTTTCCACCCCAAAGGAGGCTTTATTTATTTTTTCTTTTTGCTCAGAGCCTAACGCCTAGCCATTCTGGACTGAGAAGAGGAGTAAGTGCCCAGCTCTACTCAGAGAATAATTGGGAACATTTTGCTACACACCGAAAACTGGAAAATGACTGGCGTGTGGGGCTGAAACAGTGCAGGTTGTAGCCGGCAAGACAAAGGGCCCCTCGGCTACTTTATTTCTTCTCTTTAAAAGTAGCCCCTAAGTGACTGAAATATCGCTCACCACCACAAGCAGTATGAAATTTCACCACCAGTTGGAGTTACGTAACTGTCTCTATGGCAACCAAAGCCCATAAACATGCAGTATCATTGTTGGCCTGTTACATAGCAGTGGTTTTAATGCCCACACCATTCTTCCCCTTCAGTCCTTTCCGGGTTGTTTTCCACTTTTATCCCCTTCCTTCTAATTTCCTTTCCTGTCAAAGATAAGAAAATTAAATATAGAACAAAATGAGTGAAAACTGGAGCTTTTTAAGCAATGGGTGCGCATGAGGTGAGTCCTCTGAAGTGCAGGGAAGGTGCTCAGCTTGCCTGCAGGCCAACTAACACGAGGGAAATTACTGCCTCCCACCACTGTAACACAAACCACAGACACGTATTCTGTGGTAGCTACAATAGAAGGAAAACCAGACAAGCTGAAAAGAAAGCAGACAGGGGGGCCAAGAGAAACCCAGAAAAATTTGAACTTCTGTGAGTTCTTGCTTTTAGTATTTCTAGAACTTTTGGAGTAACAAGTTGGGGAACATATTGGTAACAGGTGTTTCTGATCTTGACAGAATGGAGACTGGGGAAATGGGAATGAAACCTTCCACAGCAATATCTCTGCTTTCTCCACATCTTGGGAATACATTGTTTTCCTCACCCAGATCAAAAGGCAGGCTTAATCAAATGGTGCAACATGGGGCACTGAGGTTTGTAAATATCGATTCCTAGATCCTTCTCTTCTCAGCTGTGTGATTACAGAGAGTGAAAAATATCTTTAGATTTCTCATTAGCTGGGAAAGTGTTCTTCAATCCCCTGTTCTGATATTTACCTCAGACATAATCCATTTCAACCATGAATTACTTAGAAATAAACTATTTGACTCTTTGTGAAGTCTCTACAGATCTTTCCTCTGACCCTGGGACTCACTAGATGCTTGCTATTTTCTCCTGAGAAGCCCTCCAAATACCATAACACCCCCGAGACTTCATAATTTCTAGTCAAACAGCATCATTTCTTTCACTCATTCCTCATGAGACTTGGCATCTGATTTTTTATTCTGATCATTTCCTTGTGTTCAAGTTCATGGTTTATTATCTCCCCATTAACGTTTGAGCCTCAGATATTGACACAGTCTTCCCAGCTTACGTCTAGCCAATTAGTTATGTAGTAAAGTCCAGGAATTGGACTATAGTCCAGGGTTGGAGAAACAAAACATAGAAAAGAGAGAGGGTGGTGAAAGAACATTGATTTTTCTAGATTCGATTTCTGTAATTGTGAAAAACAAAACAAAACCAAAAACTTGACCTTGGAGGTTTTTGCCTTGACTTCAATGCTTATCTGCTTAATCCCATTTCCACACCCATCACTACCTGAACCCTGGCATGGCTTCTGCATGTGTGATAAGCATAGATAGCATCCACAGTAGCCTGCTTTGTTTCTGCCTTGATGCCCAGAAATGATAGTCTTGCTAAGAGTTCAGTATAGCTAATTTTGATGTCCACATATATGTTAATCCTTATAAAAGCAGAACTGGCCCACGGCTTTTTTTTTGGGGGGGGTCTTATAAAGTTGCTATTCTGTGATAACTTTGAAATTACCCTTAAAACTGAGACAGTGTCAAAAACAGCAGCTAGTGTCAAGTGTCATATGTAATTAAAAAATGAAAGGTTCTATTAGTTAAACTTTCAGTCCTGTCTACTGTTTTTGACAGTAGTGTTTCCAGTTTCTTCATATAAAGGGCAGAAGAGATGGCTTATAGAATTGTACTGTTAAGCATGGAGAGGTTGATTCTGGTATGGCAGTGGGGGAAAATAATATCCCCTGGAACAAAATAGTTTACCCTGGACTATCAAGAAGATGAAAATAGTTAAAAGCTTCCCCACTAATGTAGCCTAGAGAATTGGTAACACCCTTACTTTATTATTAACTCGGTGTTTTTTTTTTTTTTGTCAGACAAATCCTTTACTACAATGTTTCAATTTTCTCAGCTGTAAAAGTAGTTGTAGTGAAGGCTAAATGATAGAATTTAACATCCTGCTTAAGACATAATTGAAATATAATAAATGGCAGGTTAGAGGAGGGTAATACTAGCTACCTTTTTATTAAAATAATACCTGAATTTGTCACTCTTTATATCTTACCAATAAATGATAGTTCTCTTCACTGATCAGCACAACATACAAATGTAGAGTTCCACCAACTTTAAAGGCCCAGAAAAACAGACTCAAGGAAACAAAATCACTCCATTAAGCCAGCTTTCTCTAAATGTATATATATATTGGAATGGATGTTACAGGTTCTGGCTCTTTCTGTTATCCACCATTTGGGGTATAAGGATAATTACAGAGCCATAAATAACCCCAGCAGAGAAATAGTACTGGGGTAGAGAGGATTATGATACATAGTATGTGTTAATACATTCAGCTCAAATGAAATCTGTGTTGTTTAAAGCCTGATATATTTTCCAGGAAAGAGGCCTCCATTACTAAGCTAATTTGCAAAGTTTCATACAGTCATTGTTGAAAATTCTATCACTTAGATGTCAATGATGTCAATAGGCCCAAATTATTCTTGTGACTCAGTCCACAGTAGTTTTTAACTGCCATTATTGGACCTTGCATTATGCCCAATTATTGAGGAAATTGTGGCAAATAAACTAGATCTAGTGTTTGTACTCATAATGCTTTTAGTATAATAGTTATGTTCTATAATTAGCCGCTCAAAGTGACTCATGGGCAATTTCCTGCGTCTCTGTGTTCAGTTCCCTTATCAGTAAAAATGTATAAGCCAGTACACATGAGAATTCCACTATGGACCTACAGTACCACACTTTTCGTTAAAGGCCAGATCTATGCTCAAGAAATTAGAAGAACTACCTCCTACCTTCTTTGATACTCACCTTTGCCAAGGCTAAACAGTATGCCCTAGGTTATGTAGACAAATTCAAGCCATGTCCTGAGCTTCCTCTCAAAATCAACTTTACATTTGTAGCACAAATAAAATAAATCTGCTAGATAATATTTGCTTAATCACATTCTGTTCCCAAATAGACATCAAACAAACAAGATGAAAAGAAAGACATTGTTAATGCTTTTAATAACCCAATAATATTTAAATAAGTCAATAATTGTCTTATTAAATCTAAATGAAGAGCAGAAAAGTAAACTTTCCTGGAGCTCTCTCTACTTTAGCTGTGGAATCCTTTGGTGCAGAAAGAGAATTGTTCCATTGACTATGCAAGTCAGGTTGAGCTGAGAGGAGCAATGAGTAAAGAACACCAAAGTTGTTGCTTGATAAAATCTGTTTGGAACAGACAAAGGAATTCAGTGTATCAGAAGTGGTAATGAAAACTGCAAACCTCTTGTATGTATAGGAAAATGTACGAAGAATCTTAAACCAATTAAAAATCATTTAATCCTAAAACTTAGACGAGAGTCTAAGACTTTCCATGATGCCAACTTGCACACATCCTATTTCAGCTGACTAAGTTGTTTCTGACAGATAACACCACAAATCTACCAAGGCATTTGATTGAGATTTAAAGCCGTTCACTGCCCTTCACAAACTAAATGGACAGAAGAAAGTTGTACTGCTTGTCCACATTACCCTTCCATATCATCTGTAAAATAAACCATTATGCCATACTCTAATAATTTTGTCAGGAGGATTAGCCCCATTGTTATTTGTAAAGAATTTAGAGAAATACTTGTTATAATGTCGACACTGTGCAAATACTTATTAAATAAAATAGGCAGATTTTATTTAATTTTGAACTAGCCCAATACTCCAAAACAACCAGTAAGTAGGAGGAGGGAGTCTTACAGATTCGTACTATGTCTTCTCTGAAGCTTTCACCTTGTCCGCCTCTACTGAAGATCTGGAACACTCATTTCACCTCCAAAACTTCATCACACTTCCAACACTATAATGCTATTCTCCACTTTTTCCAGCCACAAAGAAAAAAACAGCTGAAAGCACCCTCACACGCATTGCCTTGGCAAATCACCATAACAATTCCTAGATACAGATTCCTTCACATTTTAGAAATGAGAAATCAATTAATCTGTTAAGGTTACTAGTATAACTGCTTAGGCTTAACCTTATGTTACAGTAGACTTAAGCTACTGAAAATTTGGCCTCACCTTCTTTGTTCCTTGGTAACACTAGAAATGTAAGCATCGGTTTGGCCATTTCTAGGAATTTCAATTACCATCTGCAAAATTTAAGGTATCTGGCCTTTGTTCTAAATTCCATTTCCAGTCCTAAGTGGAAACCTGTTATTATAAACTATCCAAAAAGAGATGGGAAAGATTATCCCTTAATGAGATAATGTATTTTTTATTCCCAGAAGCCTCTTAGTGAATGCAGATGCGTGTATCCCTTTCTATCAGGAAACAGTGGTGGCTCTGGCACGCAGCTTGCCTCAGAAAAGCTTGACTTTTCCTTTTCTTTATTCCCTTTCTGCTACTGGCAAAAAGCTATATATGCTTTCTTCTGGCATTAGCTTTTCACCTTTCTTCTGAAGCTTCCTTATGCCTTTGCCATGTGATTGCTTGTTCTCCTCCACAGCGAAAGGCACAGCTTTGTCTCTTCCTCTTCACTCTTTCCTTTCTCCTGGGAGCTACTTGCATGCCCTCTTGTTTCTCTCTTACGAGCTAATGACTTTGTCCTTTGTCTTCATTTTGAGTCAGTTTCTAAATTCTTATGTTAGTGAGACTAAAAACCATAAAAAGGAACCTCAATTTTCCCAGTAATGACATCACTTCACTTCTAGCTCAGAATACATTACTAATGTTCTACGATATCAGAAAAAAAACCTCCCTTATATCTGTGCCACAACTCTCTTATCTACTCAATGACTGAGTGTGACAAGATGATTTCAGAATTCTAATAAAGCACACTTGTTTATATTGAACCAGGAATGAGATCCTTCTATGTCACTCCTTGAATTTCCCCTGAAGAATTTTCAAGAGTTCGTAGAATATGCTCAGCCTGCTTGCCACCCTTCTGTGTTCTTGCTCTTTTCCTTTATTTGGCACCAAGAGGTTGAACTATTTTTAAGACAGAAGACTGCATTCTTTAGTTGAAGTGACAGAGCCCATTAAGACCCTCAGAGCAGAGAATATCTGCTTTTAGATCAATGGCTTTGAACTGGAATGTATTCTTCCTTAGTACCCTGGAAATATGTGGATTATAAAAGCATTCTTTTCTAGGGATTTTACTTTACTGGATTATTTGGAAGCAGTAAGAATGATTTTTTTGACAGTGTATTCATGCTGTATATACGAGTCTGGCCTTGAATTCATTATTCTTTATCCTTAGCCCCCTAGTTCTGGGACTACAGGCATGGACCACACATTGCTGGCATTTACTTTTCTTTTTTTTTTTTTAATAATTTTTTTTATTAAGAAAAGAAGAAAAAAAACATAAACAAAAAACAAGTTTCCACCTCCTCCCAGCCTCCCATTTCCATCCCCCTCCTCCCACCCTTCTCCCCTTCCTCCCACCCTTCTACCCCTCCCCCCACTCCTCTCCCCCTCCCTCTCCAGTCCACAGAGCAGTCCAGGTTTCCTGCCCTGTGGTAAGTCCTAGGTCCTCCCCCCTCCGTCCATATCTAGGAAGGTGAACATCCAAACTGGCTAGGCTTCCACAAAGCCAGCACATTAAGTAGGATCAAAACCCCGTGCCATTGTCCTTGGCGTCTCATCAGCCCTCATTGTTCGCCATGTTCAGAGAGTCCGGTTTTATCCCATGCTTTTTCGGTCACAGTCCAGCTGGCCTTGGTGAGCTCCCAGTAGATCAGCTCCACTGTCTCAGTGGGTGGGTGCACGCCTCGTGGTCCCGAATTCTTTGCTCATGTTCTCCCTCCTTCTGCTCCTCATTGGGACCTTGGGAGCTCAGTCCAGTGCTCCAGTGTGGGTCTCTGTCTCTGTCTCCATCCATCACCAGATGAAGGTTCTATGATGATATGCAAAATATTCGTCAGTATTGCTCTCGGATAGGGTCATTTCAGGTTCCCAATCCTCAGCTACCCAAGGAACTAACTGGGAACCTCATGATGGGCACTTGGGAGCCCCTCTAGGGTCAAATCTCTGGCTCACCCTAAAGTGGTTCCCTTAACTAAGAATTGTGGTTCCCTGCTCCCCTATCCACCTTTCCTTTATCCCAATTCTCCTGATTCCCCAAATCCCCCCTCCTTCCCTTCTACCTTTTCTCTCCCCATCTCCCCTTACCCCCATCCCACCCCACCCCCAAGATCCTAATTTTCTCCCCGGCAATTGGGTCTACTTCCCTTAGCCAAGAGGATAACTATATGTTTTTCCTTGGGTTCACCTTCTTACTTAGCTTCTTTAGGTTCACCTATTGTAGACTCCGTGGCCCTAATTTATGGCTAGAAACCAATTATGAGAGAGTACATCCCATGTTCATCTTTTTGGGTCTGGGACACCTCACTCAGGATAGTGTTTTCTATTTCCATCAATTTGCCTGCAAAATTCGAGAAGTCATTGTTTTTTACCGCAGCGTAGTACTCTAGCGTGTATATATTCCATACTTTCTTCATCCATTCTTCCATTGAAGGGCATCTAGGTTGTTTCCAGGTTCTGGCTATTACAAATAATACTGCTATGAACATAGTTGAACAAATGCTTTTGTCATATGATAGAGCATCTCTTGGGTATATTCCCAGGAGTGGTATTGCTGGTCCCAGGGGTAAGTTGATCCCGAATTTCCTGAGAAACCGAAACACTGACTTCCACAGTGGTTGCACAAGATGGCATTCCCACCAGCAATGGATGAGGGTACCCGTTCCTCCACAGCCTCTCCAGCAAAGGTTATCCTTGGTGTTTTTGACTTTAGCCATTCTGACAGGTGTAAGATGATATCTCAAAGTTGTTTTAATTTGCATTTCCCTGATGGCTAAGGAAGTTGAGCACGACTTTAAGTGTCTTTTGGCCATTTGAACTTCCTCTGCTGAGAATTCTCTGTTCAGTTCAGTGCCCCATTTTTTAATTGGGTTAATTAGCATTTTAAAGTCTAGTTTCTTGAGTTCTTTATATATTTTGGAGATCAGACCTTTGTCTGTTGTGGGGTTGGTGAAGATCTTCTCCCAATCAGTAGGTTGCCTTTGTGTCTTATTGACTATGTCCTTTGCTTTACAGAAGCTTCTCAGTTTAAGTAGGTCCCATTTATTCAATGTTGCCCTTAATGTCTGTGCTTCTGGGGTTATACATAGGAAGCGATCTCCTGTGCCCAGCTCCTGTAGGGTACTTCCAACTTTCTCTTCTATCAGGTTCAGTGTGTTCGGGCTGATATTGAGGTCTTTAATGCATTTGGACTTGAGTTTTGTGCACGGTGATAGATAAGGGTCTATTTTCATTCTTCTACAAGATGACATCCAGTTGTGCCAGCACCATTTGTTGAAGATGCTTTCTTTCTTCCATTTTATACTTTTAGCTCCTTTATCGAAAATCAGGTGTTCATAGGTTTGTGGGATAAAATCCGGGTCTTCTATACGATTCCATTGGTCGACTTCTCTGTTTTTATGCCAGTACCACACTGTTTTCATTACTGTAGCTCTGTAATAGAGTTTGAAGTCAGGGATTGGTAATGCCTCCAGAAGATCCTTTATTGTATAGGATTGTTTTGGCTATCCTGGGTTTTTTGTTTTTCCATATAAAGTTGATTATTGTCCTCTCCAGATCTGTGAAGAATTTTGATGGGATCTTGATGGGGATTGCATTGAATCTATAAATAGCCTTTGGTAGAATTGCCATTTTTACTATGTTGATCCTCCCAATCCAAGAGCAAGGGAGGTCCATCCATTTTTTGGTATCCTCTTCAATTTCTTTCTTCAATGCCTTAAAGTTCTTGTCAAATAGATCTTTCACTTCCTTGGTTAGATGTACCCCAAGATATTTTATGCTGTTTTTGGCTATTGTGAATGGTGAAGCTTCTCTGATTTCCCTCTCTGCTTTCATATCCGTTGTGTATAAGAGGGCGACTGATTTTTTTGGAGTTGATCTTGTATCCTGCCACATTACTAAAGCTGTTTATCAGCTGTAAAAGTTCTTTGGTGGAGTTTTTGGGGTCGCTTATGTACACTATCATATCATCTGCAAATAACGAAAGTTTAACTTCTTCCTTTCCAATTCGAATCCCCTTGATTCCATTATGTTGTCTTATTGCTATTGCTAGAACTTCAAGCAATATATTGAAGAGGTATGGGGAGAGTGGACAGCCTTGTCGTGTTCCTGAGTTAAGTGGGTTGGCTTTGAGTTTCTCTCCGTTTAATTTGATGTTAGCTGTCGGCTTGCTGTATATAGCTTTTATTATATTTAGGTATGACCCTTGTATCCCTAATCTCTCCAAGACTTTTAACATAAATGGATGTTGAATTTTGTCAAATGCTTTTTCAGCATCTAATGAAATGATCATATGGTTTTTTTCTTTCAGTTTATTTATATGCTGGATTACATTGATAGATTTTCGTATGTTGAACCAGCCCTGCATCTCAGGAATGAAGCCTACTTGATCATAATGGATAATTTTTCGGATGTGTTCTTGGATTCGATTTGCCAGTATTTTGTTGAGGATTTTTGCGTCGATATTCATGAGTGAGATTGGCCTGTAGTTCTCTTTCCTGGTTGAGTCTTTGAGTGGTTTTGGTATCAGAGTAATTGTGGCTTCATAAAAGGAGTTTGGTAATGACCCTTCTGGTTTCTATCTTGTGGAATACATTAAGGAGTATAGGTATTAGATCTTCTTGGAAGATCTGGTAGAATTCCGCATTGAAACCATCTGGTCCTGGGCTTTTTTTGGTAGGGAGGTTTTTGATAACCTCTTCTAATTCTTCGCGACTAACAGGTCTATTTAGATTGTTCACCAGGTCCTGATTTAACTTTGGTATATGATATTTATCTAAAAAAGTATCCATTTCCTTTACATTTTCCAATTTTGTGGCATATCGGCTTTTGTAGTAAGATCTAATGATTCTCTGAATTTCCTCTGTGTCTGTGGTTATGTCCCCCTTTTCATTTCTGATCTTATTAATTTGCAAATTCTCTCTCTGCCGTTTGATTAGCTTGGATAGTGGTTTGTCAATCTTGTTGATTTTCTCCAGGAACCAGCTTTTTGTTTCATTGATTTTTTGTATTGTTTTCTGTGTTTCTATTTTGTTGATTTCAGTCCTCATTTTGATTATTTCCAGTCTTCTACTCCTCCTAGGTGAGTCTGCTTCTTTTTTTTCTAGAGCTTTCAGGTGGGCTGTTAAGTCTCCAATGTGAGCTTTCTCTGTTTTCTTTAAGTGGGCACTTAGTGCTATGAACTTTCCTCTTAGGACTGCTTTCATAGTGTCCCATAAGTTTGAGTATGTTGTTTCTTTATTTTCATTGAATTCCAGGAAGACTTTAATTTCTTTCTTTATTTCTTCCTTAATCCAGCTATGGTTCAATAGTTGACTGTTCAGTTTCCACGACTTTGTATGCTTTCTGGGGGTAGCATTATTGTTAAATTCTAACTTTAATCCATGGTGATCTGATAAGACACAGGTGGTTACTAATATTTTTTTGTAACTGTGGATGTTTGCTTTGTTACCGACTATGTGGTCGATTTTCGAGAAGGTTCCATGAGCTGCAGAGAAGAAGGTATATTCTTTCCTATTTGGATGGAATGTTCTATAGATGTCTGTTAAGTCCATTTGATTCATTACCTCCACTAATTCTCTTATTTCTCTGTTAGGTTCCTGTCTGATTGACCTGTCCATTGGTGAGAGAGGAGTGTTGAAGTCTCCTACTATTAGTGTGTGTGGTTTGATGGCTGCCTTGAATTTTAGCAATGTTTCTTTTATGTACGTGGGTGCTTTTATATTAGGGGCATAGATGTTCAGGATTGAGACTTCATCCTGATGAACTGTTCCTGTTATGAGTATAAAATGCCCCTCTCCATCTCTTCTGATTGATTTAAGTTTAAAGTCAACTTTGTTAGAGATTAGTATGGCCACACCTGCCTGTTTCTTAGGTCCATTTGCTTGATAGGCATTGTCCCAGCCCTTTACTCTGAGTAGGTGCCTGTCTTTGTGGTTGAGGTGTGTTTCTTGTAAACAGCAGAATGTTGGATCCTGTTTTCTTATCCAATCTCTTAGCCTGTGCCTTTTTATAGGTGAGTTGAGTCCATTGACATTAAGTGATATTAATGACCAGTGGTTGTTAACTCCGGTCATTTTTTTTTAGTCGTAGAGTTTGTGTGTTTCCCTTCTTTGTTTTGTGTTGGTGAAGGGTCTCTAGATGTCTGAGTTATTGTGGTCATTGTTGGACTCCTTGGTTAGTGATTTTCCTTCAATTACTTTCTGTAAGGCTGGATTTGTGGCTGCGTATTGTTTAAATTTGTTTTTATCCTGGAAAATTTTATTTTCTCCATTTATAGTGAATGAAAGCTTGGCTGGGTATAGTAATCTGGGCTTGCACCCATGGTCTCTCAGTTTCTGCAGTACATCTATCCAGGACCTTCTGGCTTTCATGGTTTCCATGGAGAAGTCAGGTGTAAGTCTGATAGGTTTACCTTTATAAGTAATTTGGCCTTTTTCCTTTGCAGCTCTTAATATTCTTTCCTTATTCTGTATGCTTTGTGTTTTGATAATTATATGGCGAGGGGATGTTTTTTTTTTTGATCCAGTCTATTCGGTGTTCTGTATGCTTCTTGCACCTTCATAGGAAAATCTTTCCTTAGGTTGGGAACGTTTTCTTCTATAATTTTATTAAATAGATTTTCTGGACCATTGAGCTGCCCTTCTTCTCCTTCTTCTACTCCTATTATTCTTAGGTTTGGTCTTTTTATTGTGTCCCATATTTCCTGAATGTTTTGTGATGAGAGTTTGTTGGACTTGCTGTTTTCTTTGATCAGTGTGTTTATTTTCTCTATGGTATCTTCAGAATCCGAGAGTCTTTCTTCTATCTCTTGTATTCTGCTGGTTATGCTTGTTTCTGTAGTCTCTATTCGTTTACCTAGATTTTCCATGTCCAGACGGCCCTGTTTGTGTTTTCTTCTTTGCCTCCATTTCAGTTTTCAGGTCTTGAACTGTTTCCATTATCTGTTTGATTGTTTTTCCTTGGTTTTCTAGGGTATCATTCACTGATTTATTCAATTCTTCAAACTTTCTGTTATATTTCTCATCCATTTCTATTAGGGCGTTTTTTACATGCTGTTTAAGGGTGTCAATCACTTTCATGAAGTCAATCTTTTCTCCTTCCTCTTGATTAAGGGGTTCTTGTCCTCCCGTTGTGAGGTCGCTTGTTTCTGGTAGCTTCATGTTGCTTTTCAGCTTGTTGGGCGAATTCTTGTCTTGACATCGGCCCATCTCTTCTTCCAAATGCTCCCTATGGATCTTCTTTTACCGGATTAGGTCTCCTTGCCTACCAAACGCTGTCTCTCCCCAATGTTGGCTCTCCCAATGCTGGGTCTCCTGGCGCCGAAAGATCAGGCCTCCGTGCTGGTTGGGCAGCTTGCAGACAAAGCGCCTACCCCGCTTGGTGCAGGCAGGCCACAGAAACAAAGGAACTGCTGCCCGCCCGGGAGCCCCGGATACTCGGACCCAGCGCCCAGATAGGCTGGGCTGGGCGATGCCACGCGCCTAAATAGGGCAGTGGGGGCGAAGTGGGGAGGGCTCTGGACGGAAGCTGGGTGGGCCAGGAAGAAAGAGGCAGCACCCGGGGAGTAGAGGCCCTGCAGAAAGCCCAAGCAGGACAGGGGGCCAAGAAACCCCCGAGCTCCCCGTCCCAGGCTGGCGCCGTGGGCCAGAAACTCACCCCAATGCTGGGTCTCCTGGCGCCGAAAGATCAGGCCTCCGTGCTGGTTGGGCAGCTTGCAGACAAAGCGCCTACCCCGCTTGGTGCAGGCAGGCCACAGAAACAAAGGAACTGCTGCCCCCAGGAAGCCCCGGGTACTCGGACCCAGCGCCCAGATAGGCTGGGCTGGGCGATGCCACTCGCCTAAAGTGGGCAGTGGGGGAGAAGTGGGGAGGGCTCTGGACGGAAGCTGGGTGGGCCAGGAAGAAAGAGGCAGCACCCGGGGAGTAGAGGCCCTGCAGAGAGCCCAAGCAGGACAGGGGGCCAAGAAACCCCCGAGCTCCCCGTCCCAGGCTGGCGCCGTGGGCCAGAAACTCACCCCAATGCTGGGTCTCCTGGCGCCGAAAGATCAGGCCTCCGTGCTGGTTGGGCAGCTCGCAGACAAAGCGCCTACCCCGCTTGGTGCAGGCAGGCCACAGAAACAAAGGAACTGCTGCCCCCCGGAAGCCCCGGGTACTCGGACTCAGCGCCCAGATAGGCTGGGCTGGGCGATGCCACGCGCCAAAAGAGGGCAGTGGGGGCGAAGTGGGGAGGGCTCTGGACGGAAGCTGGGTGGGCCAGGAAGAAAGAGGCAGCACCCGGGGAGTAGAGGCCCTGCAGAGAGCCCAAGCAGGACAGGGGGCCAAGAAACCCCCGAGCTCCCCGTCCCAGGCTGGCGCCGTGGGCCAGAAACTCACCCCAGTGCTGGGTCTCCTGGCGCCGAAAGATCAGGCCTCCGTGCTGGTTGGGCAGCTCGCAGACAAAGCGCCTACCCCGCTTGGTGCAGGCAGGCCACAGAAACAAAGGAACTGCTGCCCGCCCGGGAGCCCCGGGTACTCGGACCCAGCGCCCAGATAGGGTGCGCTGGGCGATGCCACGCGCCAAAAGAGGGCAGTGGGGGCGAAGTGGGGAGGGCTCTGGACGGAAGCTGGGTGGGCCAGGAAGAAAGAGGCAGCAGAGAGCCCAAGCATGACAGGGGGCCAAGAAACCCCCGAGCTCCCCGTCCCAGGCTGGCGCCGTGGGCCAGAAACTCACCCCAATGCTGGGTCTCCTGGCGCCAAAAGATCAGGCCTCCATGCTGGTTGGGCAGCTCGCAGACAAAGCACCTACCCCGCTTGGTGCAGGCAGGCCACAGAAACAAAGGAACTGCTGCCCCCCGGAAGCCCCGGGTACTCGGACTCAGCGCCCAGATAGGCTGGGCTGGGCGATGCCACGCGCCTAAAGTGGGCAGTGGGGGAGAAGTGGGGAGGGCTCTGGACGGAAGCTGGGTGGGCCAGGAAGAAAGAGGCAGCACCCAGGGAGTAGAGGCCCTGCAGAGAGCCCAAGCAGGACAGGGGGCCAAGAAACCCCCGAGCTCCCCGTCCCAGGTTGGCGCCGTGGGCCAGAAACTCACCCCAATGCTGGGTCTCCTGGCGCCGAAAGATCAGGCCTCCGACTGGCTTTTACTTTTCTATGTGATGAGCTGAATTATTAATATTATCCTATAGCTCCTATTCCCTTTGATTTGGGGTAAGGACTCAATGTTTTTACAGTGAAGAAGTGAATCTACCTCTGAGTGGTCATATGCCATCACCTTCTCTAATAAAGGTTAATCCAGTTGAATTGGTCAATTATCTGACAAAGGGACCACCTCTCAGGAATTAGGGGTTTATATTAAACCATCTTAGAACTAGGAAGAATAATTTTCCCTTTAATGAGATAATGTATATTTCCTTCCCAGAAAACATTCTCTCTCTCTCTCTCTCTCTCTCTCTCTCTCTCTCTCTCCCTCTCTCTCTCTTCTCAGCATCCTTTGCCTTTTACTTTGGACTTCATTATTTCTCTAAAGTTCCCCTCCCTATTATGTGTCTGTTTCTCTGCCATATGGCTTATTTCCACAATCACTTGATTCAAATGGCATGTCTTTTTGTTGTTTGCTTTTGTTTTTCAAGACAGGGTTTCTCTGTGTAGTCCTCGGTGTCCTGGAATTAGCTCTGTAAACCAGGTTGAACTCACAAAGATTTGCTTGACTCTGCCTCCTGAATGCTAGCATTAAAGGCGTGCATCATCATCTCCTGTCAGAATGGTTTCTTTTCCTTCTCTTCTCCATTCCTTTGGGTAATGGCCAAGATTTAAAGCTAGATATTCTTGTTTCTTTTTTTTTATCTTTTCAACTCCAATAAAATTGTCCTTGAGTTTCCTTTTGAATCTACTCTTATTTTGATTAATAAGTCAAAGAACCACAAGGGGGAATGTGATTTCCCTAGTAAAATGCTGAACTCTCCAATATTTCTTAACACAATCTCACCTAACAAGTTTGCTTGAAGAGAGACTTGTACTAGTCACATTCTTGAGATCCTTGATAAAGTTCCACAGTCCCTGTTCTGAGAAGACATGACCATATAACCCAGATAATCACACAATAAACACAGGGTGCTCTGTATTTCTTTCCCAGTGTGACTTTAGGGAAAGTTTTATAAAAATATTCTCAACAATACTTCATAGATGTGGCAGGTGTTACAAATTCAATAAATAGAATCAGTAAATACAAGGAGAAAAGTAAAGATAGGACTTGTTTGGGGTACAGAGGAACCTGGTATCTAAGGAGAAAGGTTAGAAGAACTCCATGAAAATAAATATCAATCAATCCTGTAGTGTAAAGTGAAGAGGGACAAACAGAATTTTTAGCTAGGATGTGATGAAAGTAAAGAAATATACGTTTCTAATTCTGAGAAGTTAAACTTTTTTATTATTAATAAGGGTTTTAGTTCTGCCCTTGTTGAAATTGTCCTTTGGGGTAATGTATGGGACCCTACTAGACATTTTGGGAAAGCAAATAAAATCTCCAGTGCCCAGATAGTATGACCACATTTAAATTTCTTTGCCAGTGGGGTCCCATAGATCCCCCAATATTACAGACTATTTCCAATGCTCTTTATTACTCTCCAGAATTTGACTGTAAGACCCTATGACACAGCATATCTGAGTCATCGAAGACAGTAAAAAGTAGCTCACATTGACCCAGAAACTTCATCCTTACTAGCTAGCTTTCATAGTGCTGGAAGGTGTTATGCAAAGCTAAAAATGGAGACAAGTAATCATCAGTTATATCTTTCTATGGACCCTGCGAAATATAATAAGGACTGACCTGGCAAGACATGATCACTGTTAAAATAGTGGAATGAATATTATGGGATAACTAATCAATTTCTGAGTAGATTTGAGGTGTACTCCACAAGATGAAATCCATCTATGGTGAAATTATCAGAGCCAATTATCTGCAGTTAGTCTGGTCTTGATCCTTAGAGAAGAACCTACCACTATTACTCTGCTAGACACAGTATTAAACAGACTCCTAATGACTTATTATACATATAGATTAATGTGCCTCACAGCCTTCATATAAAAAGCTTCAATTTTCAGTAGATAATGATTAACACACACCCAAAACTGGTCAAGATACAAAATATAAGGGTCTGCAAAATTTTCATCCCTGCAAAAAACGTATATGCTTCACTTACTTCTCTTGAGTTTTGGGGTTCATTGTGGGAGAGGGGGGAGAAATAGTGTAAGAGCCAGAGAGGTTAGATAATTGCAAGGAAACTTTATCTTCTGAACATGTAGACTCATAGTGACTATGACAGAGCAAACAAGCACTGTGTAAACTGAAATAAGAAGAAATATCAGCATAGAAAGTAGAATTCAAAATGAAGTCCTACGCCTTGCTGAGCAAAAGAATAGCCAGTTTTGTTTCAGAATGTATCCCTTTTTTATGTTGGCCAACTACTACTGGGTATGAAGCCTGAACTGGAGTGTCTTTAATATACCTAGATACTTCGGTGGAGAATACTGATTTTACCTTTTCTAAAAAACATCAATTGCAAAAAGCTTCTTGGTTAGGGTGGGGCTAATATACTGTGTAAAAAGAGCGAGTAAAAATAATAAAAACACCAACAGAAAAAGAATGTGTCCCTTGATAATTAGACCTCACTTCAAGATAAGTTTTACATCCAAAAGAATTTGAGCACAAAATTTGGATGCCATAAATTTGTTGAAAAAGAGGACATGAAGACGGGTGGTTGGAGAAGTGGTGGTGAATCTGGGAGAAGACGGGGAGATAGTAAATATGATAATAATACACTCTATGAAATTCTTAAAGAATAGCACAGGAGTGACAGTTGTGTAGCTTGGTATGTTTGTAGGGCTCTTACTCCAGGGATCAGCCCAGTTCCTGAACATGAGATGGTGTTTTGGAACCTATTCACCATGCTGGGATGCATTGCCCACTCTTGATGCAGGGGAAGGAACTTGGTCCTGCCACAGCTTGATAAGCCATGCTTTGTTGACTCCCATGTTGAACTTGCCCCTTTCTGAATTAAGTTAAAGCAAGTAGATTGGGAAAGAGGCTAAGATGGGATGTGGGGACAGGAAACTGGAAGAGAGAAGAAAGGAAAACTGTGGTTGGTATTGAAAAAAACTTCCTTAAAAAAGAAAATTAAAATTTGAAGTAGGCAATACAAAATAAATAATACATATATTAATTTGAAAAAAGAAATTGGAAAATGTTCTTTGCTAATAAAAAAAATTGAAGGTATAGTCAGATAAAAGAAAACCAAGACCTGAACCTACACACAAATATTGACTAAAGGATTTTTTTCAACTATAATAGAAATAATCTTTAAAAAAATATCGAGAGTATCAGAAAAGAATTAACACTAGAGTAGAAGAACTTTAGACTAGACATTAGGTTATATTCACCACATAAATTAATAAACAAAAATGCAATAATGCTTTCAGCAAAAGTGATAGTGTCTAGTACTCCACACAAGACAACTAAAAGTAGATAATGTAATTAGACCTAAATGAAAGAGATTTACACTTGGCCTAAAAGATTAAACTAGTAATCCTAGTTAATATAAGCATACTGATAATAGTTGCAGTGCCGAGAATAACCAGTACAAAAATTTATACAAAGACTGAGAAAAAAAAAAGCCTATTATCAATATGTAAGTCTCTAAAAGTGTTCAAATAACAGAAATAAAGAAAAGAAGGAACAAACACAGACATGCGATTTTGGGTGTAACTAAGTGATAGAATATTTGGTTAACATGAATAATATCATAAATTTAACCCCTAGCACCCCAAAAGGCAGACTAATTCTGAAATACATAATTATCTCAAATGTAAATTGCCTTCATATCTTAATCAGAAAGATGAAGACCAATGGAGTTGTTTTAAAAACAAAGCTCACTTTATTTTTACACAAAATACTCTTAGAAACAAAGACACAAGTAAACTGGATGTGACAGCTGTGCTTTTATATATATATATATATATATATATATATATATATATTAATCATAATTATTCAGTACTGTTGTTGTATCTGTAAATATCCGATACAATCTCTTACACTACTTTTCCTGGGATAAAGGAAGCAAACAGCAGTTCACCTCATTGTATTGACAATAGAACAGAGCAATGATTTCTCACAAGCCTAGTCGACTGAACCAGTGAAATTTATTGACCTTAGCTTAGAAGTGCAGGTGAAAAGAATGGCTTTATCACGGAAAAGTTTCACCGCAGGATGGATGACTATTTCATGAAAGTTGCATCATGGAAGTTCTGTCTTCAGTTAATATTCTCCTTCCTACCTGGGAGGCAAGAAGAATTTGTGAGAATCTAAAAGTGTTCTTGACCATTCTAAATTTGCTTTGATTAAAAAAAAATGTTAAAAGCCACATTACTAGTTGCATAGGTTTAACTCTTAGTCTTATTCTTCTGATTTTATTACTATGACTGCTAAGTCAGTGACCATAGTATTCTGTGTCACATAGTCATGTTCTTCCCTAGTGAATAGCCACACTGAAAGAGTGTCTTTCATTTAGAGAAAAATAAAATTACTGGAATTATTATTTTGATCTGTTATCAGTGCCATAAAAGACATGATTAGACATTTTTTATATAGCCCCCAGGAAAAGTAACATAACACATGGGTGATTGTTGTGAGGTATGTCAAAATCAAAGATGGTTGTGGACTTTGTAGAGGTAAGGTACTTGATGTGGATAGGAAAGTATGCAACTGAGACAGAGCTTTCTGAGAATCGAATATCTGTGAGCACAAAAGAGGTAAGTTTATCATAAGCTTTGTCTTATGAAATGACATGTCTTTCTGGTGGAATGACAGTTCTGTCATTTTTCCTGTGGTTGAAAATGCATGAAATAAAGGCAGAGCTCTCTGACAAGATGGCAAGTCACAATGGAATTTTTATAGAGAAAATGTGGCAGGGCTGTCTTTCTGTGGCACAGAGTAGCAAGACTTATTAGTGAAAGTTCATATGAGTATGTCTTGAAAATGTCTGCAAGACCAGAGATTATATGATAATTCCTGAAAGTGGCGCACAAAGAATTCTAAGAAAGCTGTGACAGCAGTTCTATAGAACATCCTATCCTCCAGGTGACACATTCAATTGATGTTGAGCTATATATATAGTCCAAGAGGTAACTTCTCTGCATGTGGGAAAAACTTCAACAGGAAATAGAGACGGGAAGCATCGTCCATATTTACCTTTGATTTGTCAGGAAAAGTGAGTAGGAGGGAGGAAGAACTGCAAGTATTGGATTTTTGACTCTTAGTTCCAGGAAAGCCTAAGTGACAAAGAGGTCTATCAGAGCTTTTCAAAATCAAATGCCACAAGATTTGTGATGAATCAGAGGTCCTAGCAGAATCTGTGGATGCCCAGATGCTATATTTTGTGAACTTTCAGCAGGCTTTAAACCTTGAACAGCATTTCACCTAGGGCAACAAGTATTACAAAAATATGCAGATTGTTACCCCATGTAAGAAATTTATTTTCAGCCAAATACTTGGTTGTAACCTTTAAGTCACTGCCTTCTTAGGATCTATTGCTAACTATAGCGTCATAGTCTTTGAAATCCCATTTGACTTTAAGCAGCACTGTTTTTCTTTTACATATCAAAATTTCAGGCAAAGTATTGTTTCAAAAATGTTCAAAGAGAGAAAAGAGAGATTAAGAATGCAAACTTACTCCAAACTATGGAAGGCTTTTGAACACAAGGCACTTAACTCCAGATTTTACCACTCCCCAGTAATCTTAATCTTAGTTTAACATTTTATCTCTTTTGCTTTGTATAATACATGCATATATTTTATTACTTTTTATCCTTAGCTTAAAATAACCAATTTAAGTATACATTATAAAAAAGCTCATACTTTAGATGAAAAGGATTATAGTATTTAATTAACTTTTTAAGGTCATGCAGAAAATTTCACTTGGAGACTAGAATTGTTGACTCACATTTGTGATTCATTCATTCCACACTTATACAGCCACGCCTCTATATAAAGTTGTAGAAATAGTGAGGGCTTTAAATGAATATAAACTAGGATCAAATCACATTTTATCAACTATCATTGGATTATGATGAAAGGCTATCTCAAAGTGG
The DNA here is from genome assembly GCF_018167655.1 of Microtus oregoni. Taxonomy (NCBI): domain Eukaryota; kingdom Metazoa; phylum Chordata; class Mammalia; order Rodentia; family Cricetidae; genus Microtus; species Microtus oregoni. Next base: position 524,131 of record NW_024544713.1, read on the forward strand.
GTGATTTATTAAGAAATTAAACACATTTCTCAAAGCTCTGGAGAAAATAATGTAAAGTTCAAAATCAAGTCCTTTTGTGTATCACCCCATAGCAGATACTGAAATGATAAGGGAAGATAATAGGACAGATGAAGGCAAAACTGGTTGTTACAGCAAATCTATTCTCACAATAGCCAAATCTCCTATAATAATAACTCTAACATACCAATCATTTTTAAAAGATCTAATCACATTCAAAGGTCTTAACTACCAACACTCATTTTATACATTAACCTGTCACACATGAATGCTGAGAGCATCACATTTAAACTATAATATATACTTTCTAGCTAGGGCAGGGCTTGAGAATAACACCTTATCTTTGATTCAGTACAGGTTTTATGCAAACATCTCCCAGATGCTTTCAATTCATACAAGAACTTTCCTGTTGCATACAGAAAACACTGTTCCACAGGAGTCATCTTTGCTTCTGGTTCTTACAATCCTTCTTCCCCTCTTCTACAGGAATTCCTGAGCCTTGAGAGCAGGCGGTGAGACAGAGATATGCCACTTGGGGCCGACTATTCAATAATCTCTTATTCGATGAACATTGATCATTCATAGTTCCCTTAGCTAATCACCATTGACTACAAGAAGATCCTCTGATGAGGTTTGAGAGATTCACTTATCCATATGTACAATTATAGGTCTTTGGCCATAGGTTTAATACTACATCCATTTAGCAGAATAACAACAGCAGGTTCTTCCTATTGGGAGATAATGGAGCAAAAAGTAGTAAGTGAATGAGAAGGATTTGAGGACAGATGAGGGGGTATAGAAAAGAAGAACGAGTCCTTCTTGGTGATAGTTATTTCTCAGTACCTCACACCTCTTTGGTTCATCCTTTGAAGTCTAGGTGGAAACAATTATAGCCACTGCTTTGCTAGTCACAATGCATAGTAGACTGATCTTAGTAAATCTAAATAAGGGATATCTAAGGGCCACAGTGAGAAAAAAATGGAGCAAATAATTTAAGATAGAATTTGAAAGCAGTAACCATTGCATTGAAACCACTTTGTACTCTGCCTCCCTGGGGAATTGCACCATGATCCTGTGATGTGATAAGAAGCTAGGATGCTACTGTGGTTATATTTAGGAAGTGGTCTTCTGTACCAGTGTGTGCAAGTGTACTTCCCACTTTCCTTTCTATGAGGTTTAGTGTGGCTGGCTTTATGTTGAGGTCTTTGATCCATTTGGGCTTGAGTTTTGTACATGGTGATAGATACAGATCTATTTTCATTCTTCTACATGTTGATATCCAGTGATGCCAGCACCATTTGTTAAATAAGCGTTCTTTTTCACATTTGATAATTTTTGCTTCTTTGTCAAAAATCAGGTGTTCAAAGGTATCTGGGTCTTCGATTCGGGTTCCTTTGGTCCTCCTGTCTGTTTTTATTTCAATACCAGGCTGTTTTCAGTACTGTAGCTCTGTAGTAGAGTTTGAAGTCAGCGATTGTGATGCCTTCAAAAAATTAGGAAACAACCTTCTTCAAGGCTCAGTAATATCACTTTTGGGTATATATACATAGGATGCTCAAACGTGCCAACAGGACATGTGCTCAACTATGGTCATAGCAGCATTATTTGTCATAGCCAGAACCTGGAAACATCCTAAATGCCTCTCAATGGAAGAATGTATATGGAAAATGTACATTTACGCAATGGAGTCCTACACAGCAGAAAAAAAAATGATGCCATCTTGAATTTTGCAGGCAAATGGATGGAGTGGGAAACACTATTTTGAGTGAGGTAACCCAGACCCAGAAAGACAACTGTCATATGTACTCACTCATAAGTGGTTTTTAAACACAGAAAGCAAAGAAAATAGCCTATAAATCACATTTCCAGATAACCTAGACAATAATGAAGATCCTAAGAGAGACAAACATAAATCTAATCTACATGGGAAGTAGAAAGTGACAAGATCTCCTTAGTAAATTGGGAGCATGGGGACCTTAGGAGAGAGTTGAAGGGGAGGGGAGACAAGGAGGGGAGCAGAAAAAATGTAGAGATAAAAAAAAATCAATAAGAAAAAAAAGAGACAGTGATGAAACCAGGGGGGAAAAAAAGAAGCTAGGATGATCTCCAAATGTTTAGAGTCAGGCTTCCATTGTGTTTATGTAAAGATCTAGCTTCCTGTATGGATGACTGCCTAATCTCCTGTCTGTCTCAATGAATAGGCCCTAACTTTTAATGACATACCTCATTATGGTTTTTTTTTTTATGTTTCCTCCCAAATAGACTTTTGTTTTCTTTTGCACTATGTGTAGGTATGGTATGCAGCTTGATTCTGGAAACCTGACTAGGAGTGGCTAGTGAGTGAAGAAACGACAGTAACACTGAAGAAATGACATTTATATACAAAGAAAAGTTAGAGTCAGATGGAATGTCAGCACTCTGATGTAGTAGCATCACTACCACAGCAATATGAAACTTCAGGATGCTTACTATGTGTAGCACAGGGGTGAGATATTAGGTAGTGTTCCTAGATAGGAAGTCTCTGTAGGTGAGCAGTGTCAAATTGCAAAAAAAAAAAAAAAAAAAAAAAAAAAAATACTTTAGAGGAAGAAGCTCCAGCAGTTAGTTTTTGTTCACACTAGCTAAATATTTGTAAACAATAGTGTAAACACTAGTACTTGGACCAGATGACAGCTTTTTGCCAGTTTTCTCTGAGTCTGACCTATGAGGGGAAAGAGGCTCTGCCAAATTACTATAGGTCAGAGACCTTGGCCCTTGCACGGCCACCTTAGGTCAAACAATACACCTTTACACAGAACTTCATCTGCTCTTTACACATTCACTCAGGGCTTTCTTAGCAACTCGTAGGTAGGCTACAGATTTTCCAACTTCTTAAGTTTTGGCCTTGCTTGTAATCAACATTTCAATTCTTAAATCACTTCTCTCTTCTCACATTTTATTTTTAGCAGTATAGAGGAATAGGCTGTTTCTTCATCACTTTTCAAAAAATATTTTCTTTCAAAAGTCAAATTTCACTTATCACAAATTTTATCTTCCACAAAACACTAAAATCTTTCCATAGTTCATCCATATCTGTCATCAATTTGTAGTAAGAATGGTCTTTCCTATACTGCGTAGTAACATGCTCCCCATATTTATCTAAAATCTGATCAGAATATTAGTCATTTGTGTTTCATCACTGCTCATTTCACTAGTAGCCAGGAAATAGAAAGAGTCTAGCTGATGAATGGATAAATGATAGCATGGTAGGTATATTTACACAGTGGAATATATTATAGCTGGTAAGAAAAAAATAAAATTATGCGATTCACAGGATTTACCTATGGATGGAGCTAAAACCAATAAATCTGAGTGAGGTAACCCAGATCCAAAAACACAAATTTTGAAATTTTTTATTTATGTTTATTACCTTTGAATTTTTAAAAATGCTTTTATGATCAATCTCTAAGCACAGTCATAGGATAATATAATTGTAACATATCCGTAGATATATATACACACATAACATTCCTTTCAATTCTGATACCAACATATTCACTTGGTGAGACCTCATCAAGTCCTCCAGTTTCTAAACTCTACATTTACAGGACACATTCTCCCACATTCATGTCTCTATTCGGTCACAGATCCAAGCTTTACCCATATAATATTTCTCCAATGCTTATTCATAGATCATCTTCTCCTGTGTCTGACTTTGAGTTAAGATGTTGAGAAACACCTGACACACATTTCAGCCTTTGATATAGTCAGAGTCTATTGAAATATGGAGAATCATGAGTAGGAAAACTGTAAGATAAATATACAGTTAATTATAAAAGAAAAATATTATATGTGTTACATATGAGATATAGCAACCAACATTCCCTAAGGCTCCAATACATCAAGAAGCACTATTGCTGCACTGCAAGTTGCATCAGAGACATTTCAAGCTAGTAACTAAGTTGTTGCCTTTTTGTCTCTTGGTAACTCAAGATAAGTAGGCACATCTTATGTGTCCTTTATTAATGCAGTCTGAAGTTAATTAAAGAGAACCTCTGGCTTTGTTACAGATTGTCATGGCAGCTCTTCCTAGTCTCACTTTATGTTTCTGAAAATAATGGAGATGGATATTTCTAGACATCAGAACCATTGAAGGACTAAGTGAAAGGAAAAACTGTGAAAAGCACTCTAAACTGTCAGGCACTTATTCAAAATGGGAAATGTTTTTCTGCCTAATTTTGTTGGTAACTTGTAGCAGTGTGTTGTCTCATGGCCCCATTTACTCAGTTAAGGGACAAAAGTCCTAAGGCTTTAAGGCATTGAGCCAAGAGGGTAGAATGGATGCTTCCTGTCACCCCCACACTCAGCTTCTAAGATTTATCATTCCTCCCATCCCCTGGGATTCATTATTGCCAATTCTTGAAGAATGTACTTGGGCCTTTGAGCTCCATAATTTCTGACTCTTGAACCAAACACGACCCCTTTGAGGTTGGAAATCCATTTACTCTTGGCAAAGTCACAACATCTTGTTTCAAAGAAAAAGGGAGTAAAAAAAAATTAGCTCACAAAATCTTAGGGAGTTTTATAACCAACGCTTATAAGACATTTTTGGAGCTGAATTCACTCTTACAACAGAGTCCTTGGATGATTTAAGTGTAAATGAATCAGAAGAGTCCAGATCAGATTTCTGTTGAAATACACAAAGTTTAGAAATGGAAGGATTGGAGGCTCAGCCAAGAGCACTCTCTGTTTGGGCAAAGCCCCCAGGGTAGCTGGAATCACAGCATTTGCAGAGATTTCCCACGGAGACACTTATATGGGTCCTAGAAAACTACATTAGGTGTAGCAGGCACCTTCCTCAATTCCTGTGCGGATGTCCAAGCCACCCAATGACCATAAGAACTCCTGGGTACAGGATGGCTAACTTTCAGGAATGCTTCTCTAAATGAGCATTTCTGGATATAAAGAAAAGAGAGAAGTTGCAATCCCAGCTTGCAGTCTCTTAATGTAATCACAGAGACAAGGAAGATACACAGGATACTTTACTGAAAGAACAGGCTCCTGTGCCATGGAAGAGGTCCAGCACAAGCTAATAGCAGCACCAGTGAAGAGTAAACAGCTTAGAGAAATGGTAAGAGCTTTGGATGAAACCCAAGAGACTTCAAATCTAGGTTCTTAGCTTCCGTTCTTTCTCTACACATGCCAAATTCACCTTATTCCCAATTAGTCAATAACCAATCATGTTGCGTGGGTCTTAATCTTAAACAAATCCCATTTTTTAGGAAAAATGGAGCTCACAGTCTGATACTATATGATGTGGAGGATAATTACTTCTATCTTGTATCTATTTACATGACTTTAACATAGTATCAGTTCTGCTCTCCTCTTTAATCTATCTCCAACAAAAGAGAGAGAAAAGAGTGAAAACTAAGGTGGTCATGCTCCTCTTCTGCTCATATTTGTCTTGGCTTTCCAATTTAAATAGAATAAAAATCTAGGCATTTCATATCTACTAAAAGTATGGTGATGCTTCTGACCTGAAGTAGGTCCTATTTTCCATATTCCTATATTTTTTTGCTAAAATTCTTTACCTCAATGGCAGTATCAATATCTTCATATTTGTCAGCAGTCTACCATCTTAAAATACTTTTATGTTTTGAGATTATAATGTAATTATATAATTTCTCTTTCCATATTCTTCCCTCCTATCCTCACATATATCCTCCTTTCAATTTCATGGTCTCTTTTTTGTTAATATATATACATATATTATATATAATACATATATACATACCTACACACATCTATATATGCATATATTTCATAATATACATTACTAAATACAACCTTATTAGTCTGTATGTACACAAGAAGAATTCTAAGAACAGATGCCTTTTGGATTCTTAATGGTGGACCATGAAATAAAATGCGATATTTTAAAGTGTGACTTATTTTCCATTTTGATTGTATCATTACTTGGTTATGTATTAGATAGACATGTATTCTCTCTATTTAAATTTGATCATTTTTAGTACAGTGAAGACAATAACAAAAGCAAAACAGCCTTTAAAATAACAGTTAACAATGATAGTGGAATTGCTGCATTTTAAATACCATTTTAAATATACACATGTTAATAGGTTTACTTTACCACTAATCCTATTAAATTAGATAGATGACTCTATTTCTGATTTGTACAAGAGGAAACGGAAGCACTGTTACATGAAATAATTTTCATTCATAATTATAAATAGGAACTAGAAAAGGCAGAATATAGACGCAACTAGGCCCCAGGAGTTGTTTAGCCAATTAATCTATTTTCACAATATGTCTTTTCAAATCTGTTGCTACCCCTTTAATTTAATCTCTTTAATACCCTTCTTTAATTTAAAAGTCACAAATTCTCCAAGTATAAGAAATCTTCCTTTGAGTTGATGGTCAGGGGTTTTCAATAGTCTCTCCAAACAATATAGGTCATTGCTTTTTTCCTTGGGTTGCCCCTGTAACTTGAATGTTCAGGCTCTTTTCCAGAAGAATTGAATTAATGAAGCAGGAACTGACCTGAAAGCTTTATCTCTGAGGACTGGCTCTCATAGTCTTCAACAGAACTATGTAAGCTGCCAGGGGAAAAAAGTAACTCATAGTCTTTCCAAGATGTAAAACCTGTGAACCACATTAATAACTACTATGGCAAGGTATCATCAAGAATGTAATAGTGGCAATTACATTTGGGGAACCAAAAGGTGTCTAATTAAACTTGTATCCTACTCAATAGGAGAAAATTTATGCTTGGTACTGTAAACTCAGCCAAGTACCCATGGCTGGTGATGTCAGGGACCCTAAAGAACCTACCATTATTGACACTTTCTTAAACTGATATGATTTCTAACTGCATTCTAAATGCCTATCATATACCAATAGAGAAACAGAGCTTTCATGTCAAATAAACTTACTTCTATAGAAGGAGACCACTACAGAAATCCACAAGTTGTCAAACTAAGGAGAACTACTGACTATAGTGCCCAAACTCAATTGATACATCTACAGCCCAACTACTACCCACAAGGCTTAGGAAATATCTAAGAAGAGGGTATGAGAAGATTATAATACTAAGAGGACCAGGACATCTACTGCAAGATAGCTTCTTCTATATATGACAGGGAGACTGCATTCATGGATGCTCAACAATATGCTCTCACCAAGACAAGCACAATAAGAACACCAATTAATATCCCAAAATGAGTGGGGAAAATATCATGTTGTCCCACACCTAGGGGGAAGGTCAACAGGAAATCAACAGCTGTTCAGAGATGGAGAATTCGTTTTCTTGAGACATGAACCCCCTGAAAAGTTATTCAATCTTAATGAGACAGTCCTAAGTGGGGACAATTGCACACACACACACACACACACACACACACACACACACACTCAAGCACACATGCACACATATCAAACACAGAAAACATTAAGTGTAACCTCCATGTTGTATTTATGTATTTATATCTATGTGTCTATGTGTCTTTGTATGTGCATATATTTGATAACTAAAGAAGAAAAAGATCATTAATTTGAGTGGAAGAGACCCAAGAAGATTAAGAGAAGTGAGTGTGAGGGGTAGATGTACTGTAAACATATTACGTATGCATGAAATTTGTAACACACACCCCAAAAGAAAAATATGGTATGTATTTACGTATAGATGGATATTAGATGTTAAGATGATGATGATGATGATGATGGTGATGATGATGATGATGATGATGATGATGATGATGATGATGATGATAATACAATCGATGGACCCAGAGAGGTTAGGTGAAGAGGAGGGCTATAGGAGGGACACATTAATCTCCATGGGAAAGAAATTAGATTTTGCAGGTGCATTGGAGGCAGGTGGGGATGGGAACAGAAGGGGTCAAGTGTATAGGGGGAGCATGTAAGAAGAGGACAAATGGAGTGACAGCAAAAATTGGGGACATTGGAAATGATGTGGAAACCTAGCACAATGGAAACTTCCTGAAATCTATGAGGGTGACACTAGTAAGAACTTCTTCTAGTGTTGGAGGATATGGAGTTTGAACTGGCCAGCTTTTGTAGCCAGGCAAGGCTTCTAGTGGTTGGACTGGGTTGTACGAGGTTGAGCTGTTGACTGAATGGAGATCCAGAAGCAACCCAGGCTTGTGTTAGGTTGGACGATCACTCTCCAAACATTGATAATGGTGCCCCATTGCTGAGGACAGAATCTATGTAACTCACTGAATGTAAAGGGGTTACACTGGTGCCTGTATGAACCCTTTACCCCTACATTCTAGTCTATTTGGTGAGAGAGGGTACTCTGGGATACTAAAGGTGAAACCTGGACAACATCCTAGCCACCAAACATTCAGCCTACAGTCTGTCCTGCCTGCAAGATATGCTGGGGCAATGGTGGTGCAGAACTTGTGGGAGTGGCCAACCAATGTTTGGTTTAACTTGAGTTCTATGCTATGCAAGGGAACCCATGACCTATATACACTGCCTGTGTGGGCAGGAACCAGAGACTGGATAGCCCAGAGACCTAGGGTAGAATCAAACACGACTGGCAAAAAAAGTCAATGAAGTGATTGATTACTAATGACATTATTGCTATACTCATAGATCGGTGCCTAGCCCAATCATCATCAGATAGGCTTTGCCCAGAAACTGAAGGAGACAGATGCAGACCCACAGCCAAACAATTGGCAGAGCACTGGGAATCCTGCAGAAGAAGGAGAAGAAGGATTATAGGTGCCAGAGCAGTGAAAGACTCCACAAGGAAACTGATACCATCAACTAACCTGGCTTCATAGGGACTTACAAAGACTGAACCAACAGTTGGGAAACCTGCATGGGACTGACCTAGGTACTCTGCATATATGTGACAGTTGTGTAGCTTAATCCTTGTGTGTGACCCCTGATAGTGGGAAGAAGAGCTGTCTCCAACTCTTTTACTGGCTTTTGGGATCCTACTCCTCATATTGGGTTGCCTTGCTCAGCCTTAATACAGTGAGGTGCCTAGTCTCATTGCAACTTAATATACCTCCCCTCCAGCCCCACTCTTTTTCTATCTCTTATAAGAACAGAACAGAATTATAAGAGATGACAATGAAATACAACAAAATAAATATAATAAAATGAAGCAAAAACTGCTATATCTAAATTGGACATGGCAGACCAACAGAAGGAGATAAGTCCCAAGGATAGGCAAAAAAGTCAGAGACCCACTTGCTCATACACACAGGAGTCCCATGAAAATACTAGGCTAATAGTTATAATATATACATAGTGGACATGGTACAGACACATGGAGTCCCTGTTCTTGCTGCTTCAGTCTCTACGAGCTCATATAAGCCTTTCTTAGTTGATTCAGAGGGCCCTCTTCTCCTGGTGTCCTCCACCCATTCTTCTTCCTCTAACCGATTTTCTGCCTGATCTTCCTCGGGATTTCTTGGGCTCTCATGGGGAGGAATTGGATGAAGATATATCACTTAGACTCTCCAGAAAATGTCTGACTGAGTCACTGATCTACAAGTATAGCAGAATATCATTAGCAGTCATTTTATTAATACTTTTTCTAGACCGTTTTTTTTTTTTCTAGTGTTCAGTTTTTTCCTAGGTCTTTGGGCTATCTAGCCTCCTCTGCTTCTTGTTTACCCAAGCAGTGTCCTACGTGGGTTCACTTACATAAAGTGCTCCCTAAATAAAATAAGACAACGGTTGGCTAGTCACACAAGTTCTGAGCCACCATTGCCCTAGTATATTGTTCAGGCAGAAGAGATTGTAGGTCAAAATTTTTGTGGGAGCATTAGTGGCCACGTTTTTCTTTTGGTAGCCCACAGAGTACCTTTCTGCACCAAACAGACTAGAATGTAGGGATGAAGACTCCATGTAGTCACCAGCTGGACTACTCTGTATTCAATGAATTATGTGGGTGTTGTCCTCAGCAAAGGGGCCCTGATGTCAGTTTGTAGAGAGCAACCCTTTGTCTTAACAACAGCCTGGATAAAGAATATGTGATACATTTACACAATGGAGTATTACTCAGGTATTTTTTAAGTGACATCATGAAATTTGCAGACAAATGGACAGAACTACAAAAAGCATCTTGAGTGAGGGAAGCCAGACCCAGAAAGATAAATATGGTATGTATTCACTTATGAGTGGATATTAACCATTAAGTAAATGATAACCAGAGAAGTTAGGTAAAGAGGAGTGGTCTAGTGGGGACATATGGATCTCCTTAAGAGGGGAAAATTGAATAGATTTTATGAATGCACCGAGAGCAGGTGTAGATCAGAGTAGGGGATCAGGTGTGGGGAACAATGGAGTGCAGGGAGAGAGAAAGGTGAGAGCCAGCTGGAATTGGGACTATTCTGGGCAGGGTGTGGAAACCTAGTGCAGTTGAAATCTCCTGGAATGCATGAAGGTGATCCTAATGAGGAATCTTATTAATGGGGATACAGAAAGCCTCAGCTGGCCATATCTTGCCTGTAGATGAGGTTTCCAGTGGTAGGATTGGGTTGCATTCAATTGAATTGCTGGCAAAATGGGAACCTGTGGAAATTGCCAAACAAGCCTGCTCAGATTTTTAACTTCCATTTTTGTCCTTCTAAAGCATGGCTGGGACTCCAATGGTGTGCTTTTCAATTTCTACTATATTTTATAGAACTGACATTTTAATACAAAATTTAATATCTAGTTGATATTCAACAAATAAAATGAAATCAGAGGGATAGAAAGTTAAAGGTCCATGGCCTGAAAAAAATGTTTATATTTTAAAATATTCTTCATATACTTATGTATTCCGGATTCTTATTATTTCTGTCAAGGTTAATACATATAAGTGATCTGTGTCACTCTCAGAGTACCCAGAGACAAAAGTCGTGAATTGTATAGTTAATTCAGTCATCTATTGAAAAGGTAAGTCCATGTTGTGCATCCCAAACTGTCTTAAGCACCGGGCACACAGAAATGAAAATGATGTACAATCTCTGTCAAAATATTCTTTATATTCTTGCAATGTAATGAAAGAAAACACAAAAATAGACAGAGAGTGTTAGGGATCAGTTATAAAGAATGGAGTTGGGAAAAACGTCAGAAATTAGGTAATATTTTGGGAAAGACCTGCCAACATTTGAATGAAGACACAGTGAATGTCAATGCAGTGATACAGGAAGGAATAAGTCTGGTGTATTTGAAAAAGCAAAAATAATAGTGCAGTTAGTACAAGTTGAAGGTCGTTAGGTATGATAGAAAATAAAGCCACAGAGCAAACGATAGGAAAATGTTTTATGGGGCTTTGGAAATCAGATGACATGACAATTTTGGTTTCAGCCATTAAATATGGTTAGTAAAACTCATAGAGAGTCTATCATATGCACCCACACTTTTTTAATCATCATTTATCTCTCCTTACTCATCTAATTTAGTATCTCATATTTTCTAATTTATTATTCCCTTATTCATCTCTTAAGAATTAGCTTGCAAAGTTACAAATCCAGAAGTTTCCTTTCTGTTATTAAATTCAGTAATTCAGTAATTTCCTTTTTAAATCTTGAATGACCACTTTGCTAAATTACAGAATTTTTTTATGTAAAATTACATTCTTCTACATCTTGCTTCACATTCTTTCAGATTCTGGTAAGAACTCCTGTCATTCTAATTGACCCTACTTTATAATTTTGTGTGATATTTCAGTTACTGCTTTCAAACAATATTTGTCACTTGTGTTTTTCAGAATGCTTTAGATATTATTTTTATTCTTTGATATTTTTATTTGTTTATACAATGTTTCTTCACATCTACTTTGCTCCCAACAGAATCTCCTAACCCATCGCCCTCCTAAACTTTATGATTTTGATTTTTATTATTTATTTTTTAGTTAGTTGGTTAGTTTGATAACTAGTTAGTTTTGATCCACTAAATTCAAACACATGAGTGTGGGATCATCTACTGGAATGTGGGCAATCAAATAGTGGCCAGACTCCCCCCAAATCCTCTCCATCCCATAATAGACATAAATGACCTACAGCTCCTCAGAGTAGAGCCTTTAGTTGAGGCCTTAGTATCTCCACCCCTCAGAGTTCTTTAATTTTTTTAAAAGACTTGATTTTGTAGAGGCCTAGTATAATTAATCACTTATGCACCCAAATTCATGTGTGCAACAGTCAAGTCATGTCCAGTATTTCAAAGAACTCCTCCCTGTACTTCAGCTCTTACATTATTTTCATTCAAGCTTCTAAAATATTCTCTGAGCTTTGGGGTACAGGAGTTTGATATAGATGTCATATCTGTGAATGAGAATCCACAATTGTCTACTCTCAGCCCATTGAATAGTGGTGAAACTCCATGTTAACCACAACCCACAGCAATAATTAGCTTCTCTGATGAAGGCTGAGAGTAGTACAAATCTGTGTCCACAAACATAAATATTTAGAATGTAGTTTGAGAACACAATACCTTATCAAAATAACAACAGTAGGTTTTCTGCTATGGTCCATAACACACTCTTCGATGTTTTTTATCTTGGTTACAGTAACTAACGAATTCTTGATTTGATTATTATTATTTTTTTTTTTTTTTGCTGGTATGACTTGACTTTACACATCTTTTTTTTTTTTTTTTTTTGAGACATGGTTTCTTTGTGGCTTTGGTGCCTGTCCTGGAACTAGCTCTGTAGAACAGGCTGGTCTTGAACTCACAGAGATCTGCCTGCCTCTGCCTCTCGAGTGCTGGGATTAAAGGCGTGCACCACTATCACTTGGCATATTGCTAGTACAGTTTCTGATTAATCTGAATGACAATTGAGTAGGCTAACTTAGTTTTTGATTGTTGTTTTATTTGAATTGAAAATTCCGGTAAGAGGTTAGAATTTAAATTGCTAAGAAAATACACAATGACCACAGCAACTTTTATAGAGGAAAACATTCAATTTAGATGGCTTAGAGTTTCAGAGGTTTTGTCCATTATCATCACGGTGGGAAACCTGGTGGCATGAAGGCTAGAGAACCAGCTGAGAGTTCTATGTCTTGATCTGAAGGTAATGGGAAGTGAACTGTGACACTGGATGTAGCCTGAGCACAGGAGACCCCAAAGCCCAGCCCCACAATGACATACTTCCTCCATCAAGGCCACATCTACTCCAAAAAGGACACACCTTCTAATGGTGTCACTCCTTTTTGGGGCCATTTTCTTCAAACAACGATGTTCCACTTCCTGGTCCCCAAAGGCTTGTAACCATATCATAATGCAAAAAAAAAAAAAAAAAAAAATGCCTTCAGTCCAAATTCAAAAGTTCCAATAATCTATAACAGGCTCAAATTTATTTAAAAGTCTAAAGTTCTCCAAGTCTCTTCTGAGATTCATGAAATATCTTAATTGTAGTCCCCTGCAAAATCAAACTAGAAAAGTAGATTACATACTTCCAATGTATAACAACACAGGACAGACATTACCATTCAAAATTACAGGGAAGAGAAAGAACACAGTGAGGAAATATTGGACAAATACAAGATGAAAAAACAGCCAAGCAAACCACAAATTCTGCATTTTCATGTCTGATGTAGAGGTCCTCTTCAAATTTCCAACTCTCTTCAGCTTGGTTGACTGAAAAACATTTGTTTTTCTTGCATTCATTACATTCCTTCTTATCAGCTCTTCTTATCAGGTATCTCAAGGCTTTGGTATCTTCAGTGTCTTAGGGTCTCCAAGGCAATACACACGTCACCTTCACAACTTTAGGCAATGGCCTCTCTAGGTCATTCAGGGACACCCCTGACACATGCCTGACCTCAGTGGCTTTTCTTTTCTTAGTAACAGAGGAATATTCCATAATCCCTTTCCTCTCCCCTTAAAGCCAGAACCACGTGACCAAGTTCTGCTGCTTGCTGGAACTGGAACATGGGCCTCTCATTCAGTTATAGCTTTATCAGCTTTCTGATTTTGATGGTTTCCTTCACTACTTAAGCTTGGCTGTCCTTAAACTCAATCTGTAGACCAGACTGGCCTGAGATCCACCTGCCATTGGCTCTGGAATGCTGGGATTAAAGGCATGCACCACTACACCCCTTTTCACAAGTTAAAACTTAGCTGGGTTGGACTTTGCCATGAGGTCACCATTCCCCTTATTCCATTTCTTAATCTGTTTATCTCCTTGAACACAGGATTTAGCACCATTCCTCTTCCTGATGCTCCTTTTCTCCTCAAATTTTATATTTTTGGCCGGGCGATGGTGGCGCACGCCTTTAATCCCAGCACTCAGGAGGCAGAGGCAGGCGGATCTCTGTGAGTTCGAGACCAGCCTGGTCTACAGAGCTAGTTTCAGGACAGGCTCCAAAGCTACAGAGGAACCCTGTCTCGAAAAACCAAATATATATATATATATATATATATATATATATATTTATATTTGTATTTTTCCTTTGATGGCATTCTCCTTTTAATATACATATTTAATAGAGTTAACACTAGTAAACACACAACAGAGTCTATACTTGGCTATTCTGAGATTTCCTTAGCCAATGCAATTGACTCAAAACTCTTTACTTTAGCCTCAGGAAGACTTTTCAGACAAGGGCTAAAAGCAACCACATTCTCCACAAAATATCAGGAAAATAATTTTGAAGCAACATACTAAAATTCTTCTCCTCTGAAACCTCTTGAGCCATGCCTCCTACAGTTCATCAAGTGGTCACATTCAGCACCACCGTCTTCCGTAATCCTACTAGTATGGCTCCCTAAGCCCTTAACGCATTTCACTAAAATAAAACAACAAGACCAGAAGTAGCTTGTGGGGAAAGAAAAGGTCTTATTTCATCTTTAACCTTCAACTGATAGTTCATCAACAAAGGAAGTCAAGGCAGGAATTCAAAACAACAACGTGGAGGCGCAAACTGAAGCAGAAGGCAAGGAAGAATGAAGCTTATTGGCTTGTTTGCTGGCTTGCTCACCCTGCCTGATTGTGATCCTCACATTCACCTAAGCATGGCAACACCTACAGTGAACTGGGCACTCGCACATTAATCATTAGTTAAGAAAGTATGCCATAGGCTTGCTCCCAGGCCAATACAGTGCGGTCATTTTCTCAATTCATGTTCCCTCTTCCCATATGAGTCTAGCTTGTGTCAGGTTGACATAAAAACAAGTGATAACAGCTATTTTTAATTAGAAGCATTCTCATAGGCTCTGTAATTTGAACATTTATTCAGCAGTTATTTGTACTAAGACGTATGGCCTTATTTCAGGAACTATGTCACAAGGTGTGGTATTTAAGAATTTAAAACTCACAGCATTTTTGGTTTACTCTCTCTGGTTTGGGCTTGAAATTTAAGATGTGATCTCCCAGCATCTTATTGCACTTCCATGTTTGCTGTTTGTTGCCGTGTTTGCCAGCCATGATGAATACTTACTTCTCTTGAATCATAAGCTCAAATAAATTCTTTCTTTTATAATTTACCTCACTCATGGTATTTTTATTACCTATAACTAATTGTCATGCTTCTCCTGGGAAATACTATTTCTCCCATTCTCAGCTTTCCTAAGTAACAAACAGTTCTGTGTCACTTTTACCCATCCATGCTAACACGGATGCTATTGTTGTCATCCTTGTTCATCTCATGTTTTGGCAAACATTTTGGTGAAACTTAATGAGTGTCATAGATTCTCTGACATTTATAAAAGATGCAATCTCAGAACAAATTTTCTTTTCTCTAGCTCTTAACATCTTTCTCTAGCTCGTAAATCTTATGCAATGATCTCTAAGGCTAATGTGTAGGAGTACTCTTATAGGTGTATCAGTTGGGACTGGGCTCCAGGCACTGTACTTTGATTTCTTTTGGGGTTTCTATAATGTTGTCTGTTGCAAAGAGAAGATCCTTGTTGAAGATCAAGAACTACAGTTAACTGTATATATAATGATAAATAATTAGAATGTACTTAGGGATTATGTTGGTTTAGTAACCTTGAGGCTGTGGTTTCCCCTTCAATATCTATGACTTTTCTAGTCCTGGGTAGTTGGCTAGGTTTCTAGTACCAGAAATGCTTTCTCTCTTTTTCAACAGGACTTAAGTACAATCAGACAGTTGTTGATCACCACCAAGGGATGTGTACCACCAGTTCACTCTTAGAGTTGTCATACTGAGTTGATCATTGTGTACATAGTTGGCATAGTTGGGTAGGACTCTTAGTTGCTTCCTTCCTTTGGACATTTCATGGTTTGATACCATGAAAGCTAATTCTCAAAGAAGAGAATTTTAGGTCTGTTCTAGTTTTGTTACCTAAGTGACTGTATCCAAAGTGGATGGCTTCTTCAGCAATAGAGACTTACTTCCACCTCTGGGGTAAGGAAGGGTCATAGTATCAGCCTAGAATATTTTAATAGTCACTTGGACAACCCTACCCAACACCTGGAAAGAGGTCTTCTCATGCCTGGTGTCTACGTTTGTTAGCCTGTGACTCTTAGAAGAAGGACTGTTTGAACAAATGTGACATTTTTATTTAAACTGTTTATGTATATGTATTATAGATATTTTAGGTAGATAGGTAATAGCATGATTGCTTAAAACTTTTTCAGATATTGTTATTATTATTATTTTACCCTTCTTCATTCTTTTTTCTGTACTTATTTCCTGCTACACTTCCTGATTAGAGCATCAATGCTATTCCAATTTCCCCCTTCAAATCACTTGTAAACTGCCATTCCTTCTTTATTGTTACTCCCCAACCTATTCCATAATCATTCTTTTTACCCGCCCCCCCAGCTTCTGCAGTGACTCTAGGTTATATATTCATGTGTGAAGATTTAAAGTTAGAAACCTTAAAAATGAAAGAATATGTGACATTTGTCTTTCTGGGTCTGGATTACCTCATTCAATATGACCTTTAGTGGTTTCATTTTTTTATCTGCTAGGTTCATGATTTAACTTTTTTCTTACAGCTGATTAGTATTCCATAATATATATGTATCACATTTTTATTATCCATTTGTCAGATGAAAGAAATTTAGATTGTTTCCATTCCTTAGCTATGAGCATCTGTGGAGTAGAATGTTGACCCCATTGGGCATATGCAGGGGAGTGGAAGAGCTGAGTCATATGGTTTATATTTATTTTTAGCAGTTTGATAATTCTCTATACTAATTTCCAGAGTGGTTGGACCAGTTTGAAATCCTACTAAAAGTGAATTAGGGATACTGTTTCACTCACATTCAGCATTTGTTGGTGGTCATTTTATTGAACTTTACCTTTCTGATTGGAGTAAGATGACATCTCAGAGATATTTTTTTCATTTGCATCTAGTGTCTTTATCTCTTTATTCAGAGGTTTCAAGTTTTCATTGTAAACTTCCTTCATCCTCTTGGTCAGTTTTATTTCTGGATTTCGTTTCTTTGAGGTTATTGTGAATGGAAGTATGTGTATGATCTCTTTACCTCTGTGTTGGCTGTTGGTATATAGAAAAGTTACTGATTAATATATGTTGCTTCTGTATCCTGACACACTGTTGAATTCATTACTTGGGGGATCGCTTATTTATAATAACATGTCATTTATGAATAAGAAAATTTTTCCTATTTATATTCCCTTAATTTTTTTTTCTAATAACATTGTTCCAGCTCCAAGCACAATATTGAAAGAAAGTGGATAGTAAACAACCCTGTTTCATTCCTGGTCTGTGTGGAATTACTTCCAGTTCTTCTCCATTTATAATGATATAGGTTGTGGATTTTTTTATATATTTCATTATTATGTTGAGCTAGGTTCCCCTAGTCCTTCTCTTTGTTGCAATTTTATCATGAAGAGAGTTTAGATTTTGTCAAAGATTTCTTCCAAATCTATTGAGTTAATCATATGTTTTTTGTCATTAAGTCCATTTACATGGCTTATTATACATAGTGACTTGTGTTTGTTGAACCATTCCTACATTTCAAAAACAAAGCTACATTTGTCTTGGTGAATAATATTTATATGTATGTCTGCATGTGGTTTGCAACTATTTTATTGAAATTAAATTTATCTATGTTCATTCAGGATATTAGCAAAAATTTTCTTTGCTTCTCTTTTGCTGCTTCCCTTGTTTGAGTATTAGAATAATCTAGAATTCAAAGAAAGATTTAGAAATCAGGTTTCTGTTTATCCCTTTATTTATGAATAGTTTAAAATGAATAGATATAGAGATTTTTGTTGGATTATTGCATTTTTTCAATTCCATCTCCATTTTGACTTGAGTCCCCTTAAATGTTTCTATTTCATTAATTCCGTTTTAAAACTCTGCATTGTCTTTATCATTTCCATCACACTTACATCTTTGTTTTCTTGAATACCACTCGGGCATTTATTCTTTGTAAGTTATTTCTTTAAGTTCATTGAACTGTTTTCTTTGTGTCTTCTTTAAACTCCTTGACTTCCTTTGTAGAATTTATTATTGTCCTTTTGAATTCTATATATTGCATTTCAGCTTGGTATGGTAATTCCCACTGACAAACATTTCTATAGGTCTGATGGGTTTTAAGGGTGAGATACTGCCTTAATCTTGTGTAATATTCATTCTTTTCTTTTTGTGTGATGAAACCTTGGCATCTGGGTTTCTTTTGTTAGTACTGTGCCTAATAAAAATAGAGCAGGTTAAAAGAGAAAAGAAGACTTAAGGATGGAGAGGTTGGCTATGAGTTAGGTAGAATTAAAGTGCATGGTCACAGAGGACTGGGATCATGTGCAGGATGTAAATCCTGGTCCAAGACAAAAGTTTGGGGGTAGATCTGGGCTTTGTGGAGGATGTGTGGAGAAGAGAATCAGTTGACCTCACCTGGATAGAATGAGGAGAAGGCTAAGCAGGATCTGGGTAAATAGAGAGTTTAGATATGGCATGAGAGAGGCCTGTGGGTTTTGGAGAGATGTTGAAGTTCTTAGCAGAAGCCTAATAGTTTGTTTATGGCAGTGTTAAGCAGAGGTGATCAGACTTGATGGAATCACTAGATATGGATTCTGAACTAGATCTTGGGTGTTGGGGAGAGCATGTGGAAGGAAGGATCAGATTTACACAGCTAGACCCTATAGAATGTTCAGGATCTGGCTGGCGGGAGATGTTGGATAGAGGATCTAGAAATTATTATTAAACAGATAAATTGTGTTGTAAAATAGGTTACTTATATATAAATCTGGAGTTCATAGAATAGGTGCTTCTTGAATTTTTAGAAACTGTGTATAAGGATATGACATACTTCAAGTATGTGTTCTTCTCCTTTTCTTCTTATTACTTTTGTTAATATTGAGGCTCATTATGATATTTATGTATATGTATCATCATATTTTATTATCAAATTTCTTCTTTACCCTCATCTTCTCTTGTATACTATTCTTGCTGGTACTTAAATCATGTAAATCATTCGGTTATCCGCATTCATTTTATTTTCAGAGAATAATACTGTAAAGTCATGTTTTTCCTCTTCATAGCTAAATTACAGCCCCAAAATCCCAGCTTTTTCTGTAAGGAACACATTACCCTTAAAAATCCTGCCATAGATAGTTTAATAATTCTTTTGTTTCACAAGAATAGTGACATATAGCCGGGCGATGGTGGCGCACGCCTTTAATCCCTGCACTCTTGAGGCAGAGGCAGGTGGATCTCTGTGAATTTGAGACCAGCCTGGTCTACAGAGCTAGTTCCAGGACAGGCTCCAAAGCCACAGAGAAACCCTGTCTCGAAAAACCAAAAAAAAAAAAAAAAAGAAAAAGAAAAGAAAAAGAATAGTGACATATTCACCTTATTTTAAGTAATGGAAAATTGTAAGAACTTGTAGAGATGTAAAACAACATAATATCTTTGCTTCAAGTGGCTCAAATTCTAGACCTAATTAGCTGTTGCTTTTTTTTTTTGCCAAGATCTCATAGAAATATGTTCTGGTGAAAGATTTCTGGCTGCCTTTCTACAAAGGAGGCAGATGATAAGAAACCTTCAAAGAAAATCCTAGCTATGAAAAATTCATCACTAAAATGACATATTTATTGGAATAGACATTTTATGTATTAATCATCTGTGTCATTATACCAATTTCTGTACATGTGTATCACTTATCATCTGTTCTTTGACTTCATCTTTCTTTGTATTTTCTTTTAATTATATTTAATATAGACTTTAAATATGGCTCAGGTGCTTTGATCTGGTTATTAACCTTTCTAATTTGAAGTTCTCTTAAGAATTTTCTCTAATAACCCTCCTAGTTTCTTATCATCTCTGTCTTTAGAATTAGGTAATTATATCCAGTGATACTATTTCATCTAAAAGTTTTTCTTAATTTGAGTGTTTTATCATATTTTAAGGTAGCTTTTTAAATTTTTTTTGGCATTTGTTATTTTATTTAAGGGGATTTATTTTTTTAAGACAGCACCGTATATTGCAACAGATAACTTCTAAGTTATTTAATGGCTCAAACATGGTATAAGTTTCTTTAATATTGCTCAAACATGCAATATAAGTGATATCCCTCAAGTGATGTTGGTGGAGATCACTCATTTGTTTCCCAGCCACTCTGACTTGAAATAATCATGCAGAAACTATAGTATTTGCAATATTGTTTGGCCAATAATTTAAGCATTTTTCTGGCTAACTCTTATATCTTAAATTAACCCATTTCTATTCTATTTTATGTTTTATCAAAAAGGCTGTGGTCTACTGGCAAGGTTCTAACTGGCAGC
Source organism: Microtus oregoni (assembly GCF_018167655.1). Classification (NCBI taxonomy): domain Eukaryota; kingdom Metazoa; phylum Chordata; class Mammalia; order Rodentia; family Cricetidae; genus Microtus; species Microtus oregoni. The sequence goes on from NW_024544713.1 coordinate 544,836, forward strand.
TTGCATCTTTCTCCTCTAGTGGCTACATGGTGTCTCACTGACTCCTCCTACTTTCTCCCAACATTCAGTTTAGTATTTCTGCCTAGCTCTATTCTGCCCTATCACAGGCCAAAGCAACTTCTTTATTCATTAATCAATGAAAGCAACACATATAGAGAAGGACTTCCCACACCAAAATGATCATTTATACCCAAAATTCTTTTTATTTAGATCTTCCAGATTCAGTTCATAATTTTCTAAGTTATTGTGATAATCTCAACAAACCCAGTGGAAAGAATATATTACCAAGAGGGTTGGATGCAGTATAAACCACTTGCATACACATTGTTGTAGGGGGAGAGCAGCCTTCTGAACACAATGAACTGAGAAATGAACTTGAATGTGCACTCAGGAAGAAGGAATGAACTTTGATGGGTAGCTGTCTACATTTTTCCATACAGCTTAACTTTGTGTTTCTAAAGGGTGTTAAAATAATTGCATAGTTTTGTGAACAATGTGATTTGTTTTAGATCTCACAGATGTTTCAAACATTTAATTTGAAAATGTTTGAAAAGTTTTTTTTTTTTTTTTATTTTTCAGATTGCCTGGCAATAGTTGCATCAAATTGCTGTTTTACAAGAAAGTTATTTTTGGTAACAATAAAAACACTAATTTCCACAGCACCAATTTAATGGTAAAAGTAAAATGCTGTGGATCCTGAGTGGCTGCAGTGGGCAGCAGGCCATGAGACCAAGCCACAGGTCCCTGAGCAGAGGCATGATGTGGGAGTGTCATATATCAATCTGTTGATTTCATTGGTTAAGCAATAAAGAAACTGCTTGGCCCTGAAAGGTTAAAACATAGGTGGGAGGAGTAAACAGAACAGAATGCTGGGAGGAAAAGGAAGTGAGCTCAGAGACACCATGCTCCCCTCTCCCAGGCAGGCACACGTGATGAAGCTCTGACCCAGGATGGACATTGGCTAGAATCTTCCTGGTAAGCGCACCTAACAGTGCTACACAGATGATTAGAAATGGGCTAAATTAATATGTGAGAATTAGCCTAGAAGAGGCTAGATAGAAATGGGCCAAGCAGTGTTTAAAAGAATACAGTGTCTGTGTAATTATTTTGAGCAAAACTAGCCGGGTGGCGGGACACAGCCCCACCACTCCAATTACAACAGAGGCAGGAAGCAGACCCCAGAGCAATCAGTTCCAGGCAGGGATGGCACACAAGACCTTGCTTCAGGTCTCCATAGGTGGCTGGTCGCGGGCAGCAGGCAAGAGACAGATGCAGAGTGAGGTTGGATATTTATTTAGTGGGTTATGCAAGAGAAGGGAGAGAAGGAGAGCAGAGAGAGAGGGGAAGGGAAGAGAGAGAATGAGAAGGGAGAGACAGAAGCTGCCTCTTTGAGAGGGAGAAAGAAAAGAAAAAGACTCAGCCTGAAAGCAGGAAGGAAGATCTGCCTGCCTCAGCTGACAGGGGAGAGAGTGGGCATGCCTTGTCTCTTAAAGAGACAGGGCAATCCATTACACACACTTTGAAGGCACTTTGCAGTGATAAAACCCTTACTACAATCAGTTCAATCTCAGAAGTTAAGTATCAATATAATTACTCCAAGTGTTTTTGTATGTTTTGTCATTCAGAATTATATAATTGCTCCTTAACGAATGAAATTTTAGAGAATTAATAAGTGTGACTGTTAAAAGATAGCTATTGAAGCATCATTTATGATATCAAAAAACTGAAAATTATACAAAAAGTAGTATGTTTAATGTTATATGGTAACTAAAATAAAATGTACAGAAATGCTCGTGAGATCAGTAGGATACAGATTGCAAACATATTAAAGCAAACAATCGAAATGTTAGAAACCCTGTACAAATGTTAAACAGTGCTTATGGTTGAATGGTAAAATGTCTGTCTTTTTGATTTAGTTATATATTTTATAAAATCTCTTATTTAATTATATAAAAAATCAATCATTGGGGGTACTCCTTAAATCATGTCATTAAAAAAGAGTCAGGTAAGACTATGCTTCCTTTGAGTCTATTATCTACCAAACTTTTTTGTTGTTAATTAGCCTTTCTTTTTATTTTTTATTATTTATTTATTTATTAAAGATTTCTGCCTCCTTCCTGCCACCACCTCCCATTTCCCTCCTCCTCCCCCAATCAAGTCCCCCTCCCTCATCAGCCCAAAGAGCAATCAGGGTTCCCTGCCCTGTGGGAAGTCCAAGGACCACCCACCTCCATCCAGGACTAGTATGGTGAGCATCCAAACTGCCTAGGCTCCCACAAAGTTTGTATGTGCAGTACGATAAAAAAAAACCCATTGTCATTGTTTTTGAGTTCTCAGTAGTCCTCATTGTCCGCTATGTTCATCCAGTCCAGTTTTATCCCGTGCTGTTTCAGACCCGGGGCAGCTGGCCTTGGTGAGTTCCCAATAGAATATCCCCATTGTCTCAGTGTGTGGGTGCATCTCTTTCTTTCATTTAGTTGAAGGTTTCTTATTAGTTCTACTTCTATGAGTGGTCAAGATCAAAATAAAATTAGTTGGAGCAAGGAGGGACATTTCTACAGTATTACATTTAAACAGAGAAATAAACAATCTCGGAGTCCCTACTGTGGTTAGAGGTTGGCAGCATAGGATGAGAATTGAACAGAAGTAGAAGTATCATTAGAAACAACACAGGCTTCCCCAAACTGGATGCTTTGAAGAGAAACTTGGTCCCCTTCAACTGAAAAAATAAACTCAGAAGAACAAAAGTAAATTTCAAATGTCCAGAACTGGCAGGGAATGCAAGGAGGGTGATGTTCTGAGGAGTTGGAGAGTCATTTGACAATTAGGATGAATTGAAGTCTCTACCTCTACTGGGTTCTCCTCAGTCCCTCCATTCTAGCATGAAGTGGATAACCTGTGCTATCCAAGAGCTGATCTGGCACTTGTAGATGCTCCAGACTGGAGGTGAATCACAATGGTTTGCCCTCTAAGGAGATGACAGCACTGTCACTTAGTTTTTATATGCCAGTGTGCTGTGGTTCTTGACCTCCTCATAGAACTATGCTTATAATTCATAATTGATCACTGTCAGTTTCTTCTTGAAAGAATCCTTGGAACTAGCAAAAATAATTTTGTTCTTAAAGGGTTCACTCTCAGGGTCCCAGAAAATGAACCCCATGTCCTCCTTCTTGCTCTTCTTGGCCTCATAGGCTGTATAGTGGAGAGCATAGTGGCAGTCCTTGTCTGTCTGTATCTTGAAAAAGATCGTGCAGAGTTGTTCACAGTTTCCCCCATGACTTCTTTCATGGTATCCTTGCCCTTCTCTGGGATGCTGTTCTTTTCTTCCTTCTGGCAGACAAGCACTACCTATTTGCTTTCTTTACTTTTTGTGTCATTAAGTTCTTGCACACCTTTATGACACTGAACACCTGGATGATAACATCAGACATAACAATATCAGAGACCATGTTTCAATAAATGAGAGACAGAAACCCCCAATATTAGAAAATCTGTGATAAATACTCAATATTTTATGACATTATATTAGATAATCTGTCACATTGGGATTTCATTCAATAAATTTTGTTTAAAAGGTTTAGCACTCTGTACTCTAAAATTTTCCTCAATGAAAATGCATTTCTTGAGTAATTACAAAAAGTGTCTAAATCTTCAATACATTAAAATATTCCATTATATGATGGCCCTTAGCACAGTGAACCCTAAATGATGCTGACAAATGGGACTAGGTATTTATTTGCATAGACATTAATTGCAGATGCCTTTCAAGTTGTCCTCATTCATTCTATCCAGCAACTGGATGCAACCATAGACATATTAGCCTTTCACAAAAACAAAAACTTTAAATGAGGTAATTTCTGGCTTCATCTGCAGAGATTTTAGGTTGACATCTACCTGCAAAATTAATAACTCCATGCATTACATACTCCCAAGACCAGACCTTCCTACCACTATGAGTCTAACCAATGTCATACTCTATAAATATAAAACAGAGACCTTACAGTATATGTAATACATACAATGAGGCCAATCTAATCTGAAAAACAATCAGGAGAAATCAGAAGCATTTTATAGAGCTGACACAATTTAACAGTTGTTAGGAATCAATTTTATGCAGTTCTGATATTTTCCTAGGGTAAGACTTCATTATAGCTTGCATTGAATATTGCTCCAATCTTCAAAAAATCTCCAAAAGATCTCTATACTCCATTTTTTCATGTCTCATATACTCTTTTCCCCCAGAATGTTCTCTGTAGAACATTCACCGAGCTTATGAATGGATTCCTCTTTTAATTATTTTTAATTTTTATTTTAATTTTTCATTCATTTTACATATCAACTATCATTCCCCCTTCCTCCCCTCTTTCTGCTTTCCCCACCTTTTCTAACCCCCCCCCCATTGTACTTAGAGAAGGTAATGTCTTCCACGGGTGTCAAAAAAGCCTGACATATCAAGTTAAGGCAGGACCAAGCCCTTCTCCCCTGCATCAAGGCTGAGAAAGATATCCCAATATGTTCTCATTCTCCATTCCCTCTTCTCTTTCCCACTCCCACTCCTAGTTTACTCAGGAGATATTATTTATTTTCTCTTCCTAAGGCAATCCATGTGTGTCCCTTTTAGGGTCCTCCTTGTTACCTAACTTTTCTCAGGCTGTGGATTGTAGCCTGGTTATCCTTTGTTTTATATTTAATATCTACTTATGAGATATCTATCATCAACTAGTTAAGCAGTTATTAGATATACTAGAATGAATAAATAAGCAAATGTGCTAATGACCAAATCTTTTATTTCCCCATTTTTGTATATGATACCATTGAAGAACACAGAAGAGGAATCCTTCGTCATGGACATTGAGCAATGCAGTGACAAATATAAAAGTAGAACCTAGGATTCCTGCTTCTCAGGCTGTTGTCTTAATTATGCACTATTTTACCTTCTGTTCCTAGAATGGCCATAGAAACACTTGTCAAGTAAAAGAAGACACCTGCCGTACCCATAGCACCTACAAAGCACCTAGGAAGAGAGTTACAAGTCTTCCTTAGTTTCATGAGTTTTATCTGGAGAGTCTAACTTTTTCCACTCCTGTAATTTAAAAGTAGCACTTTCAGCAAAGTCATAATGAGTTCTCTTTTATTTAGTATATCATATCTGCAATGGCAAATTTCTATGCTAAATCTTTACATGTGATATTTAATTTAATTTTATCAACTTTAAAATGTAAATGTCACTGCATTTCTCATTTTTGAAAATGAGATAATAAACCCATAAGTGAAATGACATACTACAATTAATACATTAAAAAGACACAAAGCTAGAATTTTATATTAGATCTCACTCCACAATGTGTGATAGAATTCTCAATAGAAAGCCTTTTATTTCTATCCTTTTCCCCATCTCTGAGTTATTTAAATATCTTTATCATGTCCTTAGACAAACACACACCCACACATCACACCACACACACACCAGATGCTTAGAAGACAGGAACTAGGAAAATGAGAAATAATAACACTATTTACATTTGCTCCTTACAACAAAAAATGATAGAGACAACTTTAGAGTTTAAAATTAAATTTTATTTTCCTATTAAACAAAACCAACTAAAAATACGCGTTTACATGGGTTACCTGAAAAGCAAAAACTTTCTAAGTATCAAATTCTTTGATATTATTGAAATGCCATGGTATCACAGAAATCACATGAGTGATTTTTCTGCACCTTTCTTTAGTTCTTTTACCTAATTGAATGCTGCATAGATAAATCAAGGTAAAGGGTAAATGCTTTCACATAAGAATATGAGACATTTGTGTTCAAAGAAGTGTAATGCAGGCAATGTTGTTCAGTGGTAAAGTGGGAAAACATGAAAACTGCAAAGAACACAAACATTGGTTTGTATCTGACACGGAATATGTTTGATTTTTCAAAGCCATCATTCTCTTTTCTGTGGGTACTATATTCTTCCAATAATGTACCTACTGGAATAAGAAATTGTGTGTTGGGGGCATGTGGGAATCTTTGTAGTCCAAAGATAGTAAAAACTGGATCACAGTATTAAAGCTCCCAATAATTTATTGTATGTCTTTATGTATTCAACTTTCCCCAGTAAGCCTTTCACCTACTCAAGCTGAACTAGATGATCTGATTTTTCAACTATTTCTGATTGCTGATATAGCAAATTGTCACAGATAAAGTGACTTAAAACAAAATAAAGCAAAAAAAAAAAGTTGTTTTTCAGTTTATAAACTATATGTGTGGTGTAGGAGGTCCTTTTTTCTATGTGTTGCTTGTATTGGTTAATAAATAAAGAAACTGCCTTGGCCTGATAGGGGCAGAACCTAGATAGGCAGAGAAGACAGAATTGAATTCTGGGAGGAAGAAAGCAGAGTAAGAGTCAGATGCCATGGATCTGCCAGAGACAGACTTGCCAAATCTTTCCCAGAAAGCAACTGCCATGTGGCAATACACATATTAAGAGAAATGGGTTAAACTGAGATGTTAGAGTTAGCCAATAAGAAGTTAGAGCTAATGGACCAAGTAGTGTTTAAATTAATACAGTTTCTATGTGGTTATTTCAGGTGTAAGCTAGCTGGGCAGCTGGGACGAACAAACAGCTGGCTCCTGTGACAATATGTGTGACTTGAATCACATAGCAACCAAATTAAGGTGTTTACCTTCTAGAGATGCTAAGAGAAGATTCAGCTTCTTTGCTTGTTCTGACTTCAAGAAGTCATCTGTATTTCTTAACTCATATTATTCTCTTCCTTACATCTTCAAATACAAATAGAATAGTGGGGTTTCGTAATTTATACACTGAAATCTGGACACTTGTGTTTAAAGTAGTACCGCCCAAGAAGTCATGAATAAACATATCAATTAATTATTCACTTCCAAATCCAACTCCTCTTAGATGTATCTTCTTGGCTTTTCACACAACTTTGTATCCTTTTTTATTCATATATCATGTACAGTTTGGGCTAGAAATATATTCTTGGATATGTGATGTTCCAATGAAACATGGTCATCTTGCTAGGGGCTACATTCATTTTTTTTTTATTTTTAACTTTCGTTTACTTTCTCTTTGTGTCTTTTACACGAAGAGAAAAAAGGGGGGAAAGGAAGAAGGTGGAAATCTCATCATAGGAGCTGCAGTGCATCACAGTGAGTCACATAGGAAACCCTTTTGTCCATACATTTTTACATGTAACAGTTAATCCAAATAATCATTCCTCTGTTTTGAGGCCCCTGGTCTCTATTATACCATTGATGTTGGACTCCTTTTGGGTCTCTTCCTGAGCATCCTGTTGCTGCCCTATGTTGTGGAGATCCTACAACCCTCGGTCCACAGGACCAATCCACAGTAAAGGCAAGCAAATGGAAGTAAAAGAGTCCTTGAGAAGGCAAAATGAAAAGATACAGATCCAAAGACCCACTCATTCATAAACTCAGGAATCTCATAAAACACAAAATGGCAAGTAGTAATATTTATATAAATGACTTATATGATAAAAGTATGATAGGGTCATAGACATAAAAAAGAGATTAAAATTAAAAATTAAAAAGACAAAAACACTGATGTGACATTATGAGACAAGGAACCTCCAAACTTGGCATGAGTTCATTTTCTGTTGGCCTTCTAATGCTGGGCATATGCCTACCCTTAAAAGTAGTTGGTTTCCCCAGTGAGACTATCTTGAAGAAAACTGATAATTAATTTACAACTGGTAATCAATTTGAGATAGTATCTGTATTAGGTATGCTGGTGTGTGCCCTCTTCTTTCAGCTCTAGAACATCTGATACAGATCTGGGCAGACCCGGGGCAGGCCCTGGGTATGCTGCTTCCGTCTCTGCAAGTTCATATGTGTATTGGTCTTGTTGGTTTAAAGACTTCCTTAGAGTCTACCATCCCCTCAGGCTTTATACCTTTTCAGCCTTTTCCTACTTAGGGTTCCATGAAGCATGAGGGAAGGAATTTGGTGGAAATATCAATTTGGCATTCTAGGTCTGAGGTCTGTCACTCCCCGTATATTGTCTGGCTGTAAGTCTCTATATTTGTTGCCATCTGATGCAGGAGGAAGCTTCTCTGATGATAGCTAAACAAGGCACTGATCTCTGATTATAGCAGAATATCATTAGCTATAATAATTATTATATATATTAAATATATAGTAATTATATTAAATAAGTATAATAACAAATATAATATTATATTATATTCATTTTATTGCTACAATTTTTATAAAAGTACTATTTGGTTTTACCCTAGGTTCTTGGGCTATCTATTGTCAGATTCTTGGTCACCTATACAAATTTGGCTATGAGTTGCATCATTTGGATTGGGTCTTAAGTCAAATCAGGTATTGGTTAGTTACTCCCACAAGATTTGAGCCACCAGTGCATAAGCATATTTTGCACAAAGTACACCACTGTAGATCAAATGATCTGTATCTAGTCTTGTGTTTATGTTTCTCTTTTAGTAGCCTTCAAAGTGCCTTGTGATAACAAAAATGCTACTCCATAGATCTGACACCTCGAAGTGGGTACTTGTTTCATCTCTACATGTACAATTAATTGTGTAGTTGTTTTTTTTTTTTTTTTTTTTTAGCAATGGGGCCTTGCTGTCAAATTGTGGGGAGCAATCTATATAGTCTTGACAACAACCTGGGTTGTTTGGGGGATTTCCATGGAATACCTTTGGCCAACAGCTCAATTAATTGCAAACCATTCCAGGCACTGTAAACTTAATTTGGTGACAAGAGATGTTTAGTTGGGGCTCTGTCTCCACTACTCTTTGGTGATTACATTTAGATTGCCAGAAGGTCCTGGACAGATGTTTTACAGGCACAAAGGGACCATGAGTGCCCACCCAGACTATTATACCCAACAAAACTTTCAATCAACATAGATGAAGAAGACAAGATATTTCACGGCAAAACCAGATTTAAACAATACTTAACCATAAATCCAGCCCTGAAGAAAGAACTAGAAGGAAAACTAGAACCCAAGGAACTCAGTTAAATCTATGAAAATGCACGCAAAAGTTAATCTCACAACAGCAAACACAAAGAAGGGAAACAAACACACTATCATCACCACCACCAAAAACAAACAAAAAAAAATAACAGAAATTTAGCAATCACTGGTCAATAACATATCTTAATATCAATGGATTCAGTTTACCAATAAAAAACAGAGATTAACAAAATGTATACAAAAACAAGATCCATTCTTTTGATGCATACAAGAAACATAGCTCAGTTTCAAAGACAGACATTACCTCAGAGTAAAGGGTTTGGAAAATATTTTCTAATCAAATGTTCCTAATAAGTAAACCAATGAAGTTATACTTATAGCTAACAAAATTGACTTCAAACTAAAATCAATCAAAAGAGATGAGGAAGGATATTTCATATTCATTAAAGGAAAAATCCATGAAGATGGAGTCTCAGTCCTGAACATTTATGCCCCAAATACAAGATTGCCCACATGTGTTATATATATATATATATATATATATATATATATATATATATATATATACAAAAGGCTAAATCACACATCATCCTCACACACTAATAGTGGGAGATTTCAACACCCCACTCTTACCAAATGACAGGTTGGCCAGATATAAACTTAACAGAGAAACAAGGGAACTAACAGATGTTATGACTCAAATGCAAGTAATAGACATCTATAGAACATTCCACCCAAACACTCACACACACAAATTGCCTTCTTCTCAGTACCTCATGAAATCTCCTGTAAAACTGACCACATACTCAGTCATAAGACAAATCTCAACAGATACAAAAAAACGTTGGAAGACCTCTTGTATCTTATCACACCATCAGGGGTTAAAGTTAGAGTTCAACAATGACACAAACTCCAGAAATTCTACAAACTCTTGAAAACTGAATAATTCTCAACTGAACCACGAGAAGAAATAAAGAAATCAAAGACAAACTAGAGTTAAATGAAAATGAATCCAAACCATACCAAACTTACAGGACACAATGGAAACAGTGCTAAGAGGAAAGTTCATAGCATTAAGTGACTACATAAAGAACCTGGGGAAATCTCACAAAAGTGACTTAACAGCCCAACCAGAAAACTCTAGAGCAAAAAATAAACAAACTCACCCAGGAGGATTACATGGCAGGAAATAATCAACTCAGGGCTGAAATCAATAAAATTGAAACCAAGAGAACAATACAAAGAATTGTGAAACAGGGAGTTGGCTCTTTGAGAAAATTAGCAAGATAGAAAAGTTCTTATCCAAACTAACCAAAAGGCAGAGAAAGACTACCCAAATTAACAAAATCAGAAACAAGAAAGGGGACATAATAATTTACTCTGAGGAAATCTAGAGAACCATTAGGTCATGCTTTAAACACCTGTACTCCAGAGAAGTGGAAAATCTAAAGGAAATTGACAACTTTCTTGTTAAGCACCACATATGAAAATTAAACCAGGAGCAGATAAACAATTTAAACAGAACCATAAACCCTAAGGAAATAAAAACAGTCATTAAAGTTCCCCCAAATAAAAACTAATTTTACAGGGCCAGATGGGTTCAGTGTAGAATTCTATCAGGTTTTCCAAGAAGAGCTAATATCAATACTTCTCAAATTGTTCCCCACAAAAGAAACAGAAGAAATGATGCCAAAATCATTGTATGGGTCCACACTTACCCTAATACCCAAAACAAATATTCAACAAAGAGAATTACGTACCAATCTTCCTCATGAACATTGATGCAAAAATACTCAACAAAGTACTGGCAAAATGAATCCAAGAATACATCAAAAAAATAAAAAGAATCTACCATGATCAAGTAGGCTTCATCCCAGAGATGCAGGGATGCTTCAACATAAGAAAATTTATCAATGTAATCTACCATATAAACAAACTGAAAGGAAAAAATACACATGGTCATCTCATTAGAGGTGGAAAAAGTCCTTTGTCAAAGTCTGACATGTCTTCATGATAAAAGTTCTGGAGAAAACAGGGAATCAAGAAAATAACTAAATGTGCCTCTTCTGTGTAACTAAAGTCTGCACCAGCTGAAGGTGCATGCGATTTGGTGATGAGATCCCAGAAAGGCAACGTGGCTCACTCCAGGCCTCAGACTCACCAGAATATGTTCACCTTCAAAAATGACAAGTTCGATAAGAGTTTTCAGACCAAGAAAATTAATGCAAAACTTCATGATGGAGTATATTAGTGCTCCAAAGAAGTTCTCGAGTGGTGTGTAAAATACAGCAAATACAAATCTCTGTCAAAGCCTAAGAAGTGTGTTAAATGTTTACAGAAGACAGTAAAGGACTTACCACATAATATGTAGACCATGTGCCTGTGAACTTGAAGTTTGCTCAAAATGTAAGAAAGAAGACATTGCTATTCCGTTTAATAAAGAACCAGAAAATTTAGCAAATACTGAAAATCAAGGTTCTAACTGTAAACAAAGTTGCAAAGGGACGGAAGACAGTGACGAGGATTTAGATGCTGACACTGAATCAGATGAGGAGGATAGGACTCTTAGGTAGCCTGAAAGCACCGTGTCAGCTGCAGAGGGCTTGGCAGACACAGAGACATCCAATATGGGACTCAGAAAAAGGCTGTCCAAAATAGGCAGAGCTGACACATGAGCAATATAAATTATTTATAACATTTGAAAAACAGAAACTTTCAGGTTTTCACAATAAAACTTGAGCTGCATATACAGAATATGTATGGAAACTTCCTGTGGCCTGTTGTACAATCTATGGAAATTGTTTTGAAAAGCATATTATTTAGTGTCAAACTATCCAGTGTTGAGAATTGCTGATTGTACAGAACTACCTCATGGAAAATTAAGATGATTAACTCATAGAGAGTACATTTTTGTAACCTGACCTCACATGTGTAACTTCCTTAGCAAAAGTCCCCTTATATCTTACAAAGCAAAACCATTTATTTTTATACACAAGCACACATATAAAATTATGTGTAGTGATTTTCCTTTGAAAATATTTTTATATATGTCATCCCATGGTTTTTACCTTTTCCAGTTTGGAAATACATACTAAGAAAAAATGTGTGGACTATATAATTAATAACTGGAAAGGAAACTAACCTTCATACTCGATGGAGATACTCGCAGTGTCAGACGCTCCGATAATGCTCTTCCATGTAAGCTATTATATTGCTCTGAATTACTTTGCTGCCAGTGGTTCTACTTATGGGCAATGTAGGTTAGCTTTGTGTGATTGCTGAAGTGTGTGTCCTTATGCTTAAAAACCTGAAGCTATTGAAAGGTGGTGAGGCAGTACAATGAACTTTTCCACACTGTACATCAATTCCCAATTTTAATGTTTTATTTTGTTTTCTTTGTGTCTTAATCTCCACACACACACATATATATGACATGTATTTATGTGCATATATGTGTGTATATATTTTCTGAACCATTGAAATAAATATGAAACCCTGTTTTTTAAAAAAAAATAGAAAATGCCTAAATGTAATAAAGGCAATATACAACAAGCCTACAGCCAACATCAAATTAAATGGAGAGAAACGCAAAGCAAATCCACTAAGAAGACGAGGCTATCCACTTTCTCCATATCTATTCAATATAGTTCTTGGGGTTCTACCTAGAGCAATAAGTCAACAAAAGGAAATCAAGAAGATACATTGAAAAGGAAGGAGCTAAACTTTCACTTTTTGTAGATGATATGATATTGTACAAAATTGACCCCAAAATTTCTGCTAGGGAAATCTTACAGTTGATAAACACCTTCAGTAATGTGACTGGGAACAAGATTAACTAAAAAAAAAAAATCAGTAGTCCTCCTATATGCAAATGACAAATGGGCTGAGAATGAAATCAGAGAAACAGCACCCTTTATAATAGCCACAAATAATATAAAATATCTTGGGGTAACTCTAATCAAACAAGTGAAAGATCTATATGACATGGATTTTAAATCATTAAAGAAAGAAATTAAAGAAGAGGTCAGAAAATGGAGAGATCTTCCAAGCTCATGAATACGTAGGATTAACATAGTAAAAATGGCAATCTTACCAATAGCAATCTACAGATTCATTGGAATCCCCATCAAAATCCCAACAAAATACTTCACAAACCTTGAAAGAACAATACTCAATTTCATACAGAAAAAAAAAAAAAACAGGATCACTAAAACAATCCTATATAATAACGGAACGTCTAGAGGTATCACCTGTTTTTATTACTATACCTATAGTAGAGCTAAACTATATACCTGACTTTTGATGAAGAAGCCAAAAATACACAGAGGAAAAAAGAAAGCATCTTTAACAAATGATGCTGGAGTAACTGGATGACAGCATATAGAAGAATGCAAATAAATCCCTATGTACTGTTCTGCACAAAACTCAATTTCAAGGGGATCAAAGACCCCAGCATAAATCCAGCGTGAGTATGGGAGATCTTTCTTGTTTCTTATAACTCTTTTCAGTTTCTTTCTTTAGTAGCTTAATGTTTTCATCATACAAGCCTTTTATGTGCTGGGTTAGACTTACGACAAGACATTTTGGTGCAATATTATTAAAGGTATTGTTTCTCTAATTTCTTCCTAAGCCTGTTTGTCATTTGAACAAAGGAGAGTTTCTGACTTCTATGAGTTAATTTTGTACTCTACAATGTTGTCGAAACTGGTTATTAGTTGTAGGAGGTGGAACTTAGAGGGTCACTTATGTACACAGTCATAAAATTTGTAAATACAGATACTTTAATTTTTGGTTTCCTGTTTGTATCCCTTTGATCTTCTTCAGTTGTCTTATTGTTCTAGGTTAGACTTCAGCACTATATTGAATAGATACAGAGAAAGTGGATGGTGTTGTTATGTTCCTGATTTTAATAGAAATTTTTTTTTTTTTTTGGTTTTTTGAGACAGGGTTTCTCTGTGGTTTTGGAGCCTGTCCTGGAACTAGCTCTTGTAGACCAGGCTGGTCTTGAAATCACAGAGATCTGCCTGCCTCTGCCTTCTAAGTGCTGGGATTAAAGGCATGCGCCACCACCACCCAGCCTTAATAGAAACGTTTTAAATTTCTCTGTACGAAGGTTGATGTTGGCTGTTGGCTTGCTGTAAATATTCTTCTGTTAAAGCACATGCCTCATATCTGTACTCTCTCCAGGACTTTTATCATGAACAGTCATTAATTTTAGGGAAGTCTTTTTCTCCCTTTAATGATATGACTGTTTGGTTTTTACATGAATGTTTGATGCCTGTTTTTATTGTGAATTACATTTATTCCTTTGTATATATTGAACTGCTCTTGTATCCCATGGATAAATTGTATTTGATAATGGTGGATGATCTTTGTGATATATTTCTATTAGATATTCTAATTTTGAGGAATACATGTTTTTATGCATATCTTTGGGATTCTCTGCATTTCTTCACTGACTGTTTTGCCCCAACTTTTTCTCATGTCCAATTTTCTTAATTTGCATCTTCTCTCTGTGTCTTTTAGTTAGTTTTGTTAAGGGTTTGTCAGTCTCAGTGGTCTTCAAAAACATGACCCTTTGTTGAACTGATTCTTTGAATTTTTCTTTATGTCTACTTTATTGTTTTCATCACTGAGATTGGCTATTTCTTGATGTTTACTACTTTAGGGTAAAATTTCTTCTTTTTGTTCTATAGCTTTCAGATACACTGTTAAGTTTCTATTATGGCATCTCTCTACTTTTTATAGGTAGGCACTAGTCTTATTTATAAATGTGCCTCTTACAACAGCCTTCATTGTGTCCTACATGTCTTATATGTTATATTTTGTTTTTATTAAATTTTTAAAAATCTTTGTTTTCCAATTTTGTAGTAAGTCATTTTTCATTCAGGTTTGAGTTGTTCCATTTCCATTTGCTTAAAGCATGATTAATAAAACCTCTGAGACAAAAATTGGGGATCAACTTAAAGATCCAAAAAGCAAAGCAGCTGGAACTCTGAAACACAGCTTGCTCCAATGCTGTGGGGACTTAAGAGCCAGCCATCAGGTAGTTCCCTGCACCCGGCTCCCCCAAATACAAACCCATCCAGCCTACTAGCCACACCCAACCCAAAACTCGCCTATCCACCTATAACCTCAGTGGAACTATGAAACACTGTTTGCTCCAATACTGCAGGGCCTTAAAAGGTGAGTGAACAGCCATTTGGAGGGACGCCCCACTCTCTAGGTTCTCGTCAGTGGGACAAAGCCACAGGACCACCCCCGAAATCCCTCAGCTTTTCTAGCCAGCCAGCATGGAGTTTCCTGTGGCTAGTATCCCTCAAATCCCAAACCCATCCACTTGACTCCCCAAGCTACTAGTCACATATCACCTAAAAGCTGAGAGCTTGTTATAATACTGAGGGGACCAAGAGCTTGCTACAACACTGAGGGAACAAGAGAGAACACCAAGAGAACAAGCCAGGAGAGAAGACAGAGAGAGCAGGCATATAGAGACCTCAGAGAATTTCTGAGTAAGTATTGATAGTATATAACAGACCAAGAAAAACTCCCAAACACACAGACAGCCACAGAAGTCACTTCAAAGATGAACCAAGACACAAAGACACTGCAAGCCTCATTTGAATGAAGAAATTCAAGAATTCCTCCAAGAACCTAAAAAGTAACATGGTAACACCAGAACCCAGCAGTCACACAACAGGAAGACTAAATCATCCTAACCCAGAAGAAGCAAAAGAAAATGACTTTAAATGTAACTTAATAAAAATGATGGAAACTTTTAAGGGGGAAAGGAAAAAAGTCCCTTATAGAACCCAAGGAAACCAAGAAAAACAATCAAACAGGTGAAGGAAACAGTTCAAAATTTGAAGACTGAAATAGAGGTAATAAAGAAAACACAAACTGAGGGAATTCTGTATATGGAAAATCTGGGTAAATGAGGAGGAGCTACAGAAACAAGTATAACCAACAGAATACAAGAGATAGAAGAAAGAATCTCAGGCACTGAAAATACCATAGAGTAAATAGATTCATTGGTCAAAGAAAACATTTAATCCAACAAATTTTTAACACAAAACATCTAGGAAATCTGGGACAGCATGAAAAGACCAAACCAAAGAATAATAGGGGTAGAAGAGGGAGAAGAACTCCAGCTCGAAGGCACAGAAAATATATTCAGCAAAATCATAGAAGAATACTTTCCCAACCTAAAAAAGGATATCCCTATAAAGGTACAAGAAGCTTAAAAAACACCAAATTGACCAGATCAAAAAAAAAAAAATCCCCTGGCCATAAAATAATCAAAGCATAAAACATACAGAATAAAGAAAGAATATTAAGAGCTGCAAAGGAAAAAGGGCAAGTAACATATAAAGATAGATCTATCATAATTACAACCGAGCCTTTGTTTGCGAGCTACCCAAGCAGCACGGAGTTCCAATCTGGGCACCGGGAGAGCCATCATTGGGGTGAGTGAGTGCGGCGGCAGCCGGGAACAGGGAACTCAGACGTTCCTCATCCCTCCTACACTTCCTGGTCATCCTGCAGGGGCTATACTGCCCGATACCTCCTCTCTCTTCCTATCCCACCTAGCTTACATCCAGAACCCGCCACCCCCTGTCTCCCACCCGCCCTCCCCTCTTTGGTGGCATAGCATCTCCCAGCTCAGCCTGCTCGGGCACTGGGGCCGAACCCGAATTGGGAGGGCAAACGAGAGGTTAGTAGTTCCTTTGTCTCCATAGCCTGCATGCAGCAAGCAGGGTGGGCCATTTGTTTGTGAGCTACCCAAAACAGCCCGGAGATCCGATCTGGACACCAATAGAACCATCACTGGGGAGTGACATCACTGGGAAGGTACATCAGTGGGCAAGAAGACCTGATCCTGTATAAGAAGATCCATAGGGGAGCATTCGAAGGAAGAGATGGGCAGGCGCCAATGCAAAAATTCACCCAACATCTGAAAAACAACATGAAAACACCAGAATCCAGCGACCTCACAACAGGAGGACATGAACACCTTAATAAAGAAGAAGTAGAAAAAACTGACTTTATGAAAGTGATAGAGGCCCGTAAACAGCATATAAAAAAATGCCCTTATAGAAATGGATGAGAAGTATAACAGAAAGTTTCAGGGATTGAGTAAATCAGTGAATGATGCCCTAGGAAACCAAGGAAAAACAATCAAGCAGATAATGGAAACAGTTCAAGACTTGAAAAGTGAAATGGAGGCAAAGAAGAAAACACAAACAGAGGGCTGGCTGGACATGGAAAATCTAGGTAAACAAATAGAGACTACAGAAACAAGCATAACCAGCAGAATACAAGAGTTAGAAGAAAGAATCTCAGATTCTGAGGATACCATAGAGAAAATAAACACACTGATCAAAGAAAACAGCAAGTCCAACAAACTCTCATGACAAAACATTCAGGAAATATGGGACACAATAAAAAGACCAAACCAAAGAATAATTGGAGTAGAAGAAGGAGAAGAAGTGCAGCTCAATGGTCCAGAAAATATACTTAATAAAATTATAGAAGAAAACTTTCCCAACCTGAAGAAAGATGTACCTATGAAGGTTCAAGAAAAATACAGAACACCGAATAGGCTGGATCAAAAAAAAAAAAAAACACCCCCTCGCCATATAATAATAAAAACACAAAGCATACAGAATAAAGAAATAACGTTAAGAGCCACAAAGGAAATAGGCCAAGTTACTTATAAAGGTAAACCTATCAGACTTACACCTGACTTCTCTATGGAAACCGGAAAGCCAGAAGGTCCTGGATAGATGTACTGCAAAAATTAAGAGACCATGGATGCAAGCCCAGACTACTGTACCCAGCCAAGCTTTAGTTCACTATAAATGAAGAAAACAAAATTTTCCAGGATAAAAACAAATTTAAACAATACATAGCCACAAATCCAGCCTTACAGAAAATAATAGAAGGAAAATCACTAACCAAGGAGTCCAACAATGACCACAATAACTCAGACATCTAGAGACCCTTCACCAGCGCAACTCAAAGAAGGGAAACACACAAACCCGACTACTAAAAAAGTGACCGGAGTTAACAACCACTGGTCATTAATATCACTTAATGTCAATGGGCTCAACTCACCTATAAAAAGGCACAGGCTAAGAGACTGGATACGAAAACAGGATCCAACAATCTGCTGTTTACAAGAAACACACCTCTACCACAAAGACAGGCACCTACTCAGAGTAAAGGGCTGGGAAAAGGCTTATCAAGCAAATGGACCTAAGAAACAAGCAGGTGTGGCCATACTAATCTCTAACAAAGTTGACTTCAAACTTAAATCAATCAGAAGAGATGGAGAGGGACATTTTATACTCATAACAGGAACAATTCATCAGGATGAAGTCTCAATCCTGAATATCTACGCCCCTAATATAAAAGCACCCACTTATGTAAAAGCAGTATTACTAAAAATCAAGGCAGATATCAAACGACACACACTAGAAGTAGGAGACTTCAATACACCTCTCTCAGCAATGGACAGGTCAATCAGACAGAAACCTAATAGAGAAGTAAGAGAAATACTGGAGGTAATGAAGCAAATGGACTTAACAGACATCTATAGAACATTCCACCCAAATAGGAAAGAATATACCTTCTTCTCTGCAGCTCATGGAACCTTCTCGAAAATCGACCACATAGTCGGTAACAAAGCAAACATCCACAGTTACAAAAAAATATTAGTAACCACCTGTGTCTTATCAGATCACCATGGATTAAAGTTAGAATTCAACAATAATGCTACCCCCAGAAAGCATACAAAGTCATGGAAACTGAACAGTCAACTACTGAACCATACCTGGATTAAGGAAGAAATAAAGAAAGAAATTAAAGTCTTCCTGGAATTCAATGAAAATAAAGAAACAAACTTATGGGACACTATGAAAGCAGTCCTAAGAGGAAAGTTCATAGCACTAAGTGCCCACTTAAAGAAAACAGAGAAAGCTCACATTGGAGACTTAACAGCCCACCTGAAAGCTCTAGAAAAAAAAAGAAGCAGACTCACCTAGGAGGAGTAGAAGACTGGAAATAATCAAAATGAGGGCTGAAATCAACAAAATAGAAACACAGAAAACAATACAAAAAATCAATGAAACAAAAAGCTGGTTCCTGGAGAAAATCAACAAGATTGACAAACCACTATCCAAGCTAATCAAACGGCAGAGAGAGAATTTGCAAATTAATAAGATCAGAAATGAAAAGGGGGACATAACCACAGACACAGAGGAAATTCAGAGAATCATTAGATCTTACTACAAAAGCCGATATGCCACAAAATTGGAAAATGTAAAGGAAATGGATACTTTTTTAGATAAATATCATATACCAAAGTTAAATCAGGACCTGGTGAACAATCTAAATAGACCTGTTAGTTGCGAAGAATTAGAAGAGGTTATCAAAAACTTCCCTACCAAAAAAAGCCCAGGACCAGATGGTTTCAATGCGGAATTCTACCAGATCTTCCAAGAAGATCTAATACCTATACTCCTTAATGTATTCCACAAGATAGAAACAGAAGGGTCATTACCAAACTCCTTTTATGAAGCCACAATTACTCTGATACCAAAACCACTCAAAGACTCAACCAGGAAAGAGAACTACAGGCCAATCTCACTCATGAATATCGACGCAAAAATCCTCAACAAAATACTGGCAAATCGAATCCAAGAACACATCCGAAAAATTATCCATTATGATCAAGTAGGCTTCATTCCTGAGATGCAGGGCTGGTTCAACATACGAAAATCTATCAATGTAATCCAGCATATAAATAAACTGAAAGAAAAAAACCATATGATCATTTCATTAGATGCTGAAAAAGCATTTGACAAAATTCAACATCCATTTATGTTAAAAGTCTTGGAGAGATTAGGGATACAAGGGTCATACCTAAATATAATAAAAGCTATATACAGCAAGCCGACAGCTAACATCAAATTAAACGGAGGGAAACTCAAAGCCAACCCACTTAACTCAGGAACACGACAAGGCTGTCCACTCTCCCCATACCTCTTCAATATATTGCTTGAAGTTCTAGCAATAGCAATAAGACAACATAATGGAATCAAGGGGATTCGAATTGGAAAGGAAGAAGTTAAACTTTCGTTATTTGCAGATGATATGATAGTGTACATAAGCGACCCCAAAAACTCCACCAAAGAACTTTTACAGCTGATAAACAGCTTTAGTAATGTGGCAGGATACAAGATCAACTCCAAAAAAATCAGTCGCCCTCTTATACACAACGGATATGAAAGCAGAGAGGGAAATCAGAGAAGCTTCACCATTCACAATAGCCAAAAACAGCATAAAATATCTTGGGGTACATCTAACCAAGGAAGTGAAAGATCTATTTGACAAGAACCTTAAGGCATTGAAGAAAGAAATTGAAGAGGATACCAAAAAATGGATGGACCTCCCTTGCTCTTGGATTGGGAGGATCAACATAGTAAAAATGGCAATTCTACCAAAGGCAATTTATAGATTCAATGCAATCCCCATCAAGATCCCATCAAAATTCTTCAGAGATCTGGAGAGGACAATAATCAACTTTATATGGAAAAACAAAAAACCCAGGATAGCCAAAACAATCCTATACAATAAAGGACCTTCTGGAGGCATTACCATCCCTGAATTCAAACTCTATTACAGAGCTACAGTAATGAAAACAGTGTGGTACTGCCATGAAAACAGAGAAGTCGACCAATGGAATCGTATAGAAGACCCTGACTTTAATCCACAAACCTATGAACACCTCATTTTTGATAAAGGAGCTAAAAGTATACAATGGAAGAAAGAAAGCATCTTCAACAAATGGTGCTGGCACAACTGGATGTCATCCTGTAGAAGAATGAAAATAGACCCTTATCTCTCACCGTGCACAAAACTCAAGTCCAAATGGATTAAAGACCTCAATATCAGCCCGAACACACTGAACCTGATAGAAGAGAAAGTGGGAAGTACCCTACAGGAGATGGGCACAGGAGATCGCTTCCTATGTATAACTCCAGAAGCACAGACATTAAGGGCAACATTGAATAAATGGGACCTACTTAAACTGAGAAGCTTCTGTAAAGCAAAGGACATAGTCACTAAGACACAAAGGCAACCTACTGACTGGGAGAAGATCTTCACCAACCCCACAACAGACAAAGGTCTGAACTCCAAAATATATAAAGAACCCAAGAAACTAGACTTTAAAATGCTAATTAACCCAATTAAAAAATGGGGCACTGAACTGAACAGAGAATTCTCAGCAGAGGAAGTTCAATGGCCAAAAGACACTTAAAGTCGTGCTCAACTTCCTTAGCCATCAGGGAAATGCAAATTAAAACAACTTTGAGATATCATCTTACACCTGTCAGAATGGCTAAAGTCAAAAACATCAAGGATAACCTTTGCTGGAGAGGCTGCGGAGGAATGGGTACCCTCATCCATTGCTGGTGGGAATGCAATCTTGTGCAACCACTGTGGAAGTCAGTGTTTCGGTTTCTCAGGAAATTCGGGATCAACTTACCCCTGGACCCAGCAATACCACTCCTGGGAATATACCCAAGAGATGCTCTATCATATGACAAAAGCATTTGTTCAACTATGTTCATAGCAGTATTATTTGTAATAGCCAGAACCTGGAAACAACCTAGATCCCCTTCAATGGAAGAATGGATGAAGAAAGTATGGAATATATACACGCTAGAGTTACTACGCTGCGGTAAAAAACAATGACTTCTCGAATTTTGCATGCAAATGGATGGAAATAGAAAACACTATCCTGAGTGAGGTGTCCCAGACCCAAAAAGATGAACATGGGATGTACTCGCTCATAATTGGTTTCTAGCCATAAATAAGGGCCACGGAGTGTACAATAGGTGAACCTAAAGAAGCTAAGTAAGAAGGTGAACCCAAGGAAAAACATATAGTTATCCTCTTGGCTAAGGGAAGTAGACCAAATTGTCGGGGAGAAAATTAGGATCTTGGGGGTGGGGTGGGATGGGGGTAAGGGGAGATGGGGAGAGAAAAGGTAGAAGGGAAGGAGGGGGGGACTTGGGGAATCAGGAGAATTGGGATAAAGGAAAGGTGGATAGGGGAGCAGGGAACCACAATTCTTAGTTAAGGGAACCACTTTAGGGTGAGCAAGAGATTTGACCCTAGAGGGGCTCCCAAGTGCCCAACATGAGGTTCCCAGTTAGTTCCTTGGGCAGCTGAGGATTGGGAACCTGAAATGACCCTATCCTAGAGCAATACTGACGAATATCTTGCATATCATCATAGAACCTTCATCTGGTGATGGATAGAGATAGAGACAGAGACCCACACATGAGCACTGGACTGAACTCCCAAGGTCCCAATGAGGAGCAGAAGGAGGGAGAACATGAGCAAAGAAGTCGGGACCAGGAGGCGTGCACCCACCCACTGAGACAGTGGAGCTGATCTGCGGGGAGCTCACCAAGGCCAACTCGACTGTGACCGAAAAAGCATGGGATAAAACCGGACTCTCTGAACATGGCGAACAATGAGGGCTGATGAGACGCCAAGGACAATGGCACGGGGTTTTGATCCTACTTAATGTGCTGGCTTTGTGGAAGCCTAGCCAGTTTGGATGTTCACCTTCCTAGATATGGACGGAGGGGGGAGGACCTAGGACTTACCACAGGGCAGGGAACCCAGACTGCTCTGTGGACTGGAGAGGGAGGGGGGGGGGAGAGGAGTGGGGGGAGGGGGAGAAGGGTGGGAGGAGGGGGAGGGAAATGGGAGGCTGGGAGGAGGTGGAAACTTGTTTTTTGTTTATGTTTTTTTTCTTCTTTTCTTAATAAAAAAATTATAATCACAAAAAAAGAATATATTAGCAAGAACAAAATTAATTGCAATATTCAAAAGCGATTTAATATTGAAATATCTGTTATGGAATTATTTGTCCTTTCTGTGGAAAACTGTCTAAGAACTATAAAACTGGAGCAGGCTCTCATCATAATAAAAAAAAAAAATATAGAGCAAGATTACCTAGCCTTTGTTCTGCAAAAGTGTTTTATCAAGACTCTCACATCAATCTGGTAAAAAGCCACACTAAGTCATCACTGGGTCAGTTACTTGTTGGCCTTTTTTGCCATTGTGGAATCTACCAATAAAACTCTTTTACAAGTACAAAAAAAAAAAAAAAAAAACACAAGCAATCAAACCTCAGAGTTGTAAAGCTGAGTCCCAACAAATTTACATACAAATCATTCCTGCACCTAGTCCTCAGGGAACATTGTAAAAGAGGGGCCTGAAATACTTCAGGCAACAGAGAGTCAGGAAGGTTTCTATGAAATTGTGTCTTTCTAATGTCAGAAGCTATACCCATAATGGCTCACCAACATGGTTGTCTAAATATGAGCTGAACAAGGATATCAATAATAGACATACTCCTCTAGATGGTGAAAGTCCAGGAGGTTTCAACCTATGCAAAGAACTCTATATAGGCATATAAGGAATGCTGAGAACAGGAGGAGTAGTCTTTTCTAGGAAACAACACATCAACTGGTTATCCAACACCATATGGTCAGCCATGAAAACATAAGAATGAGTAACATTATGCAGACTGATCAAGGTGTTTCATGTATTTAGCAATAATATACTATATATATGTGTATGTAGCAACAATGGAGGGACAAAAAGGCCATAGAATTGAAAGAGAGTAAGAAAGGGTATATGGATGGGTTTGGAAGGAGAAAAAAGAAAGAGACAGTAGTGCAATTATATTATAATCTCAAAATAATGTAAACAATTTAAAAAGTAAAAAAAATCAAGGGAAAAAAACTGTTTTGGAAAAAGGAATTCTTGATTATTGATGGGTCAGCATTAATATTGTGATTCTAAAATTCTTATATGTATAATGTGTATATACTGGAACAGGTTATGGTTAGCTTCTCTGTTGCCTGCTTGTGTCATTATGAACCAGGACTTTTGATGTAAAGAAATATAACATAAAAAATTAACCATTTTTTCTCTTATATAGTACACAAGCACTAAAAGAGAAAATGTGAAAGTAGAAGGGGGGATGGGATGGACCTGTGGAAGGAGATGTAACAGGAGAGGAAAGTATGGGACAGGTTATGATTCAAATATATAATGCCATGGTAATAGCCACAATTTTGTGATATTAATATGTACTAATAAAAATTTAAAAACAACCAAAATTGTCATGAAATAAATTAGAAGTACCAAAATCAAAAATACTCCAAAACACAACTAAAAATTATTTGTGTGTGTGTGTGTGCATTTGTGTATTTTTGTGTGTGCTATAAGCATATGTATGTATGAATTCATCTATATGTGCGCATATACATGTATGTGTGGAAAACAGATGTTAAGAGTTGTCTTCCTTAATCACTCTCTAACTCAATTTTTGAGGCAGTATCTATCACTGAACCTGGAGCACACCTATTTGGCTAGGCTACCTCATTAGTGAACTCGAGGAATCCATATATCTCTATCTTCCTATTAAATTACCTTTCTAATTAGAGTAAAAAGAAACCACTATCAAATCCTGCAAAGGCCAAAGGAAGTATTTGTTTAGACAATGGATATTTAGCACATTTTGTATTCCTGTCTCCAATTTATTTTATCTCGATTTGCAAAGTCATGTCCATATGGAATAATGCTGGCCAATAAAAGTCTTTATTATCCATTATTTAATCCATGTGTTAGTAGAATTTATAGTAAAGTTATCAGGATTGTTACTCCTCCCCTGTTTCAAAGGTTAGTAGTCAAAGGTTCAAATGGAGAATTAATTTCTAAAATCCTGAAATGCTGGTGAAGCTGGTAGTAAAGACACTCAGGACCTCAAGCTGCTCTCCAAGTATTCTATTCCTGAAACTGTTCTCTTTTCTACCAAAATTATGTGATATTTAGATATATTAAAAAATTTATATTAATATATTTAATATGTTAAAATATATTAAAATAATTTTATCCTAAACAAATCATACCCAATTATAAAGTGGTAGTTGTATAACTCTGCCTTCCATTTTAGAGCTGGCTGCCCTGAAATAATCAAGCTTAACCACAGAATATATCTATAGTTTCAAAGGCCATGACAAAGAGCTCTCTATAAAAAAGGATAAAGCATCTAGTCCCAGGAAAAGTTACTAGAGACATTCCATAAGGTGCTATGAGAGAAATGTTCTCTATTCAATGTCATGACCTCTAGAAAAACCTGCATCGCTACTTGTCAACGAACCCAAAAGTTTGGCTCGAAGAGAGCAAATCATAACAGAGGCCAGGCTGTGGTGAAAAAAAAAAAAAAAAAAAAAAAAAAAAACCTTCAGGAAGTTAATTTTGGATGACCTAAGGAGCTAAGGTTCCCAAGGACATACATGTTCTGCTTATGGGTATGTATACAATTTGAATTGAACTCAAAAGCAGTTGAAAGAGAGTGTGTATGTATCTTGGAGTGGGGCACAAATGGACATTGCAAGCTGGCTCATGAGACATTAGGAAATGTTTAAGATCTGAGTCTTCAAACTGTAGCTCAATCTTTCTCTAAGTTTGTATTGGGAAGCAGCCACATTCATTCGCTTCAGTGTTATAGAAAGCTGCTTTGAGGAAGAGGAGAGCACTTTTTAAAGAGGAGTATGTCTTAAAGAGCCTGAAATGTTTACCAGACTTGCCTATGCAAAAAAAAAAAAAAAAAAAATACCTGTTGACTCTTATTCAAGACAATTAACAGCGGCTCTTCCTACATTTCAACAAAATTACTTTTTAAACAAGTTGCCACACTGAGTAAACCTTTTTATGTTTGCACAATCAGAATAAGCTACTTAACTGTTTCTATCCCTGTGGAATTGACGTGACCTCATCTGTATACATTGAGTGTTTGGCATATGGTACATGGAGAGACAGGCAGTTAGAATTGCTTCTCTTAAAGGAATTTTCACTTTCCAGTGCAAAGCAGGGATTACTTTATGTCCTGAACTACCTGAGAAGCTATTTGTTATGATTCATCAAGTGAATGTCCGATAGTTGCGACCCAAACAGTTTCTCTAGAGAAAGGGAGTATAATGGACATTACTCAGTTGTCTATGTGTGCTTAATATAAATGTGATAAGATCGTGTAGAATGATAATCTAATTATTATCTGAGTAGGTTTTTTTTTTTACAGTTTAGGAGACCTGCCTACACATACCCTGAACACACCAAAGAAGGTAGACGCTTCAAAGTATACAGTTTACTTAAGGAGTAGTTTTGGTTTAGTAGCTGAAAAAGGTCAAGGTAAATATTTTAAAAAATTTCAAAAATTATACATTCAAAATAATTGAACACAAAAACTTAAGTTGTTCTATAATATGGATTTTTGAATGATATTCCTTGTGTATTATTAGGTTAAACAACAGAAATTAATTGGAATAGAAAATAAAATGCATTTTCTAGAAGACATAAAAAGGAAGTAGGGTCACAAAAATTTTTTGTTCTGAGAAGAAGGAGGTGATTAAGGTATTTTATATGTTTATAAAATTTTCATATTTGGAAATCCTTTAATACCACAAACTGAAGAAATAATTTTTCAAGTAAAGAGATCATATGGGCATGTTAATTGATTTTCTGATGTTGATAGAGCTGAGAAATGGTTCTGGATTTCCTAAAATACTATGTTTGAATTGTTAAGATCCACAGTAGGAGAATTTGGGGTTACTTCAGTGTTGGTTGTTAGGACAAACTTGTTCTAGTTTCTCTTTTGCACAGCCAAAAGCAGCTTAGATAAAAGAGTTTCCTTCATAGTAAATGTTATTGTCTATCACTGAGTGAAGTCAGTGCAGAAATTAAAAGCAGAAACCATAGGAAATTCTCTTTGATGCCTTGTTCTCTGGTTCTGTTGACTGGCTAAAGCTTACTAGCTTTTCTCAACAGACAGGACCATCTTCTTCATGTATTGTCACTGACAGTAGGCTGGGTGCTTCTACAATCAATTAATAATCAAATCAATCACTCAGAGAAATGTTCAGAGACCAATCTGATCTAGGCAAGTTCTTAACTGAGGCTTCTCCTCTCAGAAGATTCTAGGCAAGCTGAGACTTAAGGCTAAGACACTGGTGAATTATAGGGTATTTACTAGCATGTTCTGTCTGTACTCACTGGAAGCTAGTAACATAAGGCCTTAACAAACACAGGTCCAGACACAGAGGTAGGGGAAAAAAGTTAAACTACTAAACTATACATACTACTGTGGTAATCTAGTTTGTTTTAGTCTCTGTCTTTAAAATGTTTTCACTCCGACAAAAGGAGGCCTTTTCATTTTTTGAAAATTTCATACACGTATACATGCATCTGAACATATCTGTCCCTCACGCTTTCAATTTCTCCCAGGGAGCCTCTTCATGCCTCATCTCCCATCAAACTGTGTGGGCAGTACTAACAGGACCCTGTGGGTTTAACATATAAAAAGGGATAATTTTTCTTTTTTAATTGAAAATAAGGTCTTCTCTCATACAGTAGTACATACCAACCACAGTTTCCCATGACATACAGAAGCCAGAGAAACAAGGAAAAGAGGGAAGTTTTTCCAGCTCCCTAAGAATAGTACAGTATGAAATGCTAACAAGTAAATAATTAGAATAACCAAAGGCATTTACTGAATTTATGTGAATAGATAAAACACTCATATCCATGACTTCAATATTACTAATCCTTCAAAATTTTCATGACCTATGAGAGTACAAAATGAACAATGAAAAAACAAGCA
The DNA here is from genome assembly GCF_018167655.1 of Microtus oregoni. Lineage (NCBI taxonomy): Eukaryota > Metazoa > Chordata > Mammalia > Rodentia > Cricetidae > Microtus > Microtus oregoni. The sequence goes on from NW_024544713.1 coordinate 572,562, forward strand.
ATAAACTTTTCTAATGAATACCTTTAATTCCATAGGATTTATGCAAAAATATAATAAAGACAAAAGTCATTTATAACATCTTTTACCTAAGTTAAACTGAGAATAAAGATAGCTTTATAAAACTTAGTGTGCATATTCAATTGTTCGGTACTTATAGATGACATAGTCTCATAAATTTTTTTTAAAAATATATTTTATAAAATGGGTCACAGAGGGTCCTGAGTTTATTTGTCAGATTACCTTATTGGCAAAGTTTTAGAAATAGAATACAAATTTTTTTCAAACCTTTTATTACTGACAGCACCTACTAATAATCCTTCCAATAGGGACTGCATTAAATATAGGAGCTAAAAATTTTCAACTTGCTTCATGGTGTTTTAGTGCAAAGTCAAGCACTGCTGAAGATAATTTTAATTTAATACATATTATAGACTATATGCCTGGAAAAATATGTCAACTGGTACAAAAGAGGCATGAACGTTATATGATTACCCTCAAGTACATGTTGGTTAAATTTACGGCCTGCTTCATGAGATGGAACCCACGCCTGACACCTTCAATGAGGCCAAGAATCTGTGGCTAGATAGATGATGTGTCTAGGAAAAAAACTGATTATTATCATCCTGCTAAATCAACATAAGAATAAAACAACTTCCAGTGACATATTACAATATCCATAGGTCAGTACGCAACTCGACCCTCATCAGGGAAACTTGCAGTAGATGGGAATTAACACAGAGTCCTACAGAATGTGTATGCCATTCAGAATATGAGAGCCTGTAGAGTCTTCAGCTCTAAACCAGATGTTGTTATCATCCTTCTTCTCTCAGAACAGGGCATAGAGAAATTGTAAGGGTTAAAGGTGTTGAATGATGACGTCAAGGAAAATACTATTTCTGGGCACAACAGGGCAATGTACATATGACATCACAACTGTGACAAGATTCAAAAGATCTGCACACGCTCAAGGAAACAAAATCTCAGCATGGAGGAGGGGAAGTGAGCATGAAGTTCCACACCTAGGTAAAGAGCTATTGTCATTGATTGCTGCTGGGAGAAGGAAAGTCAGTTTTCTCCATGGAGTCATACCTCATGTCCTAATTTATTTTTTGTCAACTTGTCACACTCTAGAGTCATCTAGGAAGAGAGAACCTCAGTTGAGAAAATACTTTCCTAAAACTGGCCTGTGACAAAGAGTGTACTGTGTAACTATTATATAGTATTATATAACTAATAAATGATATGAAAAGTCCCAGTCCAGCCCATTGTGGGTTTTTATAGCATTTGTTAAGGCAGTATAAGAAAACAAACTGGACAAGCCAGGAGGAGCAAGTCAGCAAAGTGTTTCCCTATGGTCTCTGCTTCAGTTCCTGCCAATGGGTTAATGCTTTGAGTTTTTGTCATAACTTCTCTCAATGATTCTGTAAGCTAAAATAAAGCCTTTTTTCCTCAAGCTGCTTTTAGTTTTGGTGTTTATCATAGAAACAGAAACCTAACTAAGAACCTGGTATAGTAAATGCCAGGGCAGGCTTCACATCCAGGAGGAGTAGTTAGCCAACACAAACTGGACTCGAGGGGGAGGGTGGTGGCGGGGGAGAAAGAGAGATGGAGGGAGGGAGAGGAGAGAGAGAGGAAAATGAAGTAAAAGTTAGGTGGGTGAAGATGTTGGAGGGCCTGAGTTAGAAGGTGAATATGATCAAACTACACTATAATAAATTTTCAAAGAATTAATAAAAATATTTTTATTATCTAGATAAATGCAATATTTTAATCTATTTTAAGATGAAAATAATACAAATACTTGATTTCTTGAAGAAGAGTTATGTTCTATCATACAAAACCAGTACAAAACATCCATAACTTCTCCATTACGCTGAAAATAATTATCCTCCTAATGTCTGAGGAAGATCTGAAATCATCAAATTATTGATGTTATTATTAAGGTGTTAATAGACAGAAACCATTGTTTTCTGAAATATTACTCCAAAAATTAATTACCCACTGCCTTTAATTTACTATGTTTTCTAAAAATAAAAATCATGTATGTTGCAAAAAAATCATGTGAGTTGCAACAATACACAACATTATAAAAACATCATTATTTCCATTTTTGAAGAAAGATTTTTATAATTAAAAAGAAATCCGAACTTTTAAAATATGTAACAATTCTTTTGTCTGTCTGACAAAATAGTGTGGTTATTTTACATTGATTATTAAATAACTTAAAAGAAAGGGTGTGGATTAGGGTAGGTGGGGAGGATCTGGGAAGAGTTGGGGAAAGAGAAACCATATTCAGAATATATTGGATAAAAACATCTATATTTAAAAAACAAACGAACTTCAGAATGGGCTAATTTCAGAAATTTAAGGTGGGGAAAACCTCCAGAGAAGGGATCATTTGTGCTTCAAAGAAAAGGTAGTAATTGCAATAGAAGTCACATAGGAAAAAGGCTGTTATTCCCCTTGCCTTTTTACAAGGGAAAGTAAGAAGTAAACAGTGTTAACAAGGGTGAGACAGGGTAGCTTTGGTTCCTACATTAGTTGGGGCAAAGTACTCAAGTAGATAGGGTCAGAGAGCATTATCAAAGCAGAGTTAGCTGTACTGTTAGTTAGGCATTCTTCTTCAATGGCATCATTTTATGATTTTTATTTTAGGAAAGAAACACCAGTGCCTGGTTTCCTTGGACTTTAATGTTGCTCTTCTACAATTTATCCATTCTTTTATGCTATCCAAACAATAGATGCCACAAAGCAGTTACTAACAATGACTCAGTCATTCATTAGTACAGTTTGGAGAGGGAGCTAATTTCACTGTTCTCTTTAGGGTTCTTTCAAGACTCTGTTGTGATAAAATATAACATAACAATCTTTATAAGCACTCGTTGCTGGATCTGAAAGTAATTAAGTAATTAATAGTGGTATAAGATAATCTTCCCTCTTGCCGTAACATCTAGTACAGTAAATAAAAGTATCTCCCCTAAAAATATTCTTAAAACAAGTGCAGAAATCAACAAGGAACATGATACGAAATACAATAACATCCCTTTGCAAGTTCTCACATGTGACAATTGTCTGAAGGGACTCCCAAGTTCCTCCAGACCCTGTAACACTGAGTGTTCATTGTATAGAAGTGTTCCTGAACTGTAAGCGACATATGTAGAGCCACATTTAAGAGCAGTCAAAGGACTCCCTTTTAAAAAGGATTTCATCCAAAATTCTTTTCAAAACTGAAAATGTGGCAGTCCTTTGTATAAATCTGCATTGTCCTATATTTACCTGTAAAGTGAAGTATCTGCGGTGCTTATGTCCCTATCTGTTGGTTACTGCAAGTCTCTGCCAACTCCACCTACAGTAGAGGCTACAATTGGTGAACCTAGATATTCAAATTTCCACATTTACATAAAGTGACTGATTTCAGTGAATATTTCAACCGCATGATACTTATTAATAAGTCTGCGGCCAGTCACCTGTAAGAATAGGGTATCCATAAGGGCTCTATATAAGGAAGATGTTGCTCTCGAATATATCATTTTAGTTTTTTAATTGCATATGGTGTATTTTAAATTCAGCATGTAATTACTATCATGGTTATACCTCTTTGTACATCCCCTATCTTTGTAAAAAGAATCATACCTTATGTTAATAAATTAGACAAGCTACGATTTTCTTGTATATAGATTCTGAACTAAAAATCTTTTATCCCTTAGTCATTTACAGGATAATGTGTTTTGCTATTTAAGAAGAAAATATTTCACACGTAATGTCAGCGGTAGGCACAAAGGAGGAGGTAATATCAACTCGGGAAAACTGTGGAATAGCATTATTACAACATAGCTTTTCAAATCTAGATTATTCAACTTATAGCTTTTTTTTCTAGTGAGTTTTTTTTTCCATGCCACTGGAGAACATATGATTGCTTAATTCTAAGACTTGTTTTGGCTTGCTTAATTTCACTTAATAGAACTGTGTGATGGGGAACCTGTTTACTTGAAGAGTCCCCTTCAACCTCATCAGGTTGAAATGAGAACAATCTACTGAGCCATGCCTAACTTAAAGAAGTTTTCAATTTTTTTGTGAATGGGGTAAGGAAACCAAGTCATATGTAACAATACTTAAACAAAAAGAGGTAATGAATTTGGGAGATAGTGTGAGCAGAGATACAGGAATATTTGGAGGGAAAGGAGGTATGGTAAAAATGATGTGAATACAGTATTTTTGTATAAAATTCTAAAAATAAAAGTCTTAAAAATAATGTAAGCAAATTAACCAGAAATATATTCGGAAAACAAAACTTCAGATTTTAAATGGTTTAAAATGTGATATCCTGCTATTTTTTTTAAAAAACTTTTTCCTCTATGTTTTCTTTCACCTATATATTTTCCCTCAGCTGCACAAAAAACTTTTCTTCAGACAGTATTAATATTCTCTTTTATCCAGTCAGCTAAAAAAAATTCCATATAGTTATCATCCTATACTTACATAGTAAATTAACAAGATAATTTTTTTTCTATGCTAGATCTCTGGTCACCAAATTGTGTTTGGTAGCATTCATATTTCTTGCCCGTAGTTAAGATATTTTCTTTCTTAGGCTAGTTTGCTTTAGGTCCACAACTTATGCATGGACACTGAGATAGCTTAGAGATTAACCTTTACCTGGAAGAATCCCCAATATCAAGTGTGGATATAAAAAGCAGGAGGAAAAATCCCCAGACAAGTGTGAAGTTATAGAAACAGAAAAATCAAAGGTCATGGTGACCATTACAGGCTTATTGTTTCCTCAAGTAAAAATAGGATTCAGAGCTCAGCCAATTTCCTGTCATTTGCATTTTACTATTTATTTGAACAATAGGCAGACACCAGCACTTAATGGAGGAGCATGATCTCACATTACACTTTAAGAGACATTATCACAATTGATGATTACCAGATTTCTGCTGTCTTACAAGCTGATTTTCTTACTCGGGATAGTCTGGATGGGAGGGCAGCATAGTTTACTAACTCTTTTTTTTAAACTAACTTTTAAACAGAAGAGATTGTAAGCAGTCATTCTGTCCATCTCTATCCAGTGCCACATCTAACTATCCATGAATACAAAAAGCAGAAAATAAGAGTGGCGAGAGCCCACTGAAAGGAAAAGGATAGTAGCTTTTAATTTATATTTTACCATTTGCAAAATGCTCCCACATCACTTACCTGACTTAATTCTCTCCCTAATGAGACAGGTACTTAACAGAGCTCGGTGAGGCAGTAATTATTGTCATTATTTCCAGTTTATGGATGAAGAAAAGTGAAGTTTAAAGACGTAATGTCACATGTTTTGATATCATTAAATAGTGCAGTCATCCCTTGACTCCGAATCTTTAGATAAGAGAGCTTGAGCAACTGCTATTACCATAAGTACCTAGTTTTTCCTAGTGATATATGTACAAACATATGGCTTCTGATCCAAGAGCGTCTTCATCTTCTTTCTAAAAGTGAGAGGAATTTTGCCACTCCATTTCAACATAGTTCACAAGTTCTCATAGTTTTTGAAGATTAATTAATTAATGAACTCATTCATGTGCCTGAATGTGTGTAACTATACCATATGCATTACGGCGCTTGCGGAGGTCAGCAGAGGGTTTCAGATCTACTGGAACTGGAGTTTCAGACAGTTGTAACTGAAAACTGAACCTGGAAACTGAAGCCAGGTCCTTTACAAAAGCACAAAGGTTTTTCACTGCTGAGTTGTCTCTCTAGTTCCATTCTTACATTTTTATAGCCTAAAGCAAATTCCTGGCTCTTTAACTGGTCAGAGTTGAAATAATAGGATTCCCTCAGATCATCAAACATCTAAAAAGGTGGAGGACATAGAACTTAAAAGAAATATACTTTTTAACTCTGTAGTTTAAAAAAACAAAAAAAAAATCTATGTCAGAGTAAAGAAAATAGTTCCTTCAAGGGTTATAAGCTTCTTTACTAAAGTACACATATTCATTCAGTAAGAAGTAAGAACCAGGAAGAAGGCTTGAGGGTACAGCACCACCCCCAGTCTCAGTGCCTCCCCTCAGCTACGTAAATAAACTAGGAAAGTAAGGAGAATGTGGTTGCTGTTTCCCGCCCACCTGCTCACCGAAAACCACATCTGCCATCTCTAATTTTAGGCTCCGTTCTTGAGAATACTCCTATAATTTTCTTTTTCATGGAAACAGGCAGTGATTTATGGGAAGCAGACAAGGAGAGCACATTCTATGCAGGTCTACCCAGGTTGAGTGTACCCCCAAAATGTGTATCAATAGCAAACTTTCTCATATGGGACATTTGTGGGACACAGTTGTCAATCCCCCTGCAATAGCAGAACAAAGGGCAATGCATGAGCAATCTCAAATTTATACTAGTTCGAGCAACTGACAAAGAGCACTTGGTTCCATTTGAGCATACGTAAACTCCGCAAGGCCCTAGGGCTGAAGTTTGCTCTGGAAAAGAAAGAAAGAAAGACAAGGTGGCTAGATTGGGTGAGCTACTTACGAGCAAGGTAGATGATAAGATCCTAGCAGTGGGGTTCTTAATTAGAGCTTAATTTATAGTAAGCAAACATTTTGTTGGACTTGGTATATGGCCCTGACAAAAGAAAGTGAGCAATGCAGAGATGGCCCTTGCCTTTGTGAATCTAAGCAAAACCAGAAAGACAAGTTTGAACATGAAGTTACAAGCATAGTGAGTGTTATGAGTGGGAAAGAAGCCCAGCTGCCATTGTGTTTTTATTTCCAAATTTCTCTTTAATATAAAACTAATGGTGTGATGATTAGAAATGATAAATGTAGAAAACATAAGGATCATCCTAAAATTACACTCTCCCTACCTTTGCTGACCTCCACCTGACAACACATTGGAGACAGGGAAGGGGAAAGAAGCAAGCTGGAGAAAGAACCTAAGGTACATAAGGAGGTGGAGAATAAAAGCCAATCGTGAGGTCACTCCCATTTACTCAATGTCCGGGGACATCACCCTGTCATCAGCTTGGCACCACCACATTTTGCTTTCTGGTAGTGGAAAATTTTTCCTGTGTTGGTTATTTAAGTGAAATTTGAAGAGCCAAGGACGCTTTCAGAAAGGGTATGTGGGGAAAATGCCAACTGCCATTCCCTCCCTCTTCTGCTCTTCCAAAAAAACCAGGCTTGATTATCTCAGGCTGAGCATGACTAATTGTGAAGTGCTGGGTTGCGGCTGCTTACTGGTCTCTCTGGCCTCAGTGCTAGTCACACTGCCTCGCAAAGTGCTTTGGGATTCCATGAGAGCAGAAGACACCACCGGTTACTTTGGTGGTAGTATCTGCTCTTTTCATTTCAAAGAGTGCGGAAGAGGGACAACTTGGGAAATCTCGACCAGGGCAAGTGTCAGTAGTCATCTCCAAACTGAAATGGATTTGGGGACAAGAAGTGGGGACACGTACATGGGCACCAAGAGCTGGAGTGTGCCTTCATAGGGAATGTGTGCAAAGAGTGACTGAGACTGCTGGCCAGGAGATTGAGTATCAGTCGCTGATGCACCACGGAACATCCTGTACCTGTCCACTTTGGAAGCCCCCAGAACTCGGAGGGTGGGGCAGAACACACAGAGCCTTGGAAGAATGAAAACTAATCAGTCCTTACAGGAGATGTGGATCTCAGCAAGGACCGAGTAGTAAAAGACTTTTAACACTGGCTGGTAGGCACAGCCTGAGGTGGGGTGGAAGAGAAGGAATATGAACTAAGTGTCTTCTGTTTGCCTAGTACTGGATCTCATTTCCATTTTTCTAGCAATCATACAGGGTGGCATTTCAAAGTTCCACCTTAACGGATAAGAAAATCAAAGTTCATACATAGATCTAATCTACATGGGAAGTAGAAAAAGACAAGATCTCCTGAGTAAATTGGACGCATGGGGAACTTGGGGAGGGTTAAAGGGAAGGGGAGAGAGGTGGGGAGGAGAGCAGAGAAAAAGGTAGAGCTCAATAAAAATAATAAATCTATTATAAATCAAAAACAAAAAAAGAAAAAAAAATCAAAGTTCTGCGCAGTTAAATAATGTTCTTGGGCTCATACTCTAGGTGACCATAACTCCAACTCTAACCAATTTCAATGATTATTCATTCCCTCCCATTATATGAAGTGGCTGTTCTACATTCATTCCAGTAGAATTAGCTAAGATGCTCAATGTGGTGGTTTCTTTCTGATTCAAAGAGTGCGTTTAAGACAAAGTATTCCAGACTCTCAAATACTTTCAGCAAAACATCATCTATATTATTGTACTAATGAATCAAATATATGGAAGAACAATCTTCTATCACCAAATGAGTATTTTAAAGCAGTCAGAACAGATTTGGAGGCAAGCACTCGAACTTTATGACTGTTTATTTGAACATGACCTAGCTTGCCTTCCGCTGGAAAGCACATGAGTACCTGAAGAAATGAAAGGAACATTACAGAATACTTATTTAGCATAAATCATGCCTGTCTTTCAGGCAGCTTATTCACATTTAGACCATATCACATATGGAAAGTGCTCTGTACGGCCTAATTGTTGACATAGTGTTTCTTAGTGGGCTGGGACCTGGGAAGACCTGATTTCGATTCCTGCTGCCCTTAATTTTTAGCTATTGTTATCTAAAACAACAAACTTTACATAACCGAGTTAGTTCTCTTATTTAAAAAATAACATTGCCTGTTCTGAGTATCAAATAAGACAATGGAAAGAAAAGATCTTGTAAGTTACAAAGCCCAAGAATAAAGGAAATATTTGAATTTTCAGGCAAGCCAAGGGAATCAACGAATATGGTGAAATTGATGGTGGTGAATCCTTTCTAACGTGACAAAAAATAGAAAAATATAATATTTATTATTTATTTATGTGTATGTGCCTGCTTTACATGTGTACTTGTGTGGTAAGGCCTTTTGTATATGTGTTGCTTTTATTGGTTAATAAATAAAGATGCTTGTTTTTTTCCTCTGATAGGGCAGAATAGAGCTAGGCAGAAAAAGTGAATGCTTGAAGAAAGTAGGCAGAGTCAGTGAGACAGACATGCCGGAACCTTGCTGGTAAACCATGAGCCTCATGGTAAAACATAAAATAATGGAAATGGGTTAATTTAAGATATAAGAGCTAGCTAGCAATATGTTTAAACTATTGGCCAAGCAGTATTTTAAATAATAAAGTTTCTGTGTAATTATTTTGGGTCTGAGCAGTTGGGAATGAACAAGCAGCCTCCCACTAACAACAGGCATCTGTGGGACCAGAAAAGGATATTGAATCCCCTGGTTCTGAGTTATAGGCAGTTCTGAGCCACCTAAGGTGATTCTGGGAACTGAACCTGGGTCCTCAGCAAGAGCAGCAAATACTCTTAACCATTGTTCCATCTTTTTACAAAACCCCATCGCATCCTTTCCTTGAGAAGTATCATCTTAAATTTGTCTTTAAAGAAGTAATATAGCTGGCACAAACTCTGTAGCAAGTAGGTCTATCATAGATTTTAACTGTGTCAGGGAGCACTCTGAACTCAATATTAGGAAACTATGTACCTCTATAATACCTCAGAAGTATTCAAACGAAAAACGAGTTTGAAGGTGTAGAAACATGTGTAGATACCAAAAGTTCCCATGTATTTTCAGAAGACAAGTGTTGGTGCAGAATTACAGATTTCAAACACTGTATTTGGTAATTCGTGTACTTTTTGGAACGACATAGTCCACTGGCTGAACAGAAGGTTAATCACTGCTAATGTGATAACTTGTTCCATTCTCAACTACCCCCCATCTTCCAAACACTTGAAGTGGATCTTGGTAATTTCTAAAACTCCTTTCCATAGTTCCTTACTGATAACAGTACTGGGCTCTGATCATTGAGGAAAAAGGGAATGAGTTGTCTCTGGCATCATTCAAAGAATTGAATTAACTACAACCCAAATGGTAACTTCAGACCTCTCACTGTAGGGCTACCCCTTAAGTGGACAAGGCATCATTTGGCCAGTTATTTGAGTAACATTTGTCACATAATTGTTTAGTATAGACTATTAAGTAATTGACAGAGCTAACATTGTTTATAACAGCTGTAAAGGAAACCAAATGACAGCTATATCATACCATAACCCATTTCATTGTCCTATTTTTCATAAATTCAATCCCTATATCTTCCTGTTATATATAATCAGGCTAATATATGTTTATTTTGCTAACAAATCTTTTTGTGTTGTGTCTATGTTGTATGTGTATATGTGTGTTATGATGTCTATACATGGATGGTTGTGTGTATTCATGTGTCTAAGTATAGGTTCATGCAGGCCACTGGGTGCTCATGGAAATCATATTGTGTTAATCTGAACCTTCTACCTTGGTTAACACAGGGTCTCTTTGTTGTGGAGCACTGAATATATACAGCTAGCTGTTTCATGGGTTTCTGAAGATCCTCTTGTGTCTGCCTACCTGTAGGAGCACTGAGATTACAGGCACAATCTACCACTCAGCTTTCTATGGAATCTGAAGATCTGAACTCAAGTCCTCATATTTGCACCATAAACCTTTTACCTACTGAACCACTTCCCCAGCCCCAGCTCCTACCCATTTTATGTTGGAAATAGTTCACCTGAAGTGACTCCAGTAAAGCTACTCTGGATAAAGTTTAAAGGGAACTGAAATTTCAGAGAACTGCTGTTCAGCTTAACTCCCAAAAGCACAAAAGGAATAGGGCATTCACTAACCCCAAAGAGTTTCATGTGCCAGAATTACAAATATCAATGTCTGGAAAAGTTGAAAGATGTGATAGACTTAGGATTCTGTTGTTTAGTGTGATACAGTTCCCTAAATCTCTATTCTGAGAATTTCATAACTGGAAAAATGTTTTCAGTGGCTTTTCTAGATTGTGAAGGTGCACCATTAGGCAACAGTGGAGCAATAATGTCTTTTTTTTTTTTTTAGCATCTCAGTATTACCTTAGCACATGGCTCCAAAAACTATCACACTTAAAACCAATGCTTACACAAGTTCATATAATTGGCAAAGTCAGAGTCATGTGAAAATAGATCTGTATTCAAATTATGTGCTCTTTCAATAGAGTCAATATACTTAAGAGTTGTTTCTGTATCAAAATTTCAATTTCTCTGACCTTATCTTCAATATATATGTACTGAAAACCTCCTCACAGCATGGCCAATTTACTTTCCTCCAAGAAGATTGTGGCTGGTCTTGTCTCTGGATCTTCTCTTGTACTATTTACCTTGAAATTCAACTCTCTAATCTTTTGTATACATTAACAGTTTCCCATGAGTCACTTAATGGAGAACATGGTAGAATAGAGGAGTTTTTGACTGGAGAGAGTGCCTCAGTAAATAGCAGATATACTCACTATGTGGTCTCCTCTGTTATCCACAGAGAGTATCTGCGTGGACTAGAGGGCTAACTAACAGACAGAAACTATACATGGAGTAAAGGAGATAACTGTCCTGTCTTCCACTTATGTTTTATCTGTTAACTCATTTCCACTTTATCTTGGGGCCAAAGTAGCCCTGTGGCTTATATTTGCAATAAAAATGGGGATAAACTAGAGTGTTCCATAGGATGTTTCCAGAAATTAAGACAAAGCTGATCATAGAAAAACTCTTCATGGACTGTCAAGTTCACAGGCAATGCCTCAAACTTTGAATGTCAGATGTGTCTTCCTAAGTTTTGCCAAATGTAGGTGGCAGTTACTAAAGAATGCACTCATCCACAGACTTCTTAGCATATCATTTGAACCCTAAATTTTTCCTCTGTGTTTGTTCAATATATCTGCTATGCGCCACATTGGCACATAGTGCATAAAAGCCTAAAGTTAAATACATGTCTATCTAAAGGAGAACCAGCAGAATTGCTAGAGCCACCATAGTCAACCAAGATTTAAAACCAGCTTCTGGTTTCATAATCGGTGCCTACCACCATATCATTCTATCAGCACAAATACATTATCTCTCATACACAAGTAAAACACCAAGCTATTACATAGTCTTGCAGACCCATGACAATATAACAAAATAAATAATAAGGAACTCTTGTAACTAATACCATTTCCTTTCTATAGCACTTGAACTTTTGCAATAGAATTGGAAAGCACTAATTTATAAAAAAATATTGCTTAAGGAATGTAAAATTTTGGCATAAGCACAATAAAATGAAACATAATGGCTTACTAGGAAAAGATGGACATAAAATTATTATACTGTGTTGAGTGAGGTATCCTAGACCCAGAAAGACAAATGCTGCACATTTTCTCTCATGTGTAGTTTCTAGTTCCAAATCTGTATATACAGCATGGAGTAACCACAGAAACCAGGGAAGTATAAAGGAAATATGGTAGGAGGTAAGGGAGTGGGGCTTCAGATGGGAATCACAGGATACAGGTGCTATAAAGTAGAAAATGAATGAAAAATGAAGCGACTCCAACTGGGGAGGAAATAGGCCAATGAAGAAGGACAAGTAGAGACAAGGGACAAATATGGCCAAGGCTGTTTGATAAAGCATTGAGGAATCATATTATTTTATATTTACCTAGAATTACACACATGCACTATATACACATCTTAAAGGAAGTTAAAGCCACGTGGTCTGGATATTCCTCTCCACAAGAATCATTAATTAACAAAAATACCAGTATCTGGCATAAGAAAACTCTTTTTACAGGACAAGGCCAGTTCAAGGAAGTCAGGGCCATGAGGGGTTGATCTGCCCACTGAGACAGTGTGCCTGAGCTAATGGGAGCTCACCAAATCCAGCTGGACTGAATGAGCATGTGATCAAACTGGATTCTCTGAATGTGGCTGACAATCAGGGAAGACTGAGAAGCCAATGGGATTTGTCGCTACTGCATGTACTGGCCTTTTGGGATCCTATTCTATTTGGATGCATAACTTCCTAAGCCTGGATGGAGCCCGGAGGGCCTTGGACTTCCCACAGAGCAGGGCACCCTGCCCTCTCTTAGTTCTGGGGAGGAAGGAGGGAGGATGAGTGGGGGAGCTGGAGGGAAGTGGGAGGAGGAGGAAGTGGAAGCTTTGATTGGTATTATTTATTAAGTAATAAAAAAAAGAAAAAAAAAGTACAGTAAGTGGAAATTAACATTGGTGATAATGAATAGCTGTCTAGTTGGTCTTAAGCTCACTGAAAAGAAGGGAAATCTTGTCTAGCACTAGGTACCTAGCCAGTTTCTCAGGGCTGGTGAGCTCGTTGTTCTTAGGAAAGAATCCACTACTGTTTCTTTACTAAGCCAACATAACTTTTTTTTTTTTTTTTTTTTTTTTTTTGGATTCTGAACCTATCCTTACACCACAGATGTTTGTAGCTACCACCTGTCATGCAGCAAATTGAGACCATCACAGAAAATCTCAACTGGACACAGTAGAGAAATCAAACAATCATGGGGAGCCTAGCCTTAGTGGATACATCTACAACACAGCTCCTGCATCGGTGGTTCAAGAAATATCACAGAAGAGAGGTCAGAAGGATTTAAGCAATAAGAATACCAGGAAGTTTGCTGTGGAACAGCCTGTCCTAGGAACGGCTACATAAACAAGACCAGAAGCACACACTATCAATGGACATGCTTAAGTATAAGAAGGATAATTTCAAAGTTTTACTATATTGTACAGAATAGCCACAAACTAAATGATCCTCCTACTCCAGCCTTCCCAATGGGCATACCACCAAGCCAAGTTACTTTAGTGCCTTTTAAATATAAAGATGCCTGACCTTTATGTAACAGCAAATGAATTATAATTTCTATGAATAAAAACTGTTTTAAATCCATGTGTAGTGGTATGGATTGCAATCCCAGTTTTTAGGAGTCTAAGAGGATTAAAAGTTTCAGGTCTATGATTTCCTAGGAAGTTTTGAAATAAATTGATGAAACAACAGGTTAGGATTTGTATAAGACACTCAAAAGTAGACGCAACGCCTTAAGACATTACTCTCCTTGAGTACTATCTTAGGCATGAACAACAAGTGAAAAACAGTTTAGGTCAAATGCCATTCTGTAAACTTAGGGTTGAGTCCACAAAATTTGCTCTGTCAAAGCTGATATGTATTAAGTACCCTCTGTCTCTGGTGAAAATATCACCTTATCTTTCCTGATAACCAACATTCTCCTATGCCAGGGCTCTAGAGATGACAGGTCTCTCAATAAGTGTGATGAAGAGATAATGGCTCAACAAAAGAGTGTTATGTGGCGCCACTTTGGTCATCAGCCAAAAGGAGCAGAAGCAAAGATAAAGAAATTCTGCCTTTGGAATGGTAGTATATTGAACTTTTTCTCCATACAGTCTACTACATTACCACTGCCAAGAAAAATCAAAGCCAGATTAGGAATATGTGCTATATATTTATGTGTGCATGCCTTTATCACCACAGCTTTGCAAAGAAAGTAGATGTGATTCTAAAGTGTTTCAAGACACTAACTTTGTTTGAACCTATTTTGCCACTGACATAAATCTCAAAGTAGGAAATACATTCTCATGGAAGGTAGATTTCAAAAAAATAAGATCAAGCAATATGTACATACTGAGGAACTGGTGGTAAGACTTCTGAAGGCAATCGGCTGCTTTCTGTTTTCTATGTTTGAAGTTTGAAAAGATAAAGTACAGACATTTTATTAGTGCCATAACAAGGATCTAGTTTGGGCATTCTTAGTAGTCAACTAGCAATGGCATTATCAATGAATTATGGAAAAAAAGATCTGAATGTTCAACACAGTTATCACTTACTTGTTATCCAACTCTGACAATTATCTTATATGCTTTCTGTCTTTATCTATGATCAAAAAACATGCTGCCTTACTTGGAAAATGGAGTCAGGGTCAAGTTTTCAATTTTAATACTCTCATAAGGAAAAATGAGAGTCACATAAGAAATTAACGAATCAATTATGGTTTATTTTAGTTCTATGTTTGCAGTAATGTAAGTTTTTATTTCTTATATTGTAATATAACTATAACATTGCTGCTTTCCCTGCCCTCCTCTCAAACCCTCATAATACACTTTTTGGTCTCTTCAAATTATGGCATCCTTTTTCATTGCTTGCTGTTACCTGCTTATATGTGTATGTACATTCCTAAATATAGCACACTCAGTTTTATAACATTGCTTATACGTATGTTTTCAGGGATAAAAACTTGGTGTTGGATAACCAATTGGTGTGCTCTTCCCTGGGGAAGACTATTTCTCCTGCTCTTAGCATTCCTTACTTTCCTATAGTTCTTTATGTAGGGTTGAGGCAGCATCAGCTTTCTCTGTTCACTTCTGTATGTCTATTGGTATCTTCCTTGTTCACCTGAAAGGTGCAGGGTGGCAAACATAGCTTTATGGTGACAATTACTCTTATTGAACGTAAGACCTGCTCAATTAGAAGGAAACCAAGATCATTGCTGGAAACTTAGCTATCTATGCAGTGTTAGCTAACTCATGAATATTGGAAAAGGACCTACAACCACCATTTTACCAAAACAGCAAAGTCTCTAATAACATTTTAAATATTTCCCTTATACCCATCAATATGTTTAGTTTCTGGTTTTGAGGCCCACCCCACAAGAGGGAATTCATGCCTGGCCTTGTAACTAGGTCATAAAAACAAAAACATATAAACCCTCATGCCTGAAGATATTTTATGCCTGAAAAGGGAACTTACTATTATTATTTAGCAAAACTGAAACAATATCATGTTTTCTTCCAAGTGCTTATGTTTCAATCCATAGATAAATTCTACTGGCTAACTTAGTCAAAGTAACTTCTTTTTGTAATGGATGGTGGAAGATGAAAGGCTATATTCCTTCTTCAAATTATTGAGAAGAAGTGATGTGCAAGTACCCATTCCTAAATAAGACGTTTGTAGTACCTTCTCTAAGGATGAGGAAACACTGTAAAAGAGAGGGTGGAAAGAATGTAAGAGCTGGAGCATAAGGAGAAGGTTTGTGGAAAGGAATCTTCTGTGTTTGACATAGCTGATGCAATCATGCCCTCACAGCAGCACCAGCTGCCGACACAAGACTGGGCCTGTTGATTGCTAGACAGATTGCACACGAACTCAACTCATATGGTCTTACTCCTCCCTGCAGGAATATGGACTGCAGATGGATTCTGAGGGAGGAGCAGCAATTATCTTTAGTTGTGTACCCAGTGATGATCCCACAAGGCTACAATGGATAGTTTCAAACTTATGACCACACTGATGACTCTGTTTAAATGCAATGGTTACAAAACATAACAAAAGGGATTAATGTGGGAAAATGACCTGGAAGGAGAAGTATGGAGGGAAGACAAGAGACGGTGGCAGTAATCAACATGCACTGTGTATGTATGAAATTGTCAAGAAACAAATCCCATAGAATATTTTCAGTAGCAATGGTGTTAAGGCTAGTAGTCTAAACCTCAAGGAATGCCAAGTACTGACATTTTCACTCACTATATTATTTGGTAACTATATCTTTCACATTTTACATTCCTAGAGTTGTATAAAAATTATGTACTAAATCAAACCCTGCCTATTATTTCTGATGTAGTCGTCTGTCTTCCTCTCATCTTCATCTCTATTCCAGTCTATGCTTAGCTGTACAAAGCCTATGCAATCACTTTCCTCTGGTATAATTTTCCTCATTTATTAAATGAGTATGAATTCAAATCTTGAAGCTTTATTGCGAGGATTGCTTGAAAATACCCACTATAATGGCTGTTATGTATGAGGTCTCAAACAATTATACCCAGTGTAGTTGTTAAGTGTTATTAGGTGAATAAAAATAGCAGCAAAGATGACAGTATCAGGTCTGAGAACCGCATTCTGGAAACAAGAACTGAATAGTATGTAACTTTTTATTTGGGGATATCATATAAGTTTTAGTTGAAATTTAATGAATATTCAATGATGACTTTTTCTGAATTGAAGGTTTTTATAATGAACGATGACACTTGAAAACTTAAACTCTATAAGAAGTACCTGAAAACTGAAGTACAATTTGGTTGATTTTTTTTCTGTTAAATGTCAGAGAATGTCATTGTCAAATAAAGGTACTGAACTACACTAACCTCACAATTACAAGAGCAGATAAGAAAGAAATGAATGGAGATCTGAGGGATTAGAGGTGCTGGAGGAGAGGGAGCAGATTAATTCTGCTTGATTACTACTAGCTGTATTAATTCGTTTCCTCACTGCAACTAAAGGAATGGGTTATTTTGGATCACAGACTGAACATCATGTCAGGGAAGGCCATGAAGGCAGGGACATGAGCCAGTTGGTCACATTGTGACTGCATTCATGGAAGCATCAAGGGACAAGTACTAGTGTTCAGCTCCTTTTCTTCTCTTTGTTCAGTCATAGGGCCTTAGTTCATGGGATGATGCCACCCACATTCATAATTCTTCCACGCTAAGTTAAGCGTTTCTGAAAACACCTTCATAGACATATCTGGAAGTGTATTCTTTTGTGATTCTAAATTCTATACTCCACAGTCAATGGATCTAAATATTAGCATGCACATTTAAAAAAAGCAAGTGATTCTATTTTATAGCTAGGGTCAAAGGCAAAGCTTATACGAGGTAGAGTCAACTTTGATCCCAGATGACATCAGATAAATAATTTTTCTTTGCCTTCAATTTTCTCATGGGAAAATATAAATGAAAACTCACAGTATTGCTTATGTTGCTTACATTCATTATTATATGTCACATGTGTAGTAAACTAGTTAGCATATAATATTAAGTTAGTGTGAGGATAATCTTCTTTGTCAACTTGACAGAAATGCTTTGGCACCGTTTTCCAACTCCCTTGGTGATTCCCATGCGCAATCAACACTGAGACTCTGTGACTGAACTTCTCAGGGTTTAAAATATGAATATTCCTTTATGAGTAATTCACTAAACAAGTATTTACTAGGTATCTTCTGTGTATACGATACTCTTATAGTACTTGTCTCATACAGTAGACAATCCAGTGGGGGAAGTGAATAATAAACAAACGAACAGACAAATTATCTGTTAATGACGAATGTAGTAAGTACTTGACAGAAACAACCAGCATGTTTTATTAGGAAGTAATGAGACAATTAACTTCAAATAAAATAGTCAAGGAAGACCTGTACGAAGAAAAGACTTGTAAGTTGAAATCTAAAGAATCGGAAAGAACCAGCAAAAGATACCTTTCATTTATTATACATTGAAAATCCAAATTATCATTAATTAAAGAAATATTATCCATTTCTTGGTCAAAATGCATTTCTATATTACAATATTTAATTATCACAATATTGTTACTTACCAGTATAATTAGAGTTAAATATTTTGAAAATAGCTCAGGTAAGTTTTGAACTACAGCTTAATCATTATAATAACAAAACATAAAAGTTGAAGTACTTTTAGCAAAGGATAAAATACTTGTAGATGTTATTATGTACAATACATTAATTATTACTGTATTTGTCTCTACCTAATATACATGATATAAGACAAATGGAAATAAGACCTATTTTGGTGATTGGGCAGAAACATGGCACTTTTTTAGGGAGATCCTTCTACCCGGAAGACAAAGTATACTTGAACACATTGGCACAGGAGACCACTTCCTAAATATAACCCCAGTATCACAGACACTGAGAGAAACAATTAATAAATGGGACCTCCTGAAACGAAAAAGCTTCCACAAAGCAAAGGACATGGTCAACAAGACAAAACAACAACCTTCAGAATGGGAAACATCTTCACTAACCCCACATCAGACAGAGTTCTGATCTCCAAAATATACAAAAAAACTCAAGAAATTGGTCATCAAAGGAACAAATAATCCAATAACAAAAGGAGTACAGACCTAAACAGAGAACTCTCAATAGAGGAATCTAAAATGGCTGAAAGACACTTACGGAAATGTTCAATATCCTTAACCATCAGAGAACAACAACTCTGAGATTCCAAAGGATAGAGGCCACTAACAGTTGATGAGTTGTAACATTCTATAACAGCACACAACTGTCACATTATGTAATATTTGTCTGGCCTGGAGCTCACTGCGTAGACCAGGCTGCTCTCAGACTCACAGAGGTCTACCTGTGTCTGCCTCTTGATTCCAGGAACCAAAAGTTTGTGCCACCAGAAAAATAGGCATGCTGAAATGGACATGTGTGTGGGAGACCATAAGACCTCAGCCCTACAGAAGGACTATAGACAATTAGGGAATTTGAGAGTAGGAGAAATAGTACCCCTCAAGGAATAACACATCAATTGGTTATTCATTCCTAATGCTCAGCCCTGAAAACATACATACAAGTAACATTACCTAGACTGAGCATGGTGCATTATGTATTTAAGACTATGTGGATATATTAATATATATGTAATAACAATTACTGGAAGAAAGGGGCCATGAATTTGAAAGGAAGGAAGGAAAAATATGTGAGAGGGTTTGGAGGGAGGAAATGGAAGGAGGAAATTAGGTAGTTATATTATAATCTCAAAAAGTATAGCAATTAAAATACGCAAGTAAAGAAAAATAAGTATTTAGAATACAGTTAGAAAGAAGATTGGTTTAGAAAAATGGCAGAAGTATATTCTTTTCTAGAATCTATGACTTCTCCATTTATGAATAGTTTACTAGGTTTAAAATACCAGGCATACATCCCTCCTGTTTAGCAGGCCTTATAAATCAAATTAAACAGCCACTGGTTACCCACAAGATAAAAACACCACTGTTGCAGCCTTTGAGCTATCTTGCTGAGCTAGCCATTGTTATGGCTTCTAGGCTTTACAGCTGGGTAGAATTTTCCTTTGCTATTCTCTTTTGGGAACTTGAATAGCGACTTCTGGTACTTTGAGAGTCAGTGCTCAGGTACGAAATTTCCAGGTCAGTTCCCACTGGTTTCCGCTAAGTCTTTTGTAGGTCGTATGTGGTGTGTTCATCAGCATGGTCTTACCTTCAAGTTCTGGTAAGCAACTAAGAGCAATGGCAGTATCTTAATCTTTAAGAGTTTCTTATGTTCTTCTAAGAATTATAGGCATATTTTTCTATATATGAAGATGGGTTTTTGACAGCTATCAATGGTTCTTGTGGAGAGAGACATTATCATCCTTTATGTCATAACTTCACTATATATACATATATATATACAGTGTGTGTGTACACAGAAAAAAATATACAAGTATTTTAAGTAAATATATAAATAATGCTTCCCTATGGTTTTCTCAAACATTCTTGGTGTTATTTATGATTCCTTTTCTCCATCCTCCCCCTTCCCCAAAGTCCTCCCTCTCATTTTTCCCATTTTCCCTTCATTGCACCTGTGTCTTATTTTCACCCTCTCTAGAGCTCCCATTGTGTCCCATCTAGACATGGTCCGTTTTTTCTTTCTGATATCTGTGTTTGCCTCAGGTTATGTACCCCAATCTAAAGATTTAGAGACCAAGTCCCCAAAGGAGAGAGAGCATAAATGTGATATTTTCCTTTCTGGGTCTGGGATACATTACTAAGTATAATATATTTCATCATTCATTCATTCATTCATTCAGTTCCATTCATTTACCTGAAATTTCATGATATTATTTTTCTTTATGCAAATCATAGTCTTATTATCTATTCAGTAGTTGAATGGAATTTTGTCAAAATGAAGAAACTACATGACTGTGGAAGGCCTATTCCTAAAGAATACACCTATAATATAACTCTGTGCTAAATCACAGGGACCATCATGGGGGGGGGGGGGCAGAAATACTGTAAGATTTAGAGCAACTTTTGCAAGACAGTTGTCTTCTAGACTTAACAGGGAAGCTGCAAAGATGAAATCTCAAAAATATGGTTGCCTAAATAAGACTTGGACAATGACACCAGTCGAAAGGCAAACATGGATGGAGAAAATTAAAGAAGAAAAGGTTTTGAATTTGAGAGGGAATGGGGAGGCATGGGAGGAGTAGGAAAGGAAATGGAATTTGTTTAAATAATGTAAATATAGCACAAAGCTATAAAATTCTCAAAAATAAAAACAAATTAAAAATACATATTTATCCTAAAATGCAAAAGAATAACAGGGAAAAGAGCAATATATGCTCACCTATACTATTAATAAATTATAAATGTTTATAAATGATTAATAAAATATAATACAAAACATTACATTGTCTGATAATTTCTTTTCTCTATTTCAGAGTCAGTCACTAAATTAGGAATGTGAATTCAGACAAGTCAGTAAATATCTTTGAGTTTTAGCTGTTGGATCTGAAAAATAGAACAGAAGATCAATATATACCTATTTCATAAGATATTTATAAATAGATAGCAAACAATAGGGTATTAAAAGGCTTTCTAAAGGCAAAATTTTAAAAATAAATGTAACTGGTTGTTATTATTGTAACAGATTTCAACAGAACCTCTAAATATTGTAATGATCAAGGTAAAATCACTATCAGTAATTAGGAAGCAAGAGGCCTACATAGAGAAGAAAATAAATGCTCAATGCCTTTCATTTTCTTAGGCTACACTTGTCTTTAGACTTTAGTATCACTGTAGAGCACAACGTGCAATCGATATAGTTTTGTAAGCCCACTTGCTCCTATCCTCAAATATAAAAATAGTGATTACGTTATTGAGCATTTATTACGTGCCAAACACTTCTACATTCGTTACTTCATTTTGTAATCACAAGAATTGGAGTAGATGGTTTTATATATGTTAACAATAAAGAAATGGTGAGCCAGAGATGCATAATACCTTGCTCATGGTCACAGTGAACAAAACAGAGAAACAACGTTTAACATATGGTGCTGGGGAAAGTGGATTTTAACAGGCAGAATAACATGATTAGTCCCTTATCTCTCCTTCTGCACAAAACTCAACTTCAAATTAATCAAGAACGTACACTAAGAGTAAAACCTTTAAAATTATGAGAGGAAAGCGTAAGGAAGATGTTTCAACTAAAAAGCACATAGAATGAATTTCTGAATAAGAGTCCGTGGGCACAAAGAATGAGAGTTAGCAACAGTAGACAGGAGCCCAGGAAGCTGTGAAGCCTCTGGACAGCAAGAGCAGCCAGTAAGTAAAGCAGCAGCCCACAGAATGGAGAAAACTCTTCGCCAGCTACTTATCAGACAGAGGGTTAATGTCTAGGCCATGCAAAGAGCTAGAAAACCCTAAATATTAAATAAATAAACAACAAATTTAAAAATTGGCCATGGAAAGGAATAGAAAATTCTCAAAAGAAGAAAGGAAAATGACTAAGAAGGACTTTTAAAAGTATTCAACTTTTTCTTTGTCATCATGGAAATTCAAATTCCATTTCCTTGAAGATTCTACTCCACTTTGGTCAGATAGAAATACAAAGAACAAAGGAGGCTTACACAGATATGGTGATAGGAAAATGCTCAAACACTGTTAGTGGGAATGTAAGATAGTACAGCCACTTAGAAATAATTCTGGGCATTTCTCAAACATTTGTAAGTAAAACTGCCCTATGATCAAGCTATACTTCTGTGTATATACCCTGTATGGACCATATATCATACTACAGAGGCACGACTGTGTTCAATAATACCCTGTTTTCAATATCTAGTAAAGGGAATTAAACTATATATCTAGTGACAGTTGAATGAATAAGAAAAGTGAAGCAGATTGATGACTACCTTAATTGTCATCATAGAGCAAGCCTTCAACCAGTAACTGATGGAAGCAGATGCAGAGATCCACAGCAAAGCATTGGGCTGAGCTACTGGAGTCCAGTAGAAGAGAGGAAGGAAGGAGTAGATGAGCAAGAACATACAGTAAATAAAAGGTAATAATGTAAAAGTAAAGGTTATGATGCATGTGCGAACCCACAGAGACAGCTGACCTGAGTTAGCCGGAGCTCACTGACTCTAGACTGAGCTGGGGAAACTGCATGGAACCAAATTAGGCTCTCTTAATGTGGGTGGCAGTTCTGTGGCTTGGGAAGTTTGTGGGACCACTGGCAGTGGAACCAGGATCCATCCCTGATGTCCCTGATACATGAACTGACTTTTTGGAGCCCACTCCTTATGGAGGTGTACCTTACTCAGCCTCAATAGAGGGGTGAGGAGTTTGGTCCTGTCTCACTTTGTTGTCTCCTTGAAGGAGGCCTCACCCTCTCTGAGGAATGGATAGGGAGTGAGGTGGAAGGAAGGCAGGGGTGAGGAGACAGCACGAGGGGAGGGAGAGGAAACTGGGATTGCTACGTAAAATAAAAAGATAGTTTCAAAAATAAAATAAGAAAAGTGTAGCACATGTTCACAATGAAATATCAGTCACCTGTAAGGAATAGTGAAATGATGAAATCTGTAGGTTAAATGGCTAAAACTAGGAGAAAAATCCTACTTAATGAGGTGACTCGAGTCAAGAAAGACAAAGACCACAGGTTCTCTCTCTTATGTGGACCGGTTTTGTATATTTAACTTGGAACATAAGTGGGATCCAGTAAATTAGACAGGAAATTTGGGAGGTAAACATGTTAAGAGGGAGGGGAGTAGGATATTGTAGTGGAATCAAAAGTACAGAGGAAGAATACAGGGAAGTGGAAAGTTTAAGCAGTGGTGGATGTGAGAGGACAAGCAGGGAAGGGAAGGGCTAACACAAAGAGAGGGTATATGATCAGCCATATGGAAGCATACAACTTCACAAGCTAGCCTTTTAAAAAAGCTGAGAAATAGTAGACCATGTGGAAAGGAAAAAAGAGGAGATACTGAGAATTAAAGGATTAAGAAGGGATAGGTTTGGAGGAATGGGATCAGGGAGAGAGGAGATGGTCATGGTTGGGTTAACCAAACTAAGGTTGTATGAAAAATTCTCATGTAAACCCACTACTTCGTAAACTAATTTCACTCTCTCTTTCTGTCTCTCTCTCTTTACTAATCAACCATTTATTTATTAAGGATATTTATTTAATAGCCTTAGTAATTAGATAATAATGATTTGGTAAAATCCTTTAAGATTCCTAGAGATTTGATCATATCTCTTTGGATGCATGGTTTCTTTTTTATTTTTTTATTTATTTATTTTACATACCAACCACAGTTTTCCTTCCCTCCTCTCCTCTAAATCCCTCCCTGTGTCTCCCTTCTACCTGTCCTTCATCCACTCCTCCTATGTCTCCATTCAGAAGACTTCCAAATGCTGTATACAAACCAGTTTTAGTGCAATACAAAAAACAAAGGACTGACAGCATTGGGAAATTATAGCAAGATACCACTGATGAACAAAGATGCAAACCTCCAAAAAGAACATGTAAAATATATTATTCAGCCTGATCAAGTCATCCTCATCCAAGAGATGCAAGAATGGTTCAACATACAAAATTCCATAATAGTAATCCACCACATACATATGTTCATCAGAAGCAGAAGAATGTTTGAGAAAATCAACACCTATTCATGATATAGGGACGTATTTTAACATAGTAATAGCAATGTAAACAAGCCCATAGCCTTTGTAATAACAAATGGAGAAGAACCCAAAACATTTCCTCTATCACCAGGAACCAGGTAAGGATGTCCATTCTTTCCTCTTGTGTTCAATATAGTGCTTGAAATTGCTGTTCAAGTAAGACAAGAGGAGATAAAGGGACTACAAATAGGAAGGGAAGAAGTCTACTTATCCTTATTTATACATGATACAGTTATATATAAAAGAAGATAAAGACCACATTAGAAAATTCCTATAGCTAATGAAAACATTAAGCAAAATGTCATTGTATAAAATTAGCATAAAAATCGTAGCCTTTCTATATACAAATGATTGACACACCAAAAGAAAAAAAGAGAGAATGAAATAAAATGATATGATTCACAATAGCCTCAAAAATATCTTGGAATAAATTTAACAAAAGAAGTGAAAAGCTTGTACTATGAAAATTTTTATATGCTGAAAAAACAAACCAGAAAATGGAAAGAATTCCTATACTCATGGATTGGTAGGGTTAATATTGTGTAAGTGGCCACCGTACTAATGGCAACCTCTACAGTTTCAATAAAATTCCCAGAAAAATTCCAAGCCAATTACTCATAACAATTAGAAACAAATTAAAATTCATGTGAGAATACAAAAAATCTTCTGAATAGCAACAACAATATTGAACAATAAAAACACTGTTAGGGATATTAGCACTCTTAATTTTAGGTCACACTACAGAGCCACTGTAATGGAAACAGTATAGTACTGGCACAAAACAAACACATTGATCAACAATAGAATTGGGGACCTGTATATAAGCACATGATTATATAGCCTCCTGATGTTTGACAAAGAGGCCAAAAATATGTACTGGAAAAGAGAATCTTCAACAAGTGATTCCAGAATCCCTTGATAATTTCATGTTGATAACTTCGTGTAGAATAATTAACTAGATGTTTATCTTTCACCCTGAACAAAACAACTCCAAATGAATCACGGACCCCACGTGAGACTTGATATCTTGAATCTGTTTGAGGAGAAAGTCGGCAAAGTATTTCAGCTTACAGGCACAGGAAAGGGTTTTCTGAACAGGAACCCAGTAACAGACATGAATCAAATGGGAACCCTTGAGACTTAAAAGATCCTGTGAAGTGAACGACACTACCATTTTGGTGAAGAGACATCCCAGAATAGGAGAAAATATGCCATCTATTCATCTGACAGACAGTATTTGGAATACACAAAGACCTGAGAATCTAAGCTTTGAAAATATTGACAAAATAATGGGCATAGAACTGAACAAAAAATTCTCTAAAGAATACAAATGATTGAGAGATTTCAAGAATGCTAAATATCCTTAGTCATTGTGGAAGTGTAAATTAAAACTACTTTGAGATTTTCACTTTCCAGATCTGAATAGCTAAGACCAACAAAACAAATGACTACAAAGGTAGCCATGAGTGTCAGAGCAGCGGAAATCTGATTCACTGGTGGTGGGAGTTCAAACTTGGGCAATCATTTTGGCAAGCAGGGTTTGGGCTCACTCCTCAAACAGCTAGAAATAGATCTGCCACAAGGGCCAGCTGTATCACTCTTGGGCATACTACTGAGGAACTTGTGCATCAATGTCCACTGCTCTTCTCTTCACAGTGTCCAGGAAGTGAAACAGTCTAGATGTTCACCAGCTGATGAACTGATAGTGAAAATGTGGTATGAAAAATCGAAATGTGTGCTGGGCATGGTGCTGCACACCTTTAATCCCAGCCCTCAGGAGGCAGAGGCAAGTGGATCTCTGTGTTTGTGGTCAGCCTGGAGTACAAAGCGAAAAAAAGAAAAAAGGAAGAGAAAAAATGGAAAATTGAAATTTGTATGTAAATGGACACAGTGGAAAGTCATTCTTAATAAGGTAAAATGGTAAAAATTACACGTTCTTTCACATATGTGCATGCTAGATTTGAATGTGTTTAAATTGGAGTACTAATACAAGTCAGGAAAGGAGGAGTAGGCAATGGGGTGGAGGTTTCAAGGGAAAAGTGATAGAACACAGGTGGTATGAAGAGGAGAAGAGGAATAATATAAAGGGTAGGGTTACCTAGAGGAGGAAGAGGAGGGTAGGGTAAAAGAGGGAGTATGAAGAAAGATAACTAATACTAACAAGTTTGGGAAATGCCATATGGAAACCTACTAACATACAAGCTTCTTAAAATATGTATTTGTACATAAATATGATCACTTTAAATGAAGTTACTTTATAATGAAGGGACAATACCCTTCCTAGATGACTCCTTACAATCAAATATAAAGGCCAGTTCTACATATGGGTTACCTCTTTTCAATTTTTTATTGGAGTCCCATATACCATTGCCATGTTACAAGCCATTGCTATTACTCTTAGTTAGCCTCCAGAACTTGATGGAAAGACCCTACTGTTAAAGACACCACATATCTGAGTCAAAGGACATAGAGAAATCAGGCTGGTAAAAATATGGAAGCTTCAACCCTATTGGGTATATTTCATAGTTCTAGAAGATTCTATGCATACTACAAAAGGAAAAAAGGAAGTTTACTATTTACCCAGTTGTGAACCCCTAATAGCTACAAAAATGACACACCTGATAAATATGTCCATTGGTATAATAGTGCACAAATATTATGGGAATTAGCTACTTTCTAATTGGAACCCTGTCAGTAAGTACTTCAAAGTGTCCAAAAGCTTAAAATTGACAATTTTTTTTTTTGGGGGGGGGTCTGGGAAAATGGTTTAGTAGGAAAAAAGGTGCTTGTTGTCAAGCTTGAAGACTTCAGTTTGATTTGTAGGACCCACATGGTACAAGGAGAAAACTGGATCTCTCAAGTTGCCCTATTATTTCCTCAGGTGCATCTTGGCATGAGCACACCCACACACATACACATATATATCCAGCATGCAAATACATATTACACACACACACAAATAAATAAACAAATAAGTAAATGTTATATAATTACTTAAAAATATCCATTTTTTTTTCTCCCCAAGTGACCCATCCTGCAGACACGGAGTATACCAATCTGAACAATACATATTCATTTTGCTATCATAATTGCATATCTCCTGTTTTCCTTGCCCATGCCTTGCCTTGTTTGTGCAAGATAAGGCTCAAAGTAAAGTTATCTGACCCAAATAAGATAATGTAAAACATCACAACTGAAAATATCAGCTGTTGCATGTGACTTATCCTTGTTTCAGATGAGCATGGGGGCAGTGAATCAAACGGTAAAAATCTGAAACATTTATGATTAATTTCTGAGCCTGGGCTGCATGATCAGCAGAGAAGCCAAGGTCACTCAGATTCTGTATGCATTTCATTTATATTCAGCAAAGCATCACATGCATCTAAAATGTAACTTTAGTAGAGCAACACAAATGCTTGATTTAAAAACAATGAATAATTTTATGATCCCAACAAGACAGACATCCAAAACAAAGTTGAAAGCTTAGAATTTAATAGTTAAAAGACAACACAGGGGGCTGGAGAGATGCCTCAGTGGTTAAGAGCACTGTCTGTTCTTCCAGAGGACCCAGGTTCAATCCCAGCACCCACATGGCAGCTCACAACTGTCTGTAGCTCCAGTTCCGGGAGGTCTGGCATCCTCACACAGACAGGCATGCACACAAAACACCAATGCCATAAAAATAAAATAAATATATTGTTTAAAAAAGACAACACAGTTGGAAATAAGGGAAGCATCAAGAGAAAATGTAAATGAATGTAGCATCTTCAAAAATTGGTGTGCTTTCTCAAAAACCTAGAAATTAAAACTACCATATGACCCAGCTGTGTCACTTTGTGGCATATTATGAACACTTTGCATTCTTCTGCCTAGACACTTGCACATCCATGTTTAATGCTGCTCTAGTCATAACTAAGAAATAAAATAAAAATTGCCTAGATATCTGTCAACCAGCAAGTAAATAATGAAATGGAATTTTGTTCAACTGCAAAGAAAAATGAAATTATGAAATATGCAGGTAAATAAATGAGATTAGAAAAAATATACTGGGTGAGTTTATCCAGGCCCAGAAGGACAAAACGTGCATATTCCTTCTAATATGGGGATTTCTGCTTCCATTCTTAAGTGTTTGTTTGAGTGCTTGTGGAAGCCATGAAATTAGAACTTTGCAGGAGGGAGTCATCTTAAGGGAGGAAAAAGAATAGATAATAGGTCAAAGTAAAATAGAGAGAAAGAATAGTGTGGGGGGGGTTAGAGAGGGAGTGGTGGATTGGAGAGATGAATAGGAAATGGAGGGATGTTGAAACAAAACAGAGTTATAATAAAGCCATGTAAAAACTTACTATATTTAACATAATTAGAATATATTGAAGAAAGATATTCTGTGTGAGTAGATAATTCTGCTATTAGAGGAACATTTTTCCTAAGGAAAATTTCTATTACCAGATGGAGAATAGCTCTATAATAGTGGGTAGGGAGACCCTGGAGGACTCCTAAATAATACAGGCTCTTGTCAGTTCTCTCTGCTGTTTTCCAGAACTAGAGAATAAGACCCTATTCATAAAGACACCACACACCTCCATTCCAAGATAGACGGTAACCATACTGGAACTGAGCAAGAAATTGCCTTCCTGTTAACTAGCTTTCAATGTACTGGAGCTAACTGCTCAGGGAGAAAAGACAGTAATGCTCTTGTCCAGCTGTGACCCCTATGAAAACCAAAGGCCAGGCAAGATGTGCCCAGCAATACAAAAGATGCGGGATTCTTAAAGTGGTAAACGTGTCATCCTCTGACAAGATTTGGGGCCTAGTCCTCAGAAGGAAACCCATACCTGATACTCTAAGCCTGGTCAACCTCCTGAGGAGGTTGAACCCTGTCTGTTTCACTTAACCCATCAGTGTCAATGACCAATTTCAGAAAAACTAAAATATCTGCTCTTAATGGCTATAAATATAAGCCCTGTGTCAAAGGCCAAGATTTCTAAACATATAAAGATACGTCAGGAGGAGGGTACTTGCCAGCTTGTGTTTCTTTTCTTTGGTTTTCTTTCACAGCAAAATTTTTATTAAATGAATAAAATGTAAGAGACTGTAGTAGCTCTCAGTGCACAAGCTGTTGATTCTTGAACACAATTTTGTGGCCTTGTCTATGTATACATTCAATATGGCAGCTCTTTCATAAGAACAGGAACAAACAGGTACATTAGACATTAGATAGTAATTAGAACAAATATTTGATGATTCTTTTTGAAACCGTACAAATATAGTTGTTTAAAGAAACTGTTATTACTAATTTTCATAGGGTGAAAAAATCCAAGATTACATTGAGGGCCTAAAACAAAAGCCCAGTCAAACTATATAGCCCAAAATATCTATATTCTAGTTCTTTTGGGAACTTCATGGTATGTAGTCATGAGAGCATACTTATTTCTCTTTCCAAAGAAATAATACTTTTGTAACATGCATAATATGTCTCTAGGCTATTTTATCTGTGTAATAGCTAAAGTATATACTTTCTGTGTAATATAAACAACCCGCACAAGCTATCTACTATTTTCATTGTTTCCATGACTCTTTCCGTAACTCTGTTTCTGGAGAAAAATTTCTCTTTCTTTGTCTTATTTTGTGTTCTTCATGTAAAACTTAAGCCAGTAAGTTTTAGTTTAAATGGAGTTCTTCTTAACAAAATAGACTGTACAATAGTTTTCTGTGCAGACAAACATAAACCAGATAAACACAAGATGACTAATGAAGCAATGTACTTCAAAGCTTCAAAATTACTACAAGTGTAAATAATACCAGAAATCATTATAATTCTGACATGCCATATGTGTTTCCTTATTCTCTTCAGTCCAATTTTGAGTGGAAATATGGTGGTTCTTTTATATTATTTAGGTCATATTCTTTTAGTCTTGTTCAGTGATATCAATATAGTATATATAGTTGGAATCTTTGGAAGTCCTTAATGCCTTCCTTCACATATCCAACCACAACCATCCCATTTCTTTATTAAAAAGTATCACCATCACCATTGAACTAGGAGTGATGGCTGATACCTATAATCTCATCATGTGGGAAGCTGTGGGAGAAGAATTTCTGTAAGTTCAAAGTCAACTTGGGAAATCAAGTGAGTTCATGTCTCAACAAAACAAAATCAAGCATAAAGCAAACAAAAATTACTATTATAGGTATATTTGAATGATATAACACTTACCTAGTATACATCAGGCCCTGGGTTTGGTCTCTAGACAAAAACAACATCAACAAAACATTTACAACATTCGCAGTAGATATGCATACTAAAACAAAACACAATAAAATACAAAAGAATAAAATTACCAAAGGGAAAGACCACATCCCTGAAAATTTAAGGCACTGCACTGAAGATGCTAAATCATACCATGTTCATCGATTTTAATAATTAATGTTGGAAAATGGCCACCATACCATATAAATCTACAGGTGCAAGTCAAGACCAACAAAAATATTTTATAGCATTTGTTCATGGTCATAAAAATTTCTTAACAGAGGCCGGGCAGTGGTGGCGCACGCCTTTAATCCCAACACTCAGAAGGCAGAGGGAGGCAGATCTCTGTGAGTTCGAGACCAGCCTGGTCTACAAGAGCTAGTTCTAGGACAGGCTCCAAAACCACAGGGAAATCCTGTTGCGAAAAACAAAAAAACCAAAAAACAAAAATTTCTTAACAGTCAGGAAAAATATCTCAGAGTTTGTATGAGAACATAAAAGAACAAAGAAACCAATGCAATCCTGAACAAAAATAAATGGTATATAAGGCATCACCATAACTTATTTCAAATTATACTGTAGAATCACAGTAATAAAACCAGCATGAACCAAAATCAACATCATGGAAAACTCAGATATAACTCTACACAATTACAGCTACCAAATCTTTCACACTGATACGAAAACTATACATTGAAGAAAAGACAGTATCTTCAACAAATGCCCGGAAAACGTCATTTTATCATGCATAAGAATGAAACTGGATCCTTAACTCTCAACCTGCATATATAATTCAATTGTAAATGAATAAAGGACCTCAACGTAAGTCCTAATGCTATAAATTAACATTTGGTGTGAAAAATCTAGATAATAGTCCAACTTGTGAACAAAGATAAGGACATTCTTAATAACTGCGGAACTAGGACAATTTACAAAAGGGGTCTTGTGAAACTAAAAGATTTTTCCAACAGAGGAAAGTGTCACTTGAGTGAAGATACAGCCCAACGAGCAGGTGAGCTATCCCGCTGAAAGGAAATTAATGTCTAGAATATATGAAAAAATAAAAACAGAACAAAAAATCAAGAAAACAACCTAATTTTAAAAATGGACTGTGAAACCGAACAAAAAAATCTAACAGAAGAAGAAATACAAATAATAGAAACTTTAGAATGTGTTCCACATCTTCAGCTACCAAAGAAACACAGATTAAAACTACCTTCAGATTCCCTTTAACTCCAACCAGAACTGCCATTATCAGGAGCACAAAGAAACAATGCTGCTATGGGTACTCACTCAGAGGGAATTTAACTGATATGATAATTATCCTTGGCCAGCGAAACTAAGAATCTTAAAGAACAGACTACTGCCACCTTCCTAAACCAGTATAATTCCCGATTGCATTTTAAATACTTTTTATTATAATCACAGATCTATGAGGCTCTCACATCTTATCAAAGAAGTTTCTTTTTGAAGCACTTGAAAATCATCACAGGGATCCATGACTTGAAACAGCAAAGGATAATTAACCTTTGGGTAGTCAACTCCAGTTGGTACATCTACAACACAACCACTACACTTGAGGCTCAGGGAATACTGTGGAAGGGTGATGTGGCCCCTCTGTATGCTGTGAATATCATTGGTTAATAAAGAAACTGGCTTTACCTGATAGGGTAGAACAGAGCTAGGTGAAGAAAACTAAACTGAATGCTGGGAGAAGGAAGGCAGAGTAGGAGAGAAGCCATGGAGCCGCTGCTGGAGATGGATGTGCTGAAACTTTGCTGGTAGGACACGACCTCATGGTTGATGCACAGAATAATGGAGATGGGTTAAATTAAGATGTAAGAGTTAGCAAATAAGAAGCTAGAACTAATAGGCCAAGCAGTGATTTAAATAATATAGTTTCTGTGCGGTTATTTTAGGACTGAGCAGCCGAGAATTAACTGGCATCCTCCTTACAGCAGAAGGGGGGGGGGTAGAAACATTGTAAGAGCTAGAGTACTAGAAATTGACACTATGTCTTCTGTATGTGACAGGGAATTTGTACCCATGAAATCTCAACAATATGGTTGGCTAAACAAGACCTGAACAATGACCATACCATGCCAATATGCATGGTGGGATACTCACACGGCTCCACTTTTAAATAAGGTGATGCATGATTAATAATAACTCAGAAAGAGAAATTGGGGTTCAACCTAAAGTTCAGGAAAGCAAAATAACTAGTGACTGGCTCTAACCTCAGTCCTAAAATGGCGGTCCTCCCTCCAGGAATCTCAGAATAAGACTGACAGAAAGCTGTCTCCTCCCATTTTATAATTCTCTTTAGGTCTAGGATTAAAGGCATGCACCCCTGGGATTAAAGTCATGCACCACCTGGTTTCTATGGCAACTAGTGTGATTACTGGGTTTAAAGGTGTATGTTACCACTACTTGGTCTACAAGGCTGAGCAGTGGAACTGTTACAATTTCTGATCTTCAGCAATCTTTATTTATTAAAATAGAAATGAAATGCCACTACAATGAGGAGCTAAGACCATTGAGAGAGGGAGAATCCGTCTTTCTCAGGGATGAGCCTCCCTATTTGTTTTCTAATTCCAAGTGGTCAAGCCTAAATATATATATGAACAATATTTAATGGCCTCAGATGGTTGTATATGTATATATATGAATAAGAGACAATGAAATGAATTACAGAAAGAATGGGAATAGGGACATGATAGGAATTGAAAGGAAAGGAGAAAGTGAGGGAAATGATATAACTATAGTATTCATATATGAAATTAAAAAAAAATAAATAAATAAATTTAAAATGTGATACATACATGCAGTGAAACATTACTGAGATGTAAAATGTAGGAAATTATCAAATTTCTAGGTTACGTGGGGATCTGGAAAATAATACACTAGTGAGGTCATGTTGGCTCCCAAAGATAAATGTTATATGTTCTCTCTCATATGTGGGTGTTAGCTTCAAACATGTTGTTTTATTTGTTTCACCTAGAGTACATGTGGAAGCCAGAATATAGAAAATGATCATTTTGTGGAGAATGAATTAAGGGAGCAAGGATAATGGAATACAGATAAATGAAAATAAAGAAGAAAACTACGTAGGGGTGAGTTTAAAAGTTTCAAGCAGGTAGTGGTGTGATGGAAGTGGAAAAAATAGGTGATATTAGAGGAGTTAACCAAAACGAATTGTTCATGAAGAAGACACGTAAAAATGTAAGATTTTGCAAGCAAAGTGATAAGTATAAGGGGCTAGAACAATGGTCATATGAAAGAATGGGGGGATACTGGGAGCTAAAGGCTTAAAACGGGGTAGCAACAGGAGATAAAAGAAAGGATCACAAAGGGAGTTTGATGAAACAATGCTAAAGATGTATGGAGAAGACTTATGAAGATTCACTCATTCATTAGCTAATGAGAAGTAAGAAAATGATGTTTGAACTGTGTCCATCATATTGGAAAATGAGTAAAACAATAAAGGAACTACTGCTTATTACTTATAAGAAGTTAATGAAAGCTTTCCTGACCTTTGTCAGTATTTCTCTTCCTTCCTTCCTTTCTTTCTTTCTTTCTTTCTTTCTTTCCTTCTCACATTTTGGGTTTCTTATCCTTTTTTTTTTAGATTCTAATGTAACTATAACACTTCTCCCTTCACTTTCTTCTCTCCAAATCCTTCCATATATCCCTCCCTCCTGCTCCCCTCTAAATTCATGGTCTCTTTTTTCATCAGTTGATACTACATTCAGATATATATTCCCAAATACAATCTATAGTGTTGCTTTTATGTATGTTTTCAGAGCTGAGTATTTGACACTGGGCAACCAACTGAAGCAAATCACACATACTTCTTTACTATTCCTATACTGTCGCCTCCACTGCAGACTGTTTCATTGTCAACCTTGAGAATTCTTGTCCCATTTTTCACACCCTTAGATTTCCTGTCTTTCTCCTCTACATATTGTCCCAGAGTCTATAAAAATACTTTAAGTGCCTTTAGCAGAGAATACATTTTCTGTCCAAATATTTCAGATAAAAAACAGTGATTACTTTCTTTTATGTTTTTTAATGATATAAGGTACAAGTTGTCATACCCATCTGAAGGAGGAAATTGCGGTATCTTCCTTTACTTGAATCAGGTATATTATTTCTCTGTAATTTGTCTTTTGAAGGCTGAGAAATTAGAAGAAGTCTAAGAAGGGCTACATTTGATTCAAGCTTTCTTTGACTCAACACTGTTGCCAAAGTTAATGAGATCACAGACTAAAGTTCTACTACAAATCTGAAAGTCAGTGGACTAAAATATGATGATAATCATTTCCTTAAGCTGCATTACTATTTGACATATAAGGATTTAGCAAATTAAAGAGTGGTTATGAGCTAAAACTGAGAACATAGAACGTGTATATTTTCAAACTAGCCTAACAGAACATTAGGACACTTGAGCAGTTTTCCATTTTGACAAAAATGTATTTTCAGGAGAATGCATCTTAGGAAAAATATTTAAATGTCTTTGTCATTTGGGAGGGTGGGATAAAAAGGGAATGGAGAAGAGTCAAGTGTAATTTCCAGTAAAAGTCAGGGACATAATTTTTGAGAAGATAGACCAGAAAAATAATGCACTCAGTCATTAGGATTTTTTAGATTATTGTCTGTGGGCGATGCCTCATAGGACTTCCACAGCTAAAGTGAAGTAAGCTGCCACTTAGAATAGTAATGTTCTAATCATTTGGCAGGGAACTTAGATATCTTCAGCTCCCATCTTCTCTACAATTTAATCATCTTTCTAAGATGGTAAGAAGTAGAGCCCAGAGCATGTAAGTGATTTTGTATACTTCCTCAACAGCCATAAGATTCAGAACAATGTTGACTTAGAAAGTGTGTGTTTAAATGACTCCACAATAAATTATAAGAGTTGTGTACTTATATTAATCATAAGAAGTTCTAGATATAATTAATTATCATTTCCAAAACTTGATAAAGGAACTCTTCCAATGTTTTTTTTTTTATATTAAGACCTAATAATGTGACATAGTAGCTATATGACACTGAGAACATCTCTCTTTCAATTTGTACCTCAATGATCCCTAAGTGTAAAGAGTGTTGGATACCATCAAGGATAGCAGAAAATGATCCTCAGTCTACATACCCCATGAGTTATCTTGCAGCTGTTTTTGAAACAGGATATAACTAGGTAACCCAGGTTGGCTTTAAATTTGAGACTATTTTGCTTCAGCTCCCCCTAATGCTGTGATTGCAGGAAGCATGTTCCACCATGCCAGAATGCTTGCTTACTTCTGCTGATTAGAAAGAAAATGGAAATTGTGTAACAAACGAAAGCTTGTATTCAGAAGATCCTGAGAAAATGTCCAAACTCAGGAGTTGAACAGGAACTTTAAAAGCCAATCATTCAAACACTATATAATGTTTTAGATAATCCATCCATCTGTGCTAAATCTACTGTCCTCAAATGGAGAAACATGAAGACATTCAGAACAAATATAACTGTTGACGTAGATCTCAGAGAACAAAGATAAATAAACATCAATACAGGAACAAAAGCACGTTCATCTGTTTTTATTCCACCTTGCCGACGCGAAGCTAAATTATCTAAGGATAAAAGTTTCACAAGTACTTTCTGAAGTGCTTTATTTGAAGCGTTTTTGTTGTTTCTGTTTGCTTTTTGTTAGCTTGAGTATTGCCCTCTGAAAATATAGACACTTCATTTGAATGACTTCCTGCTTTGCAGAATGGGCAATCTCTGTTAGCAAAGTCTTGGGTTCGTCATCAAACTTACATAAATCATATAACCAATGACTGTAGGAAAACAGTGATGTACTAGGCTCCGACTCTCACTCTTTTTTTAAAAAAAATAAATAGATTTGTTTATTTATTTTACATCCCACATCCTGACCACAGTTTCCCCTCACTCCTCCCCTCCCAGTCCCCCCTCCCCGTATATCAACTTGCAGTAAGAATAAACACCTCCCCTTGTACTAAGGCTGAGCAGTCTAACCAAGTATGAGAAGTAGGGTCCCAAAAGCCAGTAAAAAGTCTGAGACAGCCCCTGTTCTCACTGTTAGGAGTACCACAAGAGGACCAAGCTAGACAACTGTCACATTTGTGCCTAAGTTAGATCCATGCAGGCTCCTTGCTTATTGATTGGTTCACATCTCTGTGATCCCCTATAAACTCAGGTTAATTGATTCTGTGTAACTCTCATTCTTTTACATTCTGGTGGCAGTACCCTAATCAAATGAATTCATCTCTTTGAGACTCAGCTACTTCTTCGCTAAAATTATGTTTTTATTGATTGCTACCTCTTGGGAGCAGCAACCTGGGTTGTTGTGAGTATGAGTCACAACATGTCACAGTACTTTGCATGTGCATAAAGAATTTTTCCATAAAGAAGCTAGGGTGGTCCTAAAAAAGCATTTTAATCACAATAGCCCAATTTTGAGAATGATGAGTTGCATGTTTCCCTGTTTTTAACTAGCATGTTGAGTTAAGCAAATACATTGCAGGGTTTCATGCCAGGGAAGTGATTATTTGATAGACCGGTTGGATTACTTTCTTTCTTCAAGGCATATCTTGCAGTCTAGTGAACTGCTTACAACCTCAAATCCTTAATTCCACATACTAATAAAACAGGAAAAAATGACAGTTCACAGAAAAATACAATAAAATCCAAGAAGCTGTCTTGTCTTTTATAGATTTTAAAATCTAAGGCTCCATCAATATGAGGGTCAACACCTAGCACCTCTACTCAGAGCATCTTATTGTTTTAATACAATTTTTAGCATGCATAATTACTTTGATTGTAGTTTTCACAGCCAAATCAAAATATGGAGATCAGTACAGACAAAGATTGCATCCTACAGACCACAGCCTACATCTTCTAATACATGTTGTTTTAGCATCAGAGCCTCCAGCTTGTTTGATGCAGGGTCTCTCTTGTTTCGGATGCTTTGTTGTATACTCCAGGGTAGCTTCTCTGTGAGATTCTCCTGTCTCTGTCACCTACCTTACTGGAAGTGTGATGAGATGACAGATGCATGCTACTGAATGATTTTTTGTTTGTTTTTTGTTTCTTTTTTAAATTGATTTTTATTGAGCTCTACATTTTTCTCTGCTCCCCTCCCTGCCTCACCCCTCCCCCTTTCAACCCCCCCCCCCCCAAGGTCCCCATGCTCCCAATTTACTCAAGAGATCTGGTCTTTTTTGTGTGTGTTTGTGTGTATGTGTGTTTTGCATGAATTCCAGGGTCTGAATTCAGGTCAGAGGATTGCTTTGCAAAGCACTTTTCCTGAGCATCTCACTTGTGAGGCTAGAGTATCATAAGAAAAAGAGGATCTCAGGAGCATTCGTTTCTCTGATGGCTGTGTAAAGTTCTTTCTGTTTTTATTGATTGTATTGAGCGATATATTTTTCTCTGCTCCCCTCCCTTTCTCTTCCCACCTTCAACCCTTTCCCATGGTCTCCATGCTCCCAGTTTAATCAGGAGATCTTGTCACAAAGTCCTTTCTAAAGATGTTCTCTAGAAGTTTGGGGACAGACATTGACTTAAATAACTTCGAAGGAACCATACTGCTTTCAGAACCTAATGGAAAAATAGCTTTGCAAACACAAGGTAATAAAACTTCCTCCTGAGCATAGTAAGCTGTGCGCAGGGGAAGAGGCAGGTAAGGAACCCCATGATATGTGGGGAGATTATATTTCCTCTGATTTATAGCCCCACAGGACCAAACCAAGTCTATTCGGGCACATATGCTCCCTTTAGTTTTCAGAGCTTTGGACAGCTGATCCCATTGTCCTCCAGTAGAAAGAGTCAAGATCATCTTTTGAGCTGGGGGGGGGGGGGGGGAGGGGGGCTCCTAGTAATAACTCAGGAGCAGGAGCAATCATTTGTAATCCAATTATGCAAAAAGATGTCCTTTGTGAACTTGGTATAATCCCCTCTTCTGTCTGTTTTGACTTGCCTAATCCAGAGAAAAAGAACTGAGTTTTAGGGTATTTTCTAAATTCTC
This sequence comes from Microtus oregoni, assembly GCF_018167655.1. Taxonomy (NCBI): domain Eukaryota; kingdom Metazoa; phylum Chordata; class Mammalia; order Rodentia; family Cricetidae; genus Microtus; species Microtus oregoni. The sequence continues at coordinate 611,225 of NW_024544713.1, forward strand.
ACCATCTGATTTTGTTTTTGTTTAAGCTTGCTTCCTTTCAACCTCCTCTTTTAATGTCATGTCTAGAGGAAAGCCACAATTTTTCCTCAAATAGCATTTGAAGGGGCCCTCAGAAGAAATATTACTGTAAAATGCATGGTAAGACTCAGTTCTTCCTCCCATGCTCACCTAGGTGTCTTAGCTAAAGCATAGCATTTATTTGTGATAACAAACCAGCTACACTATAAATCTAGAAGTCATTTCTGAATTGACAATATACTTTTAGACTTAAGGTTTCATCTATAAAGTTAGAATTTATACTCCAATACACAGATGAGAAAAGACAGAGAGCAGCCCCCAAAGTGTAGACATAAATCTGGATGTGTTAAATGTGGGTCCACTAATCTTTGAAGGAGCTCAATGTTTCACTCCCGGTCCTCTTGATAGCCATTCAACTTTTCCTCCCACCTCAGTCCAGCCAGAGGGAAAGAAAGCCCTGGTGTGGGCAAGAAGGGATACTTATCTATCATCCACCTCCATCTCTGTACAAAGAATGGGTAGACAGGAGGAAGTGTGACCCTTGGCTGATGGAGTCTTTGAATGGAAGAGAAGGAAGCATTTCTCCACCATCTTTATTACTCCCAGTCCCCAGGGAACATTGTGGGTAAGTTTATGAAGCTAAGGAAATAAAAAAAAAAAAAAGAGATGACACATTGCCCAGGAAATTCACATCCCAAACTCATTTTTCCTGAATTAGCTGTGACTTTGATTTTCCATTTTACAGTTAACCAAGGCACTTAAGTGCCTGGATTAAGACTCTGGACCACAGTACCCAGAAAGGCTGTAAAACATTTTCAGATGATTACTAAGAACATGCTAGAAAAGAGCTATGTTGAAGGGAGGCAAGAGGGTTTGGCTAATGGAGGGTAGATTTAATGGCCTCTATGAAAAATAAAGCTAAAGTGGTTTGGAATTGTGAAAATAGCATTGAGGCCAGAGGACAAAAAATTGAGAAATCAAAATTCAAATCCCAAATCCACTAAGGTACTCATGGTGTGACTTTGAATAAGTCATTGACCTCTGTGAAGTTTGATCCCTTATCCATAAAGTAGAGCTAATAATAACCACTTAGAATCAGAGTACAGAGCAAACAAGAAAATAAAAATTAAAATCTAGTGGCACTTAACAGTAAAGAGAAAACTACCCAAAAATGCAATATTTGACCAGAAACAGTTTACCCACAGAGGAGAGAGTCTTGAGTGCCAGGTTTTCAAAGCAAATATAATGATAATGATTTAATATCATTGGCCATTTATTTGAGAAAAACTAGAAAATCAGCTCATATAATAATCTTTGCCACTCTCACCCCTAACCTCAATACATACATAGCAAACACATGAAGAATTTGAACTTAGAGGAGCAACACAAACATAATGCTTATTCATCAAAATCCCAGCTCCTATCTGGTATCACGTACTCAAGATTCCCTCCTCTGTACACGTGCACTCACGGAGGCGGAATCATCTCACTCCTGTTCTTCAGAAGTCAAGATTAGATTAAAATGTAGTCACTCATATGGTTTAATCTTTGTCTACTCAAAATAAAAGACATCTCCATTGTATTATGCCATACTCACTTGGCTAGGTGGAATAGAATATAAGATTTTGCTTCTTTGACTTGACATTTCAAATTTCTCATTTATTAGTAAGAGATATGCCCAGTGAATAAGATCCTGAGTCTTGAACAAATTTCTTATTCCTCTTTCTATTTCTATTCTTGGGATCAAAGACAAGGTTTGGCATGAAGTTGGCATTAAAGAAATGCATTGATGAAGGAGAATAAAATAATTTCTTCATTTAATCAAATTATTAAAAGGATCCTACAGAAGGACTTGAATAAATACCAAAAAGTCAGAATGGTTCTAAATAACTTATATATTTGTTCATTAATTCATTTATAATGTATCGTCAGAGTGAAGTATAGGTCAGTAGCAGAGTGCTCATTGAGCATATATTAAACCCTAAGTTCTAGTTGCAGAACCACAGAAAGCGGCAAAATTGGGTCAGTACGCTTAAAATTATGGATCAAACTATGGACCTAATATTAGGTGTTCATAGTTCATATCCCAGTGCTACACATTGTCTTCATCGTCTAGTGAATGTGCCCTAATTATATCTAGTTATAGTTTTCACATCTGTGAATAAAAATATGTTGAGCCCTTTGCCTACATCTTAACTGGTTTTGAAAAACAAGAGAATGTACTTGAAAGAACTTGGTGGACTTTCAGGCACATTATACTTCTTAGAGATTGTAATAATTCAATAGCCAACATGTCCAATGGCTCCATTCCCATTTTCCAGTTGTCCTTCATTTATCATTTTGACTGGCTTTACCAAAGCTAAGCACTAGGTCCTCTGAATAAACTCATCTAAAATCCACATGTAAAGGAAATGGCAGTGAGAACTATATCTTCGGTCAGGTCCAAACAACATTTAGTTTGCCTGATTTCATTTAGGTCCTCAAACTGCCTGGATAAACTGTTGTACCACAGATAAAACTTCTTAATATCAAACTTTTAAGTCATAAAAGAATAATCATTTGGGGACTCACTGCCCTGCAATGGTTTTAGCAAGAGGAAGTTCAGTCAGCTAGGTTTGGTTAGCAGTGAGCAGGGAAGTGGGCATCATGATGAAAAGGGAGTTGGGGATCTGTGTTGGGAATGCATCACAAGCTGAGAGGAGGGAGTGCGACAGGAGGAGTATGTGCAATAACATGGAGAGGAACAGAAGAGAGAAACAGAAGGCTAAGGCCAATGGAATATAGTTCAAAGAATCCAGTATCATGAAGCACTGTTTTGTTTCCCCTCAAATTCAGAAATTCAGATGTATAAGACAAAAGTCATTGAGAACACCCAATTAAAATGTCCTGTTGATTTCTATCCTAATTCTGAACTGAAATGGAGAATAATGTAAAAATATATGCATAAAATATATGCATATCTATTCACATCAGAATAACAATATTTGAGACCAGAGGCTGAGAAGAGAGCGGAAAAGGACCATAGCAATATGCTGCTTTCATGTTGCCATCACCTATAAATGGCAAGAGCATTTACAATCCAAGACAGGATGCCCATTTGTACAAGAGCTCTCTCTCTCTCTCTCTCTCTCTCTTACCTTTATAAACTGAAGAGTTCAAATGTGATAAAATAAGAAGTCTTTTTCAGAACAAGTAGATCACTACAAACACCTACAACTGGTCAAAAATCAGATCATGGGGTTCTAAGCCACAGCTGATACAACACACTTCCTATACCTAAAGCTCGGTGTATACCAAAGAATAGGAGCAGAAAGACTGTAGAAGCCAGAGGACTAAGAAGCCTGCTGTGATATTGTGCCTTTTATCAATAACAAGGAAGCTACATTTATGAATATCCTAACAACATGACTACTAAAGAAGACCTGAACAATTCCAATAACAGATGGCATCCAAATGTAAATATATCTATCTGTATCTATATCAGTATTTACACGCACACACACAAGCACACACATACAAGTAACATGTGGACTGAGCAGGTTGTTCATATCACAGGTTATACTTATATACTTATTTATATATGTATATAATCTGCAGGTAAAGAAAAGAGGCCACAATTTCCAAAGAGAGTTAGGGAGGGTACATGACAGGGATTGGATACAGGAAAAGTAAGGAGGAAATGAACTGAAGATAGAAAAGGAACTTGTTGAGAAGCAGAAGTCTAACAGAAGAGGGAGGGAGATGAGAGAAAACAAGGATGTAAGCTATTACAATTAGTTCTATAAACATATGAAACTGTCAAACAACAGAATAATTTATAAAGGATAAATTAAAAGATATTCTCTAGAATTGAGAAGGAGGAGGGGTTAGACTATACACACACACACACACATACACACAATTTGTATATATATACACAAAATCATTGGTTCCCATGAATGCTAGCTAAGTAGGAGTCATCTCTTATTTTCCCACCTCTGTGCACTTGGGAATGGAATTGCCCTTGCTTCTTGCAGTCTCTCAGGCTGCTTCCAAATGACTCAGCAGATCTTTAAATATATACAGGCAAGGATCTGCTCTGAGACACAGTTTACCGTTAACAAAAAACCATTTAAATCTGTTTGGCCAAAGTGGTCAGGAAGATCCACCATTAAAGTTAAATGAGTTTCCCAAGACAATTGAACACTGCTGTGCACCTCCTCTCTCTATGCTGAATGTCTTGCTTTTGTTATGTCACCTACTGCTTGCCAGCTGAGTGGATCACAGGAGGTTAAAGGGAATGGTTTTAGGCTATCAAAGGAGTGAGGCAATTCTTGGTCTGTAATTTGTGGGCAAAGTGGCTGCAACATGTGCAATAAACTAAATAGTTGAAATGTAGGGGCTCCAAAGTCACCAAGGACTCAGACTTTGCACTGTTCTCTATGGAGGACCATGACCTCTGGACGAAAACAAGGTTCTTCTCACTCTCTGTCTCTCCTTAGACCAGCTAAGTGTTGTGCTCCGAAGCATCAGCTAGTAAAAGATTTCAGCTGAAATGAAAAAAGTAACTTAGTAACTTGAATTACCAAAGCATATCAAGGTAATCTTCAATGTTATCTTCAATGACCTCACACTTAGAGACCTTCCAAGGCATTTTAGAAGCAGGAAGCTTTGTGCAAGAGAAAATCAGGCAGGAATAGCCTAGGAAAAGCCTACAGCCTCAACTATAGCTGTATTCTTAATCGTGGTTTGTTTGGTCTGATGATTGATGATGATGATGATGATGATGATGATGATGATGATGATGATGATGATAACAAAAATGGTAATGATGATACTGTCGATAGGTACTATGGTAATGAATATCAAGCTTTTAGTGTAAGGCAAATACTAGGCTAAATATTTTCTACCTATTATTTTACTTACTGACATAAAGCAGCAAGAAAAATATTAGTAAGAAACAAACTTAGATGAATGAAGTTATTCAAAACTCATAGCTATTAGGAGCCAAGATTTAACCCAAAGGCTATTAGATGTCAAACTGTATGCCAGCCAACACATTTACTTTAGTCCTGACCCTGGTTTCTTATTCAAGGACTTTCATCTTCCTTGTTACTTATTAGAAATCCCAAACTTCACAGAATCTCCCTAAAATCATCCAGATGGACGTTTTGAACTCATTTAGAGGTTTACAGTGGTTATGAAGTGATTGTGGCCAATTATGTATTTTGAATCCAAATCTGTGCCTCACCCATGATTTCCAGTAGCTTCTGTCTCTTTCTGAATATCTTTAGTGAGGTGAATTTACTACTTATACCATCATGCCAACAGACACACAGGGTGTGATGAATAAAAAGGGAGTTAACATTTTAGCACTTACTTAAGTGTGATGCTCTTTGGTTAAGACACTGTTTAGACCTTACAGTAATAAGGCTGTAAGGATAGTAGTCCATAGATAAGGAACTTGATGAGCAAAGATATTAAGTTACTCACTTGAGGTGGTACCACTGGTAAACGATTGTGTCAGAATTGAAAGTCATGTCTGATGCAATTTGTGAGGTCCCTTCTACCTTTTTTTTCAGCTCCTCATACACGAGGAACAAAAGTTCTTGTAGTGCAAAAGAATCTTAGGATTTGCTCGGGTCATCGATCTCTGTAGGTTGGCAATTTTAAATGTCTTCAGTGACTAAAGCAGTTCAAGGGTCCCTAGGCAAACCGAAAAGCACAGATACCATCTGGAGGAGGAGCAACTTTTCACTTCTTCCTGCTATTTCCAGGCAGGAATAATACTCATACTGCTAGATTTTTCACTCACAAAAATGGAAAGTTGAATTTCCATGGGAAATATTGACAGTAACTCAATAAACACATACATAGCCAAACTGTTTAGGGTAAGCAAAACATACCTGTTTCTAGTGGACAACTTTCTATTTATTTGTTTGTTTGTTTGTTTGTTTGTTTTACTAAACTGTAACCTGTCCTCATTGGTTTTTTCCTTCTGTGGTACTACAGAAAAAAAATTGAACATATTTATGTGAGGGCAATCCTTCAGATGTATCAAAGGAATAATCTACCGCTCCCCACCTCCATTATCATATTTTACCCAGTGTATCAGTTCTTCCATGAATTATGAAACATTATGTGACATGAGTGGTGGGGTTGAATAACATACTGCAAGAAGTAGAATTTATAAGAGCTAAGCAGTTTTAAAATCTGAGTTATTTATTTCTAGACATAGAAGTTCTGACCCCACCAGTTGCTTTGTGGCTGTCAATGCTATTAACTCAGAATCACTTAATGTATATGGACTATCCATTCACTATGTATCACAATAGAAGCTATGCAATTTGGAAATTTTATAAAGAAATATCCAAGAAGCAATCTTTGTTCTAAAAGAGAAGTTTTAGAAGAATATATGTGGCAAAATGACTAAGTATCATGTATATTTATTAACTAAGAATAAAAATATCTTGACTTGTACCAAGCATTCATCTTGTCATCTGATAGTCTCTTCTCAAAATCTTACATGCTAGAAATTTCTAGTCCTGGTACATAGATGAGGAAACTACAGTCAACAGTTTTCAACCTTATCACATCAGAGATCATTTTTTCTTGGGTTGGAGAATGAGCAAATTCATCCTGTAGGAAGCTGTATTTGAGCTAAGATTAGAAGTGCAGACAGTATTGAAATTGGGATAGGTTTCAAGGCCAAAAGGATAATAGGAAAAATAATAAGCTCAAAGAACAAAGGAGTTGGGATAGTTTCAAGTGACAGTGACTAGATCCATTTGGCTAGATTGTAAAAAAGAATAAAAAAAGAAAGAGAGCTGTAGGAATTCAAGCTGGACAAATAAGCCAGATCATAAAGAGACCTTAATATCAGATTTACATAAATTTGGACTTGAACTTAAGAAACCAGTGCATAGGAGCTGATTCTATGTGGGGGTTGTGTACTAGGTGTGTACCACCAAGGTTAGAACCCATAGCCTTGCCTATGCTAGGCAAGTGCTCTATTATTCCAGCCCAAGGAGCTGAAATTTTAATCCTGCATTACATAATTGTTCAATAAAGCTTCCTTGTTACAAAGACTGTGAATTGGGAGATAAGTCACATAAGGTCCAGTCGTCAAGAACATAAAATCTCAGGGATATTTAAAGAAAGATTCTAAAAAGGTTTTAGCTGAACTTTAGTACTGTTTTGTGGCACGAATACAGTGTGAATGAAAAACCAGCAGAGCAAGGGAGAGAGGAAACCTGAGATGGCCTCACACTACAGTAGAAGGGATAAGAATGGGAATTCGGTTAGATGGAATGGCTGAGAGTGCTTTGGAAAACATTTCCTTTCTCACTGTAGTTCTGAAAATCTCCATCTTGTCTTTTCCCAGAAACTCTGAGGTCATCTCTGATGGAAAATGCTGAACTCAGAAGGGGAGAGATCCCTCAGAGAAGAGACCACTCTGTTCATTTCTACATCTGACCTGACATACTTTGAGTCAGCCTAGTACCTCACTGAGGTTCAGCGAGCCTCTAAAGCAAACAACATACCATCTAAAAACATGAACATGGCTAAGATTTTTGTGCTATTATTAGATAATTGCTAAGAAAAATATCTCAGTCTAACTTGCTCTTTTTTATTTAAACGGCTGTCAAACAGATTTCATATGAACAATTGGAAACTCCCACAGACTACAAGTTGCTAACCTTGGTTTTTTTTAAAGTGAAGATGAAAGAGGAAGATAGACAGTCAGAATAAATAGACATAAAACATGTTTTAGAGGCCTTTTTACATCCAAATAGTAAACCCCAAATGTTTCCATCTTTCTGTCACCTCTCAGTTTGTGTTAGAAGTTAGACATGCTTCAAAGCTGTGGCACAATCTGACAAGTTTGGAAAGACACTATCAGTCAGGCACTTCCAATTTTCAGAAGAAATAGCTAAGTGGTTATCATTTGCATGAGCAGAAAGATTGCACCTTCTTTCAAAGAAGACACTGAGCAAGGCAGACTTTTGCAGCAGCTTGCTTCCACTTCCACGGTAACAAATATGCTATGTGACATCCACATTCATGGCTTAAGGGATTCTGTGCAACCAATTTGGACTTTGAAAGGTGAAAATAACACTGTGTGATACTAATAAATTTCCCTTCTTATTTAATATTAATTACACAAAGTATTGTCTTTTCCCAAGTTTTATTTCACTTTATCAATCTCTGAAATGGCTGTGTTCTGCTCATTCAACCACTTGTCCTTCTAATCATGTTGATGGAGTCATTTATTTGCGTTTTACTATCAACGGGATGAGATAGAAGGGGGATAAAAGACGGCAAATGATTGCGGAAAGGGAGCCCGCGTGATAGAGTAGAAAGGGTGCTGTCAGCTCGGAGTTTCAAGTTCAAGGTTTGACTTTGTTACTTACTATATGACTTTAAGTGTCTTACTTCATCAAAGTCTTTATTTAAAAAAAACTGGCTTATATTAAGCTAAACTGTTTAATGTTTGAAGTTCTGATATAATGCTTTTATATTTAAAAACTTTCTGTAATATGAATAACACCCATTTGCATACATGTAGTGAATTCTGACAAAGGCTTTTTTTTTTTTTTTTTTTTTTGCTTAACTGTTCAGTCAGATTAAGCATGTTATTTAGTTTCCATACCCATGTGCATATGGGCAGTGCTAGAAGGTTAAAAAATGTTTTATAGTTAGAAGCCAAACGTCCTGGGAGACACACAGGTTCTACGACTCCTACTTCTGTGACATGTAGACATGTTATATAAGAATCCAGCACCTATTTCTGAAAGTTGAAATAAGAATTAAATTTATTAAACCATGCAAACGTCATGGTTTTGCCAGTGATAAGTAATATATACTTTTACTATTATTGCTATTGTTATAATTATTTATTCTGAAGATTGAATTCCAGTGTAAACATTTCTAAGAAAATAAGACACAGTTTAGCTGCAGAGTAGATTCTGAGAAGGTGTTGCCACTAAGTTTGCTGTGTAATCCTGGCCAGTCTTGTATATGTTGCCTCAGGCACTTCATCCATAAAGTGGTACAGCTAGCAAAGAGGCTGTCCAAATTCTTTGTACTCCAGTCGTCTAGGATTTCAGGAAATTTCTGTTCAGCTTTCCTGTAGGTTCCAGCTTTAATTAAAACTCATGTTTTCCAGAAGAGAACTATGTTGTTGTAATATCCAAAAATGTATTTGCTCTATTGGGTAGAGCAGTCTATTTGTATTGACCATTATTTAATTTCTTATTATTTAATTACTTCTTTAAAGTTTGTAAAAGAAGAAAAGGCTCACTCTTTCCCTTAATTAAGGCCTGAAAAAAAAAAATCACACCTTAACAATTCATTGAATTGGAATACAAAAGAAAACCTCTATCTCTTTTTGAGATTTCTATAAAATAAAAGTTGAAGGAGGTTGAGGAGAGAAAACAGATAGCCATGGTGCTCTGTAAGATCATTCTTTAACTCTGAAAAACAGGAAAGTTGAAGTCTGTACACAAGCATGAGAAGAAACTAAAAAGTTCACTGGAAGGCACGGATTTTATTAATCTTGTGATTTCTATGTCCTCCACTTTTTCTACCTACACTCTTCATCATTTTCAGGCCACCATTTTGCTAATCATTGTCTCCTTTCTTTTTTCACAGTAAACATGCCATCTGTCAATAAATACTACTGACTCATGAAAACATCCCAATCCAGCCATTTCTTACTTCCTTGGCTACCTTAGTCTAAACTACCATCATCCCCCTTTTGGAACCTGTGGTAGACTCAGATCCCTGCTTCCCTTTTATTCCATAGTCCCCTTTTCACAGAGATACTGTTATGATTGTCTTCGGTTGTGCCTCTCTCCCCATTTCTCCGCTCCCCCCTTTCTCTCTCTCTGTCCTCTTCTCCTTCCCCCCAAGTAATAAATATCCAATTTTATTCTTAACAATGTGTCTGTCCATGTGCCTCCTACCCACCCTGCCTGTTCACACTGCAGGGCTAGCTGGGACCAGCCACCCCACCATGTGTCTCCTTGCCTGGGACCAGCCACTGACTCGGGGACAGGCAGCCTGGGACTGGCTGCTCCTAGGGCCTGCTGCCTGCTGCCACATGGCCTGCTACCACTATTTGGGGACCTACAGCATTTCTGCTGCCTACTGCCACTGGGGATCTTGCAACATTTTTAAAAAATCATAACAGATACGTTGCCAGACAAACGTGCAATGTATCCAAAAGTAACAGATGCTATGAAAAAGAATTTTACTAAAATGTAAGCCAGATCATATTGTGCCGCTTTTGTTTTCAGAGTAAATCCCTAATTCATAAAAAAAATATTTAGGGTGTACACCTGACTCTGATGTTGTTTTTTACATTTTTCTCCATTAGGATGATTTTGGTTATTGAGGTATGCTCCTTCCAGAACTATTCTCTTTAGTACTTTTATAATGAAGGCATGTTGGATATTTCTTATATACATTAATTCAGTTTGGAAATATTTTAGTGAGTATTTTTGAGTTTATGTTCATCATGGATATTGTCATATAGTTTTCTTTTGAAGATTACCCTTACTGAATTTTGAAACTAGAGTAATACTGGCTTCCTAGATGAAATTGGAAAGTAAATTCTAACTCTGAATCTTTAGATTTAAGTATAAACCCTGAAGTAACCCCAGAAGTCAGGAAAGTAAAATAGGGACCATTTACTGAGGGTAGAGAAAATGTTCTAGAGCAGTGTTTCTTAATCTTCTTAATGCTGCTACCCTTTAATACTGTTTCTCATGCTGTAGTGACCCCTGATCATAAAAATATTCTCCCTGCTACTTCATAACTGTAATTTTGCTATTGTTATGAATTGTAATGTAAATATATGTGTTTTCTGATGATCTTAGGTGACCCATGTTAAAGGGTTGTTCAACCCTTTAAGGAGTGGTGACCCACAGGTTGAGAACTGCTGAGAGGGCGAGATAGATAGATAGATAGATAGATAGATAGATAGATAGATAGACAGACAGATAGATAGATAGATTCATGCATACAGACAGACAGGCAGAGAAAGAATAGTAGGGCATATGTAAAATGAAAAGGGAAAATGAAAAAAATGAGTGTGGTTACTTTAACTGGAGAACAAGGAAGAAAGGTACTATAAAGGAAGAAAAGATACACTGAGGAGATTTGAAAACGACATAGTGAAATGTATTATTTCATAAGCTTAGTTAAAACAAAATATATGAATAAATATTAATATAGATAGAGATATAGATGGTTTGGATAGACAGATAATGTTCATCTCAAGAACAATAGATTTAGTAAGGGAAATTTCCCTTTGAGTATTTCCTTATGGAAGACTCCCAAAGCAATGCAGACTACTGCTACTGCCCTTCATTGCCTCCCTGAACCTTAAGATAAGAGCTTATTAGGGAAGACACCATACACTTTGGACACAGGACTGGAAGGAAATGAGCTGGAACTCACCTGGAAGCCTCCCTGGAGAATAGTTTTTGCAGTATCCAAAGGCAGCATGCAAGCACAAAAGACAGAAAAGCAATCAATATTCCTACCTAGCTATAAAGCTTTTTGAACCACAACAGTGACTAGCCAGTAAAATATTCTTCATGGTACAATAGTGGGCCTATTATTTTTTCTCTTATTCCTTGAATTGTTTCACTTGTGGTTATCCCTTGCTTCCCTGGGAAAAGATTCAGTTATTTAGAGGTTTAAAACAAGCTTCTGTGTCAACTGAAGTCTTCAGAGCAGGAGAGTTACTCTTGTTCTGACCACCACCCTGGGTGTCTTTCCAGGACTCTCACCCCACACTTAAGACTCTTTAAATACCTTGAATTTAATTAATTACTTATATTACTTCAGACATCTCCAGTAAAAAACATATTCTCAGCAAGTACAATGACATAATCAAGAAACTGTGAAGAAACTAGTAATTAATTTGCCTGGAGTGCTAATGTTGAATAAATAGAAATAGACTACAACCTCTGGCTTCATTGTTTGAAATATCTATGAAGACCTATAACTAATTGCTTGAGTTCAGTCATGTCTCCATTTGTTTTCATAGGGATTAGAGGAAGCCACTGGCTGACCCATTCGCCTACCCTGACTCAGGAATTCTTTAAATAATGATATTTAAAATTTCATGTATACCCCATTTCTATATATCAGTATCATTATGCTACTTTTGTTTTGAAGTTCTTTGAAAGCTGTGACCACAGAACTCTCAGTTGGGTCTCCTTTAAAACAAAAACTGTACATCTTTCTTACATATGCTGGTGCTTGATGAAAAGTGGATGATTGACAGAGGCTTGTTTTTGTCCTGAGAAAAGACTTTAGGACCTCCCACTTACTAGCCAAGAAGTTTATCACTGAGCTAAATTCCAAATCTGATAAATTTCTTTTTAAAAAGTAACTTTATTGGTGACAATCTTTTAAAACCAGCTATTTGATCAAACAGGACCATCCATTTTTCCCAGTTACTAGCAGTTCAGTGACCATTAGTAGGGTACAGTAGTTGATTATGTATGACCTGATGCTAGCATGTTAATGAGGTCAAAGTTCACTACTCATCTAGGTCATTGCTTCCTGGATGAGATGTACATCACTAAAAGGGAGGCTACTTTAAATGAGTAGAAATATATCACTTCCCCATCTAGAAATACATATGTATCATAAAAAGTGAAAACATTTACTTTCTCTAGTGGACATTATATAAAACCATAATATTATGATTTTGGCTATCTTTATAAATTGAAAAAAATAAGTATAACTGGTGACTTTTCCAGCCTAGTTTGACTCTGTTACTTTTACACATTTTTTTTGTATTTAGCAGTCAAAATTATTCCTCACTCACTTCCTAATAATTAACTTCAAAATCTGTTAGCTGATACTTACACTCTTTCTAGACTTGAAATGGGTGACATTACTAGCTCTAACTGACAGCTAAGCTGGATAAAACTGATGCTTCTTCACCCAAACCAGATGAAATATTTTATCAGGGCTCTAAAACAAACCCTTGCTATTTAAACATATAAGGCATTCACATTTCTGGTACATGAAGGAAAGTTGCAAGGTATAACTCTACATTTCAAAATTCCCTATATTTCTTAGAATTGGCAATGAACAATTTGAAAAGAAAACCAAAATAAATTATATTCGTACTGAATAAAATATTGAGATAGAAATTTGACCAAAGAAATGCAAATTTTGTATTCTGAAAAATAAAAAAAGTTTTTGAATGAGGGTATAAACAGAATGCAAATTTATTCATCATAAGACTTGGGAGCAATAATCCCCAAATTTATTTGCATATTGGACACAGTCTCTATCAAGATTCTAGGTGGATCTGTGTAGGAACTGACAAGTTTATACCAAATAATATTCAAGGTTCAAGGGATCTCAAGAACCTAAGACAATATTGAAAACAGAGTTGGAAGGCTCATACCTAGTTTCAAAACTTAGTAAAAATGTACAGTAATCTAAATAATGTAGAAATTAAATGAGTAAGATATATAGACCAGTGAATACAGTTGAATGTCAAGAAATACATAACATTCCTGGTTAACGTATTTGTACAAAGAATTCTGAGACAGTTAAATGGGAAAGGACTGACGTATAAATTCCAAGAAAACTGGATACCTACATGCACAAAAATGGGACTGGACTTCTACTTCACAACATATATAAGAATTAAATCAATGATGATCTAGGGTCTAAATATAAGTAGCTAAAACTGGAAAACTCATAGAAGAAAACATAGGGATATATCTTTCTGTTTTAGATTAAGGAAAGCTTCTTAATATGAAACACTCAAAGAAAAATTCAAAATGAAAAAAGTGGATAAACTGAATTTTATCAAATTTTAAAATTTGTTCCTTCAGTGGGTTCTGTCAAGAAAGTTACAAATATCCACAAACCATAACCCATGAAAGGACTTTTCTCGAAACATGTTTTAAAGGACTCATAATGCAATGTCGAAAAGACAACCCAACTAAACATGAGCAACAGATATGCATAGACATTTTGATAAAAAAGATAAAAACAGACAAAAATACATAAAATATGTTGAATATTGTCCTTAGAAAAGTACACACTAAAATGACAGTGAGATGCTGTGTTACACTCACTCGAAAACAATAGTAACACCAATAATAATAATAATAATATGATGGGCCTGGAGAGACAGCTGAATTCTAAAGAGCACTTGCTATGCTTCTAGGTGATCTCTGATCCTGCACCTACATCAGGTGGCTCATAACCTTCTTCCATGTGATTTGATGCCCTCTTCTGGCCTCGATGCATAACCACACATGAGCATATATGCACACACAGACACATATACACAATAAAATAAAATAAAAATTGATAATAAGTGTTAGCAAGATATACCGAAAATATCGTGTTCATATAATTCTGTTTGGGTTCTAAAGTAATGTGGACACTTTTGAAACAGCTTGGCATATTCTTATATGATTAAAATCATAGTATTTCCATTACTAATTATTTACCCAAAATATCTGAAACCATATTTTCACAAAAAAAAATTGTACATGGGAGATGGAGAGACAGCTCCTTGTTTAGAAGCATTCGTTACTCTTGCAGAGGACCCTTGTTTGGTTTCTGCTACCCACATGGTGGCTCACAACCATCCATAATTCCATTTCCAGGGGAAAGAACCTAGTCACAAAAGAACTAGTATTGCATGGTTCTATTTATATGAAGTGGCAGAATGAGTAACTCCATAGAGACTAAGAGCAGATTAGAGTTGGGGGAGGGTAGAAGGGTGACTGCTACCAAGCACATAGGTTTTTGAGGGAGGTGAATAAAATGTTTTAAAACAGATTGTGATAATGGACCCATAATGCAGGAAGTACTATTATAAAGCACTGAAATAAGCACTTTACATAGGTGAATTATATGGATTGTGAATCATGTCTCAATTAAGCTGTTGTTGACAAAATAGAACTCTGGTACTACTACATAATCTAAGTTGGCAACATTATCTATTGACTAACAGCACTTTAATGTTATAAATTTATCTGAGTGAGGCATTCTCAACTCAGATGTGTCTGGAAGACTTGCAGCAGTCAGTGTGAGAGAGAAGAGCTACATCATTCATGAGTTTGCAAACCATAATCTGTGCCCTCTCAGCTCCGTGATGAAAACACTAAATGCTACCTTTACTGAGTTAACATCTAAAACTTTAGAGTCTGGCAAGAAGCTTCCAGAAGCTTTGTGTTCTACTTCAGAGAGGGTTCCCCAAACGGTCAACAGATACACAAAATGTAACTTTCAAATACTCTGACTATGAGCAAAAGAGTTAACAGAACATTAATCCTTTCTGGCTTACTTGAAGTTATGTGAGTATTAGCGAATAAACTGGAAAATACTGGATATGCATAAAAATGTACAATTATATACCACAAAGGACAGCAAAGGGGGGTAATTGTGTAATAATTCACAAGTCAGTATTTAAAAGTCAATGCTGTGTTTAGCATAAGGATAATGAATTTCACATAACTTGATGAAGTGTTGACAGTGTAACTGAAGGATAGTGATTTTCTAACTAATTTTTTTGTTTACCAATGATCATTTGCATGTTACCTGACCACCCTCACTGAAGATGAGTGCTGATCTAGACATATACAAAAGATGAATAGATACTGATCCAGACAGTTTTTGGGAAAGGGAGAGTATAATTATTCTCAGTGTCTTAGAGAATATCAATAGGGCCAACAGAGGGGAAAGGACACAGATTAAGATAGGCTGTGTAGATAGCTCAGTGCATAGGGCCCTGGATCCAAATCCCAGTATTACAAGGCAGTACCATATATATATGGTATATATATTATATTATATTATATTATATTATATTATATTATAGACAGACAGACGCAGATACAGACACACACATATACACTTTCATCCAGGATGGGGGCAAAATACTTTAGTAAATCTTCAATTTATGCAAGCTCTGTCACATGAGTTCCCCAACAACTGTTGATCCTTTCTCTAATCTCAAGGTAAAATATCCTGCTATGAGGCTATTCTTTCTACAGTTCCTTCTTGAGATCTATTCTTAAGAGAAGTACTGGGTTCATCTGATCTTCTACCTGGCACATTTTCATTAGAGAGATTCTTTAGGGGCATGCCACAGGTGCAATGAGGAAAACAAATCCTGAGAGGTAGAAAGAGTTTATATTTCAATGTCAAAGGCATGAAATGAGTGAAAAAAAATGAGAAATAGGCATAGGTAGCATTTGAGGAAGCTGCAGACAAAGAAAAAATGGCAGAGTTGGGGGCTGGGGAAAGATTTCCTTTTTATGCCCTTACAAACATCACAAAAGGTAATTTTTTGTTTGCTTTTCATTATTATTATTTTTCAGTATCCTGAGTTCAGATGTGATTATAGAGTCTCTTGCTTTGTTCCATCTAATCTGCATTCTCTTCCTTGCTTAAACAGAGCTCCAAATGAAAGCAATGATCATAATATCACCATAAATAATAATAATAAATTGTTCATGTTCAACCCAAGAATACCACCAAGAGTGGCCACTGTACGTGTACAAATCAGGAGATGAAAAAAAAATTGTTTTAAAAGGATTTATGTAAATCATATGAAAAAATTAAAACAGTGAGGGAAAAACAACAAAGAAAATTTAATGTGGCAGTAAATTCAATATATTATTTCCTAGTATCAGCTCAATGAATGAAACTCTGAAGTAAAATTAGCACTGCCAGGAAAGTACCCCAAACCAAATCTACAGTTGAAAATCTCTAAGCTGCATGGAAAACGTTTACTACTGACAATACCAAGCTGAGAGAGATAGCCTACACAAGAGGGTCCTGCCATGGCTGCATTCTGTGGTTACTTTCAAATGGGATGCCAACTGACTTGGCTATTTAACATCAGGTTCTGATGAGTGGCACTCAGGAAGAACTCACTGTATGTTTACTGACTATAGAGGACAGACACTCCTTCTCAAGTATATTGATTATGAAAGCTTAGAGGCAGAAATCATTGATCCTAAAGCAAAATTTTGCTTAAGAAAACATGCAACCCACTCCTTATATGACAGCTGGGAAAAATGCCTTGGTAACTAGGAAGGAGAATGTAGATGAAATGAGAAATGATAAAATCCCCTACTTAGAAAAAATAATAACAGGCAAAACTCACCAGTGCCAAAGCACTACTAAAATAATGCCTGTTGTGAATGCTAGAACAAAAAAGTAAAAAATGTTAATTTTCACTCTGCTTCTGAGTAATTTCTCAAAACCCCAATTCAAATTCTTGCATGGGCTCTTTAGGGATCTAATTTGTAAAGATCAATGTTTGCCACAGTATTGTGGTGCGAAGTTGTAGTCTTGTTTGATCTCCAAGAGAAAACAGAGCCATAAAATATCATCAGGCTTGTAAATATGACCTATTACTTTTATTTTTCCTTCTGTTCAAAACATATGCTAAACTAAGTAGAAAAAGAAAAAGAATAGGACTACCTTCAGCTTCTGCTTTCTGCTTGGTAGAAATGTTGCTGCTTCAGTTAAAAGTTAAAAAAGTTAAAAAAATCTTTCTCGTAGAACTAATAATGTTCATGATCACACACAATTGAAAAAAGGAGGAGCCCAAAAAGTTATGAGACGCTTCCAGAATTTTGAGGTTTGAAACTCATAATCAGCACACAATGCATGCCATCTAGAGGGAATGAGCTCTGGGCTTGCCTTTAAAAAGTCTTTGCCTTTCATCTAATTGTGCCTGCAAAGTCAGGGGGCAACAACAGAAAGTAATAAAGTATTTCCATTTTAGAGTTTGTTTGCATGCTGATTAGATCAGCTGATTAATTTTCAACAAAATGATTCAAATGACTTTTCTAGATCTTACAAATGGAGTTTGTCGACTCGACTCACTTAGACAGAACTTCATTGACTCTAGTAAATTCTCAGTAGTTGAGCTCAACAATTTAAAGAGTATCAATGAGGCTTCAAAGTATAATACTCATCCTAATAGAGAAGATATCCCTCCCATTAAGAACTGAGATAAAATCAGAATACTCACTATATAAATGCTAGGAAGTGTTTTTCTTCACCTGGTGGAAATTCAGGCTAAATTTTCAAAGCTACATTTTAAACAAACACAGAGAACTACTCCTTTCCTTCTTGTTAAGTGAGCAAGTTAGGATGGGGTATCCAGAAGACGGGATGGCTCAGGTGCCTAGCCTTAGCATCATGCTAAGTTAGGAAACACTTTAGACATTCCCACCAAAGAAAGTTTGTAGTAAAAGAGGGACTCTGTTCTTTAGTTGACAAGCCTAGAAATAATTAACCATACCAAGTAAATCTATTCTCATAAAATGAAGATATTTTATTCCACAGTGAAACTCATCACAAAAATAAACACTCTAACTTAACTGAAAAACTTTTAATGATATACAATGAATCTTTGAAAGTTCTGTAAGACAAACTTTAAAAACCAAATAGAATACAAACCTTGATAAGAAAAATATAATGAGGTACCTTCCTCCTCCATCCCCAGTATAAATTTCCAAGCACACTCAAGTCGCAGGGCATGGTTTACGGTTTTGTTTTGCTTGCAACACTTGTGAGTCAAAATCAAAACTGGTTAAATTATTCATTTAAGGTACATTCTTTTCTTTTAAGGTCGAATGCAAGCATGAGATAGAGACTTCTGATATGTCCTAATCTACACAGAAAATAAAACACTTTCCAAGGAGAAAACGCCCACACAATTACTCCCAACAGTCAACCAATGCTGAGAAATGCATGAGAGCAAAGTTTGCCCAGTGTTTACCACGAAAGCTACCCCATCTACCTGTTCTAAAAGTGCCCTGTTGAATTCTCTAAGCAGCCAGTTAAGTTGTTTCCAGGGAAGAAATTGCACTCTTTCACACCGGGGCCCTTAGCAACTAACTAGACGCGGCGGCTTTTCTTTCTCTGAGAATTTCTCTCTTTGAAGGATATGGGCCCGAAATTGGTTTTTGTTTTTGCTTTTTATTTTCCTTTTATTATGCCAAGACCGTGCACTGACAAGAGGGTGAATACTAACAGACCCAACTGGCCACGTTTTTGATCGTGTTTCTAGAACTTTGAGGAAAAAAGGGGGAAATAGTGAAGGACTTATGAGCGTCATTTCTGAAAATGGCTAATGCAATTGGATTTAAGTTTGGAAACATTAGTACTTGGAATATCAGAAAGATTTGAATGAGGGATTTAGACATTTGGGTGGTGGTGGGGGGAGTGTAGGGGAATCTCGAAGGGCACCAATTAGCACCCAGAAGCGCAACAAAGATTCCTGGACTTCGGTGGAACATTTCACAAGAGGACAGCCCCCAGGAGGGCTCCAGATGTAGGACAGTCCCTCCTATAGAACTGAACCGAGCTCTTTTAGAAGCCCTCGGAGTGTTCCCTTGGGCGGGATTGCCTAGATCCCCAAAACGCTAACTGCTGCTCTGTGCCCTTTGTCAAAAGTAGGCAATTTTAGGAGAAACTTACCGCATGTCCCCATAAGGTCCAGAGTAGTTCTCCATCCAAGGTCCCATCTCACTTTTGACGCAGCTGGAACTGGGATAGGGTACTCTGTTCACCACTCCAGTGGGGTACCACACTTCGGAGGCAGAGAAGTCACCCTCCTGACTCACCAGCCCCTGAGGGGGATGAGTGTAGCCATAGGGAACTACAGGCCCTGCCTCGCTCGGGCTGCTACTGCCACCCCCGCCGCCTGGCCCATATAATTGACCTTCTTCAGTTGTGAAGAGAGTGTGCCAGGAAGAAGAGGCGGTGGCTGGGGGCGATCCGGTGCTGGGTCCGACTGCACTCCCTCCGTGCAGGCTAGCCAAGTCTCCATAGCGGCATTGCGCCGCGGCCGCAGCAGCCCAGGCGCTGCCATAGTCCAGAGGGTTCTCCAGCTTGATGCGGGCGTGTGGATGGGTCGGGGGCTGGGGGTGCGGGGGCCCGGTCAGAGCCAGTGGAAAGTTGTAGTAGTCGCGATTCTGGTATGCTGCTGCCTCATCCACCACTCCGGATTTATACAGAGACAGAGTGAACGGGATCTCAAGTGTCCCAGAACTACCTGCTTCACCGCTGCCAGAACAGACCAAGCTCTCGCTTTCCAGCCCTCTGGCGTAACCTCCCTTGAAAGAGGAATACTCAGCAGTCTCTTCAGTGCCTTTGCCCGGGCCCTCGTCCAGGGGAAGACCTTTGCATTCGGCCAGTGGCGCACAAGGAGCAGGACGCACCACCGCGGGTGGACCTCCCAGGAGCGACGCGTACATGCAATCTCCCCGAAGCTGTTCCCCGGGACTCAGATGTTCCAATGCTTCCACACCCAGTCCCATGGACACAGACACTGCTTTACACAACTCCTTGGCACTGTCAGATATGGTCGAATTGCCCCCTAGGTAACTATCCTTGGAGGAAGAGGGAACCCCAGTGGCCTCCTTTGCTCTCACACTGGTGCCACTGCCTTCAGATATTACCTCCTGCTGCTGTTGCTGGTGCTGGTGCTGCTGCTGCTGCTGAAGAAGTTGCATGGTGCCGGCGTCGCTCAGGATGTCTTTAATGCCCGCGGAGCAGCTGCTTAAGCCTGGGAAAGTGGGGCCCAGCAGGGACAACGTGGATGGGGCAGCTGAGTCATCCTCATCTGGAGGAGCTGGTGGCTGCTGCAGCAGCCCCTTGCCAGGAGCTGTAGCAGTCCCAGGCTCTGGGAGGCAGCCGCTCTCAGGGTGGCCCTCGGAGGCTGAGTGCTGCTGTGAAGGTTGCTGTTCTTCCTCCAGGGCCAGGTAGCCTGTGGGGCCTCTGATGTGGGCTTGGGGAGAGCCATCCTGGCCAAGCTGTTGCCGCCTCCGCTGCTGGGGGCTAGTTTCTTGCTGCTGCTGCAAACAGGCACCGGGAGGTGCTGTGCTTGCGGCTTCAGGGTGCCTGGGGCCCGGGTTCTGGATAGCTTCGCGCACGTTCTGGAACAGATTCTGGAAAGCTCCTCGATAGGTTTTAGATGGGGGCCGTGGGTAGACCCTTCCCGGTCCTAACTGCACCTCCATCCTTGAGCTTGCCTGTATCTTCCACTGAATTCCCTTATCCTGCCTCCTTGTTTCTTGCTCTAAAGAGTTCAACTGACTGATGATGTAGTAGCTGCAGCTAGCTGCCCACCTGCGGGAAGCTCCAGGGAAGAAAACTTGCAGGAGGAAAAAAAAAGCGCACAGATAGTCTCAAAGTATCTTGTAAAGCAAGGCAAGCGCTAGACAGGATCTGCCCAGCTAGTTCCACAGTCTGTCCCTAAATACTTGAAGAACAGATTAAAAGATGTTCAAAGCTTGACGAGAGGAAAGGAAAATCCTCTCCTTGCAGATTCAGTGTCCACTGAAGCAGGTGCAAATAAGATTTGGCCTCTTTTCTTTTTGGCTTCTTTTAGCTTTTGTTTTGCTTTCGACTACTGAAGCCCTGATTGCCTTTTCATCTTTTGATTTTTAGCTCCCAACACAGGGTAAGGGGCTGGCAGGAGGAGGTGCAGGGAGAGAACCTGGAATCCGGGGTTCTCCGGGAGTGCTGTTGCTCCTCAGTCTCTGTGCTCCCAAAAGCCTTCCTTGCAACAAGCTCGCCTGCTCTCAGCCAAAGGGAGTTACCTCTGTGCAAACTGGCTGGCAGAGCTGGGGGTGTAGGGGAGAGGGTTGGCCAGGAAGCCTGCCTAGTCAGCTCCTGGAGAGGGGACCCAGGAGGGGGTAGGGGGTAGAGGGGAGGAGGAAAAGGCAGCAGTAGTCCTACCCGACACTTTCTTCACTTCCTCTGAGTCCCCCGCAGCTTTTACAAACTTCACCGAAGAGGAAAGGGCAGCAGTGGGGCGGCGGCTTCGAAGCCGCCGCGCTGCAACAGGCGTCGGCCGTCAGTGAGCTGGGGCTGGTGTGGTGTGTCTCTTCAGCTTCCGTATGGCACTGGAGTGTCTAGCTCAGTCTTTTCCCGTCTGATGCCCTCTCAGCCTCCAGGTTAGCTCCGGACCCTCCGGTTCTCCCAGCAGGCTGGCTCCCAGGGACTCTGAGGGGGCGCTGAGAGGTGGAAAGCGAACGCAACAGTTTGTGAGTCGGTCCCGCCCCCGCGGGCCGGCCTCCCTATCTTCCCACCTCCTTTCTCTCTCCCCTCCCCTCCCCTTTCCTTTCTCCCCTCCTCTCACCGCAAGCCAGCGCAGGGTGGCTTTAAAGTACGAAGTGCTTGTGTAGTATGGGTGAAGGCGGGAGTGACTCGCTGTAGCCTCCAAAGACCCTCCTTCCCCAAATACCCTTGTTTTTCGGGAGTCAGGTTTTGGGCTTCAGACTAGAAGCTTTAACTTGGAGTGATTTTTAACAGACAAGTCTACCGACTCTGTAGAAGGCTAGCACAGGCCGGATTTCATTCCTTCCTAAACCCAATCCCAAAACAGATTCTTGTAGTTGGGAGAAGGAGGAAGGGGCACTAGAAGTACCAGCTACCAGTAGCAGTTAGGGGTTCTTTCCAGGCGCTACCCAGACAAGCAGAAGGGGGAGTCCCAACAAATTACAGAACAAAAGGCAGCCAAGCTAACACTTGCTGAAACCTTTGAGACTCCCCAGTAAGGTAGATAGGAATTCTTGACACTATGCCATTTGCTCTGGGAACTCTGGGCCTAAGGAACCAAAGGTCATTTCTGGTTTATTTACTGCCCTTCTTCCTATTGGGAATTGCCTGTAACTGACGCTGTTCACTTCTCTTCTCCAAACTTGCAAAGGCAAAGCAAAACAAAATGAAAATCATTCAGACAAGTGTGCAAACCCAAATGTCAGAAACACTTGCCCTGCACAAATGCACCTTTGGATTTGTCCAAAGTTTTGTTTGTATAAAGATGCCTTGAGATTTCCAAATTGTTTGCTCCTGAATACCATCCTACATAGAGAAATTGCTACGGAGGGTTGATAGACAGGCGGAAGTGAAGGTGATGAACACTCCAAATGTACGGGCAAGTGAGCAATAGAAAGGTAGAGGGTAGACCTACACAGGTTTTCTTATAGACCGGCTGTAGATCCAACCCCCTTTCCTTTGAAAATAGCGTCTAACTCTGGATCTGGACAAGGTCTCTGTCCCAGAAGGCACAGGGAGTTTTTTTTTTTTTTTTGAAACATTGTAATTGGCTTTTTTTTTATTTTTGAGTTTTGTTTGTTAAGATTTTATCTCTCTTTGGAGACAGTTTTGTTTGTTTGTTTAACAACAGAAAAGTCTTGAACTCATGATCCTTCTGATCCAGCTTCCCAAATCCTGGGGCTGGTGGACACCACAATCCCACTTGATATTTCCACATATATAAGGTTGTAGGGTGAGGGTAAGGCGCTATCCTTTGTACTGAGAGATTCCTCTTGGCCAGATGAGTTAATTCAAACCTCAGCAGGGAAAAGAAGGGTAGATGATCAACTCCATGGCCCCTGTGAACAAGTGAGGCAAGGGCACTGTCAGACCTTTTCTACGAACAGAATGGAAAGCCGCTCTCCATTCTTTTGCTGCATTAGCTGTACTCTCAGCAGCCCCACAGCTCTTGAGAAATAGTCGAAATAGTCGTAAAGTAATCTCTTAGGACAAAATGACCTGGGAGTGCTTCCACCGTCCCAGGTGAAAAATTATCTGCTGAGATTGTACCAGTTGAGGCCTTGTTGCCCGTACTGTATTGTTTTTTCTTTCTTACTCTCATAAATCACTCCTTAAGGCAAAAATCAAAGTTGTTAAAAATTTGTCAAACTGAAAAATGGCTCATTTTCAGTCGTGTACTGCGCTGAAATGCACAGGTATTTTGAAGACTTTATTTGGATAGTCATGACAATTTCATATCTACCAAAGATTTTTCACTATTTTAACTACAGGGAATTGAATCAACTGGCAAAATGATAGAATGAAATAAACATGGGTCTCAGAGCCAAGAGAACTCTTTGTTTACAGATTGACAGTGAAAGAGGCCACTAATCATACAACTGAACGTTCACAAAAGAAAAGAGGGACGTTTGTAGAAAAGAGGCCAGAAAAAGTAATGTGAGAAAAACTTACCTTCCAGTAAGTGAATGAGCAACAAACATTCGAACCCAGGAATGAAATAGTCTGAAGTTTATGTTGCTTCCACAGCATCGAAGTTGTCTTTACAGATTTCCTCACAGAAAATTGAAGCTAAAATATCTCCCCTCAGAAGGCTGTGTGAGAGTGAAAAGAGATACATTGTGTTGCAAATAGGGAAGAATTCTGAAAGTTTGAAAGATGTCCTTTTACACACACACACACACACACACACACACACACACACACACTTATGGCTAAAAGCCAAAGGACTACGAAGGATGCCTGCATGTCTTTTGTTCCTTAGACTACACTCAACATGTCTCTTTTTACAAGGTCTTTCACTGGCCTAAAACTCTTTGCATAGGCTAAGCTGATTGGTCAATGAGTCTCAGAGATCTACTTGTCTCTGCCTCTGTGCTGTTGAGGTTCAAACTGTGCAGTGTCATTCCTTGGCTTTTTATTTCTATTTGTGCTAGGGGTCAAGCGCAAGCCCTCGTGCTTGCTACACAAGACCTTTCCAGATTGAGTTGTCTTCTCAATTTTTTTTTAAATTAACTTCTAAAGCAAAACAAACTCTCACCAATTATATTATCATGATGGGGAAAGTTATCTACTGTGATCATACTATGGACATTCCCATTATTTGAGCTTTGTACTCTGATCCCCAACTCAAATATTGGTTTACCAACTTTTCTTTTATGACCAAGAGACAACGACTGAAGAATATGATAGAAATTGGTACTTAAAAAATGTTTTTTCTCTTCTTTCATCCCACTCTTTTTTTCCCTTTGAAATAATTATAGCAGTTGACTAGAATTCATGGTGTTCTCCCAGATTCTTTGAATTCATAGTAAGTATCTCAAACAAATTCAGGGGGCTTTTAGAATGGAATTTTCCCTGGATGTTGCTCTGTAAAACTAGAACAAGACAACCTTTGGAATATGGCGATTATTTACATATTCTTATGAGTGTATGCTGATATATTTCACACATCTGTTTATTTTTCTTAATCTGACTGCTTCCAATACAGCTCAAGGCACTCTCATTCCCTACCTGAATATCTCTTCCTTTGAAAATCAGTCCTGCATTGATCAGGCAGATGGATCATATGTAGTTTTACACAACTAGAATTTACATGCAATGAACTGTATATATTTAAGGTTTTACAAATTGCTAACTTTTGAAACTTGTTAATATATCCATCTACAGATAAGAGTATCTCCATTCAAGACACCAAACTGATGTATATGCAGGCAATTTTGTGCTTATTTGTATTTCTCCCATGCTTCCCACTCAGGCAGTTGATGATTTTTTTTTCCTGTCAATGTAGATTAGTTTGCCTTTTCCCCCAGAAATTATATCAATGGAATCATAAAATATGTGCTTTTTAGTCTTTCATTTTTCACTAAGCATAATGTTTTGATATCCATCCAAACTCTTATATAGATTACTACATAATTCCTTCTTCTTTATTGTTAAGTAGTTTTCCATTGTGTTCTTGTATTACAATTATTTATCTGCTCACTTTTCAGAGAGACATTTATTCTTTCAGAATGGGGCTATGGCTAGTAAATATACTATAACCATTAATACAAAAATCTTCATCTGCACATATGATTTAACTTCTCTTAAATAAATAATACTCAGAAAACAATTGGGTGACCCACAGGGCAGTTATATGTTTACTTTTGTAAAAAGATATCAAGTTCTTCTAAAATAGTTACATCAATTTTCATTTCAAAATTTCATCAACACTTAATATGGTCAACATGTACTTAATACTAACATTTTACTCAAATGAGTAAAGGAGTTTGTCTAAATTTGCTTTTATCTAATTAATAATTATAAATGAGGGTTTATATTTGCTTATGCTTAATTTGTTTATTTTTATTTTAATTAAAATATACTTATATAAGTTCTCACCTTTCCTTCCTCCAAATCCCCATCCCACCTCTACTCACTTTCAAATCTATAGCCTATTTCTTTATGATTGTTACACACACACATACACACACTCTCTCTCTCTCCCTCTCTCTCTCTCTCTCTCTCTCTCTCTCTCTCTCTCTCTCTCTCACACACACACACACACACACACATATATATATATATATAATGTTCATAAATGTATAAATATAACCTGCCTAGTCTATCTCATATGATTTGGACATATACAATTTCAGACCACTTGATACTGGATGAACAAATAGAAGGATCATCTCAGAGGAATTCTAATTCAGTAGTTGTTAGGTATCTGTATCTGTTTGTCAAGGTCTGGGGACTCCTTGAGATTTCTTACTTGCATATTATCTTGCCTATTAATGTTGTAGTTGGCTGGGTAATGTTTAGGAAGCCATATTGCTGAAGTGTCATGAGTGCGGCTTCTTGGTCATTTTTAGAAGGCACAAACTCACATCAGATTTCCTGCCCCCCTGTTCCTTACCATTTTTCTGATCCTTCTTCCATTGTATTTTCTGAACCTCAGGTGCAACAGTTGTTTTGTGCATGTAGTCGTTAGGCACCCCATGGTCAGCTGTTTTCTATATTTTTACCAGTGCTTTTCTCTAATTGTCTCCATCTCCTACAAAGAGAAATTTCTTTGTTGAGGTGTGTGATCTATACTTATGTGGCTAAGTAGTTGGAATATAGTTAGGAATTATGATGGCCCAGTAAACAAGTGGTAGTGTGTTCTCTAAAATCCATGACCTTACTAACCTTGGGTAGTTGGTAAGGTTTCCAGTGCCAGACATAATTTTCCTCCTGTTTGAGTGGGCAATAAGTCCAATTTTGGAGCCATTGGTTGTTATAAGTCTAAGAGATTCTCAAAACAGGCTTTTGCTTATGTTCAAGGTTGTCTCCCAGAAGTTTAAGGTAAATACCCATTGCAGGAGACAGCATGCACTTCAGACACAAAACTCAGAAGATACTGTCTGAATTTCGCCTGAAAACCCCCTCCCTGAGAACTAATGTTCAGAGTACCAGAAGGTATTATTAAAGCTGCCAAGGAAGAGAAGTCATCAGTACTCCCACCTAGCTGTGATACTTATAGACCAAAACATTAACCAGCATGGAAAGATATGACTATGGGTGTGATGATGCCATTTGTTTAATGTTTAGATGAAGATTTTCTTCAACATTTTTCTTATTTTTTATTTAATATTTTTGAGAATTTCATACATGAGATTCTATTTACATGATTTCTATCCCTCCCTCTTCTTCTTCCATTCTTCCTGTGTATCCCTCACTTCTTATCAAACTTATGACTTCTTTTGTAATTATTATTGTTACCTACACATACAGACAGACAGATAGACACATACAACCTAGTGAATCAAATTAATGTTGTGTATATGTGTATATGAATAGGACTGATTGCTTGGAATTGGATAGCCTATTATCTAGCTTGTTCTGGAAAAAACGGGTTCTCCCTCTCTCAGCAGCCATTAGCTTTCTATAGTTCTTCATCTAGGGGTGGGGCCTTGTAAAATTTCCTCCCTCCGTATTGTCATGTAAATTGATGTTATTGTATAGGTCCTATCTAGGTGAGCATCTTGTTGAGATTTCATGGGTAGAACTTTCTTGTAGGAGATTTCATGGTCCTCACATGTAGCAGATTTCATGGCTCTTACAATCTGTCTGTTCCTTCTTTCATGATGCTCCTTGAGAATTAGGTGTAGGGGTTATATGGTGATACATTGGTTAGCAATGGGTTAGCAGTTGTGATCTGCATTTTTTTTTCTGTGTAGTTGGAAAGATTTACAATACCAGGCAGAAGTTCTATCCTCTTGAGTGGACCATAGACCAATTGGATTGATGTTAGTTACCCCTAAGGTTTAAGTGCCACCATTGCAACAATATGATAATATTACCATTCTGGTCATTGTTGTGGCTCTTAGGCTTCACAGATTTGAAAGATTATTAATGGTTCTCCTCCCTTGGATAGCATCTTCAGATACTGAGAATCATTTCTCAGATAGGAGTTTTCCAAGTCAGTTCAAAGTCAATTATCCCAAGTCATATGTCCAAAAACGTATGGTATTTTCAACAGTGAGGTCTTACTTTCAAATTCTAGGATGTAACTAAGGGCAAGAGTAATAAACACATATTGTTTTAGGGGGTCCTTTGGACTCTCCTGACCAACAACTCAAAGGGAAGTTTCCATGCCTGGCACTGGGAATTTTGTTATCAGACAGAAATGCAACTTCAGTGTTCCAGATGTTCCATTATTTTCAAGAACATCAGTATTTCAGATTTTAATATGTTACCTCCATTTTTTAATTTCTTGGTTACTTGTTCAAATACCTTAAAATTATTATGCAGTTGGGTGGTGGTAGCACACAACTTTAATCCCAGCAATTGTGAGACAAAGGTTAGTGAATCTCTGTGAATTCAAGGCTAGCCTTGTCTACAGAGGGAATTTCAGGACAACTGGGTCTGTTATACAGAGAACCCTTGACTCAGTCCTCACCCCCCCAAATCATTATGCAAAGCTGAAGTATACCTGTGGTCAAAAGTCAGTTTATGAGCTTCCAGTTTTTAACCCTCTGTCCTTCAGGTTCAAGTCCAATAGTCGATAGTCTAACCTTAAAAGTACACCACAATTGTACCCCAGTTTCTTTCTCTGCAGTCACTTCTTCCATTCCTTGGGCTTTCTATGGACGTACCTTTTTCTCCAAGACTGGATGATCTCTGTGCCATGCTGATCTCGTTTCCTAACGATTTAGTCGTCTTTCCCTTTATGGCCAAATGTAACTCATTTTTTACAACTCAGTTCAAGCACTGAGTTATCTGAGAAACCTTATAGAATTTTTATCTCTTTTAAGATATTTAACACAGTCAGATAATTGTTCCAGTTTCATAGATAGAGATCTTTCTATTCAACTAGGCAGAATCCCTTCATTTGTAGTTAATGTCATTTATTTGTATTTTTCTTGTTTAGGATGTAAGTGGAAATCCTGTTTGTATCAGATACTTGGACAGTCACTGGAACCAAGAGTTGTAAATGTTCCAGTAAACCAAAATAAAGGTATACAGCATTGAATTGCAAAACTGTTGATAAGTTTTCACATCTCAGGTGTTTGGCCACTAATAATAATTCATTACAAAGCTACTGTGTTATATTACACAGGCATTACTGAGCATTGAAAATGACTTGTTTTACATATGACATTGGACGAATAATTATTACTAATTTTTGTAGAGGACACAGACAAGGCTTGGGAATGTTAAGTAATTTTCCCAAGATCAATAAACTTATAAAAGGCAGGATCAGACCTACAAACTTACATGTTTCATTAAAATACAATAATTTTTTTATCTCTATATGTCAGCAGCCCCTCTGGAGATTGTCTATTCATTAGATAGAGATTGGAAGTGAGTAAAGGTGTTATGGACTGTTTGCTATAGCAAGGTATTCTTTTTGAAATAAAATTTTAGTGTTATATTAGGTGAAAAATAAAAATAATTTCAATTTTCTTTAATATGTTTTGTGACCTGTGATTTAATGTCTTAATCATTTTGCACCTGTTTTACTTTCTTGGTAAAATAGAGTAACAATACCTCTGTCTTCATTGTTATAAAAACAGAACAAATAAAATAATGAGTGCTAGTGGAATGTGTAATAAGTATTATAAATGCTATTGATTATGTCATAACGTGTATGTTTTTTATAGTCCTTACAACAGTTCTCTAAGGGAAATATTATTGTTCATTATTATTCTTTTTTTCTGTGATAGGGATTGACACAAGGGCTTCTTGTATGCTATCCAAGTGTTCTATTGCCAAGCTTTAACCCAGTCTATTTTCCCTTATAAAGATCATAATACTGAGGAAGCACTAGAGCTTGTGGTTGGATCTGCCTGACATAAACAAAATGTCACATTGCCCTTTATGCCTTAGCAAGTTTTTTTTTTCCTGGTATTGTCTATAAACTGTTTACTTCACAAACTATGTAAGGATATTTGACCTCAAGTCTTAAATTCAAGTGCCAGGGATAATAATGGGATTCAAAGTTTAAATTCCATATCAATGATTTCTAAATCTGAAGGAGGAGTCAATAGTTAAAACTTTCAATGAGCCGGGTGGTGGTGGCACATGCCTTTAATTCCAGCACTTGGAAAGCAGAGGCAGGCAGATCTATATGAGTTTGAGGACAGCCTGGTCTACAAGAGATAGTTCCAGAACAGTTAGGACTATTACAAAGAGAAACCCTGTCTCGAAAAAAAATAAAACAAAACCAAAAAAAAAAAAAACCCTTTCAATGAGACTTCCTCTTTATCCCTACCCAGACTCATATTTCGCTAACATAAAGGTTTACTTTCAAGCCTAGTGTAGAAATGACCTTGCCACAATTATCTGTTACAAAATGTAGATAGCAACATACAGAAAATCTTGCTTTATATTCATTTTGACTGCACTATTAATTGAGGAAGGATTCGATAGCTTCCAAATGGAAAATAATCATTACAGAATAAATATCATCCTAAACTTTTAAGTGTAGATTATTATAACAAAGAAACAATATAAAGAATCAAGAAATACAAGAGGGTGTTTTTGAGAAGATAAGCAAGATAAACTCTTGACCCACCCAATTAATCAAAACAAATAAAGGGGTGACCCAAATAAACAGAATCAGAAGAGAACAGGAGAACCTAACTACAGGCACCAAAGAAATTCAGATTAGCATAACAGAATACTCAAAAACCCTATAAAACTTAATTAAGTTGCAAAATCTAAAGGAAGTGGACAAGCATTTCAATTCCTTTAAAACACAAAAGTTACCAGAAGAACTTACCAACAACAATAGAACCATAACAAATAAGAAAAATGAAAAAGCAGTAAAAACAACTTTACTAATAAAATAACCCAGGCTCAGATGGATTTTCAGAAGAATTCTATTACACAATCAAAGAAGATATACTACTAATGTTTCTTAAATTATTCTAGAATCTAAAAACAGAAGGAATACTTCCAAAGTCACTTCAAGAAACTAGAATTACTATAATGCCCAAGAAAAATAAAGAAGGAAACAAAACAAAACACTACCACCAACAAAGAAAAATAAAAGGTATGTACATATATCTGATCAACATAGATGCAAAACATCTCAATAATATATTTACAAAGAGAGCTGGACATGGTAGCATCCTTTATTCCCAGCACTCAGGTAAGCAGATTTCTGTGAGTTCAAGTTCTCCCTGATCTACAAAGTGAGTTCCAAGACATTTAGGGCAGTTACACAGAGAAATCTTGTCTCTAAAAACACATATATGATTATCTGAAAACATCTTTAGGTTTATTCCAGAAATTCAGGGATGCTTCAATATATCTAAATTTAAAGTATGATAAGTCATATAAATGGACTTAACAGCAAAATCTACTCAATAGATGCAGAAAAGGTCTTTGACAAAAGAAGATCCCTCATGCCTTCATGATAAAAGCTCAAGAGAGAATAAGATTGGAGGGTAAATACCTCGACATAACAAAGGTATATGTACTGAAAACCAACATCATTCTAAAAAATCTCAAAACTGTACTACTAAAATTATGAACTACACAGCATTGTTTATTATCTCCACTCTTTTACAAAATAGTGTTTGAAGCAATAGTTATAAGACAAGAGAAGGAAATAAAAGGTATACAAATAGGAAAAAGTCAAATTATTGATGTTTGCAACATTATATGATTTTATGCATAAGAAATACCCAAAATCCCATAGGAAAACTTGAATAAATAACCAACAATTTTAGTAATTTGGAAAGATACATAATTAACTTACAAAATCTGCCTTTCTCTACATCAACAAACACTAGATTAAAGAAATACTTTCATTCACAGTAGCATCAAAGAAAATAAAATATTATAAATAAACGTTTATAATAAAAAGGTGAAAGATCTCTAATTCAAAATTTAAATCTCAGAAGGAAGATACTGAGGAAGACACTAGAAAACGGAATGTGACTTCCTATGATCATGGGTTGGTAGAATTAATATTTTAATTTAATCATTCTACCAAAAGCAATCTACATATTCAGTGCAATCCCAATCAAAATCCCCAAAGCATTCTTCACAGGAATAGAAAAAGAAAAGCAAGGAATACATTGTGCAGCCTAAACGATTCTGAGAAAAAGGAATAATACTGGCATTATGGCCGTTCCATATATCACGGTGTATCACAGAACTGTAGTGATAAAATATAATTATATTGGCACAAAATAGCAATATGGAGCTGTAGTACTTGTTCATTTCCCAGCCACCTGGACTCCCAAAATAATCACTCAGAAACTACTAAAACTAATTAAAACGCTGCTTGGCCAATAGATTTAGCATATTGCAAGCTAGATCTTACATCTAAAATTAACCCATTTCCATTATTTTATATTCTACCATGAGGCTAGTGGCATTGCTTAAAATATCAAAAAGTGTTCATTGTCATTGGAAATTAATAAATTGTAAAATGAAATTACAATGAGTTTTCATCTCACCTTAGTCAGAATGACTAAGATCAAAGTTATAATTGACAAGAAATTGTTGTAAAGATATGAGGAAAAGAAAACCTCTCTTTATTTTTGGTGAGATTGTGAATGTGAAGGGAAAGCCATACTTTTGGAATTTAAAAAAAAAAATAGTTTCCCAAACAGACTAAAACAATGACAGCACCAATTGGTGTATGAATATGGAATATATACATATACGAACACATATATATGCACACACATATAAATAAATAAACATGTTTGTTCATTATGTATGTGGAAATATATACAAATGTATTTATTATATGTATATACAAATGTATATTCACATTCATGTACAAATACATTTATATTTATATAAACACATATAAATGGACACACATATATATGTGTAGCTATACATACAAACAAGCATGCATATACATGTATGTGTAAAACAAGTCCTTTACTCTAGATGAAGAGCTACAAATGTCCAATAATAGCTGAAACAAGGATAATCAGTCTTCCCCTAGGACCCCCTAATATTTATCCAATTCTAAGTGGTTATAACTAAAAACATATACATATGACTAACACTAAGTGAACTCATCAGGTTGTATTTATACATTTGTCCAGTTATATAGGTAACAATAATTAAAAGCCATAAATTTGAGAAAGAGAGAGAGAGAGAGAGAGAGAGAGAACGAGAACAGGGGTTCAAGCAAGTGAGAGGTTATGAAGAAGGCAGGAAATTATATAAATGATTTATGTATACACACATATGAAGTATTAACAGTAAATTTTAAAGAAAAGCTTCCTTGATAGTTGATGAGAACTATAGTCATCTGTGAATATAAGGTAATTAACAACTTAAATGAAAATTTCTTATGTTTGGTGCTGGGATATTTGTAAGATAGTCTACAGCAAATGGAGGACATTATAGAAAACAACAAATGGTAATAATTCAGAAATCTACATGTGGTGGGGAACTTAGCCCAAGAGATATATCCATATCACAGCTCTTTCACCTAAGGCTCAGCGAGCATCTCAGAAGTGGGGATCTCAAAAGTGTAAGAGCCAGAAGACCAGGAAGTCTGTTGTGAGATTGTGTCTCCTAGAAATCATGGGGAAAGTACATCTAAGATACCTCAGCAATACAGCTGCCTCAATAAGATTCTTAATAATGGTGATACCATCAAACTTGATAATGAAGAAGAGGAAGTCTTTTGGGGTCTAATTCCTCGACAAAGTACTAAGGCAGCTAATGAGTACTAAAAAAGGGAATATTAGTCTCTTTTAGGGGTGATCCCCCTAACTGGTTATCTTACACATACACATGTAAGACACACTAAGTGAACTTATCAGGTTGAATTTATGCTTTTATGTATTAATAATATTCAAGAAAATGGTCATGAATTTGAGAGAGAATCAGAGTGTACAAGGGACCGGTTGCAGAAAGGTGTCATGTGAGGGGTTAAAAGGAGGAAAGGGAAGAGAGTGTGAAATAATTATGTTTAATTAAAATTTCAATTAAAAATCACTTATAACAAACATTATTTGCAAACAATGAATTAGTCTAAGTATGTTAGACCAAGACCCCCAAATGCTAGTAGGACTATATCTGTCCCAGCAGCAGTTATCTCTCAGTAGATTTCAAGTTGCTATCAGATTTATATTCTTCCTCTGAGAGAAAATGGGCACATCTTCACCTGATCTCTGCCTCTTTGAGTCTTGGCAGCATGAAATACCACGTAAACTTTGTATAGAGCAGTGTACTTCACAAAAATAATCACATATAATACCTCAGTCTTTACCATTTTTTTTTGCTGATTAGCTCAGTTTAATATTAGTTTAATATCTAGATCTTGACTAAAGATAAGGAAGGTATAATTTAAATTATCTGAGCCTTTATTATTTGTTAGATAATAGAACTCCATTATGCTAAACTTATTTGTTGAAATTTTAATATAATAGCATTTCTTTCTTCCAAACTTCCTCCCTCCAAACCTTGATATGCCTCTCCCTGCTCTTCTTCAAATCCCTAGCCTCTTCTTTCATTACTTCATGCAAATATGCATAGTCATATATGTATAATCTAGCAGATTATATTTAGTAATATATCTAAATACAACCTGTTAAATTTAGCAGATTATATTTAAGAATGTATCTAAATATATCCTGTTAAATTTATATAATTTTACATGTATATATATTTACAGGGCTGACCATTTTGTGCTAGACAACCAATTGCTGAGCTCAGTTTCTTTTTATTGCAACTTTTAATTGTATGTAAGTTTATATCTGTTGTATGGAAGAGGGTAGCATGGGAAAACTGAAGTAAGTGTTACATTGTTTTTTAGCTATTCAAATGCAGAAAAGTATGAACTAAAATTCTTTTCAGTGAGAGTTCTCTCGTTCAGAATGGGCTTTTCAGTGTGCTAACTCATCAGTGTTTCATCCTTTAGTCTGTAAATAGTTGCATCTAATTGATAACCAGAGCAGTTGAAGGTTGGAAAGATCCATCTTGAAAT